>NC_060141.1:2266717-2887342 GCF_021461385.2 Schistocerca piceifrons | reverse complement strand
TACAAAGTGGGTGCAAAAGAGTTGTTTTATTTGTAAGAAATTTGGTCATTTGGCTCGGAATTGCTCAGAATGTTGATGGGCAATGATTCGCCGCAGGAACTAAGTTTAAGGAGTAGCAGAGTGAAATGAATGGTAACAGTGGAGCTATAAACAAGAAAGGCGGAAACACGGTCAACAGTGGAGGCTGCAGCTGTAACTACAGTGGAAGCTTTAGCCGCTTCAACGAAGCTACTTCGGGTATTATCATAGGCGAGGATAAAGGACAAGGAAAAATATGAAGAATTAGCAGGGAGATTTGAGGCATTGCAAGTAGGGGAAGGGACGTCGGGTAAAAGTAAATTACAGGTCGTGGAGTGTCATAGACCATTTCACCCAGCAATTGCAGCATTGATTAACCCCTTTTCGGGTAAAGCAATGGAGGATGTTTCGGTATTCCTTAATGAAATTATCACTATGGCTGAGGCCAATGGGTGGTCAGATGCTGTAATGTTGAGAGTGGCAAAGTTACACTTGATAGGGGATGCCAAGTCGTACGTATTGTACCACGAAACATTGAACAATGTGGGGACGTTTTCAGAGCTTGAGACTGAGTTACGCCAGAGGTACCAAAACCAGAATAGTACCAGGTTTTTTCGTGAAAAATTAAGTGTGTTAGTTATGAGGTGAAATGTGACTGTGGAAGTTTTCTCAGATTGGATTCAAAAACTGAATGTACAAACGTTTGAACTGTCCCAGAAGGGGAAGACTAATAGAGTGCCGTTACAACAGGCCGAGAACAGGGCGTTAGATGTGTTTTTTGGGGAGTACCACAGGAGATGTCACGTCTGGTGGCAATGGAGAATCCCAGTGATCTTGCTGCGGCTCTAAGGATTGCCACGTACTTAGAGGAGGTAGATTATGCAACGAAGCAAAGGGTGGAGCATAAAGTTCTGGCAACAGAAATGAAGTGTTTTGGTTGTGGCCAGGTAGGTCATATTAGGAGGCAATGTCAGCGTCAGTGGCGGTGTTACTCATGCGGGAAAATGGGTCATGGAGCAGTGAACTGCAGGAGTAAAAGTAGGGGGGAACCTCGGCGGCAACAGCAGTACCAGTGAAATTAGGTATTGCCCTTGTAGGTGCACAGACGGAATGCTGCTTATTAGGCTTGGTGAACAGAAGGGAACAAAGGTTTGTGACAGACACGGGGGCACACGTGTCTGGTATTAGTCTAGACCTGGTTAGCAGGAGAAGGCTTGAGCCACCACGTTATAGGTTACATGGGTTGGGAGATGATAAAGTGGAGTCATTGGGTATGACGGTACTTCAATTTGTGATCGCAGGAACTAAGTTAAGTGAGCAGGCAGAGGTGTTACCATGTGTAGGTGAGGGGTATTCAGTGATTGTCAGACTGGACTTCTTTGACAAACATCGTGCGAGGATAGATCTTTGGCAACAAACAGTGGATCTCAGTTGAAGAATGTTTTGCTTGGGGGAAACGGTTGCAGATGTCGCAAGGTACACTTAACATGAAGGTCACGCCAGCTAAACTGCGAGCGGATTCATTAAAGGTCGATCAGCAGGATAACATACCGGCAGGTACAGGGAAGGTAGTTTGGGTTTCGATAAATACAAACTTACCAAAGGATACGTTGTACAGGGTGGGGCCACTCTCGAGCAATGAGGAGTTGGATAATATGCACTGTTTTCTGCGGAGGAGTTTAGCTCACGCAAATTATGTGGAAGGAGATTATAGGGTTCCTGTAAGTATAGATAACTTTGGCAGAGCGTATTTTAGCTTGACGAAAGGGTTGTTATTGGCCACGTTCGGGGATTTTGATGAAGATGACTTCGATAGGGAGGATTTAGAGGCGAATCATAAGTAAAACGTCGATGCAGTGCAATTAAGGGGATAATTACAGCATTTGCAAGGAGACGACAGGGTCGCATTGGAGGAATTGTTATTGACATTTAGCGATTTATTCAGAACGAAAGGTAGCTTACCGGCAACACCGATAACAAAGCATCACATACCAATGGAGGATAATACATCAGTGTTTAGGAAACCATATAGGATAGCACATCATACACAACCGCTACTAGAGGCGTTTATAGAACAACTACAGGATTGAATCATAGAGCATAGCGATAGTCCATATTCAAGCAATGTAGTTCTTGTACCTAAGAAGTTGGTGGATGGTACAAGGAAATATAGGTTTCGTTGTGATTATAGGTTTCTGAATGCGAAAATCATTTCTGACACATATCCGATTCCGAATGTCATGGTCACAGTAGACAATCTGGGACAATGTAAGTATTTTACAATGTTGGATTTACGGAGTGGATACCATCAGTTGGAAGTAGCGCCAGAGGATGGGGCAAAGACGCTATCAGTATAAACGTATGCTGTTCGGGTTGAAGAATGCACCGGCCACAATTCAGTGATTATTAGATGGGATTTCAAGGGAACTGAAACCGAAGACATGCATGGTGTATGTAGATCACATTATAGTATTTTTGAAGGATATACCAGAATATGAATCACATTTGAGATAAGTCTTTAGAAGATTGCAGTCGGCATGGTTAACACTAAGTTTAAAAAATGTAGTTTTCTGCAGACACAGGTCAAATATTTAGGTCATGTAATCAGTGAACAAGCGGTTCAAACCGATCCTCAGTTAACAGAGGCAGTTCAGAATTTTCCGACACCATGTACAACGAAACAATTACTATCGTATAATGGGTTATGTTCACATTATCGTAAATTTGTAAAAGATTTTGCTAAAATAACCGAGCCATTAACAAAGCCTTTAAAGAAAGGGGTTAAATTTTAGTGGACAGAGGAATGTCAGGAAGCTTTCGATAAATTAAAGATGAGATTAGTGTCTGGCCCGGTATTGGTGTTTCCGAATTTTGAAGAAGACTTAATTTTATCATATGATGCTTCAAATGGCACATTAGGATGTGTTTTGGGACAAATGGTGAATGGACAGGAGCAGCTGGTGGCGTATGATTCTGGACAGTTAAATATGGCAGAGCGGAATTATCCCATAATGGAAAAGGAGATGTTGGCTGTAATATATGGAGTAACGTATTTTCGTTGTTACCTTTATGGTAGGAACTTTAAGGTAGTGACAGATCATGCAGCATTGAGATTGTTACTGGGACTCAAGGACCCTTCTAGTCGGTTAACATGGTGGGCTCTAAAATTAAGAGAATTTGACTTTGAAGTAATTAATAAACCAGGGAAGAAACATTGAAATGCAGATGCATTAAGTCACAAATTAGATGCATTAGAAGTAATGGGTAAGAGTGTCGCAGATGACATGAGGAATGCCAGAGTTTTAGAACTCAACCACATTTCATTGTGGAGGGAAATTTGTTGTATAGAGTTACCAGGTGCAGACCACGGGTAGTGGTACCAAAGAGTTTGAGAGAGGAAGTCTTAAAGCAGGCACATGATCATGTGCTTTCGGGGTATTGTGATCGTCCAGTAATGGAAGTAGCAGAAATATTTTGGTGGCGCACTTGGAGAAGGGAGGTGGCACAATATGTAGCAAATTTTGTGATGTACGCACAGCAAGTGGGTGTGGTGCGCACAAGAATTCCATTGCAATGGTTACCAGAGGCTTTGAAACCATTCGAGTTTATTGGGCTAGGTATTTGTGGGCCATTCAACAAAACACCAGCAGGGAATCGTTACATTTTAACTATAGTTGATCACTTTTCGCGGTTGCTAGCCATGGTCGCAGCACCACACCAACAGGCAAGTACAGTAGCACAAGCTTTAGTCAATAACTGATTATTGAGTCTCGGGTGACTGATACCATAATTATGGATCAGGGAACGAACTTCATGTACGAATTAATGTCACAGTTGTGTTGCTTATTGAGAATTAAAAAGTTACTGATCCGTCCATTTCATCTGCAGGCGAATGTGAGAATGGAGCTAGTACATAGGACAATTTCGAAAATGCTAAGTTATTATGTGAATGGAAACCATGATAACTGGGACGTTTATCTTGTGTATGTGGTATCGAGTTATAATACTAAAATACATTCAGGGGTCGGAATGTCACCGTTCGAGGTGGTCTAAGGGAGAAAGATGCCATCGCCATTTGATGTTCTATGTCCAAAATTGGGAGCTAAATGGGATGCAGTGACGGAATTTGCACAGACAATATGGGAAGTCTGGAAGAGGGTACAGAAGGCCGATACGAAAGCATTAGAGAGGCAGGAAGAACCAGACAGGCGGTTGGGACCTTTACCACAGTACAGGGTAGGTGAATGGGTATTAATCACGAATCCATATACACCTAAGGGAAAGACGAAAAAATTCTTGACGAAGTACCATGAACCATACCAGGTCGTGGAGATGACTTCGCCTGTGAATGTTTAAGTGCAGCTGCCGACAAAAACATCCATTATCCACATAATAGAGTAAAGCCTTTTAAAGGAATGGTGGACGGATTGCCTCAATTACAAGGAAGTGACCTGTTTGCAAAGGCTAGGCAAAGCAAGCGGAGGAAGAAGGTCTCGGTGGAAGAACAACAGTGGACACATTACCTTCCGTATCCTTTATGGTCACAGAGGGAGTAAATTATTGTATGTGTAATACTGTATGGCATGTTTACATTTTGTGTTTTTGTATCAAGGGATAATTTGCGTTTTGTGTGTGTGTGTGTGTGTGTGTTTCCTCTCTCTTTTTCTCACATTTTGTTGGGTTCTATAAAAATTGCGTTTTTCTTGTTTGTTGTTTTATTTTTTTGTCATTGTATGGGGGAGACTACTTTTTAGGGGCAGAGTGAACTATTGGGAATTTTTGAGGATGTCGTACAATGTTGTAGTAACTTATAGTGGAAAAGGGGTACTACAGGCATGTTTTGTTCTTTTTCTTCACAGGGTCAGAACCTATGTGGACGTGTTGGATGACAGCCATGGGGATGCTGATCTGTGGTGACAGCAGTGGAGCTGGACATCAACAGATAATGATCCAGTCCTTGCAGTCAGGGGTACTGTATTCACGGCAGCCAGATATATCAGTAACACGTCATAAGTGGTCGTTATGAACAACAATAGAGGTATGGAAGATCAGGAATGAAGTACGACATTACAGGAATCGTTCTCAGAATTGTATACCGAGGGGAAAGGAATCACATATTAAAAGAAGTGCTGGGAGAATATCAAGAATTACAGTTGACTTACAGTAAACTTAGGGAGCAATTGTCTCTTTTAGTGGAGAATGTGCCACAGATGGTAACTAGACGCAAGAGGGGATGGATAAATGCAGGGGAAAGATATCGAAAACGGTGTTCAGTACAGTGGATGACGATGATGTCTGAGCATTGAATCCATCAGTAATGCAGGTGGAACAAGCGGTCAGTGAGGTTAGAGGAACCATAGAGTGGCACCCAAGACGTTTGTCAAGCATAGAAACAAGGGTCTTGAACAACACCAAGCTCGTAGGAACCTTAGCGGCGGAGTTGACTCGATATGCGGGAGAGATACGGCAAGTTATAAATATCGATTTGGGGATGATGCAGAAAAGATTAAACATATTGAATGGTAAGGTGGCCATTGCCAGGTTGCTCAGGGCATTAGCAGACCGATTAAGTGAAGCACGTACAGAAGTTACAATGTTACAGGAAGCAGTATATCATGTGGTAAAAGGGCATCTTAGTCCAGTGTTAATGTCGCCAGACTATCTTTTTAGAGAATTACAATTAGTGAAGAGGCAATTTCCACCAGATATAGAACATGTAGTGGTGGTAACACGGGCCGCTATACCAATGTTCTTTCATGTGTCATTGGTACAGGTGAGGACGGATGGGGCGAGAGTTTACATCGGTGCCAATTTTCCAATAGTCAGAGTTGCCTCACGTTATGAGTGTTACACTATCCATCCATACCCAGTGAAATGGAAGGAGATCGGTAAATGGGTGCAGATTAGGAAGCGATATGTACTTTTTATTTCGGCGAACAGAGAAACTCATGGAGTACTACCACTGTCAGAGTTGGAGTATTGTACACAGGGACGAGTGATCTGCCCTAATCGACCAGTTTTTACAGATAGTAGTACATGCGAAGTTGTATTGGTCCTGGGGATTACGAATGGCTCAAGTTGTGAGAAAGAGGTGTTATTAACACACTCTTACTTCCAGAAGGTAGGGAGGCATTGGTTATATTCGGTATTTACGTCGACATGGGTGATGGTCACTTGTTATACCAATCATAGAGCGGATAAAATAAGGAGATTGCAACTGTAGGAAAGTGGAATAATTATAAATGGTATGGTTTGTGAGATTGTGGGGCGCAATTTCCATCTTCCAGCATCACATACGGGTGAAACAGCATTAACTTTGTCACATAGGAAGTTGTTTTATGTGGAAGGGGTTCTACAGATATTACCAGTGAAGAATCTGACATATTTAAACTCCACGTTAAACCCATAGTTTTTGGAAAAGTAGGATTCCTTTATTAATGCACAGGAGGGAGCTATCACGTTTAATAATGTATTGTAACACGTTCGAACGTTACAACAGTATTGGAGCAACAGAATAATGACAGTGAGCATTTCAGCCACAGTGTGAGCCGTTTTTCTATTTTTCTTGAGTATAGCTTTGTGGAGAATGTGGAAACGTGCACCAGTGGAGAAGGTGCTAACACATCAGTTGCCTACGGCATGGGTAACCAGTGTTAACAATTTACAGGTGCAGAGATAGTACGTATTTTGATAATGTCATTAGTTTTTAGTCTGTAGAATGTAAGTTTTGTGAATAAGGTATGTTTATGCAGCCACAATCCACATCTGTTATATCTCGATTCAGGACAAATCTTGTGGAAATGAGGGAGGTGTGCTGTGCTAGTATTAGTCCTAATCGAAGGAAAGGGAAATTTTGTCAGAGTTGAATGAAGGCGCGTTTGGGCGATGAAATCTGGGGCCACTGGCAGAGTGTGGTAACAGTCAACAGCCAGCAAGCCAGGCAAGGTAAACATGGCACTCACGGCATGGAGCTGTGACAGCAGTATTAAACGCATAATTTGTTTTGAGTGTAGCAACAATGAGGCAGAAAACTGCAGCGTTGCTTTGAGTTATTGTGATGTATGAGGCGGGGCACTAGGCCAGAGCCAAGAGTGGCGATTTGTAAGTAGCTGACATGTAGGAATTTGTCCTTGCCATACTTTCTGTCTCTCTCTGACACTACATCAGAAGCGAGGGGAAAACTGATATAAATAAACCGACAATTCTAGCTTTGGGCAGAGTGTGCCATGTCAGCCAAGTGTCGGGATAGACTTGTGCTGCTCTTCGCTATGGAGGCCAGTCTAGCGGCAATGTTATAAGTATTCTGCATAAACTTGTACTTTATTTCTATGTACTTGTTTGGGCTATATTCTGCCTCTGGGGACACAACACCGGGGCAGGACAGAACGGCAGCCTGGAACTTGGAGATAGCACGGTCTGCCTGAAAGAGGGCAGTGACAGCAGTCTGCAGCGGGTCCAGGAGGGGCTCGGTTCCACTCCAGTCTACGGGCCACGTTCGCTTCCCACCTGGCGTACCAGGGTCTGGGCGGGGCATACACTGCAGGAGGTGGGGCAGTGCTGCCACAGCGCCAGAGACAGCGGCAGGTGTTGCCATTCTGCAAGCACCACTAGCAGCAAGTAACGGCACAGCATGCAGGAGGGCGCTGGTTCAAGACTGGTCCTGTCCTGGGAGCAGTGGCGGCCCGAGGGCCACGGGTGACCAGTACACCCACCTTCGTCCCACGGTTGGACAGAACAGGCCAAACAGGGCGGAAGGTGGCGAGGACCAGGGACTGTAGCAGTCTCCGGAATCACGGACAGCAGCGCGGCGCAAGTCGCAACGCAGCAGTGGGCAGCGACTGGGAGAGCGCGGCCGACTTACAGCGGGGTGGCCTTGGTGACTGCAGCAGTGGCATCGGCATACCAGGAGTCTGCTGTCTCAGCTGGACTCACGTGACAGCGCGCGGGCGGCACACCGACACTACACTTCACCCATCGAGTACTGTAAATTATCTGAGTAAACGAATGTTACCAAATACCGCTGTATCACTCTGCACTGCCCCTTGATGCTCTTGAACTTGCTCAGCCTCCTGAAAAAAATACGGTGTGTTGGGTCCCGGCTTCAGCTCCGCCATCTGGAGTCTCCGGTTCGACACACTGACTCCGCAACACTAAGATCATCATCGGATTTCGTTTCGCGTGGAGCAGAAAGCATTATGTCTCGAGTACAGTCAAGTACAATAATGAGGCTATCTTTTATGCTGTGCATTATGCGAACGTCGACTCAGCAGTAATACGGGACAACAGCTTTAGCGGCACATTTAACGTGGAAAGTGCTGACCAGCCATCTGGTTCAACTAACCGCCAATGATGTGAACAGTTGTAGTAGAGACGTAAATGTCATTTAGTTTTCGAACAGAGGGAAATAATAGTAAAACTCATGTGTTAACGCTTATCAGGCGATCTGAAGGAAAACATGCACTCAATCTCAGTTAGCAAAGTACTGTAACTAAAAACAAAGGACATGCAAATTCTTGACTTTAACAAGGGTAATTCTTCTGCTTGAGCCATGTGCAGCATAAAGGCACACAGCTGTGATTTCACCATGTAGTTAAATATTGAAGCCACCAGGATATCCTAGTCGCCTGGTCGTGTCTGAACTTATTCCATATCGGACTCTGAGGAAAGCGATTACATTTCAGTAGTGCTACGCCGATAACGAGGCGATCAACAATAGAATTCCAAGCCACCAAAATGTACACATCTCCTCTTCCTCCACTTTTGTGACGTGCTGTCCTCCATTTGCCATCGTTCGGCAGTGACGTATCACAAAGCTTCGTGCATTAGTTCCAGTAACGTTGGCAGCTTAAATGTCTTGTTATTTGTCGCGACAATACCCTTAACTTGGCTCCAGATCAATTCTATTCGGCTCAGATAGCAGTGGTACGGCGATAACTGTAAAAATGCAGCATTTATACAGTGCGCTCGACTCCGTGAATATTGTTTTGCGTGCTTCTATGACGCTTATCACTCAGGGTCGTGTGAGACCACATCTGTCCTATAAAACAGTGGTCATATTCAAACAAAGAGTATTTGATTTTTCATTTTTCCCTAAAAAATTGAATTGTGTAACGTTTTCTTAACTTCAAAATCTGTAACAAACTTTTATAATATATGGATAATTAAGAATGTGTATTTGGAATGCAAACCAGAATTCTGCGTGTGATATGTAATTAGAAACCAGAAGGCATGCCTTTTTCTTCAAATATGATGGTTAAGTATGAGTTAATTACCACGTATTGATAAATTTCACATTAAAATGATTTAGATATTGAAACGGAACAAAAATAATTGTTGATCATAACGGGTGTCGAACCAATGCCCATCAGCCCACTTGACTAACAAGCAACGATTACAAATAAATATCACATTTCTTATATACAATATATCATGTTACTCAATACACTTCAAAGCTCATTTTCCTCTGTAAGTTGTGAAAAACATTCAGAAGAATTTGTTTGTAGCCATTAACGGTGTTGAACGCGCATGTTTCACTACGAAACAGGAAGCAGTGTCATCCATTTTCGCGGCACATACGGACAGTGAGACAATCCGAGCAAGGGTAGCGCCTACAGAAACTGTGACTGCACACGATTTTTGAAGTAAAAATTATGTGGCTAAAGTATGATTAAGAAAAATGTTGATAGCTGTTAACACATGAGGATGTCTTAAAGTTTCATTCACAGTGACGTAGTAATTCCTAAGAGCGGAACAACACCAGCGTACGAGAGCTATGGCTGCTGACCAGTTTGTGTTTGTTTAATCAGGTTTACTCTTATGATGAACGGAGTGTAGTCACTCGCATGTCGCGCTGTCCATGTGGGCGCTGTGGGTGCTGGTCCTACACTCCCACGCGTTTCGCGAGGGTGTGATTCACCTGACTTACTGGCCCGACCGCCATACATTTACGTTCCCACAATTATTTAGTGGCACCTGAAGATGGAGCTTTAAGCTTCAAATTCGGTCGTAGAATAAATGAAGAAAATTACTGGTATTCTACAAATGGTGAAAAAAGATTCTTCCGCATAACCGCCGATGCACCCCGCTTTCTTCCTGATACTGTCAATGACAATAATCTCCACTTTCCGAAGATACCTCGAATAATCCAAGGCAAAATGGTACAGAAACTAACTTCCGCTTGTTCTGTGGTCGGTTGTATGGCTATTTTCATAGTTTTCCAACTAGCCGACTTCCGTGGCCAGCAGTCACCGCTGATTCCGGAGGTGCTCCTAAACCTACGACATTCGTAATCTTGATACTGATACATCTTCGTCCATTAATGACAAGATATAATAGGACAGACAATGTGATGTCATCGTTTCCATCATGTGAGGACATAAAATTAAGCTTTCACACTGTTCGGCTGCTTTGGGTCAGTGTCTTCATCTTCCACATGGTACTTCAATTATTGTGTTTACGATCCTCTGTCAATCCCCAACATAACCATCACCGATTAAGATGTATTCATATTCCATTTCCAGTACTTTATTAATCAATGTTTGTCAGTTTCCAGTATAACAAAACGTATTCGAAGTATAAATGTTATCAAGTGGGTTATACCAATATTCGAAAGTGAGGAAACGGCCGAAAAGTTACCTAAATAAATCTGTAACTGAGACGGTACTCGATAGCCTCCTAGTGATTGTTTCAAACTGAATTACAGTTAAATGGTCGGTTCCATGGGAATGACTGCGACCCATGACCGTGATGTAGCCCACAACTGGAAGGTCAGCATCGGGCGTCATGTCATCTGTCTTTTTTACTGCATTGCAGATCTAGATTTCAAATGACAGTGCATTTATGAACAGTGCTATAAAGACAAATAACACAAGAGTCAGACATAGAAACAGCACACTGATCGAACGCCATGTCTCAGCTGTACACAGTTACAATTCCACAATTATCTGCTATTATTAAGAGTCATGTAACTTAAATATTCCAATCTGACTCAGGTGTGTACAAGCATTAGCCCAACAGAAGCTCCTGTTACAAATCCGCACAGATATCCTCGGTTGACGTGATACTGTGTTGCCAACGCTGTCTGTTTATTGCCCATATGTAAAAGAATGGGTTACGCTAAAAAAAATGCACAAAAATACAGGGAATTCAGGCACTAACTATAATAAAATACATGTTTGTCTGGCTGCCCACAATTAAAAAAAATTATTACGTGTGTTTCAAAATTTCGTAAAATAATGTCTGCATACATGTACAGTGGCGATTATGATTTCTGTTTTTTGAATTTCTATGCCTCCAGACAAAACTGTATTTTATTTTAATTACTAGCAGAATTCCCTGTTTTATATATATATATATATATTTCTTAACCTAAGGCATCCTTTTATGTGTGAGCAATAAATATATGGGGGTTGATACTCGGTATGACGTAAACTGAAGTTAGCTGTATGGATGTGTAAACAACAGCCTCATTTGGAGTAATACTTGTAGATCCCTGAGTTAGATTGGAATATGGGTTGTTATAATTACGTTTAGTCTACATGACTATTTATAACGGTATGTAATTCTGTAATTGTAATAGTGGAATTATAATTGTGTATAACTGTGGCAGGGTGTTTGATCAATGTGCTGCTTTTGTACCTGATTCTTGTATTATTCTTTTTATGGCACACTGGTGATAGTTCAACGGTCAGTTGAAATCTAGACCTGCAGTGCCATAAAAAGGAAGATGGGATTGCGACTGAAAACTGTCCTTTTTTCTGTACTGAATGACAGTAAATACGACATCAAAATAAAAGTGTAACGATTTAAGTTTGTTTTCGTTTCCGATTTAAAAATTAAAATAAAAAAGCTCGAACCTACCGGAGACGACCATGTCGAGGTACTGGCAGCCCATCACCTGCTCGTAGTCGGGCCGCCCGCCGCTCTTCTTCATGACTTCGTCCACCTCCTGCTGCAGCCTCGTCTGGACGTCCTGGTTCGTCGCCAGCAGGTAGCTGCAGAAAGTCATCACCGTCGACACCGTTTCGAAACCACCGAAGAAGAACAGTACTGCCTGTGCCACGATATCGTCGTTGCTCAGACCTGCGTGATGGGAGAGCAAAGAGACTGAAATGGTTTGTACAAATTCAAATCAGTGTGGAGTAAACAAACTACGGCATTACCTCTTTCATTTGTAAGTAGGCTGTTTAGGTTTTTATGTTGGTAACGCCACGTAGCGCTCTGTATTAAAATCACTGGCTGTGCTGTGTGCAGTCTGTGGCTGGTTTGCATTGTTGTTGGCCATCGTAGTGTTGGGCAGTTGGCTGTTAACAGCGCGTAGTAGAGATGGGCAAATTGAAACACGTAACTGTTTCGAAACAAATGAAACAGTACAATGTAATGTTTCGATATGCTGTTTCGAAACAGTGAAACAGTTTGTGTTTTGTTATCTAATAAACCTACACATTTTATCATCTTGAATGTCTACTGTATACGTTTGTCCATATAAACACAAATGAGGTGCGAGAGCGCTAATCATATCGCAGAAAGTATGAAACTATCACTTAGGCGTCTTGGCAGTTTCGTATTTCCTGTAGCAAATGCGCTGCTTTCGTGTCGTGTGACTTTCATACTTTTCAATTGGCTGAGGACGGCCATAGCCTAAGACAGAAGAACCACCACGAACGGAACTGGAGGTGGGAGCAAACTGCAGACACAACGGATATGCTACTGGGATTCCCACTTTCCGTTAGTATGGGTAATATACCCATCCTGCTAATTTCCATGCACACTAAGGGAATCATTGTGGATGATAGGCACAGTGACTATAGTCTCACAAATAATGCGAAATAATTCGAATAAATAACAAAATATAACAGAAAAAATTTTGTCTTTCAAGGTGTTTCGAACCGTTACTATAAATTCACCATGCTTGCCAGCACTTCCCGTTCACCATTACACTATCAGTGATATGTCAAACAGATTGCTTGCAATTACACCTACATCAAATTTATGTATATGTCTAATAACTGCCACTCTACGCCTTTTTTTATTCGAAATGTTGTAGGCTTACTTGCGTTTCTTAATACGATTACTGTACATGAACAGAGAAGCGTATGTTATAAAAAAATGTAATTTAACTGAATGATTTTCACCTATTTATTATTTTGAATGTGAATAATATGCGTTGTTTTATTGTTTGGTTAGTGTTTATAAAGCAGATGTTACGCCATTTCGGCATAGGACAGTCAGCTAGAAACGAAGCTTTATTTTCGGATATCTTAAGCTTCATGCTATTGCTTGTCAAAAAGATTTCGACAGTCTTGAAAGTGTTTCACGAAGTGGTGTGTTGTGTTTCAGTACCTGTGCCGAGCCCGAATCTCGCCCGACACAGAGCGGAATGAAACATCACTGTTTCGATACAATTAGTCCGTTCCAAGCACAGGTGGACTGAAACAGCCTTATTTTGAAACAACGATACAGTTTCTGTGTCTGGCTCGAGAACGAATCTCGTCCGGTTATCCGAGACAGGGGCGGAATGAAACACCACTGTTTCGAAACAGTGAACCACAGCTGTTCCGAAACACTGAAACAGTTGCACGTATCGATACACTGTATCGAAACATAGAAACAGTGGCCAACTCTAGCGCGTAGCGTTGCGCAGTTGGAGGTGAGCCGCCAGCAGTGGTGGATGTGGGGAGAGAGATGGCGGAGTTTTGAGAGCGGATGGTCTGGACGTTTGTCCATCAGAGACAGTAAATTTGTAAGACTGGCTGTCATGAACTGCTATATATATTATGACGTTTGAAAACTATTAAGGTGAATACATTGTTTGTTCTCTATCAAAATCTTTCATTTGCGACTATGCCTATCAGTAGTTAGTGCCTTCAGTAGTTTGAATCTTTTATTTAGCTGGCAGTAGCGGCGCTCGCTGTATTGCAGTAGTTCGAGTAACGAAGATTTTTGTGAGGTAAGTGATTTGTGAAAGGTATAGGTTAATGTTAGTCAGGGCCATTCTTTTGTGAGGATTATTGAAAGTCTGATTGCGTTGCGCTAAAAATATTGTGTGTCAGTTTAGTGTTGATCAGAATAGATAAAGAGCGACATGTCTGAGTACGTTCAGTTTTGCTCAGCTGTTTGAATTTCTAAGGGGACGTTTCACATTCTCTGATGAATGTACAACAGCGCTAGGATCGTTAGTGACACCCATTTTCATTGTGCTCGAAGTGGCAGGCATTTAGCAAATATCATTCTCGTTCTACAAATCTTAGTCACCGACAACATTAACGAACGCTGACAGAAGATATTTTCGTGCCGAGATTTGACTAGTGTTTGAACAGGTGAAGGTGAATAGCTCCTAATCTCAAGAACTATAGCAGTAATGATCATATTCTGAGAGCTCATCGCAGAGTCTCATAGAGCGAGGGAATGTGACACATTATCGTGATTTAAAATGTCGAAGCAAAACGCCTTCAGCCGTAAAAATTTCCAGTTTATTTGAGCAATCAGTTTCAGCGCTGACTGTTCACGTTCCCGAAAGACGTGGTCCAGTCAAAACAACATACAATAACTGGTATCCGTAGATTTCTTCTTAACTGAATGCTGGCCTCTACTTTGAGTGGACCGGAGGTGGGTTTCTTCCCAAACGTCAATCGGGAGGCCTGAAGATGGGGTAATGTACGGCTAGACCTTGTTGCTCACGGCTGAAGCTGTTCTGGTCCGACATTTGACACCGAACAGCCGAGGTCCTGCAACCATTTGTGTAGAGAGAGTCTTACAGAATCGTGATTTCGTCTGTCAGACACAAATCTTGGAAACACTCACCAATGTTAATAACAAAAACACGTAACACTAAAAACTCGGAGAACGCGCCAGAACGAAAGGAGACGATCTTGATACGGAAGCCTGGCTACCGGCTGTACACCGGGCTGCCTGTCAGGGCCGCAGCTTCTGTCTGCACTTACGTAGCTGCTGTCTCCGGCGGCACACTTGTCTCTGCCGGGTTTTTATTGCTTAGTGTGTCTGCTTGTGTCGTGGATTCTGTCGGATGGTTACTGGAGTTGTAACTGAATTACCCCTCGATCTCCGACAGCCGCCTCCAGCGCCTCGCCACCGGGAAACGCTCACTAATCACGATGTATGTAACGGTTCCTAAGGACCAGGCATACTGTGTACAGTGTCCAGCCGTGAGGCGGCGGAAGTGCCTGTTAGCTTCCGAGACAGTCACTACACAAAATACCGTAGTCAAAATAATCAAAAGATCCTCAGCAACCGTTCGTTCAAGAAAATGCTACGTCGTAATCGTAGACAGTCGGCTAATGCAGTGGTTCTCAAACATCTTTCCTCTGCCTCCAACCCTCCCCCCTCCGAGGAAAAACACTATCAGACTCCCCACCCACCAGCCTATTTTATTAATGAAACTAGTCATTGTTATATATTTTCTGTACCTTATTCTCTCTCGTAACGAAATGCTAGTTAGAAGGATTTTACGCAACAGAAAAAAAAATAGTTGAACTGTTATGACAAAAGTACAGAACAAACTGTTTCCTTTGATCGCATTTTCATTTATTCGAAAATTATGAAATGAACAATATTTACAATTGCGCAAACAAAGATTGTTGTTGTTGTTGTGGTCTTCAGTCCCGAGACTGGTTTGATGCAGCTCTCCATGCTACTCTATCCTGTGCAAGCTTCTTCATCTCCCAGTACCTACTGCAACCTACATCCTTCTGAATCTGCTTAGTGTATTCATCTCTTGGTCTCCCCCTACGATTTTTACCCTCCACACTGCCCTCCAATACTAAATTGGTGATCCCTTGATGCCTCAGAACATGTCCTACCAACCGATCCCTTCTTCTGGTCACGTTGTGCCACAAACTTCTCTTCTCCCCAATCCTATTCAATACTTCCTCATTAGTTATGTGATCTACCCATCTAATCTTCAGCATTCTTCTGTAGCACCACATTTCGAAAGCTTCTATTCTCTTCTTGTCCAAACTATTTACCGTCCATGTTTCACTTCCATACATGGCTACACTCCATACAAATACTTTCAGAAATGACTTCCAGACACTTAAATCTATACTCGATGTTAACAAATTTCTCTTCTTCAGAAATGCTTTCCTTGCCATTGCCAGTCTACATTTTATATCCTCTTTACTTCGACCATCATCAGTTATTTTGCTCCCCAAATAGCAAAACTCCTTTACTACTTTAAGTGTCTCATTTCCTAATCTAATACCCTCAACATCACCCGACTTGATTCGACTACATTCCATTATCCTCGTTTTGCTTTTGTTGATGTTCATCTTATATCCTCCCTTCAAGACACCATCCATTCCGTTCAACTGCTCTTCCAAGTCCTTTGCTGTCTCTGACAGAATTACAATGTCATCGGCGAACCTCAAAGTTTTTATTTCTTCTCCATGGATTTTAATACCTACTCCGAATTTTTCTTTTGTTTCTTTTACTGCTTGCTCAATATACAGATTGAATAACATCGGGGAGAGGCTACAACCCTGTCTTACTCCCTTCCCAACCACTGCTTCCCTTTCATGTCCCTCGACTCTTATAACTGCCATCTGGTTTCTGTACAAATTGTAGATAGCCTTTCGCTCCCTGTATTTTACCCCTGCCACCTTTAGAATTTAAAAGAGAATATTCCAGTCAACACTGTCAAAAGCTTTCTCTAAGTCTACAAATGCTAGAAACGTAGGTTTGCCTTTCCTTAATCTTTCTTCTAAGATAAGTCTTAAGGTCAATATAGCCTCACGTGTTCCAGTATTTCTACGGAATCCAAACTGATCTTCCCCGAGATCGGCTTCTACTAGTTTTTCCATTCGTCTGTAAAGAATTCGTGTTAGTATTTTGCAGCTGTGGCTTATTAAACTGATTGTTCGGTAATTTTCACATCTGTCAACACCTGCTTTCTTTGGGATTGGAATTATTATATTCTTCTTGAAGTCTGAGGGTATTTCACCTGTTTCATACATCTTGCTCACCAGATGGTAGAGTTTTGTCAGGACTGGCTATCCCAAGGCCATCAGTAGTTCTAATGGAATGTTGTCTACTCCGGGGGCCTTGTTTCGACTCAGGTCTTTCAGTGCTCTGTCAAACTCTTCATGCAGTATCTTATCTCCCATTTCATCTTCATCTACATCCTCTTCCATTTCCATAATATTGTCCTCAAGTACATCGCCCTTGTATAGACCCTCTATATACTTCTTCCACCTTTCTGCTTTCCCTTCTTTGCTTAGAACTGGGTTTCCATCTGAGCTCTTGATGTTCATACAAGTGTTTCTCTTATCTCCAAAGGTCTCTTTAATTTTCCTGTAGGCAATAGACCCTCTATATACTCCTTCCACCTTTCTGCTTTCCCTTCTTTGCTTAGAACTGGGTTTCCATCTGAGCTCTTGATGTTCATACAAGTGTTTCTCTTATCTCCAAAGGTGTCTTTAATTTTCCTGTAGGCAGTATCTATCTTACCCCTAGTGAGATAAACCTCTACATCCTTACATTTGTCCTCTAGCCATCCCTGCTTATCCATTTTGCACTTCCTGTCGATCTCATTTTTGAGACGTCTGTATTCCTTTTTGCCTGCTTCATTTACTGCATTTTTATATTTTCTCCTTTCATCAATTAAATTCAATATTTCTTCTGTTACCCAAGGATTTCTACTAGCCCTCGTCTTTTTACCTACTTGATCCTCTGCTGCCTTCACTACTTCATCCCTCAAAGCTACCCGTTCTTCTTCTACTGTATTTCTTTCCCCCATTCCTGTCAATTGTTCTCTTATGCTCTCCCTGAAACTCTGTACAACCTCTGGTTCTTGCAGTTTATCCAGGTCCCATCTCCTTAAATTCCCATCTTTTTGCAGTTTCTTCAGTTTTAATCTACAGGTCATAACCAATAGATTGTGGTCAGAGTCCACATCTGCCCCTGGAAATGTCTTACAATTTAAAACCTGGTTCCTAAATCTTTCATTATATAATCTATCTGATACCTTTTAGTATCTCCAGGGTTCTTCCATGTATACAACCTTCTATTATGATTCTTAAACCAAGTGTTAGCTATGATTAAGTTGTGCTCTGTGCAAAATTCTACCAGGCGGCTTCCTCTTTCATTTCTTAGCCCCAATTCATATTCACCTACTACACTTCCTTCTCTCCCTTTTCCTACACTCGAATTCCAGTCACCCATGACTATTAAATTTTCGTCTCCCTTCACTAACTGAATAATTTCTTTTATTTCATCATACATTTCTTCAATTTCTTCGTCATCTGCAGAGCTAGTTGGCATATAAACTTGTACTACTGTAGTAGGTGTGGGCTTTGTATCTATCTTGGCCACAATAATGCGTTCACTATGCTGTTTGTAGTAGCTTACCCGCATTCCTATTTTCCTATTCATTATTAAACCTACTCCTGCATTACCCCTATTTGACTTTGTGTTTATAACCCTGTAGTCACCTGACCAGAAGTCTTGTTCCTCCTGCCACCGAACTTCACTAATTCCCACTATATCTAACTTTAACCTATCCATTTCCCTTTTTAAATTTTCTAACCTACCTGCCCGATTAAGGGATCTGACATTCCACGCTCCGATCCGTAGAACGCCAGTTTTCTTTCTCCTGATAACGACATCCTCTTGAGTAGTCCCCGCCCGGAGATCCGGATGGGGGACTATTTTACCTCCGGAATATTTTACCCAAGAAGACGCCATCATCATTTAATCATACAGTAAAGCTGCATGCCCTCGGGAAAAATCACGGCCGTAGTTTCCCCTTGCTTTCAGCCGTTCGCAGTACCAGCACAGCACGGCCGTTTTGGTTATTGTTACAAGACCAGATCAGTCAATCATCCAGACTGTTGCCCCTGCAACTACTGAAAAGGCTACTGCCCCTCTTCAGGAACCACACGTTTGTCTGGCCTCTCAACAGATACCCCTCCGTTGTGGTTGTACCTACGGTACGGCTATCTGTATCGCTGAGGCACGCAAGCCTCCCCACCAACGGCAAGGTCCATGGTTCATGGGGGGGAACAAAGATTATAAGAGCATTAAAAATTTAAGTTACAGTGCACAGCCTGATGCATGAGCTTGCTTTTCAGAAGAAAGTTTCTGAAGACGTGGTGTAATAGCAGAAAGAGCCACTCATTTAGCTCTGAACGATAATTAGATTTCGTAGCTGCCAGAATTGAAAAGCCAGTCATGCACATGTACGTTACTGCAAAACGAATCAGCCTCTTCACTGTGAATTCCTTGCTAATGTATACTCAAAACCCCAACAGAGACACTTCCTTAAATTTACTCTTCAGCGAAGCACCACTAGTGGTAACAAGAAGTTGTTGCTCCCTTATATTCAGACAGACGAGCCAGGTGCATTTTTCAATGGATTTTTAATCCGATCAGATTGATCAAAATCGTCGCTGAGGTACATGTCGAAGTGATCTAACAGTGTGGCTGTATGGAGAAGGCGGTCTTTTAATTTCTATTGTAAGTATGGGATTATCTGTTTCCTCTAACGATCACACTGGAGTGGGGAACATATCTAGCATGCCACTTTCCACTCAGTTTTGCCACAGTTCCGATTTCTTGATAAACGCCTTAACTTTTCCAGTCCAAGATAGTACAGTTGCCTGAATACCTTAAAGTGAAGCGTTAAGAATAATTAGTTCCTCAAAAATGACAGTCCGGTAACCCAGCCTGCCAGAGAGTGACTTTTCACCTCTAAGAAACAGAATCCGTCATTCCTCAGCTGAAACTTTACTTTTATTACTTTATTCCTTGCAATCCATTGAGTATTACTAAAGAAGGGCAGCTGAGTGTGTTCCGCTCCCATCTCCTCACATAGCAAAAAAATGGTTCAAATGCCTCTGAGCATTATGGGGCTTATCTTCTGAGGTCATCAATCCCCTAGAACTTAGAACTACTTAAACCTAACTAACCTAAGGACATCACACACATCCGTGCCCGAGGAAGGATTCGAACCTGCGGCCGTAGCGGTCGCGGCTCACATAGCACTTTCAAAGGCCTTCAACTTATGGATTTTGTCTTTGCAACATCAACTGTTTCTATAACTGTTTACAACGCTTCATGGAGTGGGCTAAGTTGTTTAGCGTCCACAGCCTCCCAATGTATCACGTAGTAAGACCAGACTGTTTCAGCAGCTACGGCTTTGATTTTCGCTCGCAATCCCCTGAATCCCGAACACTCCGGGAGATCCATCTGTGCACACTCAAATACACCTGTTCTTTAATATCCAGATCATGTCAAAAAGTCTTTGATGTATTGCTGTTTTCAGTATCGGCTCACAGAAAAGCAGTTCCTCTCGAATGTTCAACTCATCAACGAAACGAACATCACCAATCAAACGAGCATCTTAACGAATATCAGTCGCTTCGTCCACTTGAAGTGCAAAACGTTTGTTACTCAATTTATGGAGTAAGTGTTCTAGTATATCACCAGAAATGTCTAAAATTCCTCTACACACTGTTGAGCAAATGAGTCATCGAGCATTGTTGATATTATATCAATCACTGCTGGTACAACCAGAGGTTCTACAACTGTGTGTGTGGTTTCTTGCATTTAGTAGTCCTATACGAATCTCGTAAGAGGGTAAAAGGGCTTTAGAAGACACATTCGTAGTTTTAATATAGTTCTTCTAGGTTACTTCTTCGAGGCAGACGTTAAAACATTTAGTTTCATGACAAGAAATTATTTCGAACCCGTCAATTCAGGATGTTTGGATACAAGGCTTGTTAGACTTGATGCTGTCAGCAGCTAAAATGGTTAAAGAAATTACGCACTGCTAACGTTTTTCACCACTGACGGTAGTTTTCGGGAATAGTTCTTATCACAGCCTGTCGTTTTCAAAAAATGGTTCAAATGGCTCTGAGCACTATGGGACTTTACGTCTTAGGTCATCAGTCCCCTACAACGTAGAACTAAGCACATCACACACATCCATGCCCGAGGCAGGATTCGAACCTGCGACCGTAGCAGTCACGCGGCTCCGGACTAAAGCGCCTAGAACCGCACGGCCACCGCGGCCCGCCCTGTCGTTTTCGCTTTTGGAGTATCTCCCTCCCCTCCCCCAGTTGTGGACGACTGGTGTCTTCATGTGTGTCGCTAACCAGAAACCGCTTCATACTGCAGTAAGTCTTCCTCGCGAAATCCGAAAGACTGTAAGGAGGCATCGAGGTACACGAGCCAAAGCCTGCAATGCGCGCGGTAGTTCCGGACTCATTCACACCGCAGCCGGCAACGGTCGATTCCGCCGATGGCCGACATTATCCAGCTCGCCCGATCATTTCAAACCATGTTGAAAACATGGCCCCGTTTTGATCGTCGTCGACCGCGTCTGGCGTAACACCGACGTCGGGCAAAATTCAGTGCCGATCAACAACATCTTCTTTGTTCGAAGAAAAAACAACACATAACTGCTTGTCACTAAGATTTTTTTGGAACACCGCGCCCCCCTACTTCTCCCGCCCCTAGAAGTCCCACCCCACAGTCTGAGAACCACTGGGCTAATGCATTACTAATGGCCTATTCTGTGCTATGTGTTGTTAGCGGATCACAGACGCCGTCAGCCTTAACACCAAGTCATGTGGAGTAGAATTTGTTTCAAATTTATTCGTACGTAATTTCTTATGGCTAAACAATGTCATTGTTGAAAAGCTGTGAGGACGGGGCGTGAGTCGTGCTTGCGTAGCTCAGTTGGCAGAGCACTTGCCCTCGAAAGGCAAAGGTCCCGAGTTCGAGTCTCGGTCCGTCACACAGTTTTAATCTGCCAGGAAGTTTCATATCAGCGCACACTCCGCTGCAGAGTGAAAGTCTCATTCTGGGAATGTAATCGTTGATGGCTAAATAATGTACTCACGCCGAAGGTCAACTAAATGGAAAATGGAAAGCTCACTTGTTGGCTCGGGCAACGCTTCCCAACCAGGCACCGTTTACCGCGAGACTGCTGCTTCCAGGGAGCTTCGCATGTGCCGGATCCTAGTTCCCGAACTATTCCTCCTGTTGTTCTTTAAAAGATCCAGTGCTGCCTCATCAGGAGTCCTGTCGGCGTCTGAGGTCTGAACCTGAAAGCCAGGATCCCGCAGAAAGCGGCGGCGCCACGCTTAGAGCCTCAGAAATGCCTCGTAATTCCCGTGCTTGTGTACGCTGTGGAGTACATTAAGAACTGTTGCTTTGTTTTAGGACCTGCCGCAGCATGCCTAACTACACGCGTGCGCAGAGTGCGGCTGCGTCATGGCCCGAGTGTGTGTCGGCTTTGATCGGTGCGTCTCGGAAGCACTCGGTACTGCGCGGCAGTTCACGTAGCGGAGCGATGAGGCGCTGGTTCTTCCGGCGTGTGGTGCAGCATTATCTGTACTCTCTGTGTGTTGCTCGCTATTTGCTCGTGGTTTAAAGAAAGCGTAAAAGAACACGCTGAAAAAGAGGCAGTCTAGCGATTTATTGTCACAAACATTTATGTATGAGTAGGAGTTGCAGTACATTTTAGAACGGAAGGATCAAATTTCTCAGTGTCTGTTATTCAGTCACATAATCGAATGACACGGCAAATGTGCCACAGAAAGACGTTGCACCACAATGTACAAGGAATTTAAGGATTTGGTTGGCGGTGAACACGAAAACAAGTTGGCGGACTTAGAAAGGTTCGGGGCAGTCCTGCACAGCAAGCCGATCCCAACGTGAAAATCATTGTGTTTATGCTGCATCTATTTGAACGTATTTTCTTTTAGAAATCCAATGTGTTTAGAGCCCAGTCTATTGCTTCTTACTTTTGAACGGCAAGAAACTAGCGGCGTATCGTTAAAAGCAAAGTACAAAACAGAGCTCAAAAGTGCCCGATCTAACTAATCATTCAGCAACGGCGAATTCATTAAAGAGCGCATTGCTGGGACAGCGGAATTCGTGACGCCATTGGAGGTACAAAAGTTTTCCGGAATTCTTCTTTTGTGACAAACAATAGCTCGCCGCATAGCTGTCATGGCACCGAGTGCCTACAGGCAATTAACTGACAATGCCAACAAGTTCATTGCGGTCACGATTGCTTTGGACATGTCATTTCGGACACGGCACATCACGCGATTTATTCGCGGAATCGACAGCAACACGCACGTAACAAAAGAACCGTTAGAACTTTTGTCAATGAAAAGCTCAAGGGGAGGGATCGAGTTGCTGAAAATGGCAACTGAAGCCGTTGGCATCAACTGGAACATCTTCGTCTCAGTTACCACCGATGGAGCGCAAGAGGTGCATTGCTGCGCAGAAAACTACAACAATCAACAGATGATTTGTACGGATTTCATTGTTTCGCATATGAAGAAGCACTTGGTGCTAAATTTTCAAAGATGGAGCACGTTCTGAAACTGCTGGTCCGATTAGTAGATTATGTGAAGTCACAAGGGCTGTTACATCGTCAGTTTAAAAAGTCTTTGATGGAACTGCAAGCACAGTAAAATGGTTCAAATGGCTCTGAGCACTACGGGACTTATAGTCCGTGAGACAAGTGATTGCTACTGACAGTTTCGGCGGGCAGACGGCGCTGTTGCCGAACGTGGCTCACAGCACGCGGTGCTCTGTCTGCTACACGCATTCTCTAGCAGCAGAAATAAAAGCGAGACGAAATACAAGTCGTATTGGTACGCGTGAATTTATTTAAAGTTGATGCTTGAAATATATTAACTCGAAAACTGATATGAGCTATTTAGTACAAGTATCTAAGATGCTGAAACATAATAAAGTTATTTGTTAAACTTCACAACTGAAATGAAAACTATTTTCGCAAGTTGTTGAACATTAGCAGTTTTGGTTTCCATTGTTAAGTATTAGCATTATTAATTTGTTCTACTACAAGCTACAGAATAATTGGTCAGTGTATTAAGAGTTATAATCTGAAGAAAGTACTCACAATATGATGATCTGGTTGTAGATCGATAGCAAACTCCCTCCTTACATTCCTGAATATGTTGTAGTTACTGTAATGGAAAAACACCACTCATATCACTGTCAGAATCTGATTTGACATTGTCTTCCTCAGCACTACTATCACTGCTCTCTCCCAGATATATAATTAAATTTTCGATGCATTCTTCCACAACCCCTTCGGTTTTGGGCGCCTCTTTGATGGCACTTGCAGTGCTGTTTACAATTTTAGCCCACGTCTCGCTTGTCACTTTATTGATAGCTGCTGGAAGGGAGTTTCCACTTCAGAGATCGTGAATTTTTTATTGTTTGCAACAATGTAATTTTTTATCTGCGCCCACACTCCTTCAATTGCATTGAAATGACAGTGGTATGGAGGAAGCCGAACGATTTCATGCCCGTGCCTTTTAGCAATCTCGTCAATTACATATGTTGGAAATTGGGGTTTCTTTTGTGCCACAATTTCGAGCAGTTCCGCCTTCCTTAAATCTTCTCTGAAATCTACTTTTCGCCGTTTCAACCACTGAATGATATCATCTTTTTTTGTTGCCAAGGTTGGTGCCTTATCGTGAACAACGGAATGATAAGGCGCATTGTCCATAACAATCACTGATGGACTTGTCAGATTCGTCATAAGCGATGTCTCGAACCATTCTTGAAATACTACACTGTTCATTTCTTCATGGTAATCTCCCGACTTTTTTGACCGAAACATTTTCAAGCAGTTTGGCACAAAACCTTTCGATGTTCCTGCATATAAGACAATAATACGCCCTCCTTTGCCAACAGGCACTGCCATTGTCCCCTCGGGCGTTCCATCATTCCAGCCTCTACGTAAAGAATGGCTTGCATTGACCCAAGTTTCATCTAACCACACTATACTTTCGAATTCCACACCCATGATCCTGCGCAGAAATCTGCACCCCCATGCAGCTACATCTGCCCTTTCCATTAATATTTTGCGTCCGTTAAACAGTGAATAGCTAAAGCCTATGTCTTTCAACACTGTACGCAATGAAAATTTGCTCCCTTTAAAAAGATCGTCTTTCTGAAGCGACACCTGTAATTTAGATAGAGTGGGATGTTCCCTTCTCTTACAATAGCTGTATATATGACGACGAATAGCGTCTTTCTGAAAATCGTCCAAAGCTGTCACCTGCTCATTTCTCGGTCGCTTCTTTCCTGGTGTGTGCAGCTTTGTTGTGCCACTCTCGTCACAATCTACACTATACTGTTCTTTCCCTGTCTTTACAACAGTGTTCTTACTTATTTTCAATGCTGCTGCAGTTCTCTTCACAACATGAACAACAGGAATTAAGGGCCCACCTTTGTCCTTTTCTTTCTCAAAGTAACCCCTCACAGAGCACACGAATTCACGGGCCTGGGTGTGTAGCACACTTTTCTTCCTCCGTTTCACTTCTTGTGTTGGGCTGTTACCACCCGCCGCACTAGTCATTGTTTACAACGAAACATAAACAAAGAAACACTAAAAACAACAAAAACGAAATAAACTGCGAATTCAACATCAAACAAACGACGAACGACCGCACCGCCTGCACGCGAGACACTGGTAAGTTCCATAAGCGCGCGCGACCGGGTTTCAGAGCGGCAACGTGGCCCTTGCTACCCGCTCAAAGTCAGGCCGTCATTGGCTGCCTGCCTGCGGTCGCTAGGCAACGGAAAGACGCTACCGAGCTGTCAATACCAAAGACTCGTCTCCCAGACTATAACTTCTGAGGTCATCAGTCCCCTAGAACTTAGAACTACTTAAATCTAACTGACCTAAGGACATCACACACACCCATGCCCGAGGCAGGATTCGAACCTGCGACCGTAGCGCTCGCGCGGTTCGAGACTGTGGCTCCTAGAACCGCTCGGTCACTCACACCGGCTCAAGCACAGTATACAGACGTGATGTACTACTGTGACGTACGTTGGTTAAGTCGAGAGGATGCCTGGAACAATTTTTCGAGCTAAGACCTGCTATAGTCGAATTTATGAAAGACAAAATGAAAGCAGGAATCAACACTAAAAACCGAGCGGGGTAGCGCAGTGGGTAACACACTGGACTCGCATTAGGGAGGACAACGGTTCAAACTGGCGTCCAGCCATGCTGATTTAGGTTTTCCCATGTTTCCCTAAATCGCTTAAGGCAAATGTCGGTATGGTTCCTCGGAGAGGGTACGGCTCATTTCGTTCTGGGTCCCTCCCTAATGCGAGCCTGTGCTCCGTCTCTAATGACCCTGTTGTCGACGGGACGTTAAAGTCTGATCCCCTACTTCTTCTCCAAAGTTTGAACATCCGGAATAGACTGCAGCCCTCGTATTTGTAGTCGACGTGACTGCACGCTTGAACACCCTCGATAAGAACACGTTGCAAGATGAGAAGCAGTTAATGTCTGATTTAAATGAGAAAAATGGATGCACTTAAAATGAAAATTACATTGTGGAAGGGATAACGTAAAAAAAAGAACACCGCCTATTTTCTTAATCTCTCTGGTGTTAAATAAAATGGGAGTTTTGAACATTTCGCTTCGGTGCTGGAAGAAATACAGGAACTGTTGTCAAGTCGTTTTCAGGACACTGCTAACGGCACAGTTGTTTTCAAGACCATTTGTTGTAACTGACAAAGAACTCAGAGATGCTGTCCAGTCTACGAAGGAAGCACTTGATTCACGACGTCCAGAAATAGATGGCTTCAGTATGACAATGTCCATACTTACTGTGGGGCACATATGGGGCCTGAATGTGGCATATTGATTTGCTCAAACTGGTAGCGAAAATAAAATTAACCAACTTGACAATTTGCACGGCTGTTTGACGATTTTCTTTGTTAAGTATTTGACAAGCCAATGTCCCACTTCCACAGTGACTGAACAGAGATTTGGTGTATCAGTTGAAAGCACCCCCGTTCATTTACAAGTTGAACTGATCGATCTGCAGCGTTATTCCCGATTAAAAGGCACATTCTAGTACGATAAAACTGTCCAGGAGTTCTAAGAAATCTTTCCTCGGGAAGAGTCTCCACGTCTCCATAACGAGGCTGCAAAATTGATGTCCATGTGTGGATAAAATTATGTGTGTGACAGATTTTTTTCGACATTGAAACTAAATAAGTCAGTATTACGTGGCAGCCTGAGTGATGACAACACGATAAAATGCTTGCGCCTGTCTTTGTGCCGACACTTTGTACTAGATAGATGAAAATTTTCTTTTTCTTTCTGAAATATTTCGTTGAGAGTTATAGCCATGGCACTGTCGGTAGAGATGTGTTCAAATGTGTCTGAAATCTTATGGGACTTAACTGCTGAGGTCATCAGTCCCTAAGCTTACACACTACTTAACCTAAATTATCCTAAGGACAAACACACACACCCATGCCCGAGGGAGGACTCGAACCTCCACCGGGACCAGCCGCACAGTCCAGGAGGTAGAGATGTGTTAGGTACAAATTTTTGTTTCCTTTCACACGTAGAAATGATGATTTATTCCATCCCTAATGGCGAGCTACAGAGACTGTTTCTTTTTGCATCATTTTCTATACCTCACCGGAAATGTTGTAGGAATTTTACATGGAACTGTGTGGATCACACAATATTACTGACGTACTGCCGTTGAGAACTGAGCTTCAATTGACTTTTTAATTTTTTTTCGTTCATACATGCTATAAGTAGGCTGTTTAGGTTTTTATGTTGGTAACGTCACCTAGCGCTCTGTATGAAAATCACTGGCTGTGCTGTGTGCCGTCTGTGGCTGGTGGCCTTTGTTGAAATGGTCGCTATTGTAGTGTTGGGCAGTTGGCTGTTAACAGCGTGTTGCGTTGCGCAGTTGGAGGTGAGCCGCCAGCAGTGGTGGATGTGGGGAGAGAGATAGCGGAGTTTTGAGAGCGGATGATCTGGACGTGTGTCCATCAGAGACAGTAAATTTGTAAGACTGGATGCCGTGAACTGCTATATATATTATGACTTTTGACCACTATTAAGGTAAATACATTGTTTGTCCTCTATCAAAATCTTTCATTTGCTAACTATGCCAATCAGTAGTTAGTGCCTTCAGTAGTTTGAATCTTTTATTTAGCTGGCAGTATTGGCGCTCGCTGTATTGCAGTAGTTCGAGTAACGAAGATTTTTGTGAGGTAAGTGATTCATGAAAGGTATAGGTTAATGTTAGTCAGCGCCATTCTTTCGTAGGGATTATTGAAAGTCACATTGCGTTGCGCTAAAAAATATTCTGTGTCAGTTTAGTGTTGATCAGAATAGGTAAAGAACGAAATGTCTGAGTACGTTCAGTTCTGCTCAGCTGTTTGAAAATCAAATAATGTAAGAGGTTTATCAGTACAATCATTCATAAAATTTTCTAAGGGATCGTTTCAATGTGATTGCACCAACAGTCAGTAACGGAGTAATACCGTTCTTCATGACAAATAACTTAAATTTCTCGAATTTCGTAATGTGGCACAATATGAAACCAGGCCCATCCAAGGTTGTCCGTGTTCCGTACGCCGACTGTCCTGCCGCCTAAGCGGCGCGTTCGCAGTTCCCCCTCCGTTCCTGCTCAGACAGCACAGCGGGGTGTTGGAGGAAGCTTGCATTCGCACGAAAGAGGGGAGCCCGCAGGCGCAGTTTCTGGCCTTCCCTGGTTTAATTGATCCAAACAGGGAGTAATAGTTCCCGCATGCTGAGAAAACTACATCAGCACCTGAAACAGACATTTTGCCACCAAACAACTTGCCGTAGTAGTCATACAACGTGACAATTGCAGCTTGCAAACTATCGTTCCCACCACCTGAGAGCCAGCTCAGCTTGGCGTCAAGCAAACTTGTGGCGAAACCTGCTCCGTGTGACACGGCCTTACCACAGAATGTGCAGCAAGTGACCTGTGTGTGTATCGTATCCTCTTGTGTCGGTCCTTGCCGGCGGGTTTCCAAATCACTGAGCGCGTAGCTTCGTAATACCATAACTTGCTGAAAAACATTTTCACACAACCTGCATATCTACATAGTGATTTGGTCTCAGATTAAAGAGGAGCACACAACGAAAGGATAAGCATTCGCCGGCCGGGGTGGCCGAGCGGTTCTAGACGCTTCAGTCTGGAACCGCGCTACCGCTACGGTCGCAGGTTCGAATCCTGCCTCGGACATGGATGTGTGTGATGTCCTTAGGTTAGTTAGGTTTAAGTAGTTCTAAGTTCTAGGGGACTGATGACCACAGCAATTAAGTCCCATAGTGCTCAGAGCCATTTCAACCATTTTTTTTATAAGCCTTCAGAAACTAGAAATACAGCTGAATACGTATTATTAAAATGAATGTATTCTTTTATACGTATGTTTGTATGCCCGACACCTCCTCGTAACAACTGACACGATGTCAACCAAATTTAGCACACATGCCAATAACTGACAGAAAAGAATTGCTGTGGGCGTAAGAACCACCTATATATCGAAAGGATAGGGGAGAGGGTAAAAAAGAAATGCAGCCCACGACGCGAGAACATCCAAAATTTATTCATTCACTATTTCGAAATGATAGCATTTAGTAACTTGCACCAAACTATATATATAGTTTTAAACCTTCACGACACTTTTTCTCCCTGACAGCCTCCACAAAATGATGAAAGGAACACAGCTTATCGTTTGCAATATGTCCACTGTTCATACAATGAAAGTGCCGATCGACATGAGGTTTTAATTTTTTACTTCTTTACTACTATCTGCAATCGTGACACATTTTGTAGACATCATTTACACATATCACTAAACGTACGTGCCAAATTATATCATTGTACGACAGGAAGTTATGGAGATATGACTTCATAAATACCAAGTATGTATGTATGATGAGATAAAAGAAATTATTCAGATAGTGAAGGGAGCCGAAAATTTGATAGTCATGGGTGGCTGGAATTCGATAGCAGGAAAATGAAGAGAAGGAAAAGTAGTAGGTGAATATGAAATGGGGATAAGGAATGAAAGAGGAAACCGTCTGCTAGAATTTTGCACAGAGCATAACTTAATCATAGCTAACACTTGGTTCAAGAATCATGAAAGAAGGTTGTATACATGGAAGTGGCCCGGAGACACTGGATGCTTTCAGATAGATTATATAATGGTAATACAGAGATTTACGAACCAGGTTTTAAATTGTAAGGCATTTACAGAGGCAGATGTGGCCTCTGACCACAATCTATTGGTTAAGAACTGTGAATTAAAACTAAAGAAACTGCAAATAGGTAGGAATTTAAGGAGATGGGACCTGGATAAACTGAAAGATCTAGAGGTTGTAGAGAGTTTCAGAGAGAGCATTAGGGAACGATTGACAAGAACGGGGGAAAGAAATACAGTAGAAGAAGAATAGGTAACTTTCAGAGATGAGATAGCAAAGGCAGCAGAGGATCAAGTAGGCTGAAAGACGAGGGCTAATAGAAATCCTTGGGTAACAGAAGAGATACTGAATTTAATTGATGAAAGGAGAAAATACAGAAATGCAGTAAACGAAGCAGGGAAAAAGGAATATAAACGTCTCAAAAATGAGATCGACAAGAAGTGCAAAATGACTAAGCAGTGATGGCTTTACAAACATTCATATACTGTACATATCCCCTATGTCTGACAAAATTCGTATTGCAAACAGAGATTTGTTAAGAGGCTTCAGCAGTTCTGTGGTGTGCTCCTCCCAGTTGAATTTATTATCAAGCTGTAATCCCAAGAATTTAACACTGTCCACTTCTTCTATCTTCTTGTCATCGTATGTTAGACATATACTCTTGGGACACCCCTTACAAGTTCTGAACTGCATGTAGTGTGTTTTTTCAAAGTTTAGTGACAAAGAATTGGCTAGGAACCAGTGATTAATGTCCACAAATATTTTATTGGCTTATCTTTCTAAGACTACACTTGATTTGCTATTTATTGCAATGTTTGTATCATCGGCAAACAAAACAAACTTGGCATATGGTAATGTTACTGATGAAAGATCATTGATATACACAAGAAAAAGTAAGGGCCCCAAAATGGAACATTGTGGGACCCCACATGTGATTAGTTCCCAGTTGGATGATGCCTGATAGCTTGATACATGTCTCTTTCCTAATAACACCCTCTGTTTCCTGCCAGAGATATAAGATTTGAATTTTGCAGCATTTCGTGTTACACCATAATATTCTAATTAAATTTAAAGGGATTTTGTGATTTACACAGTCAAATGCCTTTGACAGATCACAAAATATAAAAGTTGGCTGCAATTCTTTGTCTAATGAATTAATTACATTTTCACTGTAAGTGTATATAGCCTTCTCAATATCAGAACGCTTTAGAAATCCGAACTGCGACTTTGACAGTATGTTGTTTGTGATAAGATGGTTAAAAAGCCGATTGTACATTACCTTTTCTAAAATTTTTGAGAATGCAGGCAAAAGTGAAACAGGGCATAAATTTGATGCTATTTCTTTATCTCCCTTCTTAAACAGTGGCTTAACTTCAGCATATTCAACCATTCAGGAATATTCCACTGATAAACGACTGGTAACACAGATAGCTTAATATGTTACTTAACTCAGAATGACATTCTTTAATCAACTTTGTTGATATTTCATCATACCCACTAGATGTTTTTGATTTTAAAGATATTATGATGGACATTACTTCTGCTGGGGTAGTGAGGGTTAAATTCATATTATGGAAGTTACTTGAAATGTCTGATCTGAGGTATTCCATAGCAGCATCTACAGAACCTAACAACAACAGTGTTAAAAGTTCTGCAACACTATTCACATCTGTCACTGATATATCATTTACTCTTAATGCTATTCGTCCTTCTTCATTTCTGGTTCTACCAGTCTCCTCCTTCACTATATCCCATATTGTCTTTATTTTGGTATCTGATATGACTATCTTTTCCTTGTAATATATTTGCTTTGATGTCCATGTTACAGTCTTTAATATGATGCAGTATTTCTTGTAATATGCTATACCTTCAACATCAGAACTGTTTTGGATTGACAGATACAGTTTTCTATTTGTTTTACAAGATACCTCTATTCCTTGAGTAATCCATGGCTTCTTTGTAGACTTTACTCTAACTTTGGTTAGTTTTGGGGGAAAACAGTGTTCAAATAAGGTAAGCACTTTATTAGCAAGAGTGTTATATTTTTCATTTGTGCCATGAGCACTGTAAACATCACTCCAGTGAATGTCTCTGAGGAGTATCCTAAAGTAATCAATTTTTGGCTTATTGATTACCCTCTTGAGCTCAGATTTAACAGATTTTATATCCTGTTCAGTATTAACATTTAAGAGAAGGAACTGCATGTCATGGTCTGAGAGGCCATTGTCAATTGGTTTTGTAATACAATTTTGTTCATTGAACTTTTCTATAAAGATATTATCAGTGGCTGTTTGTGAGTAATCAGCTACCCTAGTGGGGAACTTCACAGCGGGAATTAAGTGGAATCATAGTGTTACTAACTCAAATAAGTTTTTATTGGGAGAGTCTTTAAGGAAATCTACACTGAAGTCACCAGCAACCACCATTTCTTTGTTTTTGGTTGTTAAATGGGCCAGTACAGCTTCAAGGTGGTTTATGAACAGATTAAAGTTACCTGCAGGTGCTCAATATACTCTTAATAGTATAAATGTTTTTATGTGGAATTCTACTTCTGTTGCACATGCTTCGATACGCTGTTCTAGGCAAAATTTATGAATGTCTATGTTCTTAAATTTATGACAATTCCTGATGAATGTGAAAATTCCTCCTTTCTCCATTTCTGCTCTAGAAAAGTGAGATGTTAACCTAAATCCTGTAACACTTAAAAGTTCTATACCGGTGATAACATGATGTTCAGAGAGGCAGATTATGTCAGCTGGGTTTGAGGACTCTAATTCATCTATTCAGATAATTAATTCATTAAACTTATTTCTCAGTCCTCGAATATTTTGAAACAATAAAGATAGCTGACATATCACATTGACTGAGTTAAAATTGGGTAGAATTGAAATTTCTGCTGATTGTTGAAAATTCTTAACCAATAGCTGCTTATGCTGATGTAATAAGCCAGAATTATGAAACTTCCTGGCAGATTAAAACTGTGTGCCCGACCGAGACTCGAACTCAGGACCTTTGCCTTTCGCGGGCAAGTGCTCTACCAACTGAGCTACCGAAGCACGACTCACGCCCGGTACTCACAGCGCACACTCCGCTGCAGAGTGAAAATCTCATTCTGGAAACATCCCCCAGGCTGTGGCTAAGCCATGTCTCTGCAATATCCTTTCTTTCAGGAGTGCTAGTTCTGCAAGGTTGGCAGAAGAGCTTCTGTAAAGTTTGGAAGGTAGGAGACGAGGTACTGGCAGAAGTAAAGCTGTGAGTACCGGGCGTGAGTCGTGCTTCGGTAGCTCAGTTGGTAGAGCACTTGCCCGCGAAAGGCAAAGGTCCCGAGTTCGAGTCTCGGTCGGGCACACAGTTTTAATCTGCCAGGAAGTTTCATATCAGTGCACACTCCGCTGCAGAGTGAAAATCTCATTCTGGAAACATCCCCCAGGCTGTGGCTAAGCCATGTCTCCGCAATATCCTTTCTTTCAGGAGTGCTAGTTCTGCAAGGTTCGCAGAAGAGCTTCTGTAAAGTTTGGAAGGTAGGAGACGAGGTACTGGCAGAAGTAAAGCTGTGAGTACCGGGCGTGAGTCGTGCTTCGGTAGCTCAGTTGGTAGAGCACTTGCCCGAGAAAGGCAAAGGTCCCGAGTTCGAGTCTCGGTCGGGCACACAGTTTTAATCTGCCAGGAAGTTTCATATCAGCACACACTCCGCTGCAGAGTGAAAATCTCATTCTGGAGCTAGAATTATGATTTTTGGTTTCTTTTTCAAACTGAAGGTTTGTCTCAACCCTAACCTCTACTAAAACTTGGTTTCTTTCTGTCCTCCCTACCCTAAAAAGGGTCTTTTCTGAACCCTGTAAGCACTGGTATTTTATCACTCATGACAGTGCCTCCTCCCTTTAACTTTGCTGCTATTTTCCCAGCCAGTTTGCCCTTCCCTTTCCTGCTCAAGTGAAGGCCATGCCTAGTATAATCCCACCTATTGAGAGAATCAACAGGAACCACACCAATGTGTGACCCTGCACCCGACATTAGCAACCGTTCCAACTCCAAATTAACTTTCTTGATGGAAGAGTTCTAATGAGGTCGGTCATGGCGCCCAGAACAGATACAAACTCAACACTAGTATGCTTCGACGCCGATGCAATCTTCGCCAGGTCACACTCTATACTGTACCCAGGATCTCTGTCAATGCTGTTACCTGCCCCACCCACTATAACCACGGTGTCTTCCTTAGTGAAAGCTTTGCAAAGTGATCCTAAATCCTCTGTCTCTTGCTCCAGACCAGCACTAAGTTGAAAAAAATTTGTGACCTGGTATTCTGACCCTAGTTCATCCTGCAAGGCTGGTCAACACCACTTCCATGGGAACTACCTAACAACAACACTTTCTTTCTCTTTACTAATTTCCCTACTTTCTTACTTGGTAAGTCTAACCACCTTCCACACGGAGCACGTCCGTATCTCAACACTGACTTCTAGTATCAGCTGCACGCAGTTGACGTCAAGTGTATGGGCCTGAAGGTGATGTTGTTACAACGTTGAAACTAGTTGCCAAAATAAAATCGACACCTTAAATACAGCTGGAGGAATTTCTACATTTTTAATATATATCCCGTAATGGTCCAGCTTCTGGGGCAATATTTTGTGATCAACACAATCAAACTCCTTAGTTAAATAAAAAAATATGCCTTGCGTTCGAAACTTTTTGTTTAAACCATCCACTATCTCACAGAGATAAGCCTTTTAAACCCGAACTCTTCATTTGATAGCAAATCGTGTGATATAAAATGATCAGTTATCCTTACACACACAACCGTTTAAATAACTTAAGCAAACACTGATGGAACAGAAATAGGCTCAAAATTATCTACATTATCCCTTTCTCCCTTTTTATAAAGTGGCTTTACTATTGAGTACTTTAATCGTTTAGGGAACTGACCATTCCTAAAGGAAAAATTACAAATGTAGCTAAACACAGGGCTAACATGTGCAGCACAGTACTTTAATATTCTGCTAGGCACTCCACCATATCCATGAGATTCTTCAGTGATTTAAGTATTGACTCAATCTCCCCCTTGTCTGTATCACAGAGCAGTATTTCAGACATCCATCTCGAAAAGGCCTTTGCCAAGAGAGTTATAAGATTTCCTGCGAAACTAAATTTTCTTTAATTCATGAGCAATGCTCAAAAAATGTTTGCTAAATACTGTACATATATCTGATTTGTCAGCAACAGAAATATTTTTACTACGAACTGACGTTATATAGTTGACTAGGAATACCATATTCACCTACTACATTTCCTTCTCTTCCTTTTCCTACTATCGAATTCCAGTCACCCATGACTATTAAATTTTCGTCACCCTTCACTATCTGAATAATTTATTTTATCTCATCGTACATTTCATCAATCTCTTCGTCATCTGCGGAGCTAGTTGGGACATAAACTTGTACTACTTTGGTAGGTGTGGGCTTCGTATCTATCTTGGCCACAATAATGCGTTCACTATGCTGTTTGTAGTATCTTACCTGCATTCCTATTTTTTTTATCCAACATTAAACCTACTCCTGCATTACCCCTATTTGATTTTGTATTTATAACCCTGTATTCACCTGACCAGAAGTCTTGTTCCTCCTGCCACCCGAACTTCACTGATTCCCACTATATCTAACTTTAACATATCCATTTACCTTTATAAATTTTCTAACCTACCTGCCCAATGGAGGGATCTGACACTCCACGCTCCGATCCGTAGAATGCCAGTTTTCTTTCTCCTGATAACGTCCTCCTGAGTAGTCCCCGCCCGGAGATCCGAATAGGGGACTATTTTACCTCCGGAATATTTTACCCAGAGGACACCATCATCATTTAGGTATACAGTAAAGCTGCATGCCCTCGAGAAAAATTACGGCTGTTGTTTCCCCTTGTTTTCAGCCGTTCGCAGTACCAGCACAGCAAGGCCGTTTTGGTTAGTGTTACAAGGCCAGATCAGTCAACCATTCAGACTGTTGCCCCTGCAACTACTGAAAAGGCTGCTGCCCCTCTTCAGGAACCACACGTTTGTCTGGCCTCTCACGGTACGGATATCTGTATCGCTGAGACATACAAGTATCCCCAACAATGGCGAGGTCCATTATTCATGGGGGCACCATCATATACACAATTAATATTGAAGTCACCACATATAACTAATTTCTAGTACTTTCTATAAAGTGTTTCAAGAACCCTCTTTAACTTGAGCAGAAATTAGAAGTTTAGTTTCACTAAATTCAACTGCCCCTGCAGAACATTCAAATATTCGTTCAGTGCAGTATTGTGATAGATCGATTGGGTCAAATGGAATACTGTTTTTTTAGGTACATGGCCACTCCCCTACCCTGGAAGGAACTCCTTGAAAAACAGCCAGCTAATCTGTATGCTGGTAAAGGAAGCCTCTGAATTGTCAAATTATTTTAGTGGTGCTCCGACATACCAATAATCTCAGAGTCAACATCTATAGGCAGTTCACTGACTTTATCTATAATACTTGTTATATTTTGATGAAATATGCTAATTCCTTCTCTACTTGGAAATATTACGTCCTCTGAAGGTGAGCTCTTAGTTAGAGGGCTTTAAGCAGGTTCACGTATCAGTTGACTTCAATCAACAAAAGGTGCAGCTCTAACACCAACTCCTACAGGAATTTTTCCATGAGTGATCCCACCACCACCTACTACACTGTCACATATAAGCTTTGCCAGCCTCGCCTTCCCGTATCTACCGAGGTGCAGGCCATGCCCAGTGAAACCCTATCTACTGATGGACCCAACTGGCATCACTGAGATATGACCCATGTCCTCTGCTATCAATGTCTTCTCCAATCCCATGTTAATGCGAGGCCAACGATTACCCCGAAACAGTTGCACGAAATGCACGTTAGTGCCACCAGTTTGAGAAACTGTCTTTACCAGGTCACCACCTAAATCGTATTGCCGTCCCTATCAAGACTATTCCTTGCTCCACCCACTATCGCTATCTGATCCTCCTTCGTAATATTCTTGCATAACTCCCCTATGCTGTCAGTCACCTGAGCCAATCCTGCACCAGGCTTCACAGCGCTGGTGCCTGGTACTCACTCCCCAACACTTCCTACAACAGCTGGCCCACACCTCTACTGTGCGAACTAGCCAGCAGCTGAACCTGCTAGACTTTACAACCGATCTAGGCCTCCTAACTGCCGAGGACTACTGCATGTTGCCTACCCCTACAGCTACAAGAGGCTCCTCTCCACTCAACTCTGACAGATGGTCAAATCTATGGCACAGATCTTACTCTCCTGCTCCTCTGTCAACTTTTTCTACTACAGAGTCTGCATTCCCAGGAGAGCATCTCGCTAAAATGCGCAATGGTTCCCCACTGCGCTCCCCCAAATGAAAACACTTTGATCAAATCCCACACCGTAACCCACTACTCACAAACCTACGACAGAGCCCACACTTCTCACTCATTGTAAAATTTTACAGTTGAAAAAAACTATACGTCTACGTTACATAAGTTCAGTTACACAAGTAGAACTATTTATAGAACTAACAAAAGCGGTGTCCAAATTGTCTCTCTACTAAGAAAGCAACTACTTTTATTTACACTACTAAACCACAACTAATACCAATACCAACGAAACTTCACAAAATTCTTAGGTAAAACCAAAATTTGAAGCCGCCATTGGAACACTCAACGAAGCTGAAACAGTGAATGAAAATTTTAGTGACATATTTCACTAGAAATAATAAGAAACTTCAGCTGAAAACTAAAGCACGAAATTCACTAAACGAGTTCAGCGCAGAGAGAACTCTAAAAAACACAGCGATCGAACGTTCCCAAATGTTTTTTTAAATCGGTATTTCACCCCAAACAGCAGGGAAAACCGCTGAAATTAAATGTAGTAACTGTCTAACAGTGCACAAATAACTTCGTCAGTACTTAGCTTTGCAACCGCTACAGCTGCAACTGCACGCCGCAAAGTGTAAAGACACTCTGAGGCGTGAGGCTTGGACGAACGACGTAAGCACACTCGCGAATAACAGACCACTCGAGTCAATAACACAGGAAGAATGTCTGAGATTAATGAACATCCACTAATAAGTTACTTTTACAGCAAATATTAGTATGTCCAGAATATGGGGTGCATGATTTCCATGCGCCACAGCGCCAACGTCCAATTCCAACTATGTCTACCAGGTGATTCATAGTCTCACACACCTGACCAGTAGCAGTGCACTTGTCGACGTGTCAACAACGGCTCCGACAAAAGGAGCAGCGCATTGTTGGTGAAGCTCTACTATCAAAACAACACTAGTGCTGCATCTGCACTTCGAGAATATCGCCGGTTGAAAGTATTACGGAAGGGTCCTCTTTCTGCAACTGCTGTGAAGAGCGTGGTGAAGAAGTTCGATTCACTTTGAGAACTGGGCGTCGCTTCAGGAAGGAGGCCGACGACCGGTTGCACCGCAGGTGGCTCCTGATGAAATCGCTGTTGCTACAGCAGACAGTGCTGCGGGCAATTCTCGATCGCCAGGCAGTTGGGCGTGCCGTGTCCCGACAGTTGAACATCCCGTGGTCCACTGTGCGGAAGGTGCTTCGAACGATTCTCAACAGCTTGCACCACAGGAAGCACAACAACATTTTGACTTCGCTCTCCTCTTTCTCGCAAGGATTGAACTTGACGAGCGGGACCATGCTCCGGACAGACGAAGCTGATTTTTCTCTGAAGGGTGAGGTGAACACACAGAACTGCCGAATGCGGGGCTCTTCACCTCCATTCATTGTGCATGAAGTGTTTCAGTCTGGTGAACGTGTCACCATATGGTGTGGCTTCACGGCTGCATTGATCATTGGTCCATTCTTTTTGGAACAGGATGGTGCTCAAGGACCAAAGACGTGCAGTGTGACTGCGAAATGCTTCGCCAGCATGTCATAGCTATCTGTAGGAGGTGAGACGCATTGAGCTCAGCAGTTGTCATGCCATATGAGGCTCCACCGCGCCTCGCTCCTAAAGTTCATCTGCTTCTCCGAAACATGTACGGAAACGATCGAATTATCAATCGATCACCTGATCTCACTTCTAGTGTTTTCTGGGTGTGGGGCTACCAAAAGGACAGGGTTCACCAGGGGAACATTCGCACGTGTTCTGATCCGTAGCGCAGCGTATCAGAAGAGGCAGCCAGCATACCTGCGGACGTGCTTCGTTCTGCTGTGCAGGATGCAGTCCTGCGCTTTCAGACTAGTCTGGAGACTGATGGGCGCCATATTGAGCCCGACTTGTAGCAGTAGTGGAATCTTTGATGTACCGTAGCAGCACATTACAAGTGTTTCAGTTGAACTGATTCTGCATTATTTCTTTTCCCCATGCCCTTGACATTAACGCTACAAAGTTTGGTCCATTAGTTTTCGTGTTATAATTTGTTAAATAGGGAAAGTGTAATTATAATCGCCCGGTATTATTAAAAAATTAGCGAGGTGCGAGTAGGGCATGCGCAGTGAGAGTTTGAGGGTTTCGTACAGACTTCATTAATCGTACGGATGGACAGTTTATCCAGTATGGGATCGAGGATATTGACGATTCTTGCCAGCTACCGACGTTGATACTGCAAGATATCTGTGCCACGGAATAAAAAACTTTCGAGAATGTTTTAATTTTAAATCTGAACTGGATAAAACTGCTAAAAGAAGTATTTCATGATTTTAAGTCAAGGGGAATTTCTCTATAGGTTTTGACTAGTGAGTTTTCGAGCATCAAAATATGCTACATAAATGGCCATATTTCCGATTGCACTGCCTTAGGAGTTTAAAACTTTTACGCCGCCACGGGTCCATTGCCCTTACAATGTGACATAAATTTGAGCTTGATACGGCTAATTTTTTCAGAGAAAACGGGGCTTAATATAAGGACAGACAGTCAGACAATTGATAAAAACGACAAAAACATGTTCTTTCTTGTCGTATAGTTACAATTTAACAAATATCGAATTATTTCCCTACTTCCACTGTGAAACCTTGGTTCTTGCCGAATTTCTTGATCCTAGGTCAATAAGAAGTACCCTATCGGTTTTGAAGGATGGGTTTTCGAGTATCAAAATATGTGACACCATGACCGTATCTTCTAAATGAACTGACTTACGAGCTTAAAATTTTACGCTGTCAAGGGATCATAGACTTTAATATGTGACGTAAATTTGAGCTTGATACGTCAACTCGTTCCTGAGAAAAAGGTTCTGAACAGTCGAACGGATAGACAAGAGTGATAGACAGACAAAGCAATCCTGTAAAGGTTGCGTTTTTACAGACTGAGGCACGGAAGCATAAAAATGGATGTACGGTCCACATTTCTTCTTAAACCACTGGCCCGATTTCAACAAAACTTGGTACACATATCGATTATTGTTAGGCAATAATGGCTGTAGGGGTGAGAACTACCTCCGTATCATATTTTGGGAGATACGACGTCATAAAAGATGCTTGAAAAACTGCCGCATCATGCATGATATTTAAATTTACTACATTTGTGCCACTATCTCTATTCCTAATAAATTTTGCAGACAGTTTCCACACGTGCCGCTGAACGTATCTACACAAATATATCATTGTACGACGCATAATTCAAGACGTAGACAAGTTTAAACGCGTAAAAACATTCCGCAGCATGCACGAAGTTTTAATACATTTTTTATTTACCACTAAGACACTCCTATAGTCGAGTCAACTTAAGGAAATTCACGACACCTGAGAATGCTTTTGACAGCATTCAAAGGCGAAGCACAAACGGCTTTAGGGCTATAGAGAGGCGTTGCTGTAGATGTTTACAAAATTGCGTTGTAGACTCGTGAAGCAGCTGCGGGCAGCTTAGAGAAAGTGTACACTACAGACATAGATAATTTTTTGCTTACATTTCGAATAAAAAATTGGCAAAATGAATACCCGGCCAATTTTCGGTTTTTCATATAAAGCTTTAGTTAATCTTAATTACTGGCAACACGAACAGGTTACTATGAGTTTTTGCCAGACTATAGCAATAATCAGGCAACGGTATGTTTAGATGCACTGTAAATTACCGCGGATGACTACAACAAAAAACTGCAATCATATTTTTTGTGTGATGGTTGTATCTAGAAATGGAACAGAAAATACATAGAGCATTTAAAATTTAGGCTGAAGCAGAGCAATTTTTTCTGTCAGCAGCATCAAACACATCTAGCAAATATTATCTAAGAACAATGATGATCTGCCCTTACGTTTTCCTCTGGGTTCAGTGCTTCCCTCCTTGTCCGCGTCTTCTGAGTTCAGTTCGCCACGACGCGCCTGCATGAGCAAATGGATGACGTCGGGACGAACGATGCCTTGCTTTTCACGAGTCTCGATGGTTTCGATAACCATGGATCTGAAGAACTCTGTTGCACTCCGGTCGAGAAGCGGTATTCCTAGAAGCTACCAAAAATAACGTACACGAGTTTCAGTCAGAGGGCAAAGGAAATTGCTGACATACACTATGTGATCAAAAGTATCCGGACACCTGGCTGGAAATGACTTACAAGTTGGTGGCGCCCTCAATCGGTAATGCTGGAATTCAGTATGGTGTTGCCCCACCCTTAGCCTTGATGACAGCTTCCACTCTTGTAGGCATACGTTCAATCAGGTGCTGGAAGGTTTCTCGGGAATGGCAGTCCATTCTTCACGGAGTGCTGCACTGAAGAGAGGTATCGACGTCGGTTGGGGAGGCCTGGTACGAAGTCGGCGTTCCAAAACATCCCAAAGGTATGAAACTTGAAACTTCCTGGCAGATTAAATCTGTGTGCCGGACCGAGACTCGAAATCTGGACCTTTGCCTTTCTCGGGCAAGTGCTCTACCAACTGAGCTGCCCAAGCACGACTCACGCCCCGTCCTCACAGCTTTAATTCCGCCAGTACCTCGTCTCCTACCTTCCAAACTTCTAGAAACATCCCAGAGGTGTTCTACAGGATTCAGATCAGGACTCTGTGCAGGCCAGTCCGTTACACGGATGTTACTGTCGTATAACCACTCCGCCACAGTCCGTACATTATCAAGAGGTTCTCGATTGTGTTGAAAGATGCAGTTGTCATCCCCGAATCGCTCTTCAACAGTGGGAAGTAAGAAGGTGCTTAAAAGGTCAATGCAGGCTTGTGCTGTGATAGTGCCACGCAAAACAAGAAGGGGTACAAGCCCCTTCTATGAAAAACACGACCACACCAACACCACCGCCTTCGAATTTTACTGTTGTCACTACACGCGCTGGCAGGTGACGTTCACCGGGCAGTCGCCGTACCCACCCCGTGCAATCGGATCGCCACATTGTGTACCGTGATTCGTCACTCCACACAACGTTTTTCCACTGTTCAATCGACCAATAATTACGCTCCTTACACCAAGCGAGGTGTCGTTTGGCATTCACCGGCGTGATGTGTGAGTTATGAGCAGCGCTCAACCATGAAATCCAAGTTTTCTCACCTCACGCCTAACTGTCATAGTACTTGCAGTGGATCTTGATGCAGTTTGGAATTCCTGTGTGTTGGTCTGGATAGATGTCTGCCTATTACGCATTACGACCCTCTTCAAATGTCGGCGGTCTCTGTCAGTCAACAGACGAGATCGGCCTGTACGCTTTTGTACCGTGTTCCTTCACGTTTCCACTTCACTATCATATCGGAAAAAGTGAACCTAGGGATGTTAAGCAGTGTGGAAATCTCGCATATACACGTATGACACAAGTGACACCCAATCACCTGAGGACGTTCGAAGTCCGTGATTTCCGCGGGGCGCCCCATTCTGCTCTCTCACGGTGTCTAATGACTACTGAGGTCGCTGATATGGAGTACCTGGCAGTAGGTGGCAGTACAACGCACCTAACATGAAAAACGTGTGTTTTTGGGTGTGTCCGGATACTTTTGATCTCACAGTGTACGAAGTGTGGCTCTAAAATAACGGGATTATTGTTGTAACAAATTTTATTTCAAAAAGATATTTAGTATTTGTCACCTTAAATATATTTTCTTCCTCTGCCCCTACAACGATCCATGCGAATTCCCCATTCGTGGAAAGAGTGCTGAAATTCTTCCTCTATGGGCTTTTTGGCGACGCGTGCCGCTTTTCCTTTCACTGCTTCAACGGACAGAAATCTTGTTCCCTTGTATGCAGATTTGACCTTGGGAAGTAGATAAAAGTCATGTGGTACTAGGTCAGGCGAATAAGGTGGATGGTCTAACACCAGGATGCTGTACTTGGCTAGGAACCTCTCAGCAGACGATGCAGTATTAGTGCGTTGTCTCGGTGCGGAACCCATGAATGTTTCTTCAACAATTCAAGCCGGTTTTCTCTTGTTTTCTTATGGAATTGAGCAAGAACCTCAAGCTGGTAATATAGATTAATAGTTTCACCTTTAATAAACCAGTGAAGATGCACAACTCCATAAATATCGAAAAAAACAATAATCATCGCTTTGACTCTTAATTTGCCTATTCGATTTCTTTTTTCTTTTTCTTTCTTTTTCTTTTTTTTTTTTTTTTTGCCCTCTGCCAATGCATGGACTAGCTTTTAGTTTCTGGATCATAAGTGAAAAACCAAGATTCGTCACATGTTATCACTCTTTCCAAGAAATTAGTATCATGAGACGTCTGAAATTTCCCCGGCGTATTTCTTCTTCCAGTAATTTTCAGGTTTGTAGCCGGATCCCATCAACATTCTGCCACAATATTTCGGCCCAGAGAGGTCCGGCCATCCTCAGGTGAGCAGACGAGATACTCACCTGAGGATGGCCGGACATATCGTGGCAGAATGTTGATGGGATATCTTCAGTCGTATTCAAAGTGTCAGTACAAACATTTTCAATCGATACTTTTTGTTCGATAGTGAAAGTTTTCAGCACACACTTTTCTCATGTTAAATTGGTTATGTAAAATTTGCCTTACGCAATCTCTTTATCAAATCCTACAGTTTCAGAAATCGATCGAATACTGAACTCAAGGACAGATGGAATCAGGTTACCTACTTTTTCGATATTTTCATCCGTTTTCGATGTTAAAGTGCATCCCGGGCGTGAGTCATCTTCAACGTCTTCTCAGCCCTCGCGGAAACGTTTGTTCCACTCAAAAACTAGCGTCCATGATAAATTCTTCCCCATACACTACTTTTAATAAAATATAATTCATGTGAAACCACACGACAATTCGTTGCTCCGTTATTATCATTTTTCCGGCAGAACAAAAGAACAGCTCTTACACAAACGAATGCCACTGCCACACTGATATGTCTACAGACACCAAAGTTGCCGCAATCGACTCACAAAGAACCCCTCTAATACGAGGTCACAAAAGGACAATGACGTTTCCGGCGTTCTACGCACCACATACTGTCTATAATTCAGCCTCAATATTGACTGCTAATGGTAACGTGGGATGGGACTGGAGGTATCCATTGGTGAGCACAGCTTGAGGCTACGGAGCTTGGTTGAATTGCTTAGCCGACGAATAACTCACAACAGTGCTACAGTGCTAGTGATGACGCAAAGCAGAGGAATGGCAACGATAAAGCAAAGGAATCATTGCATTATATGTGCAACAACAGCTGCCGAAGTTGACATTTCGTCGCAAAGGAGCCCAAGGAATTTCGGAGTGAGCAATAAATGGCAGATGAAATATTTGCGTTTCTGCAAGTTGAGTCAGTAGAATGTGTGGTGCCGTATACGATCCACAGTGCAGACAATATACACGAGGTGCACAATGATGACGACAGTTGCTTAACAAGCGAAAGTCGAGCCATGTAGTTCATCAACCATGTCGGGAAGGGAGTCACAAATCCCGTCTCCAGTGAAACGTGGTAATGGACAACCGTTGTCCAAGGAGAGGATACTAAATATAATTACGTATATTAAAGATCATCCGCAGCATAGTAAAAAACTGTTATGAACAGTCCGCATTAATATAACCGTGTAGTGCATAAGAAGAGTACAGACATTCAAGGTGAGACAAGGTCCACTTGTTACAAAAACTGATGTTTTGCACGTTTCAATGATTCTCGATACAATTTACGGTATGTGGATGATAGTGACCTACTACGTTATGCACATCAAAATGCGCGTGACATAGATTACAGTGGTTTCAAGGGAAGCAGTGGATGGTTGCATAACTTTAAACAGTGCCACAGAATTGGAAGACTTGAGATGAAATTTCAAACAAAGCGTCAACATGACGATGCACAGCAAACTGCGGAGTCGGTCCCAAAATTTGTAGACGATGTAAACAAGCTTATCTTGTCGTTCAGTAAGGAATTTGTTGTCAACTCCGACCAATCGGGATTTACAGAGAGAATGCATATGAAAGGAACCCTAGAAGTTAGACGTACAAAGAGAGTTGTATCAAGATCAACTAACATCAATACCTTAAGGCGTTAGTAGAAAATTATGCCAACTGTTAATATGGATGATAAATTAGCTGAAAAGTTATTTATTGTGCTGCGTGAAGTTAAAGGTGCTCTGCCTCCTATGATTTTTGCCTCTTGTGCGTGATCTTGTGAGGACAGTAGAGAATATTTACGTCACAGCAAGCAGAAGTGGGAAACGTTGACGTAAGAGAACTACAACTATGGCATGAGCACTGCTTTTGGACAGTAGTTGGTCAAAATAGCTTGCTTTCGCTTGATTTATGGGCTGTGTATATAAATCATACTCCTTTAGAGCAAACAATCCCTCCTGAAAAGGGCGTGACATTGCAGTTTGTACCACCTGGAAACGCTGGGTAAATTCAGCCTCTGTGTGTTTGACATTCCGTGCCTACAAAACATATTATCGCACCATCTGCCGTTACGCTTCAAAGGATAGGCAGTTTCATGGTAAGCTCCACGACAGACTGTTTCGCATTAGGTTGAATGTCGTCACATTCCATTAGTTCTCGTCACCCCGTTACACCAATACGATTCTCTAAGAATTCTTTAAGAGTGGATACCTAGCTGTGAACATCCTGTACGATTTGTAACTCGGAAGGAGTCCGTCTCCGATCTTGTGGCTCGTTATTTTTCACTCTGTATTGATGGTGCAAGGCACTGGTTTGTTTCTGAATGTTGACGACGTCCGTTTTGTGAAGGGTAACACATGCAGCCCATAGAAGGTTGATCGCTGCACCTCCCGGACACACATTTTCTGTCGCCCTCCTGATGCACGTGGTGAGTCATTAGCAGCTAACATTTTTTCTGTGATAATTGTTAACACAACAATTTCAAATGAGCCTTACAAAAAGACTGAACATGCGACATCGCACTCAAGTGATTCCTTGGGAGAAAACTTACGCTTCAGACCTATTGCTCATTAATATTTGTCGCAAGCGTACTTACTTTGCGACGGCATCAGTCCGGTTATTTTGCAGCCACACCTCGTAAGTCCACATGACGTACAAAACAGTTTGGTGTTCTCACCTGCATGAGTTTCGGAGACAGCAGGTAGCCGACGGCCGTCAGTTTGATGTTTGTGAGCTCGCGGCCCATCCGGTAGAACGAGTTCTGTGGTTGCGACAGCGAGTCCACTTTGACACCGAACGCTGTGGTTGCAATGACGTCATTAGTGACGCGTGTGAAGAAGTCCTTCATGTCCAGTGTGAGCAAATTCTCCTTCTCGGCAGAAACTTCAACAATAATGTGAACACCATGGGGTCAACATTTTCACTGTTCTTTTTGCAGCTCAAATACAATGTCTTATCATTTCAGTTCATTCCTGTACAAGAACACAATTTTAAGTCCAAGCACTATTTACGTTTACGACCGCACAGCAACGTACATTACCTTGCAGTTGGCATCATCAGCCTCAAGGCACGCACAGCGTTGGCTCACGAGATTCTGTAGCACCTCTAAATGTCACTGATGTGTTTTGAATCTCACCACTACCGTCTATATTGTAAGCAACTAATTCCAGCTTTTATTCACTGGGTTCTTATAAGAAACGGCTGTAGACAGACCCCTTATAAATAGTAAAGGAGATTCGCGTTGTATGACATGTCAGACCAAAGAATAGTGGCCGCATGTCGTGTCTGGCATTCAGCGATCGCAAATAAGGTACTCACCTCCGTAATCGGCAGTTTGACCATCTAAATAAGCAATGATCTGCTGTCCAATCTCTGTTATCAGCATGAACATATTCTTCATTTTCATCGTAGTAAAAGCAGGGCTGAGCGTAGTTCGCATATCATGCCATTCCTTTCCTGAAAGTAGAAGGCAGTAAACAGGGTGTGCAGTCTGACAAATGTTCATTTATTGAATGATATAACATTCAGATAGCATATTTTACTCAACGGGCTCATGCACTTACTAAAATTATGGGGTGATGGTAATAGGAAAAAGTGACTGTTTTAGATCCTCCTATAACCTTTATTTTCTCTTTATTTCATAATTTGGTGTAACATACAAAGTATTTCTTTGTGTTAGAATACGTTTTGTATGTCGTTGAGCGATATGGCCTTACTTATTACTACTTCCGAATAACTACGTTAGAAAAATGCAAAGTAAGTGTATGATCGTTGTGGCCGAGAGGTTCTAGGCGCTTCAGTCCGGAACCGCGCTGCTGCTACAGTCGCAGGTTCGAATCCTGCCTCGGGCATGGATGTGTGTGATGTCCTTAGGTTGGTTGGTTTTAAGTAGTTCTTAGTTTAGGGGACTGATGACCTCAGATGTTAAGTCCCATAGTGTTCAAAAAATGGTTCAGATGGCTCTGAGCACTATGGGACTGAACATCTATGGTCATCAGTCCCCTAGAACTTAGAACTACTTAAACTTAACTAACCTAAGGACATCACACACAACCATGCCGTAGCAGTCGCGCGGCTCCGGACTGAGCGCCTAGAACCGCTAGACCACCGCGGCCGTCCCCATAGTGTTCAGAGCAATTTGAACCATAAGTGTACGATCGGTACTCTTTTTCATAAGAAAACAAATTGTGCATGGAGTTGTTTATTCTTATTGATTCCAGTACGTAAAATCGAATATGAGTGCCAGATGCTCGAGCACTTGGTTTATCCTGTTGGCCACCAAGGGAATGGCCGGAACTCGAGTGAATAAATACAGGACCAATGATTAGTTGTAGCAGCGGGGAATCAGCACTGCCTGGCCACGCACTACTGCCGAGAACTTGAACTGTGACTTCCGAAATATTTGCCAGATTTACTACTATTGTCACGCAGAAAAACAGATATGGAGCGGCACATGTGAAAAAACCACGATGGTAGAGGACGACTTGTGTTTTGCACGTTCTGACAGCCAGCGTGCTCCATGGGCAGGAAGACCGCAAGTACTCTACTTGAATTTTAAGGTTTTACTGGCGAACGAGACGCTAAACCCAAACACACAGAAATCCTCACAACCACATAATAAATAGAGATAATAGCAGTAATGCTCGCTAGGTAAAAATTACGTCCAATATATTTTCGTTTCAACATGTTCTGTCTTCCATTTAATTGTCACTACGGTCATTTTATCGTCTGCCACTCTTGTTTCTGCTCGGTCGTTATTTTTTCCTATGTCGCCTAGTAATTTCCATTGTGGCCAATGAACAGCCTGGAGTTTTTGAGTAGTTCTGACATTAAGAACTCAGACCCCACTCCACCATTCAAAACTGGTATTATATACTAAATCTAAACTTCACGTATCAGACAAATTGGAAACTTGATTTAGAAAACTTTATTTAGTCTACCAGAAGCATCCCAGGCCATATTTAATCTCCTGTTTATCTGTTTCGATGTCCACCCGGCCGTCGTCTTCCACTACCCTGTTTACAAAAAACCATGAAGTGGTTCTATGATTTCATTCATGATTTGTACCACTTTCTTTTCGCTGCGTTGATGATTTTACTTTTATACACACTTGAAAAGCTACTGTATTACGTATTGCTCGTTGCCTTTTGTCTTAGTTTTTTATGTTTCATCAGCATGAGTGAATGGCATTGTCAAAGATTCAGGCTCCATTGTTGATGGTGGAATGGTCCTCTGTTACATTTTTTCGTTCGTTGTAGAAGTTTATCTGCCCTCCGGTCTAACAGCAAGATCTGATTTGTTCTAGTAAAATTGTATCCCAGTTGAAATAGCTGTAAAACTATTCTAGGACTGCGGAGAACAAGTTATATGGAATCTTTATGTTTAGCCTTCTTTCAGTTCTACTACATGACGTATTCTAATGAACGCCGTAGCACTGATGCATATATTCTGCATAATAATGACGTAGGTTCTGTGGTGTCACTGCCAGACACCACACTTGCTAGGTGGTAGCCTTTAAATCGGCCGCGGTCCGTTACTATACGTCGGACCCGCGTGTCGCTACTGTCAGTGATTGCAGACCGAGCGCCGCCACACGGCAGGTCTAGAGACACTTCCTAGCACTCGCCCCAGTTGTACAGCCGACTTTGCTAGCGAAGCTACACTGACAAATACGCTCTCATTTGCCGAGACGATAGTTAGCATAGCCTTCAGCTACGTCATTTGCTACGACCTAGCAAGGCACCATTACAAGTTATATTGAGATATTAAAACATGTACAGTCAAGAGCGATGTTCTCCAATTATGGATTAAAGTTAAGTATTACATCAACTCCGTACTTTATTTATTAGACTCAACTCCTTTAATCTGTTCCAGACCTCACGCCAGTCTGCGTGAGCTTAAACGCGTGCATTTCGGCCTCCTCTAGCAAAACGGTGTTGGCTCTTCTGCCAACACACCAGGTTCAATAAATTTTTATATCAAGGGCTATTAGTGCAGATTTTGTCACAAATCAGTAAAAATCTTCTTAGGAATCTATGAATGTGAGACAAATTGGAAATCCATAAAATGCCATTACCCATTTTATACGTAGGTTGGAACCTAAATAGTGGCAATGCCGCTGTGGAGACACAATGCAATGGAATCTACTATTGTCGCTGACAGCACAAGTTGTTGACGTAGCTGCCTCACCTCTGAGCAGATGGACTCGCCAGTCCCACGTCACCGGCGTGCGCACGATCGAAGGAAACACAGTCAGCTGTGAGCGAGCGGTCTAACGTAACGCTATCACTATGTTTTCGAAACAGGAACGACGGAGTTGGATCAAGGTTGAATGTGCCGGAGGTCGTACAGCACGACAGTGTCATCGAGGTCTTCAAGAGGCGTGCGGGGAATCGGCATTGCCGTACAGAACAGCGGCAGGTCGGCAAACTGTGGCAGACACGCATCGGGCAGGTCGTCCTAGCGCCTCTGAGGAAGAAGTCCGTGCTGTTGCCGCGTTAGTGGACAGTGATCGACGCCATACGATTCGCGAGATCGCCCACGAAACCAGATTAGCGCATACGACTGTGTTTCGCATCCTGAAGGAACGCCGGGGCACGCGAAAAATTTCATCACGACGGGTTCCTCATGACTTGACGGAAATGCAGAAATGGATGCGTTACGACGCTGCTCAAACGAACTCGGAGCGCTGTGAGCGCGAAGGAGAGGCTTTCTTACGCCAACAGTGGATGAGACATGAGCCACATCGTACGAGCTAAAACTGAAGCGCCAGTCCAACAAATGGCTTCATTATGGGTCGCTGCGAAAGTCGAAAGTGCGTCAGAGCCCCAGTATGGTGAAAGTTACGGTGATTCTCTTGTACTACTGTGATGGTGTTATCCTAACGCATTACGTTCCTCCACGGCAGACCGTCAATGCACAGTACTACTGTCCGGTTTTGGAGCATCACCTGCGACCAGCTCTGCGAAAGAAGCGGCGACACTTTCTGCGCAACCCACCCATCATTTTGCACGAGAATGCGCGGGCGCATACAGCGCAAGCTGTGGCTGCTCTGTTCGGTCGATGGATCTAGGAAGTACTGTACCATCCACCATACTCCCCGGGCTTAAGTCCTTGTGACTTTGATGTGATTCCGAAGATGAAGGAACCACTTCGTGGCATTCGCTCCAGAACTGTTCCAGAGATTCGACAGGCAGTAGACCGCTCCATTCGCACCATCAACAGAACAGGCTCTGCTAACTGTATACTACGCCTTCCACATCGCTGACAACGGGTTCTACATAACGCTGGTGACTACTTTGAAGGACAGTAACAGGTGCAAACACGTAACTCTTTTGTATCGGTTGTGAATAAGTGGTTGCCACTATTTAAGTTCCAGCACTCGTAATTTCATTCACAACTTTCAAATTTTTTATTATAGTTTATCCACTTCAAAAGCCAGTTCCTTTCTTTGTTATTGGTACAGGGTGTCCCAGGAGAAATGATCAGTATTCAGGGACGTGACAGGAGCGATCATTAGAAACAAAATGTCTGGTAAACATGGGCTTTGAACCCATACCTTAAGAGCTGTGAGCACTTCGCTGTATACTATGAAACAAATCTCTTCCACTGCAAGCTCTTTGCTTTCCATGTTTTGAGAGGAGGTAGTATGGATCAAAACAAGAAACAATGGTCGAGTAAAAATTGGCTCTAAAGTGAATACCTTAAGAACTATGAACACGTGCCCAGTAGAAGACATTAGAGTTAAAACCTTCCGGGCTGTTACGCCCGTCATACTTCTACAAAAAATCGACTTTTCGACCCCTCTGCTGGGATCTTCTTCAAGATCTTGTGGTGTCCACTGTAGATTGAGAACTGCCAAAGCCCAGTGTCGCCTTCTCTCATAAAGGGCAGATTTCGTGCGCTTGTGCTGGAGAAGTGGTATTATTGGACAAAAATCTCGGACTACCATCGGTTGGCCATCGTCACTGGATAGTAAGAGAAATCTTACCGCGCATGTCGAAGAAGGGGGTTACTGGCTAAAACTCCTGTGGCTACCCCTTGTGGGCCAACGCCACTGATTAAAAAGCACTTTTCTCGGACCTATGCTGGAGAAGATTCAAATGGTTCAAATGGCTCTGAGCACTATGGGACTTAACATCTATGGTCATCAGTCCCCTAGAACTTAGAACTACTTAAACCTAACTAACCTAAGGACAGCACACAACACCCAGCCATCACGAGGCAGAGAAAATCCCTGACCCCGCCGGGAATTGAACCCGGAAACCCGGGCGTGGGAAGCGAGAGCGCTACCGCACGACCACGAGACGCGGGCTATGCTGGAGAAGATTCTCTTAAATTTTCTCCTGCTATTATTGGTGGTCCACATCATTGACTAGAAGCGAAACAGGCAGAGCATGAGAGGGGAATGTTTATCCAAACTATTGTTGTTCACAGGGCTGGCTTCCAGGGCGTTGTGTGTATTGCTCGCACGCCGCAGCCTAGCATTCTCTTCCTGGAGCACTTTGGAGCTCACCAGTGATACCTTCTGCTGCCTTCAGGCGACTTTCTACCGTCACCCTCCCCAGTGCTCGACGGTCGCCGCCCGTCAGCACGCGATGTCTGCCAGGACTTGGTTTAGGTGTGGTTGTTCTTCTGCGTCTTCACTTCACAATCAAATCTTCAGCAGTCGACTCGGACAGTTTCAGAAGGGTTCAATTGTCCCCCATGAATTTGGTACTTAGATGACATTCAATGATTAGTCTACTTTGGAAATCACTGGGCTCTCCCTGTCTAGTCTGCTGTTAGTGTCCCTCTATGACAACGCAGTACTGCCCGCCTCCTTTTATACTGCCCTCTCACAGTATCTAGTGGCCAATTCAGCATTACATAGGGGCGTCCGGATAGCCAGGTTGACACAGTGTATACTAATGTCTACGCCGTACAAGTCTTCTCACCTTTGCATTACTGCTGCAACTTATATCCATTTGAACCTAGTTACTCTCTTCAAACTTTGTTCTCTCTCTACACTTTTTATCACTACACTTACCTCAGTTACCAAATTAACTACATCTAGGTGCCTCCTGAGGTCTCCTGTCAAAGTGTCGCTTCCTTTCATGGAGTTGTGTCACCAGACTCTTTGGTCCCCGAGTCTGTCTCACGTCTTCAGTAGTTAGCCCAGCTACCCATCTAATCTTCAGTAGTTTCTGTAACTCCACTAGAGTGTCTTCCCTTGTGGAAGCCGGAAACGGTGGAAAACAAACGAGCAGCCTCGCAATGAAGAGACTGCACATGTTACTCGCTATGTGTTTCTCTGTAAATGGACCGTCAGCCCGTGCAGAGCCAGCAGTCGAAAGAGGAGGCTCTTTAATGACATCATCAGATCGCAGCTACTCGAGTTATCATATTCAAAAGTGTAATAACAGAAGCTATTGTTAGCTGTTACAGTATAATAGAAAGAGTCGAACAATAAAGTTTGGAAGGTAGAAGACGAGGTACTGGCAGAAGTAAAGCTGTGAGTACCGGACGTGAGTCGTGCTTCGGTAGCTCAGTTGGTAGAGCACTTGCCCGCGAAAGGCAAAGGTCCCGAGTTCGAGTCTCGGTCGGGCATACAGTTTTAATCTGCCAGGAAGTTTCATATCAGCGCACACTCCGCTGCAGAGTGAAAATCTCATTCTGGAAATAAAGAGTAGACTTCAGCGACTTGGATGAACGGAATTGATGTCTTCCGTACGCACAGTGCATAACGTTTGAGTGAATGCTGACAAATATTTTCATGCTCCTGCGGCTATGTTCGTTAATATCCGACGTTTATGCGGGAGTAGCATCTACTTTACAAAAACATTTTCTCATTCAGTATAAGTCTGTACTACGTAAGTTTCGCTTTGTGCTCACCCGCATTTGTTTCACTTCTTGGTTCTTTCTCACACGTTCTGTTATTGTCACTGAAACTACACAATTAAGTAGTAGTTCAATCACAAAAAAACAGTCAGTTTCATATGGTTTCTTTGCTTCCCTCTCCGTCTAATGTTTCGCGCTATTAGGTTATCGCACTTTTTAAGATCTGTCAGTGATTCTGGTAACGGAATAGCATCCTGACCGTTGGTGAACGACGAACAATATTGTTGGCATTAAACACTTCTCTCAAAAAGTAACACTACATCACACTCTTCGTCGCTTATTCAGTCAATAAAAGACTAGAAGATTTTTTCAACTAACATCACTACTGCAGTGCTACTGGCAATCAGAGAAGCAACACTGAATGGAATGATGGAATGCGTGCATTTAGCAATACGCATATAGTTAAGCAACGCAGACACGTACTAGATAAAATTAAAAAATCCTAAATTGGGTGAACAAACACATTGCGAAATCAAGTTAATATTGGCCGCCTTCACAAAAGCAATGCAAATTAACACAGATGGTCATATGTTACTGATAAAAGGCTGCTGTTGGATTCATTACAAAACAGATGTCATTTTCAGTTAATGCTGGTATTCCGTATAGCGACTGCGAAACTAAGGTGTACAGTTCTTCTTATCACTACCAGAGCGTCCGTTACCTTCGCTGCACAAATCCGGACACTTAGCAGCATCACAGGCGAAGGTATACCCAATTCATTAAGCGTCAGCTCCCTTCTATAAACCATATTTGATTTCGACATGTGTATTACCCAGCGCAGATATGTCGTATAAAATTTTAGATCACATACTAGCCATTCCTAAAGCATAAGCAGGCACAATACATGTTGTAAACCTAATTTATTTCCAGAGGTAATCGTCCTCCAAAAAGCGCTGTTGTATTTCGATATTAATTTACGAAAGTGTGATGTAGGCTTGTCATACATTAGTACTGCGAGAAGAGTGCATTTAAGGATTTCGAGGTAACAATATAATTGTCTCTGAAAACTTTTCATTTATACCCCCTGTTACCTGGATGGCAAATTTAAATAAACTTTGATACTCTCACATTTGATTTTTTTCCATGCTGCCTGATTCTCTACAGTTATTGAGAATCTCTGTCGGAAGAGTAGAGAAATGCATACAAACAATCATCAGTTGTCGTCCACAGATAGCAAGCATCTAAGGGTTCGGAACATGAAACCAAAATGTATCGTTTGCTTCCCTATGTACTGATCTTTCGTTATTCCTTTATAACATATTGTAGTTTCTCCGTCATCCTGAGATAAGACGAGTAGGATAGCAAATTTGAGAAATCTGTCCTGCGGGGAAAAAAAAGACTATGACAGTCATTGTAAATCAGGAAGCGGGGCAACATATATTTATTGATCTACCTTCTCACGAAAATATCAAGTGAAATTCAAATTTCCTCGATTAATACAAGACTCTGGCCGCCATAGACAGTATCTCAACGTTCATCTCTGCTTCTATACATTATTAAGGTCACTTGCGAGTTCGCTTCAAAAAATCGATTTATTGTTTTTCATCTTAAAGCGATGCTTAGAGTTTTTTGAGCAAAACAGTGGTTAAAAGAATTCAACCGGACATGGGGAAATTATTTAAAAGTCAACTTAAAGATCACAAGGTGCTCAATCACACCCATGTTTCCGCTGATATCACTTGTGAAATACTGTCATTAGAATGCCATTCGAAAAAGATACAGTACACAGCTGTTTCTCGAGGTGGTAATCCTGTTAGAAGATACCCTTTGTCTTTTATATTTTTGGTTTTCGAGCGGTGTTTTGCTTGTAAATATTTCAGTAGTTTCAGTTTTTGCTACTTTGTGATTCTCGAAAGTTATTATTCCTCCAAAAAAGTGCTTTGCTACTAGTTTCAAGATCTAGAGTTCCTGGTAACATATTCCGGCTTCACTTTGAGGCAATTACTGATGGTAGCTGAATCCACGAGAGTGGCCAAAACTGGTTAGTGGGCCCTTGAGGCAACTAAACGAGGAATACGGAAAGGAGAGGAAATGAAGAATTTGGAAACCAAGAAGATATGCAGCTGGAAGGCATCAGGAATAACAGAAGTAAAGCAAACATTAATTATAACTATGAATTAAATTTCCTGAGAATTAAATTTTCTGAGAATGAAATTTTCTGAAATGTTTATTTTATGCAAAAAAAAAATCTGTTGGAGCTAGAGGTTTGAATTTTTAAAAAATGTTTCAGGATACTATTTGGGGGAATACTAGACTACATACACTAATGTACTGCCAACAGGAAGAAAAATACATACTGATTAGTTATAAAAAATAGTCTTAATTTTGATTATCAAACTGAAACACTTCTAGAATAAAAACTTTTGACTGAAATGACGTAACTGATGTCTGCTTTTCAGATGGTTATATTATTAATGTGTGCGCAAAATTTCAAGAATCTAAGTATGATAGTTAGTGTGTAGATTCCAAGTCTTTACCGGCAATTAAACATGTAATTTTATTAATCTTCACAAAAATACTGTAGTAAAGTCAGTATAGGAACTAATGTGGTTAATTGTATACCAACAATCCTGTTGTCCTACAACTTTCATCCTACTAAGAGTTCATGTGTTTTAGTTGGAGCCACGTAAAGTCTATGAAAATTGTCAGTGTTTTTTCAGGCGTTCACAGGCAGCAGAAGTTTAGATTACAAAACCCCACAGACCGCGCAGTCTTCATCTTCCGACACCGTAGATGGAATGTTTACCCAGGCCCGTTTGCGTGGTCTCCGATAGTCTCGTATGTCTGATACACTACTGGCCATTAAAATTGCTACACCACGAAGGTGACGTGCTACAGACGCGAAATTTAGCCGACAGGAAGAAGATGCTGTGATATGCAAATGATTAGCTTTTAAGAGCATGCACACAAGGTTGTCGCCGGTGGCGACACCTACAACGTTCTGACATGAGGAAAGTTTCCAACCGATTTCCCATACACAAACAGCAGTTCACCGGCGTTGCCTGGTGAAACGTTGTTGTGATGCCTCGTGTAAGGAGGAGAAATGTGTACCATCATGTTTCCGTCTTTGATAAAGGTCGGATTGTAGCCTATTGCGATTCGATTTATCTTATCGCGACATGGCCGCTCGCGTTGGTCGAGATCCAATGACTGTTAGCAGAATATGGAAACGGTGCGTTCAGGAGGGTAATACGGAACGCCGTGCTGGATCCCAACGGCCTCGTATCACTAGCAGTCGAGATGACAGGCATCTTATCCACATGACTGTAACGGATCGTGCAGCCACGTCTCGATCCCTGAGTCAACAGACAACAACCATCTGCACGAACAGTTCGACGTCGTCTGCACCAGTAAGGGCTATCAGCTCGGAGACCATGGCTGCGGTTACCCTTGACGCTGCATCACACACAGGAGCGCTTGCGATGGTGTACTCAACGACGAAACTGGATCCACGAATGACAAAATGTCATTTTTTCGGATGAATCCATGTTCTGTTCACAGCATCATGATGGTCGCATCCGTGTTTGGCGACATCGCGGTGGACGCACATTGGAAGCGTGTATTCGTCATCGCTATACTGGCGTATTACCTGGCGTGATGGTATGGGGTGTCATTGGTTACACGTCTCGGTCACCTCTTGTTCGTATTGACGGCAGTCTGAACAGTAGACGTTACATTTCAGATGTGTTACGACCCGTGGCTGTACCCTTCATTCGATCCCTGCGAAACCTTACATTTCAGCAGGATAATGCACGACCACATGTTGCCCTGGCCAGCACTTCTCCAGACCTCTCAGCAATTGAAAGCGTCTGGTCAGTGGTGGCCGAGCAACTGGCTCGTCACAATACGCCAGTCACTACTCTTGATGAACTGTGGTATCGTGTTGAAGTTGCATGGGCAGCTGTACCTGTACACGCCATCCAAGCTCTGTTTGACTCAATGGCCAGGCGTATCGAGGCCGTAATTACGGCCAGAGGTGGTTGTTCTGGGTACTGATTTCTCAGGATCTATGCACATAAATTGCGTGAAAATGTAATCACATGTCAGTTCTAGTATAATATAATTGTCCAATTAATACCCGTTTATCATCTGCATTTCTTCTTGGTGTAGCAATTTTAATGGCCAGTAGTGTATTATTTAAACCAATTTTTAAAAGGACATGGACTGGCCAAATGAATCACAGTGTGTAATGTAATAATTGTCCATTGGAATAACCAAGCAAGAAGCACTGGGAGAGATCATTGTGTCATGTTGTTCCATCATATTTTGTAGTGGGGACCCACAATTTTTAACTACTTCACACTTGGTTGTTTCCTAACAGGAAAATCATCGACGAGCAGTGACAAAAGCTTCTAACGCCAGAAATAGGAGACAGAGGAGTTTTGAGGGTGTAGCGCCACTGCAGGCTGCATAGAGGACGTACGATCGTAAATGTGCTTACCTTTCAATGCAAGAAGCATCCGCTGTGACAGGAGATTGCTTCTGTCTGCGTTGATGAAGTCCATGTGGTCGGTAAAGTGGTCAAAGTCCTTGACGGTGATGGTGCGTATCAGGTCGGGATCCCTGACCATCACGAGAGGGATCATGAACGAGAAGGCGCCTGCGTAGGGGTGCGGCGCCATCTTGTGGTACAGCCCGATGAGGACGTCGGGCACGGACTTCCTGTTGAGCAGCACCGCCAGCATGTTGCCCACCACAGGCAGAGGCGTGGCGTACGGAATTCCGCGGCGAGAGAAGCTGCCGACGTAGCGGCGCCACCATAAGACGAAGAGCGTAGCGGCGGCCAGCACCACTGACACACACATCGACCAGCAGTCGACAGCCATCTGCAGGGAAACGCGAAATGCTCTTCTTAATAACGGGCTTGCGTTGTGTGTCGCCTAACGTAACTGGCGTTGTTGAGGTACCGAGTAATCCTGGGAGGGTGAATATTCTGTACTCAACCATTTATTAGCTCTAAATTGGAAATATAATTTACTGTACTGACAGAATTTTTTACTTTTCCAGCTTACAAAGTCAATTTACATTAGTCACAGTGTGTAGCTGTAAGCGTTGTATGTAAGCATGGCAAGTTGCTGTTTCACCAGCTGCGACATAGTCGCTTATATGGACAGTGATCCAATACTGTCAAATGTCTTTCATTTCAGTCTTTGATCACAATATCAATTCTTTTGAGGATGACCGGTTTCAGTCAGTAATGACCACCTTCAGATCTACAATACAAAAATATATACACCTAGTGAGAGTATTTCAACACAATACAGCATTACCTACCATAATATACCATGAAAGGTGGCCACACTGAGCCACTGCGCCAGAGATTGCGCCAAAGAGTATTATTCAGCCGCCTCCACAGTGCTTGGGGAGAGCTCGTAGTAGTCAGTGCGTGGGCAGAACTCGTAGTAGTCAGTGCTTGTTAAGAACTCGTAGCAGAGAGTGCTTGTTGAGATGTGCTAGTAGGCAGTGCTTGCTGAGATGTGATATTGGAGAGTTCTGGTTGAGATGTGGTAGTGGCGAGTCGGTGTGGAGAGATTGTAATGATTAAAGTGCTTTTCATCAATATAAATTAAGGTAACAAACTACTTTTCTTTTTTTTCTCATTATTTCAATGTCCTGAATAATGCGTCATTACAGGTTCAGTCAACAAAGCATCTGGCTTGTGTTCTTGTATTAGAGTGTAATTCTGGTTTTCTTGCGCAATTATAGGATTTCTATTTTTCTTAATTACTTCAGTATAAATGATATTTAAAATTTCTTGTCTTAGTGAAGAAGAACCGTGCCAGATGTGTACGTTGAATCACACTTCCACACACAGAACAGCTACACTTGTGCTTTGTTGGCTTCTAGGTTTTATAGTTGCTGGGGACTTAATTAATTAATTGTATTAACATAAAATTTTCATTTCATTCTTTGTTGTTGTTCCATGCAGTCAGATTGCGGACAAAAACTAGTCAGGGCCAACCGTTTACGACACAGCGTAATCGGACATACAGCCACCAAAATTAAAAATTATTTTCAAATTTAATAATAATTAAGCCCCCATGCAACTATCATACAACCAGGGAAATGTACTTCAGTAGCTAGTTGCAAACATTACTGTGTGGACGATGTGGCCTATTCTACACCTCATTTTAGATCCATGTGACGATGCTGTGCTGAGTATATTTATATGTTTTGACGATGCCATTATGGCCTTATCACTTTAGGACATGGTGTAGAAAAGGTACGTTTTACCGTATTTTATCTGTACAGTTCCCTGGTTCTATGATAGTATATTGTGATACGTAATGCTGTATTGTGTTGAAAGACACACTGCTTACTAGGTGTATGTTATTGATGTGGTCTTCAGTCCTGAGACTGGTTTGATGCAGCTCTCCATGCTACTCTATCCTGTGCAAGCTTCTTCATCTCCCAGTACCTATTGCAACCTACATCCTTCTGAATCTGCTTAGTGTATTCATCTCTTGGTCTCCCCCTACGATTTTTACCCTCCACCCTGCCCTCCAATCCTAAATTGGTGATCCCTTGATGCCTCAGAACATGTCCTACCAACCGATCCCGTCTTCTGGTCAAGTTGTGCCACAAACTTCTCTTCTCCCCAATCCTATTCAGTACTTCCTGATTAGTTATGTGATCTACCCATCTAATCTTCAGCATTCTTCTGTAGCACCACATTTCGAAAGCTTCTATTCTCTTCTTGTCCAAACTATTTACCGTCCATGTTTCACTTCCATAAATGGCTGCACTCCATACAAATACTTTCAGAAAAGACTTCCTGACACTTAAATCTATACTCGATGTTAACAAATTTCTCTTCTTCAGAAACGCTTTCCTTGCCATTGCCAGTCTACATTTTATATCCTCTCTACTTCGACCATCATCAGTTATTTTGCTCCCCAAATAGCAAAAGTCCTTTACTACTTTAAGTGTCTCATTTCCTAATCTAATTCCCTCAGCATCACCCGACTTAATTCGACTACATTCCATTATCCTCGTTTTGCTTTTGTTGATGTTCATCTTATATCCTCCTTTCAAGACACTGTCCATTCCGTTCAACTGCTCTCCCAGGTCCTTTGCTGTCTCTGACAGAATTACAATGTCGTCGGCAAACCTCAAGGTTTTTATTTCTTCTCCATGGATTTTAATACCTACTCCGAATTTTTCTTTTGTTTCCTTTACTACTTGCTCAATATACAGATTGAATAACATCGGGGATAGGCTACAACCTTGTCTTACTCCCTTCCCAACCACTGCTTCCCTTTCATGTCCGTCGACTCTTATAACTGCCATCTGGTTTCTGTACAAATTGTAAATAGCCTTTCGCTCCCTGTATTTTACCCCTGCCACCTTTAGAATTTGAAAGAGAGTATTCCAGTCAACATTGTCAAAAGCTTTCTCTAAGTCTACAAATGCTAGAAACGTAGGTTTGCCTTTCCTTAATCTTTCTTCTAGGATAAGTCGTAAGGTCAGTATTGCCTCACGTGTTGCAGTATTTCTTCGGAATCCAAACTGATCTTCACCGAGGTCGGCTTCTACTAGTTTTTCCATTCGTCTGTAGAGAATTCGTGTCAGTATTTTGCAGCTGTGGCTTATTAAACTGATTGTTCGGTAATTTTCACATCTGTCAACACATGCTTTCTTTGGGATTGGAATTATTATATTCTTCTTGAAGTCTGAGGGTATTTCGCCTGTTTCATACATCTTGCTCACCAGATGGTAGAGTTTTGTCAGGACTGGCTCTCCCAAGGCCGTCAGTAGTTCCAATGGAATGTTGTCTACTCCGGGGGCTTTGTTTCGACTCAGGTCTTTCAGTGCTCTGTCAAACTCTTCACGCAGTATCGTATCTCCCATTTCTTCTTCATCTACATCCTCTTCCATTTCCATAATATTGTCCTCAATTACATTGCCCTTGTATAGGCCCTCTATATACTCCCTCCACCTTTCTGCTTTCCCTTCTTTGCTTAGAACTGGGTTTCCATCTGAGCTCTTGATGTTCATACAAGTGGTTCTCTTATCACCAAAGGTCTCTTCAATTTTCCTGTGGACAGTATCTATCTTACCCCTAGTGAGATAAGCCTCTACATCCTTACATTTGTCATCTAGCCACCCCTGCTTAGCCATTTTGCATTTCCTGTCAATCTCATTTTTGAGACGTTTGTATTCCTTTTTGCCTGCTTCATTAACTGCATTTTTATATTTTCTCCTTTCATCAATTAAATTCAATATTTCTTCTGTTACCCAAGGATTTCTAAGAGCCCTGGTCTTTTTACCTACTTGTTCCTCTGCTGCCTTCACTACTTCATCCCTCAAAGCTACCCATTCTTCTTCTACTGTATTTCTTTCCCCCATTCCTGTCAATTGTTCCCTTATGCTCTCCCTAAAACTCTGTACAACCTCTGGTTCTTTCAGTTTATCCAGGTCCCATCTCCTTAAATTCCCACCTTTTTGCAGTTTCTTCAGTTTTAATCTACAGGTCATAACCAATAGATTGTGGTCAGAGTCCACATCTGCCCCTGGAAATGTCTTACAATTTAAAACCTGGTTCCTAAATCTCTGTCTTACCATTATATAATCTATCTGATACCTTTTAGTATTTCCAGGGTTCTTCCATGTATACAACCTTCTATCATGATTCTTAAACCAAGTGTTAGCTATAATTAAGTTGTGCTCTGTGCAAAATTCTACCAGGCGGCTTCCTCTTTCATTTCTTAGCCCCAATCCATATTCACCTACTACGTTTCCTTCTCTCCCTTTTCCTACACTCGAATTCCAGTCACCCATGACTATTAAATTTTCGTCTCCCTTCACTATCTGAATAATTTCTTTTATATCATCATACATTTCTTCAATTTCTTCGTCGTCTGCAGAGCTAGTGGGCATATAAACTTGTACTACTGTAGTAGGCGTGGGCTTCGTGTCTATCTTGGCCACAATAATGCGTTCACTATGCTGTTTGTAGTAGCTTACCCGCATTCCTATTTTCCTATTCATTATTAAACCTACTCCTGCATTACCCCTATTTGACTTTGTGTTTATAACCCTGTAGTCACCTGACTAGAAGTCTTGTTCCTCCTGCCACCTAATTTCACTAATTCCCACTATATCTAACTTTAACCTATCCATTTCCCTTTTTAAATTTTCTAACCTACCTGCCCGATTAAGGGATCTGACATTCCACGCTCCGATTCGTAGGACGCCAGTTTTCTTTCTCCTGATAACGACATCCTCTTGAGTAGTCCCCGCCCGGAGATCCGAATGGGGGACTATTTTACCTCCGGGATATTTTACCCAAGAGGACGCCATCATCATTTAATCATACAGTAAAGCTGCATGCCCTCGGGAAAAATTACGGCCGTAGTTTCCCCTTGCTTTCAGCCGTTCGCAGTACCAGCACAGCAATGCCTTTTTGGTTATTGTTACAAGGCCAGATCAGTCAATCATCCAGACTGTTGCCCCGCTGAAAAGGCTGCTGCCCCTCGTCAGGAACCACACGTTTGTCTGGCCTCTCAACAGATACCCCTCCGTTGTGGTTGTACCTACGGTACGGCCATCTGTATCGCTGAGGCACGCAAGCCTCCCCACCAACGGCAAGGTCCATGGTTCATGGGGGGGGGGGGGGGGGACTATATATATACACCACTAGGTGTATATATTTTTATATTGTAGATCTGAGGATGGTCATTACTGACTGAAACCGGTCATCGTCAAAAGAATGAAAAACATTTTAAGTTGCTGTTTGATATAGTAAAATAAAATTCTTAAGTATACCATTGGCAAAAAAAAACAAAAAATAAATCGATTACGGGCACCAATGACAAGACCATATTTAAACTACATAATTATTGCATTCTTCCAGAAAATCTGTGTATTTTAGACCAAGTCTAAATTAATAGTAGTTACCCTTTGTTGTTGTTGTGGTGTTCAGTCCCAAGACTGATTTGATGCATCGCTCCATGCTACTCCATCCTGCGCAAGCGTTTTCATCTCCGTATAACTACTACAACAATGTCCTTCTGAATCCGCTTACCGCATCTCTTCCTCTACGACTTTTATCCCCCACATTTCCCTCCAATACAAAATTTGTGGTCCATTGATGTCTCCGAAGGAGTCCTATCAACAGAATCAACCGATACCTTCTACTTGTCAGTTTGTGTCACAAATTTCTTATCTCCCCTGTTCTGTTCAACACCACTTCATCAGTTACATGATCTACCCATCTAATCATCAGTATTCTTCTATAGCACATTCAAGAGCCTCTGTTGTCATCTTATCTAAACTGTTATCGCACCTGCTTCACTTCCATACGTAGCTACACTCCATTAAAGTACTTCCAGAAAAAAAACTTCCCAACGCTTAAATCTATATTCGATGTTTACAAATTTCTGATCTTCAGGAACGCTTTTCATGCCATTGCCAATCTACATTTTATATCTTCTCTACTTCGACCATCTCAGTTATTTTACTAACCAAGTAGCAATAATCATCTACTACTTTAGGCCTCTCGTTTCCTAATCTAGTTCCCTCTGCATCACCTGATTTAATTCGAACATATTCCATCATCCTTATTTTGCTTTTGTTGATGTCCATGTGATATCCTCCTTACAAGACACTATCCATTCCGTTCAAATGCTCTTTAAAGTTCCTTACTGTGTCTGACAGAATTACAGTGTCATTGGCAAACCTTAAAGTTTTTATTTCTTCTTCCTGGACTTCAATCACTACCAAAATTTTTTTTCGGTTTCGTTTAGTGCTTACTCAATGTAAGGATCGAATAACATGGACGATAGGCTTCAAAACCTGTCTCACTCCCTTCTCAACCGTTGCTTCCCTTTTATGGCCCTCGACTCTTATAATTGCCGTCTGTTTACTATACAAGTTGTAAATAGCCTTTCGGTCCATGTGTTTTACCCATGATACCTTCAGAATTTGAAAGAGAGTATCCCAGTCAAGTTATCCTTTAGTGTTGCTTAATAACCTATGCTGAAGTTTTCAGCGTAGAAGACATATTCGTTATGGCACATATCAGAAACTGTATTGGTATGTAAAACACTATTATTTTTCACTCTCATCTGCACATTTTGCAAACAGTATGACTGGTTTCGACCTCCCTAGATCTAAAAACAAAATAAAACTAAATAGACACTGTCTACTATTTTACAAAATGCAGAAAATATTGTAAATGAGTGTTGGATTTACCTACGCAATTGCGTCAGCGACCCGTACTTCCCTACAATTTATAAAATAACAGAAAGTTTATATTAAGTTTCACTTTGTCTTTAGAACTGAAGATATCGATGGAGATCGAAACTGGTCATACTGGACTGAAAAATAATCGATGTATTAATATTAAGGCACTGAGAATCATAAACGCTCAAAACACAGAAACGAAATTGTGAGGCAAATAGGTGTTTTTGGAAATGAGTTTTATAGACAAACCAGCAGTCTCATACGTCTGAATTGCTTTCTAAGCAAGTCTCAACATCCTATACTTCGTATGGAGAAATAGTGAACCCACTTTCAGTTATGAAATATTAATTAATATTTAAGATTACATTTATTGTTAAGGTTAATTCGCAAAATTTTTCGTATATAGTGTAACGTCCCCACAGCAAATACCCTCTACACGCACCAATTAATCATTTTCAATCAAACCATCCACATTCATTCACTTTGGAAAAGTTATCTGATCTGATTTTCTCGTAATATATGCGGCGACAGCTCGTCGACGCCAAAGTATTTTCTAGTGCGTTTATTCTTTGAAATAACGGAGATGCATATATGCATTCTCCATGGTTGTTAGAGTGTTAACTAGGACAGCTTCTGGAGTATCTATTGAGGGATTGACGTCTTTCTGAGAGATACATATCCTGCTTTTCTTCTCGCTACAGCGAGCCAATTAACATTTATGCCGTTGGCGGTTTGTTTTGAAGAGAAAGAGATTGTAAAAGGAAAATAATTAAGGCGTGGAATCACCGGAGATCTGGACATGTAATGGAGATGGATTTTATACACGATTTCCTCCATAAATAAGGTTTGTGACTTTTTTGTTCTGGAGTGAATGAACGAATGACTTTTTTTCTGAATCATATGTTGATCACGTTGGCCCTGTAATTAGTGGGGAAGTTTCAGCTGTGTCGAAGAGAGCCTGCAATCACTGAGTCTGTGTTAAATCGTCCAAAAAGGCTTCGTACACATCTGGAATTCGCAATCTTTCGTAAAAGGAACAAATTGTCCAAACGATTGATTCTCCCGACTGACTGCAGTGTTTAACAGCAATAATAAATGTAAAGATCTCTTACAGCAAGCCAGCCGCTGATTACCAAGACGAAGGACTCCACCAAAGATTCTATTTGGCTGATTATTTTTATCACGTAATGAAAGATAAAGGAGAGAAAGACCGAATGAAAAGAGAGATAATACTAATAATCCTCCATTAGTCTAACTTTTCGCCAGTCTTATCACGGATCAGCCAAGAACTGGGAGGGCCTTACTTTACTGTATAGACTTATGTGTGAAGGTGAAGGGTCTTAAAGAGAACAGATACACGTCTATACAGACAAGACATTACACAGAGATAGTGGCTAGCTGCATTGATCATCTATTCTTAGATTAAAGAGACGGCAACTTATTATCCGAACATTTAAAATGTTAAAATAGGATAGCAACGATAGTGTCTTTCTGAAGCTGTAAACTTTTTAATTAATTTAAAACTAGAATCAGAACATAAAGATCAGATACTAAATGCACCACACACAGACACACACACAAACACACACACACACACACACACACACACACACACACACGTATGACCTATTCCAACACTTCATGGCTCTCCTTATCATAATTTTCGTTATGAACGTTCTGTAGGTTGATGTGTAGATAAAACAGCCGATACACTTCCGATTATGTAGCGCTACTGCTACGTACATGATGTAGACACTAAATTATGTTCTCAACCCTAGATAACAATTGGGCAGCGCAGCGTATGTACCAATTCATTCTTTGTGCTTTGGGCCCACACGGAAATGAATGTTCGAGAATTCGGCGAGACAGCTTTTCGTGAATGTTCGTGTATACAGTATGAGGCTGCAGACATAGATAGACCTGGTTTACCAGAAGATCCAAAAATGTCACGAACACATATTTATGCTGTAATGTCAAAACTGATGACGGTATGTTTTAAACTGCTCTCGAGTTTTAGAAAGAAAATGATTAAATATCTGTCTTCAATAAACTAAGATTGAATATGATAAACCCGGGGCCACTTTCTTACGTATTGCTTTGGCACGAATAGAACTGCAGCAAGTGAACTTCTGCTTAAGAGTTGCAGTGCTTCTCATTCACCAGTGTGTTGTTAACCACGTGCTGGCATTGAGGGAGTCCTGGCTTTTACGCCGTAACTGTGAGAGAGCAGCTTAACAGTGTCAGACCGTTCTTTCTCGTAACAGTACATGGGCTGGGCTGGCCCAGCTCTCTAACACCAGTTACTTCTTAGGCAACCAGGAAAAGTCGGCAGACTCTGAGGCGACAGGTACGTGTATTCTCCTGCCACAGGCTCCACTCCAGTGCGCCTCCAGCAGTGGGAGGTAAACCTTTGACAACGCCAGCCACTCGTGTTGGCTAACCATCAGAAAGATTGCTAAACAAACGTCAGTCGAAGAACCCATGAGACTAGCTAACAGGAAAAGTGCCTTGTAGCAGTGTGTCGTAAGTTTCCCACTCGTCATCAAATTCTTTCGTGCCCATTAGTTGGGTTGGGCTGTTTTTGGGGGAGGAGACCAGACAGCGAGGTCATCGGTCTCATCGGATTAGGGAAGGAAGAGGAAGGAAGTCGACTGTGCCCTTTGAAAGGAGCTGTCCCGGCATTTGCCTGGAGCGATTTTGGGAAATCACGGCAAACCTAAATCAGGATGACCGGACGCGGGATTCAACCGTCGTCCTCCCGAATGCGAGTCCAGTGTGCTATGCCCTTAGTCTTCCTCTGAAGATGACGATAAGGAAACTTGAGCAACTGGACGTGGCATGGACTGAAAAAGTCCTGGGGAGTCCGCTGCAGGAACACTGAGGCATGCTGCCTCTGTAGCCGTCCGTAACTGAGAAAATGATGCCGATGCAGGATTTTGTGCCCGAACTGATCTCTCGGTTATGTCCCATAAACGTTCAAAGGGATTTATGTGGGGCGATCTGGGTGACCGCATTATTCGCTCGTAATGTTGAGAATGTTCTTCATACTAGTCACGAACAATTATGGCCCTGTGACTTGACGCAGTGTCATCCATAAAAATTTCATCGTTGTTTGGCTATAAATGGCTTCTAATTAGCCAAACAAAAGCATTTCCAGTCAATGATCGGTTCAGTTGGACCAAAGAACCCAGCCCATTCCATGTAAGCACAGCCCGAACCATTATGGAACCACCACTTGTTTTCACAGTGCTTTGCTGATAACTTGGGTGCATGGTTTCGTGGGGTCTGCACCACCCTCCAACCCCAACATCAGTTCTTACCAACTGAAGTCGGGACTCATCTGAGCAGGCCACGGTTCTCCAGTCGTTTATGGTCTAACCGATACGAGCAACAGTCCAGGAGAGGCTCTGCCACGGCCGTCTGCTGCCATAACCAATCAACGCCACATTTTGCCGCACTCTCCTAACGTATATGTTCGTCGTACGCCCCACACTGATTTCTGCTGTTTCTTGATGCAGTGTTGCTTGTTTGTTAGCACTGACAATTCTGCGCAAACGCCGCTGCTCAGGGTCGTTAAGTGGAGGCTGTCGGCCAGTGCGCTGTCTGTGGCGCGGTGGCAGGTCGCGTCTGGGGTTCGGTACTCTCGGCAGACTGCTGACATTTTCCATCTCGGAATACTGAAATCCCTGACGATTTCCGAAATAGACTCTCAGACTCGTCTCGCTTCAATTACCATTCCGGGTTCAGAGTCTGTTAATTCCCGTCTTCCGGCCGTAATCGCGTCGGAAACCTTTTCACATGATTAAGTGACAGGTCTATCGATGCACTGTCCTTTTGTACCACGTGAACATGTACTACCGGCACGTGAGTATGTGCCTACCGCTGTCCCACGACTTGTCACGTCAGTGTACAGATGTGGAATACTTTGCCTCTTTCTGCAACTTCGTGTAGGTGAAGTTACACACGCACGTGAGAAGTGCCGCTGTCAGTTGGCTCCGCTACTCATCGTCCATCCGAACTGCACACTTACTTCTCTGACGCAGCCTGTGGCGATTCACTTTCGGATATTAGGTATGGTTGGCAAATTGCGACTTTGCGCACTTACAGACTTTCGTGAAGTGTCAACAGACGCAGCGAGAGAGTGCGCACGGCGTCAAAGTGCGTCTAGTCGCTGCGAAACTGACGTTCCGTAGATATTCCGTTCATCTGACTGATGAAAAGCTGTTTAGAGGCGCAAACCTATTTCTAGTTTTGTGGACGACTGCAGGATTTCTTGCTGTTATCGCCTGCGTTGAATTTGGTGCAGCACTACGACTAACAAACAGAAACGTACGTCTTCGCTAAGATAGCACTCACCTCAGCGTCAGAAGAGCGCCTCCCAAGTAACGAAGTTCGGCGGCGACCGGCTGCCGATTGAGCCACAGCGCAGGCCCCTGGCCACGTGGTGGTGGTGGTGGTGGGGGAGTGGCTGTTGTTGTGGAGAGGCCGGAGTGTCTGGAGGCGGAGGGGCGGCGCGGGGAGGGGAGGGGAGGGGAGGGGAGGGAAGGCCGCTCCACACACTGCTCGATGACAGACGCAGTGCAGCGCAGTCCGCGGAAGGACAGGGGAGGGACGGACTCGACTGCACAACCGAGCAACGCCTTCTACTGTTCGTGGCTAAAAGTCACACATTCCGTGAAGTATCGAAGTCTGACAGCAGCTTTACTGAATTCTGTAATCGTTACAGTTTTAGGAAGCGCAGTGGAATCCTTGTGTGCATTGTTTCAGAGAAGGACCTAAATTTGGTATATTGCAAAAACGGGCAGTGCAGGATCGCCCTGAGTAGCCAATGTTTCATGGAGATCAAAATGAGTGCGGGTTATGAATCAATATCTCTTTCCTGTATTTTCAGCACAACTATCACGGATTCTGCAAAGCTTAATTTATTGATTAATTATGTACCTATGTTTCATTTCGTATTCTCTTAGGACACAAATTACAGATTACAAGCTTCCACAATAATTACATATAGAGTTAATGGTACTTGATTTCCCCCCACCCCCTACCCGTCACCTCCAATTGTGCGTGTGTGTGTGTGTGTGTGTGTGTGTGTGTGTTTCGTACCACATTATTGCATAGATACGAGTGCAAGAAGCGATAGCTGTTGATTAACATTGTAGTTTCTGGAACTTGATTTCGTACGAGTTCGTTATGTAAGAACATAGCACAGATCCAATCTGCCACATGTTGCACAGTCCACTAGCTATTTGAATGCAACGTCCTTCTAAAGAAAACCACACATAAGTTTTTAGCTTACCGTGTTAAAAACTGGAACAGGCGTACATCTACGTCTACGTACATACTCCACAAGCTACCCTGCGGTGCATGACGGAGGGTACCCCACACTGCTACTACTCATTTCCTGTCCTGTACCATTCGCCAGTAGAGCACGGAAAAACGACCCTCTGTATGCCTCCGTAAGAGCCCTCATTTTTCCTATGTTACTTTCTCGGTTCTTATGTGAAATGTGTGTTAGCGGCAATGGAATCGTTCTGCAGTCAGCTTTACATTCCTGTTGTCTAAATTTTCTCAACGATGTTCTTCAAAACGAACGTCGCCTTCCTTGCAGGGATTCCCATTTGAGTTCCAAAGGATCTGTGTAACACTTGTGTTCTGTTCGAATCTACTGGTAACAAATCTAGCAGCCTGCCTCTGAACTGCTTCGATCTCATCCTTCAGTCCATTCTGGTACAGAGGCTAAACAATGGTGCAGTACTCGAGAATGGTCGGACTAGTGTCCTACATGGGATGTCCTTTACAGATGAAACACAGTTTCCTAAGAAAAACGGTACGAAGAAGAGAAACGAGAATGAGAGAAGGATGATGACGAATGGAAACTAGAGAAACAACGGGAAGAAGACGCATTTAAGTGAGAGAGGCTGGAGCGGCGAGTGGATGGAGAGGAAGGCCGCGATTTAAAATACAGAAACGAAAAGGAGATTTCGTTGCTAACGTTTTCCACTAGAAAAGACGAGCATTTTGTATGTATCAGCACAGTGCAGATTGGTAGTCATTTTAAACATGACCATTATCAACAAAATCCAAACAAATTATAAAAATATGTGGATGTATGTACAGGGACATCTTCAACTTTTATAGTCCTGTCTTCCTCAGTTGCGTTATCAATATACCGTAGTATCTACAGGAGTATGTATATTGCACATCTTCTCCTAAACCACTGGACCGATTTCGACCAAACTTGGTACACATATTCGTATCATTTACTATCTGGAAAGAATCAGTGTGGAGTTAAGAGCCACCCGCATATCAAAGGGGTGGGAGTGAAAAAAACAGAGCAGTCCACAACGCGAGTGTACCCACTCTTTAGTCATCCAGTATTTGAGAATGAGAGAAGTTAGAGACTTGCAACTAACATTACACATAATTTCGAACCTTTACGAAACTTTCTCTCTCTGACGGTCACCACAAAATGATGAAAAAAAGTGTCGCTTTCTACATTTTCTCTATTATACATTAAAACTGCCACATGAACGATCACGTTTACATTTATTACTTCTTTCCTTTTAACTGTATTGGTGACATATTTCGCAGACAGTATTCTCGTGTACCAACGATGTAGCAGAAAATTACATCATTTTACGACAACTAGTTCAGGAGGTACGACGTCGTAAACACTAAAAATTTAAAAAAAGAACCACCGCATCACGCAAGGCCTTTCAATTTATTACTTTGTTGCTACTAACCCTATTCGCAACATTCTTCACAGACCTTATCCACATGCGCTGTTGAATTTACATACAAAATATATCACTGTGTGACATATAGTTCAGGAGATAATATCGTCAAATACTGAGACACCTTAAAAACTGCCACATCATGCATGACAAATTATAAAAATCTCTTAATTCTTCGCTACCAATGCTATTCGCAGAACGTTTCGCAGGCAGCATCCATATATGCCGTTGAATCTATATAGAAAAATATATCATTTTACGACACGTGGTTCATAGAGACTGACATGCGTGACAGACTACTGCCTCATGCATGGCGTCTCAGTTTATTACTTCCTTACTACTAACTCTTTACACAACACATTTCGCACACAGTAGGAACATATAGCTTGCAAAATTATATCCTTGTACAGCACATAGCTCAGGAGATACGACTTCAAAAACATTAAGCTGCGTGAAAATGAAACTGCAGGCCGAAATTCGCTGGACATACAGGTGAACTATGTGTACAGATACACGCGAAATACAAGTACTTGTGAAATATATTTGACATTTTCACATGCGAGGAAAGCTACAGGTAAAAAGCGTACCCTAAACGCTTAGAACGATTTCAATAAAATATTGTAAACTTGTTAGTCTTGGAAAGAATACTGTAGGGTTAAGAACCACCAGCCTACTACTGGGGTGAGTGTGATAACGTGGACAGGGAAGGGAGACGAGGAAACAGAGAGAGAGTGTGAAGAAGGAGACAGGCATAGATAGTAGTAGGAGGGGACGGACAGACATAGGGGCAGGAGGAGATGGACAGAGAGCGGAAGGTGGAGAAGGTTGATAGAGAGAGAAGATGGCGGAGATGGAAAGAGGGAGGAAGGAGTGGAGATGATGGACAGGGACAGGGGGATAGATAGAGAAAGGAGGGAGAAGAGGTGTGTGAAGAGAAAGGTTGGAGAGAGGAGGAAATAGAGAAACGAGGAGGGAGGAGGAGAGGGGTAAGAGTGGACAGAGAGAGGGGGAGGGGAAGACTGACCGAGAGAGGGATAAGACGAGTTGCACAGAGAAACGATGGAGGATGAGATGGACTAATAGAACAGCGGTATAAATAAATATCCGGGCAGCGCCGGTTTCTTAGCTGGTGACTTGTTTCTCCGGAGTCGACCAATGATCCCACCTACAGCGGTCATCGCCTAACCGGCAGAGATGCCGCAAAAAGTCATTCTCGCACTTGATAATCAGGGGCGTTCTGCACGTGGTGTTACTCTGTCTGAATCAGTTGGCTGCTGTTGGTGTCTTAGGTTCTCCATATCCAGGACTTTTTTTGCCACGGAAACCTTATTCTTAGGTCAAATATTGCTATCTACCTGGAGCAAGATAATCTTCTCCTCGGAAATGAGCATGGTTTCCCAAAGTAACCATTTTAAGAAACTCAACTCGCTCTCTTCAGATATAACATCATCAGTGCCACGGTTACAAGAAAGCTAGATTTTTCACCGTTTCTAGACATTCGAAATGTTTCTTGGTTCAGTACCACATATACGTTTTCTGATAAAAATACACTGACGAGCTAAAATGTTATATCCACTGGTGAATGGGGTACTGAGGAACAGTGCGTCACGTGCAGTCACATGACACCGTCAGGAAAGTACCAGTATGTAACTCGAGCAGCAAGAAATGGGGAATCATTGTAGCGAAGGTACGGGCCGCAAATAGGGAAATACACAGATATAGGCTGCTCTGATTAAGGGCAGAGGTTGGAGGCTTGCCCTCTCTATAAAACAAGATAGGCGGTGATCTGTTACATATCTGGCCACAATAAAATACTGGTGCGGGCACGAGTGTTTGGGAACTCACTGTCCAGCACGCGTTTTTGAGCGGGCCTCCGCACCAGACGACCCTACGTATTGCAAGGTTAGCCGTGTATCTTAACCGTATGTCTTAATTTTCGTTTATCTGTTCATAGATCACTGAATCTTTACACACTGATAGGTTTGCTCTTAATATTTAGGCGCGTTGTGTCCCATGGTTATCAACTGGTCTTTCAACAGTTCAATTAATGAGCCCGATAATTTATTTACGACCTTGGTCTATTTGAATCCTCAGTAAACATTTAGAAACTGACTAATGTAGCAAAACATAGCAACGGATAACGCAAGAGAAAGATCGAGAGGCCAAGGCACAAAACATTCTCTACGAGAGCTCGTAATACTTCTTTTTTTAAATTTCTCATAGCATGCCTTTAATAGCATTCTCTCCTAGATTATTAGAACAGCGTAAAGAAATATCAAATGTAACGACAATAACTGGATAAAATTATTTTTCTTGAGACTGGATGAACTGGAATACCAACGAAACAAGGATTTATTCTAGATCTGTATTTAGTTTCATTCTTTCAAAGCAAGAAAAACACGAAATTCACACACTGTTAGTATCTGACTCCACAGTGGGTGGAAGTCCAGGTAACAATCTATCGGTATGGTCTCAATACTACTATCTACTATCACACATGAATCCTTATTAGGAGAAGGGTTATGAAGTAGACAATATCATTAACAAACAACGCACTTCTCATACGCTTGCATGCATTTAACCCAAGCCATCCCGTGTACTACAAACATATGCAAAAAGATGCTCAGCAGTTTAAGCAGTTCTTTTGTCTCATCTCGTTTACCTCTCCTCAATGGCTATGTATTACTTTAAATCAAATGGATTCACAAATGCACACTGTCAGTCCTGTTCACATCAGTATTTAATGTAATATAGTCGCTTATGTCCAGTATGCTTGCTCAACCCAGATCACAATGAAACCTCTCCCAGATTTTTAGAATTTCCTACCTCAAACACCCCACCAGGAATAATTAACGTCACATTGACCTAATGAGTTCAGTCGGGATATAAATCGGGCCACTAGTACTCTCTTAATCTTGTTGAATGGCACGCATCACTTACACGTCTGTGAACACAAAACATAAAGAAAAATCTCTACAAATCCGAAAATTTCTCTACAAAATTTATATCTATTGCCCAATATCTTTCTCTATGAACCGATTAATTAACGAAATCGTGAAATAATGTCAAAAAAGTGGAGAGGGGGGGGGGGCAGAAGTCTAGGATACCGAAAGCATGTCCATGTGATCAGACACAACTCACTAAGAAACGCAGTGATATTGAATTAAATTCCCACGTAAAGGGTTTGTAAATTCACTCATACTACTTTCCGTGATTTCGTTGTGCGTTAAATATTGCCGGAAGATAGTACATTACACAGGTTTTCTATCTAATTTCCACTGGCGTAGCCACGTGATTAAATATTAGTTTCACAGAATACGCTCTAAATTAAATCAAATGCCCATACAAATCGTAGATCACTTGAATAATATCGAGTTGAGTGGGCAGCCATAGTAATGAAATGTTTTTAAAGTATGGACTGAACTAACTTACGATGGCAAGAAGTACATCGTGGAACCATGAGCCCACACACACACACACACACACAAGCACTCTAGTCGTGAAGAAACCCAACAAAGTCCACTAAAATTACCACACAAAATTTATATGCTTGGAAACTATTCACTCTATAGACTACTAAGCACTGGTGGTAGTACATGACATCGATATTTCGACAGGTTAGGTAGCTCCCCAGTAAATGGCACCAACATACGACCAAGTAAAAGAAATAAAGAGAAATTTTAATTTCTGGATATAATTAACCAAAGTTATATCGCTTTAGCAACAGCATGAGGTTTCGCACAAACTTGCAATACTAGTATGACCGTGAACTGATGTTTCACATCACATAAGGCCTCATGTTGAAGTCCACAACTTTTGCAGTGAAATTCATCAAACTAATATTAATTAAAACTTCATTGAAATCTCTCCCATCTAAATTGATTCTAACACAACCGCTGTGACCAGTTTTAACAAGAAAATGTTGCATTCTTACATATTTTCTTACCAATCCACGAGCAGCTCACCTCGACTGCCTCCGTTCCGTCTTCACCTCAGCCCCCGTCTGTTTAACATGGCCGCCGTTCCTGCTCAACCGCCCGCCTATTCAAACTGAGTGGTGGGGGTGTCCATTCTGCACTGACAAAACTGACAGCATCTACTCTCTTAAGTTAGACTATCTTTGGTCCCAGTTTCCCTTTGCTTAAATCTACTTAACGGGCTAAGTTTGTACTACCATACACTACTCCTACTGTCCCTGGGTAACCATGATTTCGATGTATCCATTTATTTGTTTCATTCAAACTGTCATGCGCTCACACGCACCAGGATGGTAAGTGGTAAGAGGGAAAAAAAGGAGTGTGACATAATTAGGGTCCTACCGTGCCAGTTATCGGGCGGAGCTCGACAGTAAAAATTGTTTGAAAAAGTATTGGTGACTCTAGTATGATAAAATAATAAATAAAATAATTAATTAAATTAAATTTATTTCAATTTTTCAATTTTAATCTGATAATTATATCTGTATTGTGATTCATACTAGTATGTCGCGTTCCCAGTTTGGCACAGCTTTGCCACAGGAAACACGAAAGTGGTCGAAGACGTCCGTCTTTATTTTACTTTATTTTATTTATTTATTTATTGTTCCGTGGGACAAAATTAAGGAGAAGTCTCCATGGTCATGGAACGAGTCAATACATGAAATTATAACACGATATTAGAAACAGATAAAATGAAATACAAAAAAACATATTCAGGTGACAAGTCGTAAGTTTAAATAAAGAAAATCAATCATGTAACACTCGAATTTGCTTAATTTTTTAGCTCTTCGAGGAGCTCCTCGACAGAATAGAGGGAGTGAGCCATGAGGAAACTCTTCAGTTTGGACTTAAAAGAGATTGGGCTACTGCTGAGATTTTTGAGTTCTTGTGGTAGCTTATTGAAAATGGATGCAGCAGAATACTGCACTCCTTTCTGCACAAGAGTCAAGGAAGTGCAATCCACATGCAGATTTGATTTCTGCCTAGTATTAACTGAGTGAAAGCTGCTAACTCTTGGGAATAGTTTAATACTGCTAATAACAAACGACATTAAAGAAAATATATACTGTGAGGGCAGTGTCAGAATTCCCAGACTATTGAATAGGGGTCGACAAGAGGTTCTCGAACTTACACCACATATAGCTCGAACAGCCCGTTTTTGAGCCAAAAATACCCTTTTTGAATCAGAAGAATTACCCCAAAAAATAATACCATACGACATAAGCGTATAAAAATATGCGAAGTAGACTACTTTTCGTGTTGAAGTGTCACTTATTTCAGATACTGTTCTAATGGTAAATAAAGCAGCATTTAATTTTTGAACAAGATCCTGAACATGGACTTTCCACAACAGCTTACTATCTATCCGAACGCCTAGGAACTTGAACTGTTCCGTCTCGCTTATAATATGCCCATTCTGTCTGATTAAAATATCGGTTCTTGTTGAATTGTGAGTTAGAAACTGTAAAAACTGAGTCTTACTGTGATTTAGCATCAAATTATTTTCCACAAGCCACGAACTTATTTCATGAACTACATTATTTGATACTGTTTCAATATTACACACAAGATCCTTCACTACCAAGCTGGTGTCATCAGCAAACAGAAACATTTTTGAACTACCTGTAACACCAGAAGGCATATCATTTATATAAATAAGAAACAGCTGTGGCCCCAACACCGACCCTTGGGGAACGCCCCACTTAACAGTGCCCCATTGGTACTGAACATCACTACCACTCTCAATATTGCGGAGAATTACCTTCTGCTTTCTGTTCTTAAGGTAAGAGGCGAACCAATTGTAAGCTACTCCTCTTACTCCATAATGGTCCAACTTCTGCAGTAACATTTTGTGGTCAACACAGTCAAAAGCCTTCGTTAAATCAAAGAAAATACCTAGCGTTCGCAACCTTTTATTTAATCCGTCCAAAACCTCACAGAGAAAAGAGAATATAGCATTTTCAGTTGTTAAACCATTTCTAAAACCAAACTGAACGTTTGCCAGCAAATTATGTGAATTTAAATGCTCCAGTAACCTTGTATATACAACCTTCTCGATAACTCTAGCAAACACCGATGCCAGAGAAATAGGTCTAAAATTGTCAACATTATCAGTGTCTCCCTTTTTATAAAGTGGCTTCACTACCGAGTACTTTAATCGGTCAGGAAACCGACCACTCCTAAAGGAAAAGTTACAGATATGGCTGAGAACTGGGCTAACATACATAGAACAATACTTCAGTATTCTCCTAGATACCCCGTCATATCCATGAGAGTTCTTGGTCTTTAGTGATTTAATTATTAACTCAATCTCCCTCCTGTCAGTATCATGGATGAGCATTTCAGGTAACAGTCTCGGAAAACTTTTTTCTAGGAGCGCTATATGATTCCCTGTTGGGACTAGGTTTCTATTTAGTTCACCTGCTATATTCAGAAAGTGATTATTAAATACTGTACATATATGCGACTTATCAGTAACACGGACATTCCCACTACGCACTGATTCTATATCCTCGATCTGTCTCTGCAGACCAGCCACTTCCTTTACGACTGACCATATGGTTGTAATTTTATCCTGAGACTTAGCTATTCTATCAGCGTACCACATACTTTTTGCCTTCCTAATAACATTTTTAAGCACCTTACAATACTGTTTCTAATGGGATGCTGCATTTAGATTTTGACTGTTTCTAACGTTTTGATATAATTCCCACTTTGTTCTACAAGATATTCTTATCCCTCTAGTCAGCCACCCAGGCTGCCTGTTTGTGCTAGTACCCTGTTTTGAACGTTCTAACGGAAAGCAACTTTCAAAGAGCACGAGAAAAGTCTTGAGAAAAGCATTACATTTATCGTCTACTGTATCAGCGCTATAAACATCTTGCCACTTCTGGTCGGCTCCTGATCGTTGTCAGAAGGAGGCTAGTATTTGATTACACAAAGGTTTCTATTATTCGGAAAAGAACAACCCGAATTTATTTACATAATCAGTATGAAATTTCTAATTACCTAAGGGACCTTTAACAATGAACAATAAAAAAATTGCATTTGCAAATGAAATCAGTAATAAATGGGGCGGCTATGAGTTGTATAGAAGACAAGGAGCGGCCTTCTGTCTACGACCAGGATGCCGCAGTATTCTCTGCTGTAGTAAAGGCTGTTTGACATTTATAAAAATAATATGACATGGAGGTAAAAAAAAGGAAAACAGTAGAATAAGAAATCTGCTAAACACTAAATATATTCAAACAAATCTCACTAGCAAATTGGGGCTTATTTATAAACAGTATAACTCACAAAGTACTTTTCTAACAGTATGGTACGATTAGATTTCAGCCTGTCCTGTGCTAGCTTCTTGGTTCACGTTTTTGTCACAAATTACAGTAATTACTTTTCTCCTCCCTTCGAGACAATTCTTGGACCGTTCAACACCTTCATAACAATAACTTGTCGATTTACAGAATCGAACATAAATTACTTGAATTTTATTTATTAATAACTGTTGTCTGCAGGCTGGCTGGCAAGACCGCTCACTTTTATGGCTTAAAGACGACCTTCTTCACTCTTTCAGAAGTACGATAAAATCTTAAGATCTACATGGGTTTTTACCGTCATATTTTTTATTTAGATCGAAGTGGAACGCTCAGTACAGCTTCTGCTAAAATGTTTCTTTGACTATGTAATCGATGTATTAGCGTTCGCACTAGATGCGCATCTTTAGTTACGTAAATTATATAAAACAAATGTCCTTCAAAGAATAGATCTCATCTCATAAGTTGATCATTTAATACACAGCTAGGTAAATGCCTTTCATACGACGGAAAGCCCAATAATATTACATGCCTTACTTAATTTATTAGAGAGAAACAACACATTAATCGAAACAACAGTTATTTTTCAGTGTTTCCATGTCGACCCAACGACATCGTCAATTACTACTGCATTGGGCACGGGATCAAGAAGATTCTGCCACATATGAATGAAAACGTGTCGGATGAATGAAGTTTAATTTTGCAACAGATCGATGCTCATGTACGGACACGACGTCATCCAGCTGCTCAATAGGTGCACCGAGCCATGGACGCAGGACACTGGAAGCAGTGCTATGCTGTGGGTGACATTTACCTTGGCTTTCATGAGACTGTGGCAGTAATCGGGGGCGCCATGACTGCCGTCAAGTACGTCAACACTACTGTACGGCGAACCACCTATGTCCCTTCTCGCCTGATGGCTTCCCCGACGGCGACGGAATCTTCCAGTGTGGTAGCTGTCCGAGTTACAAGGCGAGGATGTCACTACCACAGTTTGGTGAGCATAATAGTGAATTCACGTTGATGCCTTGGCCACCAAATTCACCTGACCTTTAACCGAAAGAAGACACCTGGGGCGGCACCAGGTGCCAACTACTCGCTCACAAACCACCGGCCCGTAATTTGCACGATTTGTTTGTAGACACCTGGTGCATCTCTGGAAATCTACTGAGAATTTATAGAGTTCATGCCATCGAGAATCGCTGGTGTATTGCATTCCAAGGGCGGACCAACCTCTTCTTGAGCAGGTAATAATAATGCTTAGACTCATCAACGTACTTTCCTGTGAGGTGCGTAACCAGGTGTGCGACTAGATCGAAAATATAGTGACAGGTACACCGTGGCGTGCTGTCATGGATGGGGGGTACGTAACCGAACTATTTCAAATGGCCTGCCTCACAATGTTTTGAGTAACTGCTGAATGAGAGAGGCTTTTGTTCTTATATACTGGTGAAAGAAGTTGTTACCGTAATCTTATAGGATACTGAAAAAGAGGGGAACGAATGTTAGACGTCCTTTATTGGTGCTTGCCTTGTTTCATAGTATTGGTAGAAGTTGACGTTCTTGATTGGTGTTTGCGTTACTGGTTACTGCTTGCCACTGGTGGGGACAGGCAAATGAGAAACGGTCGGCAGGTGTGGTGCAGCGCCCTTTACTTGCTGCCTGATGCCGCCTGAGGCGTGTCGGTACTGTGGGTACGTGCGGTCACCGTGGTCTGCTGCTCGCCCGTCTGTGCCGCTTCACGTGAACCGCCCTTCCTCAGCGTTACTGCTGGCAGCCAAGGCGCCGGAAGCCTCTACCCGGCCCCTTGACCCATGTCGCAGGGTCGCTCGGTTGTTTACATCGCCTCCCTAATCTCCCCCCCTCCCGCACTCATCCTGGTGTCCTGTCACCGCCGACTTGGCGTGTGGTCGCGCGGGGTAGCCGCGCGGTCTATGGCGTCTTGCCACGGTCCGAGATGCAGATGCGCAAAACTATAGACCTATATCTCTGACGTCGATCTGTTGTAGAATTTTAGAACATGTTTTTTGCTCGAGTATCATGTCGTTTTTGGAAACTCAGAATCTACTATGTAGGAATCAACATGGATTCCGGAAACAGCAATCGTGTGAAACCCAACTCGCTTTATTTGTTCATGAGACCCAGAAAATATTAGATACAGGCTCCCAGGTAGATGCTATTTTTCTTGACTTCCGGAAGGCGTTCGATACAGTTTCGCACTGTCGCCTGATAAACAAAGTAAGAGCCTACGGAATATCAGACCAGCTGTGTGGCTGGATTGAAGAGTTTTTAGCAAACAGAACACAGCATGTTGTTATCAACGGAGAGACGTCTACAGACATTAAAGTAACCTCTGGCGTGCCACAGGGGAGTGTTATGGGACCATTGCTTTTCACAATATATATAAATGACCTAGTAGATAGTGTCGGAAGTTCCATGCGGCTTTTCGCGGATGATGCTGTAGTATACAGAGAAGTTGCAGCATTAGAAAATTGTAGCGAAATGCAGGAAGATCTGCAGATCTGCAGCGGATACGCACTTGGTGCAGGGAGTGGCAACTGACCCTTAACATAGACAAATGTAATGTATTGCGAATACATAGAAAGAAGGATACTTTATTGCATGATTATATGATAGCGGAACAAACACTGGTAGCAGTTACTTATGTAAAATATCTGGGAGTATGCGTGCGGAACGATTTGAAGTGGAATGATCATATAAAATTAATTGTTGGTAAGGCGAGTACCAGGTTGAGATTCATTCGGAGAGTCCTTAGAAGATGTAGTCCATCAACAAAGGAGGTGGCTTACAAAACACTCGTTCGACCTATACTTGAGTATTGCTCATCAGTGTGGGATCCGTACCATAGCGGGTTGACGGAGGAGATAGAGAAGATCCAAAGAAGAGCGGCGCGTTTCGTCACAGGGTTATTTGGTAAGCGTGATAGCGTTACGGAGATGTTTAACAAACTCGAGTGGCAGACTCTGCAAGAGAGGCGCTCTGCATCGCGGTGTAGCTTGCTCGCCAGGTTTCGAGAGGGTGCGTTTCTGGATGAGGTATCGAATATATTCCTTCCCCCTACTTATACCTCCGAGGAGATCACGAATGTAAAATTAGAGAGATTAGAGCGCGCACAGAGGCTTTCAGACAGTCGTTCTTCCCGCGAACCATACGCGACTGGAACAGGAAAGGGAGATAATGACAGTGGCACGTAAAGTGCCCTCCGCCACACACCGTTGGGTGGCTTGCGGAGTATAAATGTAGAATGTAGATGTAGAGCGCCTAATCACGTCGGAGGTTCGAGTCCACCCTCGGGCATGGGTGTGTTGTCCTTAGCGTTAAGTCAGTTTAAGTTAGCTTATGTAGTGCGTAAGCTTAGGGACCGATGACCTTAGGAGTTTCATGCCATAGGACCTATCAATAAATTTCCAAATTTTCAGTTGGGGTGTTATCTTAGTCCAATATATCTTTCATGTTCAGATACACGTGTGCTGATCGACCGTCCTGTCTCGCCTACACGCTCTAGTCACCCTCCCCACCCGATTTCGTAAACTCTAGCAGCATGCAGCCTGTCAACTGCATCTTTCGGTGAGCCAAAAGGTCTTTTATTCTGCTGCTGCTTCGAAAAATCGGCTTGATACCTGCTTGGTGGGGAATTTTGCCCACAAGTTCAGTGACACCTTGAACATATGGTTGTACGGCAATTGTTTTAGCTTCCTTTTGCACTGCCTGCATCTTCTGTCGCCATAGTTTTGTCTGTCGTCTTGATGCCGTACCCAGTGGCTGCAAAATAGACACGAGGTTTTGCAGTTCACCGGCCGGAGTGGCCGTGCTGTTCTAGGCGCTACAGTCTGGACATGAATCCTGCCTCGGGCATGGATGTGTGTGCTGTCCTTAGGTTAGTTAGGTTTAATTAGTTCTAAGTTCTAGGGGACTGATGACCTCAGAAGTTAAGTCCCATAGTGCTCAGAGCTATTTTTTGCAGTTCAGCGTTTAGATGCTCTTCATCGATAATCCTGTGGACGCTCTTGGATAAAGTATGCAGGGCGCATTTTTTCTGTGTAGCGTGATGGGAGGAGAATGAATGTAAGTATCCATCTGTGGTGGTGTGCTTTCTATATACTTTGTGCCTCACTTCACCATCAGGCTTTCGGTTAACTTTCACATCGAGGAAAGGCAGGACCCCTTCTTTTCTATCTCCGTAGTGAAGTGGAATTTGCTGTGTTGCTGATCTGACCCAGTAGAGTCTGACACGAGTCTTGCAGGTTACAGTATGCATTAATCACTTGGCAGTAACTACAGTGTGTGGTAAATAAAAGTGGCCCAAAGAACACAGTTCCAGAGTACAGATACAAAGGGGAAGAAATACATTACTAACCTGAGTATAACATATGTTGAAAGTGACCACCATTCATCCCTTGGCACTTTACAGCCATGGTTAGCCAACTGCTGAAGGCTGGACTGCTGGAATCAATGCAGTGTTAACGGAAATATTCTGTTGCAGACTATGAACGTTGTTTGCAATACGCCTCAGAGCGGAGGGCTCCAGTGTGTGTGTTGGGGTTTATGGGCGCTCAACATCGAGGTCATCAGCGCCCTCGGAGGGCTCCACACTGACAGGTCAGATGATGTGGGTGGCTACCTAGGGCTACGACCAGACTGACCTCTGCTAAAGTCACTGTCAGGCGTGCAGATTGTGGAAATGTGCTCTAAGGTTCTGCCGTCTGTATGGGCAGCTGGTCCATCCTACTGGAAGTAACTCTAGGTCTTTTCCCACTCCGTTAACGCTGCCACGAATGGTTTCAAAATGCTGGTCATAAGTGCGCCAGTAGCCGTCTCCGACGGGAAGGGAGTAACTACGTCAGATGAGTTTAGTAAGTATTGACTGCGCCTTCTTTAAATGCATCGAAGTTCTCGATAGCACATGACGAAGTTAAGACATTTTGTGGGTACCTATTCAATTAAATATTCATTTCGCATAGCCCCTGAATGGAGCAGAGTATTCGCGAAGTGTAGCGGAAAATCCGACTAGTGTGACGTCACAAGTTTGTTGCTTGGGTCTGTATTTCTCGTGAGCCCCGTGCCACGTGCTGTGACGTATGCGGTGTGGCCTGTCTTTTCGTGGGCCTGAGAAGGTGGAGAATTGCGGCTGACTCGTTAAAGTCAATCTATAACCTCCCCACTATATTTTGTTTCTGTATGGAATTTAGTCCAGCTTTACCTCCCACTCTATAAAATCTACGTATTTCCAAAAATTATGTCTTCACAAACAGTTATCCAGCTTACACTCATACGCTACACTTTGGCTAAACAGAATCTCATATGAACTGTATTGTAACTGATCTAAATGCAACTTGTCTTTATGTTAAATGCGCAACTCAAGTAAAACAGTTATTTGACTCTAAACAAAATTTACACTTACGTCGGGTCTTGACAATATTGTTGGAGATCTTTCCTATGAAATGATATTCCAAGACAACGATTTTAGAATGAAATATGTATTCGAAAGACAGAGTAAAGCTTCGCGTGAGCTTCACACATAGCATTGGTCTGAACAATACTATGCCTAAGAAAGTGAACAATGATTTAAAAAGGATGCACTGATAACAGAGAATTTCAATAAAAATCAAACAGATTAATCAATTAACATGTTGGTGCATGATTCAGGGAAGTGGGGTAGTTTTTCTGTCAGGTCTGAGCAAGTTAACTAGCTGACAATAATCGTTCCTAGCTGCGCAATGTTGCTGTCTTTCCTCAAACTTCTTCTCTTCAAAAACAACAATATTTTTCGAAATACGTATTCCTTTCACTGCTCAATAAACACGTCATATTCATCCTTGCTGTTATTTGCCACATTCTTTATTTTTTTATTTATTTACATGTCAAATTCTGTAGGACCAAATTGAGGACCAAATCTCCAAGGTCATGGAACGTGTCAGTACATGAACTTACAACATAAAAGTAATAACAGATAAAAATAAATGTTCATGAACCTGAAAGAAAATCAGTCCATAAGTTTAAGCAAACGCTATCAGCAATACAATGAGAATCAGCTTAATTTTTCAAGGAACTCCTCGATAGAATAGAAGGAGTGACCCATGAGGAAACTCTTCAGTTTCGATTTGAAAGTGCGTAGATTACTGCTAAGATTTTTGAATTCGAGTGGCAGCTTATTGAAAATGGATGCAGCAGTATACTGCACACCTTTTTTCACAAGAGTTAAGGAAGTCCGAACCAAATGGAGGTTTGATTTCTGCCGAGTATTAACCGAGTGAAAGCTGCTTATTGTTGGAAATAAACTAATATTGGTAACAAGAAATGACAATAAGGAATATACATATTGAGAGGCCAAAAATATCCTTGAGAATGGGAAGAGTTACCCCAAAACATAATACCATACGACATAAGTGAATGAAAATAAGCAAAGTAGACTAATTTACGTGTCGAAGTATCACTCACTTTCGATACCGTTCGAATAGTGAAAATGGCAGTATTAAGTCTTTGAGCAAGATCCTGAACGTGGGCTTTCCACGACAGCTTACTATCTATCTGAACACCTAGGAATTTGAACTGTTCAGTTTCACTAAGCATATGCCCGTTCTGTGAGATTAAAACGTCAGGTTTTGTTGAATTGTGTGTTAGAAACTGTAAAAACTGAGTCTTTCTGTGATTTAACGTTAGTTTATTTTCTACAAGCCATGAACTGAGGTCATGTACTCTACCACTTGAAACCGAGCCAATGTTGCACACAACATCCTTTACTACCAAGCTAGTGTCATCAGCAAACAGAAATATTTTGGAGTTACCCATAATACTAGAGGGCATATCATTTATATAAATAAGGAACAGGAGCGGCCCCAACACTGATCCCTGGAGCACCCCCCCCCCCCCACTTGACAGTACCCCACTCAGATCCCATTTATCTGGCAGATAGAATCACTAGTCGACACAGCACTACTGAATACGTCCATCACCTGCCACACTTCAACTAAGAATGCATCAGACTGCGCAGAGGAAAAGACTGTGCCACAACGAGACCAAAGATTGTTTAACAGTAACGTAACTTCTTCCCTCTCTGATGTGCTCAACGATGACATACAAAAAACCAAAATGGCACAAACATACATCTAACATATCCTTCACCTCCCCCCCCCTCCCCCCCAGTAGAATTTGGTCTGAGGGTCATTCCAAATAGGGATGGAAGGAGAACAAAATTACGGATATGAATATTGAAAACTTGTTAACAATACAAAGAGGAGAATAGTTTTACAAGAATATGAATTATAGAACTATAAGTAAAAAATTGATACAAAATTCAAGAACATATGAATGATTAATCTATAGAATTCACCACCAGTAGATTATTAATTTTTTTATAATGTCCATGAAACGTTCTGCACAAAGTTATTTTGATAGTTTATATGACACATTTTGTACTGAAGTAGTATTTGTGATCTACACTGTTTTGGTATCGCACAGGAAGTAGGTCAGAGTGTCTATATCATACAAGGTCTACATTTTTGAGGCACACTGCCATATGGCAGTGGTAATTTCCATAATGAAAGTAGGCAGAAGCGTGTCCTTGTTAGAAACGACCAAACTTTCTTTAGCTCGTTGCAATAATGTCAGTGTTGTGTGACTTTTGTGGAAGCAGATTCACAACCAGTGATACTAAACACAGTTCTCAGCTGACAACCCCACATACGCATAAACAGTAAAATGTCATAGTATCTGCTTGAATCACACTGTAGCTCCATTGATAACTCCAAAGCCATCTTGTAATGTCGAAGACTTGAAGTCAATTGCAGCTTGTATCAGTGAAGTATGCCAACATATGATAGAATATTTTGGCGTATAATCAGTAGAAGTATTTCTTCTGCCCTAGCAGGTCTCAGTCATTTGTGGTGAATAGTCGATTAGTTACAATTTGTTACATTTACACTATACAGTTACCTATATTAAGACAAAGAAAAAACTAGCGTCATGGTTTTACAATAATGGATAACAGAAACATCAGACAAGTAAATCATGTTAAACAGTGAGCAGTAAAAGGTTTAGTAGTAAGCAATTACGATACCTGTACAGAATGATCCTACAGAAGATTCTAACTATATTCAAATTAATATGTTTGCTTGGACATCAATGAAATGCACCAAAATATAGGGAATAAGGTATAAAGAGACACATAATGTTAGTGATTACCCAAAAGAAATAAACTCGTAAGGATAGTGGTCCCACCCACAGATATATGGAGAACACAAATAGATAATTACGAAAAACATGGATTAGGTAGTAATCAAGTTTGACATCAAAGAATACTTTGTGCAGTTAGTCAAACGTCAGTCTATGTTTATACCTAAAATGGTCATAATTAGTATGCTATCTAGTTATATTTCATTCTTTAATTTGTGCACCTTTTAATCCTGTTCCCTATAATTTCATCAAACTTTCAAGAAATACCACTCTTTACTGTACTCTTTACTTCTTTCTGTCATATGTTTCATACATTCTCATAAGTTCGTATTATTTAGCTCCATGGTGCTACCTAACCATTTGTCATCTTTGCCCTACCTAATCATTTGTTATATTTTCCATACATAACAATTTCCAAATTTCATTTTTGTAACTATTTCTTTGCTCTTTCTTCCCTTTTTCTCTTTTTTTCCTCCTTATACATCTTTTATGATCTCTTATAAACCGTAAATGACTTATGAGAACTCCCAGCACTACTATATTTAACATAATTATAATGCTGATGGCGCTGCATTCTACAGTAAAAAAGTATACAGAGAATATGCATAATGAAGAAACAACAAATGACATAAGTATAAAAGGCAAATACACCCTGAAAATTCCTTAAGCTAAAGCAGTGCGTATTATTACGTTACATCATATGTAAAGACAAGAAGACAGTCTACAATGTCATACAAGTTAGTAGAAAAATAGATGTAATAGAATCCAACCCTATCCCATAGCAAAAGAGACTGAAGCTGAAAAGTAAAGAAAAAGAAAATCTTCATTAATATCCCATATACTTCCTGAATGTCTTTTCTCTTACTGTCCATGTCAACTTCATTTCAAAAATTTTCCAAACACTTAGATTATTATGACATCGTTTCATATAGTAATCTTTATCTGTCAGACAAAGAGAAGGCAGATTGGTTCTACAGATCAGAAAAAGTAAGGTTATTCAGTAATATAAACAAGAAAATAGACCCTACCACAAAGACAAATCTCATGAAATTCATCGAGCTACCATATATTAAGGAGTGTGTTACACTACAGAGCAGTAATCAAAACTTAACCACAACTTAGCAAAATATTTTCCATGGACAAATGGGGACAAAAATATACACTCCTCGAATTATTGAAACGTATAACTGTTACATGTTGTGTGGCTATGACGAAAAAAAGGACAGTATATGTCTAGTAAAAGGATTAGATAATTTCCTTTCCTAGATAATTTGCATCAGATAATTATAAGCTCCACATCAAAGAAGCAACTGCGTTGTCTTAAGTCACGTTACCTTCATTCACTATTATCATCTAGCTACTTTTCAAAAATTTGCCTTTTATGCTTATAAACACGAAATGGATTCACAGTGCATAAAATGAACTATAACAAGAAAAAGGTTCACTTTGGCCAAACCATTGCTCACTCACTCTTTCTGTACATTAATCATCATAATCATTGCCTCATTCTATTGCAATATGCATCATAAATCTCATAATTGTCATCTCATGTACCTTACCAACATAAATTTCATTATCCCATTACAACATTAATCATATTCACTGTCTTCGCCTCAATATAAGCTTAAAATAACAATTCCCTGCTCTGATTTCGTCCACTTATTTCCACATAAAGGACACTTCATAGCTATCATTGTAAATATTACATTTCCGTACACACAGCATCACTATCTCACAACCAGTCTGTATCTGTCATCAAAATTGGTAGAATGTGTTAAAGTCTTATTATAAATGTATTTCTCAAGTGAACAACACATTGCTGACTACCTGTGTAACATCTCAGAACTGGTTTAAAAAAATAATCTAAATGTTCATTTTATTAGAAATTATTTACTTTTATTCAGTCTCTACATGAAATTTCGACGTTCATAGCACATTGTTTAGCGTATGCGTCATGGCAGCAAATCGCTCGAGTTGTTGAACGATAAATGAAGTTCGTTGCTCGAAGATAGTCGCCCGATTCTTGACAAAAGTGGCTTGCTGCGCGACGGGAGTCGATCTGGCATGAGATGCAATAACACTGTTTATCGCTAGCTGTTGCTGTGCGCTGTAGTAACAGGTGACACGTAGGTTCTATCGTCTGGGTCTAACTTTAGTATGTAGGAGTATTCTACATATGGTTTGATATGTGAGACTTGATGAAGTCCCTTGCTCTTGTGTGCCTGAATCGGTTCAATTTCCACAACGTTGTCGTGTATAATTGTTCGTATCCTGTAAGGCCCCCTATATAAGAATTGGTTTTGCAAGATAAAGAGTGAGATTTTACCAGAATTTTGTGTCCAACGTATAGCTATTTGATGCTTACTTGTCCCTACTGAGATTTCTTTCTTCTTTCTACAGCCTTTCTGATGTGTTTTTAGCGCTGTATCTACTGCTTCCTTATGTTGTAATGGTTTTGAAGCTGTAAATGGTATTAAATCCCTGATACGATCTTGTGGTTGTTGATTTTTGAGTGTAAGTAACGGAGATAACGATTTAGAATCGTGTGGCAACTCATTAAGGATATCTCGGAATGTGTGAATGTGTTTGTCCCAAGTCTGGTGCTGACGATGACAATATACTCTGCACAGCTTGTTAATTTATGGGCATAAAGGGTATGGTAAGGACTGGACTGAGGCTAATAGTGTAAAATAGAGATGGGTCTAATTTTGTGATGTCGTAAAGTGCGTACCAAATATTTGAGCGAAATTGTGGACCGTTGTCGGAAATGACTATATAAATGTGACCATCTTCTCGTAGAAAATGTCTGACAGAAGGTTTGGATACTGTTTTGGCAGTAGCTTTTCGTATCAAAAGAACCAACGAAGTAACTGGCAGAAATATCGACATATGTGACCTCCCGACTATATTTTGTTTCTGTATGGAATTTAGCCCATCTTTACCTCCCACTCCATAAAATCTACGTATTACCAAAAATTATGTCCTCACAAACGGTTCTCCAATTTAAACTCATATGCTTAACTTTGACTAAAAAGAACCTAATATGAATTGCACTGTAACTGATTTGAATGCAACTTGTCTTTATGTTACATGCGCAACTGAAGTAAAACAATTATCTGACCCTAGTCAAAATTTCCACTTACCTCGGGTCTTGACAATATTGCTGCAGATTTCTCGAAAGCACAACAGCAAACAGCGAGCAGGCAGCGGCTAAGCCGGATTTCTGTTTGTAAGTATATATTAAAACTGTTGCATGCGGAAATGGATAATGATAAACAGTGAGGTGGTGAGAGTAACTATTCCTATGAAATGATATTCCAAGACAACGATTTTAGAATGAAGTATATACTCAAAAAGATAGAGTGAAACTTCGCATGGTCTTAAAACATAACATTGGTCTGAGAAATACTATGCTTAACAAAGTGAACAGTGATTTAAAAACGATCCAATGTTAATAGAGAATTTCTATAAGCGTCAAACAGCTTAAGCAATAATTATGTTGACGCATGACTCAAGGAAGTGTGGTGGCCTATTTCTGAGCTGTGAGTAAGTTAACGAGCTGACAATAATTGTTCCTAGTTGCACAATGCTTCTATCTTACCTCAGACTACTACTCTTAAAAAATAACATTATGCAATACATATATATTCCTTTCACCTTTCGATGTAGACGTCATACTCGTCCTTGCTGTTCTTTACCATACCCTTTACCTAACAGATAAAGCACAAGTCAACGTAGCAGTACTGAATACGTCCATCACTTACCACACTTCAACTAAGAATGAATCAGACTGCGCAGAGGAAAAGACTGTGCCACAACAAGACCAACTTCCTTAGCAACAGGAGATTTTTCGTGGAATTTCAAAAACGGCGCAGTAGATGGAGACTACAGGGGAACAGGCAGTGTTCTGGCCCCTATACTCTTTAATATTTATATGAATGATCAACTACTCCCGCTGTACAAAAGGAGTTTTCTGTATACGGATGATCTCGCATTAGCCATCCAGGGAAAGGATTTCCATGGCGCCGAAAATAAGCTGTCTGAAGCACTGGAAGCACTAGGACGGTTCTACAAAAATAATAAGGCCTAACCCTACGAAAACACAAGTCTGTGCTTTCCACCTAAAAAACAGACATACCAACCAACAACTAAATATTTCATGGAATGGCAATCAACTTGAACATTTATTTTCCGCAAACTGTCTTAGGGCGACCTTAGATTAGACCCTAACGTTCAAAACGCATTGTCAGAACACCAAAATGAAAGTGTCCGCAAGGAATAATATTATACGAAAACTAAGGGCATCTAACTGGATTGCACAGCCAGTCACTATTCGGACTTGGGCTTTGGCGTTGTGCTAGTCTGCGGTCGAATATTCAGGGCCTGTCTGGCATAAGTCCTGCCATGCTAGGCCCGTGGACATCGCTTTGAATGAGATGTGTAGAGTAATCACTGGGTGCCTGTATCATCTGTCAGATATATCTCCGCCCGACACCAGGCGTGAAGCACCTGCTCAAGCAGGACATAGAGCCGTGACATCTGACACTCACCCATTATTTGGCCATTCGCCAGCACTGTCTCACTTGAGGTCCAGAAAAAGTTTAGTAAGGTTCTATGTAAACAACAACAACACAAACCAAAGGCTAGACATATGGAGAAAGAGAGTAGAGACTGCTCCTGTAGGCTGGAGACAACCAAGAGAAGAACTACCTCCCGGTGATAATGAGAGCTGGTGTACCGTCAGCACATTACAAACTGCTGTTGAGTGGTGTAAGGAAACTCTTGAAAAATGGGAATACGCTGGAGGACCCTCAACTTGTGAGTGTGGAGAGGAGCAGACGGTGTCTCACCCGCGCAACTGCCGTCTATGCCCGTCATCGTGGACCGAAGAAGAGTTGATGCTGGCCAGTTCTAGCGCCCTGGACGTTGCCCGTTTCTGGGCGATGACAATTTAATTCAATGTCTGTTAGTCTTTACTTAAGTGTATTTATAAATGTTCATTTATGTACAGTTACTTCTAACTGTGTGCTAACTGTAATGCTTTGAATGTAGCTCACGTTTAGACCAAAGCAAGTTAGTTCTAGATTTCTTTGTCCTTTTTCATGTTTACATGTTAATGTCCACTGTCTACTTACATGTTTTATAACTGTTAATTTCTTTTAATTCTCTTGTAATTGATGCCTTTGACACGAATAAAAAATCTGAAGCCTTTACTTATGCACCATTGAGCAGTACGGTTTTGACCTTGCCTGATGTACGTTTGTGATTTGGATCACGCCCTGGATTGTCGAATACGCGGACTGCCACTAAAATTTAATGAAATATCAGATTTCCTTTCCTCTCACTCTTCTGTGTGAAGAAGTGTAGCAGCTTTTTCCTTAAGATCTTCGCCGAACGCCGACCCAGGCGCCACCCTTGACAGAGAGTGTGAGGCTGTTTGGCTGGATCTGCAGAGGCACCGGCGTCTTGGCGACCACGTGGAAGCTGAACCTGGACACCAGGTACAGCAGCACCACTTTGGTCTCCATCAGCGCGAACCTCTGGGCTGGAAAAAAATAAAAGTGTCAAATACAGGACACACACACACACACAGACACAGGACCATCAGGGACATTTTCTCTACTGTTTTAGTATATGTCTCAGATTTCGTTTTTCCAAAGCAGTGTTGGTGTCACCACAAACATTTGCTGCTCATCACATGTTTCACGTGACGGCCAGTTTTAAGGAAAGTTCAGTTTTTGACAAAAAAAAAAAAAAACTATTCCGTCACTGACTGTCACGCGTACCAGCTAGTGACCAACATTTATTGCGTTTAACTCTTATCTCAAAAACTGAAACTGGTAATATCTTCCTAAACACCAAAGAAAACTCGTATCACGACTCTTAAGGAGAGACAACTAGCGATTGCAACCCCTAGCAGAGGCCCTCAGTGTGTTCTTTCCACTTTCTACTTGACAGTGAAATTCCCCTTGCACATTTAATGTTGACACCTTTGATTTTATATTCTCTGAAATTTATTTTGACTGTTTCTGTGTGCTGAATCTGCCCTTACGATGGCTGTTTCCAGGTTCATCTCTTCACAGTTAAGGTTTGGTATTTCGATTTAGCGTCGTTACACTTCTTACTTATTACACTTCTATCTGTCTTAAACTGCCGTATACTTTTTTTTACTGAACATATTTACATTCACTCCTTTAGTTAGTCAGTTGATCTGTTAATCTAAATACCACACGTATATATGGAGAACCGTTACTATCAGAATAGAAAGGAGGAGACAGAAACTTTGTATGTGTGCAAGAAGCTATTGAGGGCTGAGTGCTACTGCTCCGTCAGCTGGACTTTATGGAAGAATCGTGACGGAAAGAACTGACGCAGAAATAAGAGAACTTCAACACCACGGTGGATTTAGGGTTGGAAAATCCTGTGTGAATAAACTGTTTATTCTTAATCAGCCAGCATAAAAGCTTTAGATACGTAAAATACCTACACTTGGTATTACTGGATCTAAAAAGTATATGATTGTGTACCAACATTCGAACTGTAGACGGCAATGGATCTAAACAATATACATCGAATGCCATAAAAAGCTTATAGAAAAATAATATGAGTAAAATTAAGACATTCACAGGATTTTCGTATCACTTCCAAGAAAACAAGGGTCTAAGACAAGGGTCTATGAGTAGCTGCGTTTCTCCAAAATTATTCGAAAAATATGATAGCGAAACATTAAAACACTGTCTAGGAAGTGTAGGTAAACTTGTGTCCAACATCAGTAAAGCTATAAGCCTACATAATTTGCTGTCTGGTTATCACCTGGTAGTCCCAGCACAAAATCGAGAAGATACTGAATGTCTTGTGAGGAAACCTCCTGAAGAACATATAAAGTGGGACCTGAAACTATACACCTCACACACAAAACAGAAATGAAATATTTGGTATTTAGGAGCCTCAGAATAGAAAAAATAAAAGCCTAAGGAGTTCTGATAGATGAGGAGAACTGTAACTGCAGAGGGAACAGGCAAAAAAAAGTGCTCTGTAACACGGTGATACGAAATGCTACAGCAGCAGAAGTTAACCTTGTGAATCCCTAACACAGGCGAAAAGACAATTGTTCGTACGTTTTAACTACTCTCGGTAAAAAATTGAAATCAAGAATGAGCCGCGTAGAAAACAGTTATTTGGAGACAAAGATGCGGACAGATTGTACGACATCAAGTTAAGATGACTGACATCAAAAGAAGAATGAGAAGTGGAAAAAAAACCTTCGTTATGCTGTAGGGGAAAAACGTTTTAGTTCTATCACATGAAGATGCTGCTGGAGTAAGGGCTGTAACGGATAACTTTGGAATTGTGAAGAGGGTAAAAGCGATGTAGACCAACTAATTGATGGGTGAAATGAATAAGAAGAAGTTGAAAAATAGGTGGTTTTGTATTTGAGGGTATGACAAATGGCCTGCCCTGCTACAATAGAACTCGACTCGTAGGTAGAAAGAAAAGATAACTTAGCCATCAGTCGTGTACAATACAAAGTAATAGCTGTCTCTGTCGATCAGCGCGTGCAATGAAACAGACCTTGGTGCCAGATTAACACTGAACGGGTTGCCCGAAGAAATTGCAAACCGACGAGAGTATATTTTGCTTTACTGCGAGATATTTGGTTGAATACAAAAACACGAACATAAATACAATAAGATAGGAAAATTTATATTGTAGACAGCATTTTCTTGTGGTACACATAGAACTAGTTGTTACCAGCATGTGGTGTATTCGAAAACGCAACACCTAACTGTGATCAGAATAATCCCTGTTAAACTCAGGGTTAACACGTTCTTCCGCCGACCGCTTCAATTGTACGCTGTGACGGGATATACAACGTTGGCCTGGAAAGGCTGTTCAACCTGGAGGTGGAGTACATAGTTGTAAAATGTGAAGGAAAATTTCGTTTGTAAACTTCTCCACCGCTATCTGGGACCTCACTATCCGTCATTTTGACCGTTCGCCAAACTATTTCTACATTCTGCACATGGTATCCGCGATCACGTAACTCGTCAATTACCTGATAAGAGAAAGTAGTAGCTTTGTAGTCGAATAGGGAACGAGTGTAGGATAGCGGTGGGCTCTGTTACCCGTGGAACGAAGTGAAAGATACTCAGGTCACATGGAAGTAAGGCCTGAGCATTAAGAATGTATTCTGGAAATGTCTCTCTACTGGACGGGTATGCCTTCTCGAACACTGAGTCCACAAAAAGAGCATCGAGACACTTTATTCAAAGAGATTTGAGAATGGTAAACTATTATTTTTGAAGCAATGGATATGGAGAATCCGTATGTAAACCTTTTCTTAGTTCTTCTACAGCTTGTGATATAATTCTGATGGTGACGTTAGTTTCTATATCGAAAGATAAATAACAGTCATACGATGGATAGTTGTTTAATAAATTCTGTGGTTTTCTAACCCATAGTTAGTATGCTTTAAAAGTTGTTTTTGGTGTGCCACTGCGCACACTTTTTACTACAGCTTATGAATGAACTACTTTCTTGTATCTTTTATTATCAGCCGCTGTGTGCAGATTTACTTACACAGATGTCAACTTACAAATAGAGCTATCACTTTTGGTTCTCTTTTTATTGAGATCATGACGGAAGTCTCCATTCCTTATCGATAGTAAGAAGCAATAAGTTTTGAGGGAAATGTTTCGTTAGTCAAAAGTCTCCAAACCTGTAGTATGAAATTGAAAGTTGGTGTTCCATTTCTTCTAAACCGCCTTTTGAGGTAACTTAGTTCTTTTGATTGAAAGAGGATACCAAATTATTTGAGTTTTTCTCTCGAGAAGCAATGTTTTAATTAATAAGAATTACAACATAAATGTGAAATCATTCATTACTTTTCAAACACCTAGCCTAAATGAAATACTTCCTCAGATTCATAGCCACCAAAAATGCTATCGTTTCATACGTATAATGATAATGACATTGCAGTTTTTATTCTGGGTACAATCAGGTTAATTTTGTTTTTTAATATTTCTGGTACTATAATCTCTACATATAAAAAAGCAATGTCCTGACTAGCAGACTAACACACATCATCGCCCAGTCCGAACACCTAAGAATAGATACTTGAAATTAGGCGAAGGTGTGGATTTTATACTGTAGGCGTCGCTTATGAAGGGATTTTTCGAAATTCCAACTCGAAGGAGGTTAAATAGGGGATGAAGTGTTCTTTTGAAAAATGTCGTTGTTAAGGAAATTTTGAAGTTAGACCTATGAAAACTGGTATTTGGTTCCTACGAGTAGGTCAGAAACAAAGATGTAGGTGTTGAACCATTTTTGGAAATTCAACCCTGTGGGAGTGAAGTAGTGGGTAAAAACTTTTATTTGGAAATATATCATTACTGAAGAACTAGTTAAGTATTTTTATGTCACATCTACGAACATTTGTATCTGACCACACGGTTACAAATTTAAAAAAAATATGCGTTTCACTGTTTTTGGAAATTGAGTCCCTAAGACCCTAATAGGGTCGGACTGAATCACTGACATATCATCGCTCAACCCAGACCACTAAGGGCAGAACCTTGAAGTTTGGAGAGTGTGTGGATCTTATACTGTAGGCATTGCTTAAGAAGGGATTGTCCGCAATTCCACTCCTTAGCAGGTGAAATAGGGCATGAAAGGCGTATTGAAAGTATGTCTCCCCTAAGGGAATTTTGAAGTTAAAAAATTACGAAAACTAGCAATTGGTTTCTCAGTTCGAAAATAAAGAATATGTGTTTCAACATTTTTGAGAACTCAACCGCTATGGGGTAAAATAGTCGATGAAAGATTTTTTTTAAAATAAATAATTACTAGAGAGCTACTAAAGGATCTTAAACCTACGTCTACGACAACTAGTATTTGGCTTCTCGGTTAGAAATAAAAAATACGTGTTTCAGTTTTTTTGGAAATTCAACCGCTAACGGAGTGCATAGGGGACGAAAAGTTTTAAAAAAATATTTCGTTACATGAAAAATATGTAAAGATTTTCTTATGATACTTATGACATCTGGTATTTCACTTCTCGGTTAGATATAAAGAAATATTTGTTAGGGGATGAAAGTTGCTATCGAAAGAAGAAGTTGCAATTTGTAAAAAAACAAAAAATTTCGATTAAAAGAAAAACAAAAATCTCTGCAGGCCATAGAATCTACGGGTTCGAAACAGCTGTCGGTAAGCTAGTATGCATATAAAACCAGTCCAATGATTATAAATGTGAATTATATTTTAAAATGGCCTTCGGCTTAATGTAACAATGTATGAAACATTAATTAACGAAGGTATTGCATCGTCATTATGTTGCAAAGTTTGCCCGACACACAAGCCACAGCCTTTCGAAATCTGCCCGAGCTCTATCCTGAAATATGACGACACATTTTCAGTCATGTAACTCTTGGTGTACGCTACAATCTTGAGATCTGAAGACACGTTTGTTAGTCATGTAACTGCCAACGTGTGTCACAGAATAAAAGTTGCCAACACTGACTTCAAGTACGACCACTTTTCAGACAAAATTTCTAATAGTATCTGTTTTTGTTCAACGCGTTGAAACAACGCGTGTTTAGAATTTGTAAATCTTACTTTATTTTATTTGACTGACATAAGTGTTTATATAAGAAAACAAAACTCAAATGGGAAGAGAACAGGTACCTGCACCTTTGGACTTGACACCAATGTTGAATAACACATGTAAATATTTTACACAGGAAATAAGTGGGTGTAAGAAGGATATACATATACTTGGGGGCTCATGAAACATCTTACAGAAAGGAAACGTGACGATATAAACGAGTGCGCCTCAGCCGCTACGTCTTTAGAGCCCGATGTAAGTGTTATATTTCTTTCTACCACCAGAATATTCCTTATATTTCGTGATACCATGGTACAGTTTCTATCTATTTACTAACCACTAGCCTGAAGGTGATACTTAATAACTAACAGAAGCAGAGCTGACGTAGACATCGTTGAGCTGTCTAGAAAAGAAATTTTGTACCGAATGTGGCCGGGTGTCAGCGCTGTCGAAGTCATCCCCTATTTCTAGTACACAGCTCACTGTGCGAAATGAGATGACGGGAGGATATTTGGATGTAGGAGGTCTTCTGACAAGAACTTACGATTTATTCATCTGTGTTGCCAACACGGAGAACTGTCGACAGTGACGTAGGAGTATCCAAAGGTATGCAAAGTGCACTGACTGTAATAAAAAAAATTCCATAATTTTGACTACAGCAAACCAATTACCTCGGAAAATTTGTAAAATGGACCACGACAAGCAGCCAATCTCTAACTTTAAGAGAGTCTTAGAATGCAAATTCCCACAAAATGCTACACAAATACAAAATTTTGCTAAATGATAAATGACTTGAAGTCACGCAACCACGATGCCTATTACTTGAACAGAAAAAAATTATTTTTTTATTATTTTGCTATTACTGTTAATCTTCTGTGAGATTCTTATTGAGATTCATAATTTCGTGATAGCCCAGTGTGACCTCTCCCACCTTTCTCTATAAAACTTTCATTTGTGTAAACCATGGCTTCGCCACAGGAACAGGCTTCGCTGTCCGATCTTGTACGTTTTCAGGCTCAGCAAATGCGCAGCTGCTTGCTGCCACCAATGGAGTGGTCACGCTACAAACTGCGGCTACATCGGCGCTTCCGACGCCACCGCCTCTACCGACGCCGTCGCCGACGGCGCCGCCGTTTCGTGCCTTCAGTCCTGACGTTGAACGCTGGCCGGAATACGTCGCCCAGCTCGAGGCACACTTCACAGCTTACAACGTACCAGGTACAGAGCGGCTTGCCTTTCTCATTGCCAACGCGGGTGTTGTGTTGTACCGTGAGCTCGTCAAACGTGTTCCCACCAGCCGCTCAGAAACTAAAACTTACGACGACGTGGTTGATGCTTTGAACTGCCACTTCCTTGACAGTGTAAATGTGGTAGCTGCTCGGTACAAATTGTTTCGTCTCCGGTGTGACCCTACTCAGTCCAATAAATCTTGGTTAGCGGTCTTTCAGGGACCAACTTCTGATTCTGACTTTAACAGCAAGCAAAAAAACAAAATTTTCACTTAGACCAAATGCTAAAACAGACAGCGGAAGACCAAGGAAATGCTATTAACAACGGTATCTGTGAGCGGAACAGACGACTCACCTACCCCTTAAACGAAGAGAGTGGTGAAGTAGTAATTTTCAAAATGCACGACTTTGCTTACCGATACATACACGGGGTCCTGATCCGAAGGGCAGGAACGTAAAGGGCTTGATGCGGTGCTTGTTCTCTGGACTGAAGCGCTCCGGGTCGAAGGTTTCCGGGTCTGGGTGGTACCTGGCGTCGTGGTGGATGCAGTGCACGGGAATGCCGACGACCTCGCCTGGCCTCAGCTGGACGCCCCGGCACACCCCCGTGTCCGGCAGCCTGTAGGGGCGCACGCACACCCTGTCCAGCGCCACGCCCGGCGTGTACATCCGCAGCGTTTCTGCCAACAGGAGAACAGCGCTGCCTTTGTCAAATCAAACTTTGCTCTTTTAGCCAGCATCCATATTAACTGTATGTTCATGTTGTACATCAAAATCCCACGACGCGTTTTTCTTTCTCTCTGCTGTGGGTAATGTAAGGAACGGCTATAGATACTTTGATAGTGTTTCCCTAATAGATAGGCGGATTCACGAGGAAGGTTAGCACATACAAATTATTTCTAATAGAAACGATAAGTGTGCAATTTATCCATTGTTATCTGTTCCACAGTTAACTGGTGCCCGGAGTGACGTCTAGGGGCACCGAGGGAAGCTGTGAGCTGGTGAGCTCTTGAGGAGGCGGGATCTGGCGGGGGAAACTGTAAACAGCCGCCACAACTCCAGGCAGCCACCAAGCTGGACCAGAACCTTTACACACTACAAATTAAATTACTCCAGCGCTCTTTTCTGACTGCATGTGAAGACTCATCTCAGCAACTACTGATAAGGTTTTCATGAGCAAGTTTTACGTATGTCTGTACACATTATAAATGGAAGTAGTCGTCGCGTTTCTCTGTCTCTATGTGGAAGATAATATTAGTGCTACTGTAGGTGAATGATGCAGTACTAAATGACAGATAGATTACTAAGTACTATAAACAACTGGTCTGCCCATAGATACTTACAGTTAGTGACAACCATATGATGCCAGGGCACGCTGATAGTTAACGATATAATTCGACAATAGTCCTGCATAATATGAATTTCAACTCTTCTGTCAATATTTCAGACTGTTAAAGCTTGCAATGTACACAAAAGTCTTAAGTGAATATTACTATCTGTATATTATTATTATTCGCTTATATTAATTTAATGTATCTGGAATTCAATATGAAGACTGGGCCTTGGTTAACGTTTTTACCAATAATCTCGAAAAGTGGTTGACCAATTTACTTCGGAGTTTTACACAATACTGTAATAAACGTTTGGACAGACGTAGATTACATATTTTTAAATACCTATGGTATATATATATATATATATATATACATAAAGGCCACATTACTGGCGAAAATATCGATGAGTTCTTGACCGATTTAGTTACACATGGTACATAAGTATACATTTAAAAAAATGTTCTATTATATAAATACAAGCCTGTTTAGTACAGTAAAGTAAAGCTGCATGGCCCCGGGAAAAACTACGGCTGTAGTTTCCCCTTGCTTTGTGGCACAACTTGACCAGAAGAAGGGATCGGTTGGTAGGACATGTTCTGAGGCATCAAGGGATCACAAATTTAGGATTGGAGGGCAACGTGGTGGGTAAAGAGCGTAGAGGGAGACCAAGAGATGAATACACTAAGCAGCTTCAGAAGGATGTAGGTTTCAGTAGGTACTGGGAGATGAAGAAACTTGCACAGCATAGGGTAGCATGGAGAGCTGAATCAAACCAGTCTCCGGACTGAAGACCACAACAACAACAACAAGCCTGTTTAACGTTGTTACCAAAAATTTCGAAATATTCGCGAACAATTTACTTTCAGTTTCTACACAATACTCAATAAACTTTTGGACTGACATAGACTACATAATTTGATATAGATGGTATATATATATATAAAGTATTATATATATATATATATAAAAGTCGGCGTGTCGGCGTACAGGCTGAAATCAGTGGAATCGACAACGTTTACTATGTTAAAGGACACTCGAAAAAATATGTTTATTAAACTCTATTCCCATTTGGATCGGCTTAAAAAGGATGGTTATATTCTATCTAAGTGTGGCGAGCTGGACGTCGTCCACCTAGCAACAGAACAGCCATTTGCCGAGTTTAAAACTGATGGAATAACTACATTTAATGCTCACTCATTCGCAAAAGTTGTGAACTTATTGTTCTATACAGAAATCCCACAAGAATGTGGAGCAGAAGAGTTGCTGACATACACACAGGAAGACGAAGAACGCTTTAACAATAGCGTCATGGATGAGATACGAGGTAAAATTAAAATCCCCGGATGATCTTGTGTGGATGAACAGCAGGAAGGAACTGAGATAATAGTTAATGCCCTAAAACAAGTATTTTACAGGACGAAAATTATATATGTATTAGAATTCGAGCATATACCTCCTCTGTATATGTCAAATTGCTGGTTGGAGGAAGAAATACATGATTCAGATGTGGATTTATGTTATAAATTAAAAATTAAATTGGACTTTATTAAAACTACACCTAACAAAAATAAGGAAAGAGTTGTTTTCTGTGTGTAAATACATATGCAAAAGTTAATAAATACTTTGTACGAGGATATTTACGTGTATTATCTGCTAACATACCACAAATCCTAAGATAATTCCTATATACAACGATTTCTACAAGTATACTATTCAGTGTCTTTCGGTATACAAAACTCAGGCGAAGTGTATTGTATTGTACTGTATTGTAACCGTGGACCTAGAAACGACGGAGAGGCTCCGTCCCCGCCGCAGCCGCAGTGGTCCACAACCCCACGACGACTACCGCAGTCCACTTCACCCCTCGGCCGCCCCACACCGAACCCAGGGTTATTGTGCGGTTCGGCCCCCGGTGGTCCCTCCCAGGGAACGTCTCACACCAGACGAGTGTAACCCCCATGCCTGCGTGGTAGAGTAATGGTGGTGTACACATACGTGGAGAACTTGTCTGCGCAGCAATCGCCGACATAGTGTAACTGAGGCGGAATAAGGGAAACCAGTCCGCATTCGCCGAGGCAGATGGAAAACCGCCTAAAAACCATCCACAGACTGGCCGGCTCACCGGACCTCGACACAAGTCCGCCGGGCGGATTCGTGCCGGGCACCAGGCGCTCCTCCCCGCTCGGAAAGCCGTGCGTTAGACCGCACGGCCAACCGGGCGGACCAGTCAAAGTGTAACTGTTGCCAAGTAAACACAGAAATCATTTTTCAGATTTTTACTCGGAAAGGTAGTAAAACATGTCGCCAGTGGCACAGAAATAGCAAAATGCCAATGTTGTGAGCGATTCCGTTCATACAAACGACGCAAGATGGTACTTGTAGTAAGAAAACGTGAGCTCGCATTGATATAGGGGAAAGTGAACAAGCCACAGAGTTACTGACTTTTCCTCTGTGGCCAACCGTTCATTACAATGTTATTAATCCGGTATTAGTGTTACTAGGAGTTCTTAGTATGACAAAATACCTCCGAAACCTTCCATACAAACTGGTAAGTCATGTTTTCCTTCTGTAACGAAATTTATTAGATACATTCAGGAGTAACGACTTCTTTTGCGTTTCATTAAGATCTAAGCGACTTGTATACTTCTCTTGTGCAGGCTACTTGTAAATGCAGTTGAAGAGAATGACGTACGGAAGCTGCACTCAGAGTTTTGGCACGAAAATTGGATAAATCAAGGTTATTTCCTCCTTGGTTTAATCAACATTGTGCATATAAAACAAACAAGACTGTGTAATATCGACGATCCTACTTTGAGCAGAAGATAAATATCTGTCCCTGACTCTGGCCATGACTGTGTGGTTTCGGATGGTTTCAAAGGCTTTTGTCTACGCAGTGGTAAACAGTACAGTTGATAATGTCAGTTGGAAATTTCAGTGTCGGGGCAGTCGTACATGCCTTGTGATCTATATTTCGGCAAAATACAGAATAGAAAAAAGGTTTCACGATCAATGGCATCTGACGAAATAGCCGATATGATTAGAGAAGCAAAGTATGTACAACTGTTCAATACTGTAAAGATTTCAGTGATTTTGCCTCGGTATGCGATACGTTATTGCATACAGTACCAGCGAAGGTCTGTTCTGCGTCCTGAACTAGAATTTTTAAGGACAAGCTACCCATCATAGAAACGGAAGATTTGTCCAATGAAATGGAACCGTGGAGGGAGCATAACGTCTTGATAAAGGGCAAATCCGTCAAGAGCAGCTCTGCAGTTCGTTCTCTATCACCAGCTTCATAAAAGCCAATCGTCAGTGATGGTAAAAAAGGACCTCCTGGCGAAGTTGGACTACATGGACATCAAATATCGTGCATTTTACCGCAGTCTTTCTACACCATGATTATATTTCTTACACAAATGTGACAGATTTCTGTAAATATATTTTTAAAGTTAATTTAGAATTTTTGTAGTCGTTTTGCAAATACAACTTCGTGTTTCATAGTGTCAAAACCATTTTTTTGCTTCTCCTGCAAAATTTGTTTTTCATGATTTACTCCATTCTCCGTGTCAGCGCCTCACTTGGTTCAAACTGAACTGTAGAAAATCGCCAGCGAATTATATGAGCAGCGTATTAAATTTTCTTCCATATCTCCTCAGAAACAGAGTTAAAGCTTACCGGAGATGACCATGTCGAGGTACTGGCAGGCCATGACCTGTTCGTAGTCGGGTTGGCCGCGATTCTTCTTCATGACGTCATCCACCTCCTGCTGCAATCTCCTCTGGACGTCCTCGTGAGTCGCCAGCAAGTAGCTGCAGAAAGTCATCAACGTCGACACCGTATCGAAACCGCCAAAGAAGAACAGTATTGCCTGTGCCGCAATATCGTCATTGGTCAGACCTGTGCCGTGGGAGAAACAAAAGACTAAATGTTAAAGTCTTTTACTCCGCTGGTTCAAAATAGAATAACAAAACTAAGGCAGTTCCCTTTCTATTCTCTAGAAGATATAAAACAGCGACAATGTGTTTTGTCACAGAAATTTTCGTTATTTTGCTAAGCAGCGTCCTAATCTGCATGCATTAACCCACGTCACTAATTTTACTAACCTCAATAGCCAATCTCGTTTATGCACGAGGATGGAAGACATTTCATCTGCGGGATTTAGTCAGGAAAGCGTTACTAGTCGATGGCCGAGAGTTTCTGATTACGAAATTCAGCAGAGTTATCTGTTATGCACATCTCATCGCCATGTGTCATGGTGTGAGAGCGTATGTCTCTCTTGATCGTGATAGTCTGTCATACGGGAATCTAAGCTTGGAAACCCTCTCATCGATACCAGACACGCAAACAGAAAACTACACGTAGAGTCCCGACTGAACAAATTCAGCCTTCAAGGACGCCCCAGACCAACAGAGCCATTCTGGATCGTCAAAGGACGCAAACACCGCTCATCGGTGCAGTGGGTTCCTTCCATGAGTAGAGACGCCGGCCTACGTCTGTTCCTAAGAGTTCAGCTGTCTTTGTCGTTGACTTTGGTGTCACTTTCGTAACTCCCAAGATCCAGTGTTCACATGTTTTTTAAAGATATCACTTCGATAGGAATACTATAGGACTCGTAATGTAACAGTTTCTGCAACTTCAATGGACAACCTCAGGCTGCTTCGGAAGGACATGAGGATGGGGTACGATGAGAGCGTCTTCAGCAAAGACGAGGCAGGTACACTAAATAAACTGAAAAGATTCAAGAATTCCGCTTCGCAGAAAATATGAGCACACAAAGAAATCGTAGCAAGGGGAATAGGGGCAGGATAAATCAGCCACAAAATGGAGATCTGAATGAGTATGGGGCAGGCCTTCGGACCTATTTACCAAACGCTATTCCTTCTTCCCTTTCCTGCAACGAATATGTAATTAAAATAATGTTTTTATCATCATTATCATCATGGCTGAGGCCTGGGAGCCTGTTCCTACTCATCAGCTCACCGCTTTACTGGTCTTTCCAAAAACCATTAGTTTTTCCGTCAATAATATACCTTTTTGGGCAGTTACACACTATCCATTCCCTGTATTATTCTATTTCTTCAACTGTCTTCTTATGTCTTCATTGCTGATATAACGCAGTCTGCTACAATCTCTGACTCCTCTGAGAAACTTAACTTTTCTAGCTGAAACTCCGCTTACTTGTTAGCTTCGCAGCCTCCGGTACAGAGACCCGGTTCGATTCCCGGTAACTCCCCAGTTTTTTTTTTTTTTTTTTTTTTGGGTACAGAGTTCAGGAACAGGTCTACTCATCCCTTGTGAGACCGAATGAGGAGCTGCTTGAATAACGAAGTAGGATTCGTCTACTACTGGCAGTAACGGCTGGGGGAACCGTCGACATGCAGATCACGAGTGCCACGATCATAGATCGCTCCTCGTACTGCTGGTCGGAACAAGCCAGACGCCTGATCCGAAAGCGGTGCTTACCTTTTTTAATTTGGCTCCCGTTGTTGCCATTCGGGTTCCATATTTCATTGCCATACAGAAGAGAAAGGACTGCCCGTCTCTCGTAGAACTTTATCTGGGTTTCCGTAAGACAAGTTTTGTTCAGCGCTCATCCGTGCGAAACTAGCAAGCTATCTCTCAGTGTTTTGCTGGAGCACAATACGTGCTACAGTAACTGCTCTCGATTGTTTCACCAGCTTCTGCAAGAACTAGATGAATAATACAGGGGTCAGACAACAATTTCTCCTAAAACCTTAACTGGTTATTATGAGCCTTAAGTCTTGCCTGCGAGAACAGAGGTGTGTTTACGTAGGATTTTAAGAGATTTAATCATATGTTTTGAAACTTCCTAACTTACCAGCTTTTCTCACAGTCAACGTGTTCCATCCTCTCAAATACATTGATATAATCGAGGATTATAATGTATATTTCATGATTATATTCACGTATTTTACTTCTAGTTGTATGATAGGCTCTAAAGACTGCATGTATGCATGAAAGACCATTACGGAATAATTTTGTCGATCTAAGAACTCTAGTGATCTCTTATAGTTGTGTTCCTTGCATATATTTTATTCTTAGTATTCAAACTAATGTAATGAATCTGTAGTTTTCTGTAACGCAATGATGTCCTTTCTTTGAAGAAGGCCATAAATGTCGCCTCGCCTCTCTTTAAGGAGTATCTTCTCGTTAAATCAAAAAGTCCGAATTTTAAGAGATCAGCGACATATTAGAAGAATTCTAAAATTAATCCCGCCTGCACGAGCTGCTTTTTTGATCTTTAGTTTGATTATTTTGATTTCTTCCTATGTCATGGTCTTTACACTGCTATCTTCAGTCTCGTTCCTATCTACAAGTACTAATTTTTCACTATGATTGTATCAGAAATTTCTGTAATGTGTTGATCCTCATATTGTTTATTTCGTTGACCTGAGCTGCTTTCCATCATCTTTAAGGTCTAGCGCCACTGCCTCGTTCCAGCTTACATCTAATATCTCGTCAGACGGTCTACGTCTTTCTTCTACCTCTCATCTACATCTACAGCCATACTCCGCAAGCCACCTGAGGGTGTGTGGCGGAGGGTACCTTGAGTACCTCTGTCGGTTCTCCCTTCTATTCCAGTCTCGTATTGTTCGTGGAAAGAAAGATTGTCGGTATGCCTCTGTGTGCGCTCTAATCTCTCTGATTTTATCCTCATGGTCCCTTCGCGAGATATATGTAGGAGGGAGCAATATACTGCTTGACTCCTCGCTGAAGCTATGTTCTCGAAACTTCAACAAAAGCCCGTACCGAGCTACTGAGCGTGTCTCCTGCAGAGTCTTCCACTGGAGTTTATCTATCATCTCCGTAACGCTTTCGCGATTACTAAATGATCCTGTAACGAAGCGCGCAGCTCTCCGTTGCATCTTCTCTATGTCCTCAATCAACCCCACCTGGTATGGATCCCACACTGGTGAGCAGTATTCAAGCAGTGGGCGAACAAGTGTAATGTAACCTACTTCCTTTGTTTTCGGATTGCATTTCTTTAAGATTATTCCAATGAATCTCAGTCTGGCATCTGCTTTACCAACGATCAACTTCATATGATCATTCCATTTTAAATCACTCCTAATGCGTACTCCCAGATAATTTATGGAATTAACTGCTTCCAGTTTCTGACCTGCTATATTGTAGCTAAATGGTAAAAGGTCTTTCTTTCTATGTATTCGCAGCACATTACACTTGTCTACATTGAGATTCAATTGCCATTCCCTGCACCATGCGTCAATTCGTTGCAGATCCTCCTGCATTACAGTACAATTTTCCATTGTTACAACCTCAGTGAACTTCCGATGTTATCCACAAGGTAATTTATGTATATTGTGAATAGCAACGGTCCTACGACACTCCCCTGCGGCACACCTGAAATCACTCTTACTTCGGAAGACTTCTGTCCATTGAGAATGACGTACTGGGTTGTGTTAAGTAGGAAGTCTTCAATCCAATCACACAATTGATCTGATAGTCCACATGCTCTTACTTTGGTCATTAAACGACTGTGGGGAACCGTATCGAAGGCCTTGCGGAAGTCAAGAAACACGGCATCTACCTGGGAACCCGTGTTTATGGCCCTCTGAGTCTCGTTGACGAATAGCACCATCTGGGTTTCACACGATAGTATTTTTCGAAACCCATGGTGATTCCTAAAGAGTAGATTTCTAGTCTCCAGAAAAGTCATTATACTCGAACATAATACGTGTTCCAAAATTCTACAACTGATCGACGTTAGAGATATAGGTCTATAGTTCTGCACATCTGTTCGACGTCCCTTCTTGAAAATGGGAATGACCTGTGCCCTTCTCCAATCCTTTGGAACGCTACGCTCTTCTAGAGACCTACGGTACACCGCTGCAAAAAGGGGGGCAAGTTCCGTCGCGTACTGTGCGTAAATTGGAACTGGTATCCCATCAGGTGCAGCGGCCTTCACTCTTTTGGGCGATTTTAATTGTTTTTCTATCACTCTCTCATCTATTTCGATATCTACCATTTTGTCATCTGTGCTACAATCTAGAGAAGGAACTACAGTGAAACAGCTTTGGTAAAAGACATTTAGTATTTCGGCCTTTAGTCTGTCATCCTCTGTTTGAGTTCCATTTTGGTCACAGAGTGTCTGGACATTTTGTTTCCATCCACCTACCACTTTTACATAAGACCAAAATTTCTTAGCATTTTCTCTCCAAGTCAGTACACAGAACTTTACTTTCGAATTCATTGCACGTCTCTCGCATAGCCCTCCTCACTCTACATGTCGCTTCGTGTAGTTTTTGTTTGTCTGCAAGGCTTTGGCTATGTTTATGTTTGCTGTGAAGTTCCCTTTGCTTCCGCAGCAGTTTTCTAACTCGATTGTTGTACCACGGTGGCTCTTTTCCATCTCTTGCGATCTAGCTTGGCACATACTCATCTAATGCATATTGTACGATGGTTTTGAACTTTGTCCACTGATCCTGAAAACTATCTGTACTTGAGACAAAACTTTTGTGTTGAGCCGTCAAGTACTCTGAAATCTGCTTTTGTCACTTTTGCTAAACAGAAAAATCTTCCTCCCTTTTTTAATATTTCTATTTACGGCTGAAATCATCGATGCAGTAACCGCTTTATGATCGCTAATTCCCTGTTCTGCGTTAACTGTTTCAAATAGTTCGGGTCTATTTGTCACCAGAAGGTCTAATATGTTATCGCCACGAGTCGGTTCTCTGTTTAAATGCTCAAGGTAGTTTTCAGATCATGCATTTAAAAAATTTCACTGGATTGTTTGTCCCTGGCACCCATTATAAACGTTTGAGTCTCCCAGTCTATATCTGGCAAATTAAAATCTCCACCCAGAACTATAACACGGTCGGGGAATCCACTCGAAATATTTTCCAAACTTTCCTTCAGATGGTCTGCCACAACAGCTGCTGAGCCAAGGGGCCTGTAGAGACATCCAATTACCATGTTTGAGCCTGCTTTAACCATGACCTTCACCCAAATCATTTCACATTTCGGATCTCCGTCAATTTCCTTCGATACTATTGCACGTTTTATCGCTATAAACACGCCTCCCCCTTCACTGTCCAGCCTGTCTCTGCAGTATACATTCCAATCTGAGTTTAGAATTTCATTATTGTTTACATCTGGTTTCAGCCAACTTTCTGTCCCTAGTACTATGTGGGCGTTGTGACCGTTTATTAATGAGAGCAGTTCTGGGACCTTTCTGTAGACGCTCCTGCAGTTTACTATTATCACATTAATATTGTTACTCCCTGTTGCGTTTTGCCTACTACTACCTTGTCGCATCTCAGGAGGCGTCTTGTCGGCCTAGGGAGGGAATTCTCTAACCTAAAAAACGCACATGTGCACTCCACACGTACTCCGCTACCCTTGTAGCCGCTTCCTGCGTGTAGTGCACGCCTGACCTATTCAGGGGGACCCTACATTTCTCCACCCGATAGCGGAGGTCGAGAAATTTGCACCCCAAATCTCCGCAGAATCGTCTGAGCCTCTGGTTTAAGCCTTCCACTCGGCTCCAAACCAGAGGACCGCGATCGGTTCTGGGAACGATACTACAAATAGTTAGCTCTGATTCCACCCCGCGAGCGAGAGGCTTTCCGCCTTCACCAATTCCCCCAACCGCCTGTACGAACTGAGGATGACCTCTGAACCCAGACGGCAGGAGTCATTGGTGCCGACATGAGCAACAATTTGCAGTCGGGTGCACCCAGTGCTCTCTATCGCCGCCGGCAGGACCGCCTCCCCATCTCGGATGAGACCCCCCTGCAAGCAGACAGAGTGAACACTGGCCTTCTTCCCCAACCTTTCCGCTATTTCCCTAAGGGGCTCCATCACCCACCTAACATTGGAGCTCCCTATCACTAATAAACCCCTCCCCCCGTGTGCCTGCTCGGACCTTGCTGAAGGAGCGGCCACGTGTCCACTCACAGGCAGAGCGGGCGATGCCACACGGCCAGCCTCCACATTGACCCTCCACCTCGTGCGCCATGAACGCCGCTGAACGCGCCACTCCCCTTGGGGAGAGGGTGGCCCAACCGCGCCCAGTACCCAGGAAGATGTCTCGACAATAGGGACAGTGGGCGAAGCATGTAACACCTGGGGTGTACCTTGCGACGCACCAGACTCCCCACTGCCACTACACTCCGAGGCAGCAGCCTGAAGACGGCTGACCGCGGCCATCAGCACGTTCAGCTGTTCGCGAACAGTGGCCAGCTCCTCCTGTGTCCGTACACAGCAGTCACACATCCTATTTAAAAAAAAAAAAATGGCTCTGAGCACTATGGGACTCAACTTCTGAGGTCATCAGTCCCCTACACCTTAGAACTACTTAAACCTAACTAACCTAAGGACATCACACACATCCATGCCCGAGGCAGGATTAGAACCTGCAAACGTAGCGGTCGCGCGGTTCCAGACTGTAGCGCCTAGAACCGCTCGGCCACCACGGTCGGCACAGATCCTATCCATGCTGAGAAATCAACAATTTACTGTAGAGAGTTAATCAACTTTTAACTAAACTGCCAATTCACTAAAGGCGGCTGATAGCTGACTAAACTGTGGTTACTAGACACTTCTTGTTGAAAACATCGAAAATAAGCAGTACCTGTTGAAAAATCCCCTTAGAAAAATTTATGAATGGCTGTGCTGATAAACCTCTTACATTATTTGATTTTCAAACACCTGAGCAGAACTGAACGTACTCAGACATTTCGCTCTTTACCTATCAACTTTACAAAAACAGACATAATGTCTTACGGGATGTAACAATATTGAACCTATAATAATCTTTTTCTTTATGCAATTAGATAAATGTTTCTTTCTGAATTTATGTAAAATAATGTAAATATTATTTTGGATTTTTTCTTTTCGTGTCATGTTAAAGAAACTGTACACAACTTTTGAAATGGATGTCATTACTTATATGAAATTTCAAGCGATTTGATAACCAAAAGGAAATGTATTTAAGGTTAAAACTATTGTAAAATGTGTAAATTGTAATTTAAACACTTGGTCCATACGTAGGTAATGCATTAGGATATGTGTAATAGAAAATCTGTGGTGAATACCCTACCTGTAGGGGCGGGGGAAAAGGTGGATACAGGCGAGCGCGGGAAAACGCACACTGACGCGGGATCGGCACAACGGGCTCAGTCTAACGCCGCTTTCACACTATACGGTTTTGACCGTACGGCAAAAAGCCGTACGGCTGTAGGTGTGAAGAAATGTATGGCGCCTTTCACATTATACGGCGACGGCAAAATGCCGCTGCCGTGCCGTGCTGCAGCCGTGTCTTGCCACTACAACAGACGGTCGCCGTACGGCAAGTTCGACAACAGTGGCCTACGTGACTAAGTGCATGCTTTCACACTGGACGGTTTTGAGCCGTACGGCGTCGACTAGTTCGTTGTAGTGTCGTTTTATTCATTTGTGTTTATTCTTGTTTACTGAAAAGTGTAGAAGAATGGATGAAATTGATACTGAACTTTTGATAACCTTGGTGGAAGTAAGACCTGTTCTGTGGGACAAAACTCTAGATGCGTATAGAGATCGTATTGCTACAAAGAATGCTTGGCGGGAAGTTTGCGTAGCACTGAAGCAAGATTTTGATGAGATGGAAGACAAAGATAAAAATGCGTTTGGTAAGTATTTATTTAATATATTAATATTACATTTAATACGTTTTAAACAGTTTTTATTTAACGTTATAAATTTTATTCTAAAAGTAAATCGTTTGTTTATAAGTAAATTACTGCTACCAGTCACGTTTTTTTTGTTTTGTTTATATTTTGCACGACGCGTTTCGGGAAATAATTCCCATCCTTAAGTGCGTTTTTCTCTAAGTTTTCATCATGTGTGGTGTCTTTTTATGTGTCAGGTCTTGCATTCTGTTTTCTTTACTGTAATTTATAAGAGAAACACGCACAAGACCTCACAAATAAAAAAACACTACACATAATGAAAACTTAGAGAAAAAAACGCACTTGAAGATCGGAATTATTTCCCGAAACGCGTCGTACAAAATATAAACAAAACGATTAAAAACGTGAGTGGTAGCAGTAATTTATTTATAAAGAAAACTATTTACTATACAGTCGCAGGCTTTCACAAACAATCTACAAAAAGGAAAAGGCTTGTTAATTTATATCTTTGACATCTGCCATGACACGCTTCCAGCATTTGTCATAAAATATTTACAAAGAGTGTTCCTTATGGCGTTGGCTGTCAGTCCTCCTCTTATGTTGGCATCTTGGGCTAAGTCTTCCAAACCAGTGAAGGATGTGGTGTCTTCAATTATAAATCCATCTCTCTGACGTACAAAATTGTGTAAAACAATGCAAGCTTTAACCATTTTTACTGCAAAATCTGGATGAACATTTAAAGGTCGGTGAAACAACCGCCACTTATTGGTGAGGATGCCAAAAGCACATTCCACATACCTCCTTGCTCTGCACAAACGGTAATTAAATACACGTTTCTCAACTGTCAAGTTTGTTCCCCCAAAAGGCCGGAGCAAATGCGTGTGTAGGCCAAATGCTGCGTCTCCCACGAAGAAGTAGGGTACTTTTGGACCTTCCGTACCAGGCAGACATTGGACGTCTGGAAATTCCAGGGAATTACTTTCTATTGACTTCCATAAACTGGACCGTCTGAACACTGAAGAGTCACAGTCTTTGCCATAACTTCCTACGTCGACATAAATGAACCTGTAGTTGGAATCCGCTACAGCCATCAGAACCACAGAAAAGTATTCTTTGTAATTGAAGTACATTGATCCGCTATTAAATGGGGCAGTAAGACGGATATGTTTTCCATCCACCGCTCCTAAGCAGTGGGGGAAATTAGCAGTACGTTCAAATCCAGCCGCTATTGATTCCCATACCTCTTTGGTCGGTCTTTGTATACATTCTTCCCGCAGTGATGACCAAATTGCTGTGCATACATCATTAACCACTTTACTTGCTGTAGAAATCCCAATTCTGTACTGGAAATGTAAGTCAGTGAAGGAACAACCGCTTGCCAGATACCTGAACAAAACGAAAAAAAATCAGTGACATTTAGTTTGCAGTGGACATTTTTTGTTACAGTTTTGCTTTTTTCTATACAAAATTAAAATGTTTTCATACAGTTTTGTTTTCTTTTGATGTAGGTATAGAAGTAATACGGAGGTGGACCAATCTACGAGACTCCTTTGTGAAGTCAAACATAAAAATTCAAGCTGCGAAAAAAAGTGGCTCAGCAGCAAAGAAAATGAAAAAGTATGTATATTCTGATCAGCTGCAGTTTCTAAAAAAGCTGTATGATGCTCGAGAGACGGAGGACAGTTTTCAATCGGAACGCACCGCCAGACTGGAAGAAGATATAGAAACGCAGGGCTCCGTCGAAAATACTGAGAATGTTTCTGGGCCATTTGATACAGCACCCACACAACAAACATCCAAAAGCGAGTGCCATACAAACAGAAAACATAGAAAACCTGATGCAATCGAAATGAAAATATTACGAGCTCTGGAAGAAGACAAACCTTGCAGCAAAATGTCATTTTTACTTAGTCTGAAGCCTCATCTGGAAAAATTTGATGAACAGGATTATCTTCAGTTTCAGATGGGAGTCCTCAAAGTTATAGAAAATATATATGAAAGGAGAAATATATTGACAGCTCAACCTCCTCCATTTACCCATTACACACCTCCCATGCCCTATAATAATAGATTTCAAGCTTATTCTTATTCACCTATGGAAAATGCTGCTCCAATATCCTCTTACCATACGCATCAGATTCGTCCTCCTCCAGCTGCACCAAACCCAACTACTTTTCTCGAACAACCATTACAGACTTCTCAAGGTCGCAGTTCTTATCAACGAATTAATAAAGTGCCACCACCATACCCTTCGCCTTCCACAAGTAGCCATGAAGGCCCACCATCAACAACGCAGTTCTACAACGTTTTTGCAGAGAGCCTGTCGCCACAAAGTGACAGTACAGTCAGTCCTGCTACAAACTCTTTGGTTTCAACTGCTGATATTGATATTGACTTTTCTACTTCATAATCTGAGCGTAATAAAAATGTAAAACACAAATAAATAAGTAAATAAACAGAACTAGTTTTTATGTATTAAATTACCTTAACGTGATAGCCAGCATTTGAACAGGTTGGATGCAATTGCGGAATTGTGTGTTTTGTCGTTGTAACACATCCTTTAGTTTTCTATGTAATTCGTCAAACGAGGTAATAGACATTCGGAAATAGTTAAAGAATTTATTTCCGTCGTTCCTCAAATCTTCAAAGAGTGTATAAAATAAACCCACTTCGTCTCTTCTCTGGTTAATGGGGTGTACCCACAAAAGACGACCTTTTCTTTTGCGGCGACGATGAAGCAACCACAAAGCAACAACTCGTTTACGGTTCATCTTGATACACACATTAAGCAAACTGAATAGACACCAACAACTGGTCACGTCAAAAAGCCGTGTAATGTGAAAGCAACACAGGCACGGCTAAAACTCGTACGGCTTTTTGCCGTACAACAGTCGGAGTTGAGCATCGGTCAGAGGAACATGTACAGTACCGAGGAGGCAATCTAGGAAAAGTGGATTCCATTAAGCCTCGGATGGGCCGATTCCGACGACTACTTGGCATGGCTATATTCTCAGGCACAAAACTGGAAAGATCACGACGCCAAGAAGAATGAAAGTGCCGATACTGTGAGAGCCTTAGCCGTGCCTATATGTGTGCTGTGCTGCCCGCTATCTCGCTGCCCGCCATCCGCCGCAACGACGTGTACAGGTCAAACATTTATTTCATCTTTAGAAGTGTATTTGTGTGGACCAGTGTTGAAACTGTTTTGACTGTTCAATAATAACGTGACTTTTACCAGAATTGCTTTAGCCGTCACTTATCCTTATCATTGACCTATACAGGGTCCTTACCACATATTGTGCAACCCGAGTATCCCGAATTGAAAGTTCACAGTACTAAATTATCTGAGACCAATTTATGCTATAAAGACGTTCAAGGATAGGAGTGCAAATGTAAATGTTAGTAAAGAATATCAGTGTGATTAAATTGAAAGATAAAATCGGAATTGAGCTAGCAATGTTAGTTAATTGATTTGTGACTGAAATAATGATAACTAAGTAATTCAAAATTCAAGAAAAGAATAGTAATCCATAGATTAATAATTTCAAGTGTTAATATACCTTTATGACTTGCTAGTTTCAGTATAACAACCATAACAGTTTCAGGGTCCCCCCCATTCTCTTGCCTATTCTTGCACATTTTGAAGTGTACTGATCAGGGTTGAACAGGAAAATTAATTTCTACATTAAACCTAAGTGTATTAGTGTTTTTTCCAATTTTAATAGTGACATTGTATGTGTATTTTCAAAATTGATGATTCTAGGGTAATCTATGCCCGATTTCAGTCTGATCAATACACAAAGTGCATTTCGTAGTAATCATTACTGTGTGGCGTTGTGTAAAAGTGACTCATCCAAACTAATACAAAAGAAGAAAAACTTAGTTCAGTAGATTCTTTCTGGTTCTAAATCTTGCCATAAAACGCAACATTACTACGTGTCATTATGCTTGTACATGCTACCACTTGTACAGGGAAAAACTCACTCAATGCCTAATTAGGCTGGCGACCGTACTATTAATCGTTGGTAGTATCTGCTGTGTGTACTTCTTGTCCATGCGAACGCGTAATTGTACTTTACATTTACTTGACGCATCACTGTAGTTACTGACTGAATATAAGTCCGAATTGCTTCCATTAGGTACACGCGGTCAACTTATGTACTAAATCCTTGTTTACAAGGTGAAGCCCGTGAACTTATTACAGTACAGGCTTTATTGAGCTAACGCACGTCCGACAGGGCGGAAGTGTTACACGTGGCTTCCCGGTGACAGGACATCCAGTTGTTGTCGGTTATAAACTAAAGACCGAACAGTGGATGTTCAGTGGCACGAACAATAATAAAGTTTAGCAAAGTAAACCGCAGTGTGAGTCAAGTATAATAGTGTGTGTGATTGGCATTCAATATGGACAGGAACGGGGACAGGGTAGATGTGCCGAGCGAAATGGAGAATGTGGCTAGCAGTAGCAGGAGTCTACGCGGCCAGATAACAGATGGCGTTAGCGAAAGACAATTGGCGTACATACGATACCATGAACACGTCAACGAACAGATTGAAATGTCGCGAACGCCTCGAACACAGCAAGGGACAAAACAGGAAGAAGAGGGTGACTTTGTAGAGGATAGTGGGTACGTGAACGAATCCACTGACATATTTGATTCACCGCAAATAAAGAAAGAACCGAAAGAAACTTATGAAGTAGGACCGGAACACACGGATTCCGTAGAACAAAACAGTGTAAAGATTCTAAGCATGAACGACTTATTTGAACAATTAACCAAACAAATTGCAGGACAGAATGAGCAGCTCAAAACACACGTGGACGAGCAACTCAAAACACAGGGCCTTCAGATAAAAACACAGAATGAGCAACTTCAAAAACAAGTCGGCAATCAGGTTAATCAGCTCAAAACACACGTTGACGAGCAGCTCAAAACCCAGAATGAGCAACTTCAAAGACAAGTCGGCAATCAGGTTAATCAGCTCAAAACACACGTTGACGAGCAGCTTAAAACACAAAGTGATCAGATTAAAGCACAGGTCAAAGATCAAGGAATTAGAATTAGTCAACAAATAGAGCAGGTAGAACAAAAAGTAGGAAATTTAAGTTCTGTGGTAAATAATATGAAATTTGAAATTGACACCATTAATAAAAATATGGATACTATGCAGGAGGAAATTGGTAACATTAACAGTAGATTCGATGTTGAAATTCTCAACATCCAAGAGAAGATAGAACCTCTGGTTGAAACTAAGGTAGACGAAAAAGTTTTCGGTCTTAAAACTGAGATCGTGAACGAATGTCAACACGGGATATCACAGTTGAAAAAGATAGTTTTAGACACTGAAAGGGATTTAGATCAAAAAGTAACCGGATGTGTTCAGAATTGTGAACAAAATGCTACGAAAATTCAAGGCAGAATTTTCGATCTAGAGAGCAGAATCAAAGATAGGCCTGGTGTGGTCTGTAATGGCGCACCAATTACGAAGCTGTTAGAAGGCGAGGAACGCTTCGATCCCGCCAAGAAACATAACGGGTGGCATCCGTTAGACTTCATCAAAAATTGCGAGAGAGTAATTCCTGAGCACTTGTCTGATCAGGAAAAGATAAATGTAGTAATTAGCGCCTTAGCAGGTGACGCTAAGCGCTGGGGAATAAATTTAAATACCGAACGAATGACGTTCGAAGAATTTAGGCAAAAATTTACCGAAGAATATTGGTCAGAACAAAAACAGGACCATTTATGGCGCGAGTTTATCATGGCAAAACAGCATGATAGCAGGGGCAGGAATTCTTTGAAAGATTTCTGCGAATATTGGTACCGAAAATTGACACATTTAAGAGGCCGGAGATCGGATTCAGAAATTATCTGGGAACTGTATAAAAAGCTCCCAGAAGATTCAAAGAGGTATGTAGGAAGCAATCATCGCAGCTTCCAAGCATTTCTCGAAAGAGTCGAAGACGAAGACCATTGGCGCGCAAGTCGTGCCAATTATCAAAATTTTGGTAACCATAATAACCGACATAATGACGAAAGAAATGACGGCGATGGATTTCGCGTCAATATGATACAGAGAGGAAGAGGCAGAGGAAGAGGCAGAGGAAGTTATCCAGGTCGCGGACGAGGGTATGCCGCGCAAAATAATAACGACGCGGGAAACTAATTTCCGCGAACGTTGCGGGCCAAACGGAAGCGGACAATACATACCGGCCCCGATTTAAGAACAGATACCGGACCGACCGTAATGTAATGAGACAGGTTAGGGACAGGCGCGAAACGAAGCAACGTCTTGTGGCAAGACAAGCGTCAGGTGCGAACGAGCATGAGTCATCTATGCCGCACGGAAAGATCCAGGTTAACGGGCGAGTGGAGCATCAGAGGGCAACGGCCCAGCCTAGTGGAACATCTGTTCAGAGAGAAGCCGCTAGCAATACGGCAGCGTCAGGTGCGAACGTAGCCGTAAGAGATAATGAAAATTTTACGAGTGATAATTCCGTGGCAAAGGAAACAATAGATGAGACTGTGAGTACACAGAGAGGTGCGGTTAGCAGTATTAGCAATGAGGACAAGGGCGATAATGAACTAGCAGAAGTAACTGATTGGCGTGTGCAGATCGACGATCTGTACAAGGGCCTAAAGCAATGTGAGTGGGAGGATGTTAAGAAGGGATATGAGGCGAAGAAATTAGTTAATAGAAAGGGAAATGATAGGGGCGTCAATATAGTGACGAGGCCCAAATTTGAAGAAGGGAGAATAAATAGCGCCGCGAAAAGTACGCGTGCTGCCGATAAGGGGAAGGTTAATGATAGGAAGGATTTGGAGGATGAGATCCTCAGCATTGACGAAGAAATAACTTCTGCTAACAATCCGCCAATAGTGCAAGCTGCTACCGAGAGGCACCGTGGAGAAGGGGCAGATGATTACATGAAAGTAATTAAAGTCCACGAGGATTACACCGAATATGAAGTCACAGTAGAGGTAAATAAAGCTGATGAAGAGGCCGTTTCACCAAAAGAGGAGATTGAATTAAAATCTAAGCCTGACGACAATACCGAGGAGGAACTTAGTGCCTGTCTCAGAAAAGCCTTTATGTTAGAACCTGATAGCGATCCGGAATGGTCGGATTCCGACGATAGTTCAGATGATGAAATATACGTAAATACAGACAAAATTGAATATACTAGCTTTCCCTGTTGTGCAAAAGTAGCGTACTCAAATGAATCTGATGTGGAGGAAGAAAGTAGTGATGACTCTGGTGAAGATGAATTTTTCGGGGTAAAAGAAAGTGAATATACTTTTACCGAAAGAGGGTATGAAAAAATCAGTGAAATCAAAGGGGATGTAGTTAAGTACGATATTGTACCTAACAATGACGAAGTGTCAAAACAGAATCCAGATGTTGTGACTGAACAAAGAAAGAAAGAGCCGCCTGACGACTCAGTGTTTATTTTGCAAAGAGTTCAAGTGAGCAAAGACTTTGAACTCCAGAGGCCTAAGAAGCCACCAGACTTAAGTGACTGTTTTATGAACCACAAAAGGCTGCCTTGTTAATAAAGAGACGAACAGGGGCAGGATGCTGTATTTGTATATATTATTAATATTATGCATGACTTTATAGTTACTGTAACTCAATGTTATTTGAAAGTGAATTATTGTTTGTTGAATTAGAGCCTGGGGCAGATTCATATCGGAATTTGAGAATGTCATGAACACATTACATCATGAAACTACAGGGTTCCCACCGGAAGAAATTTTGTTAGATAAAAGTAGTAAGAGTTTAATTGAAGAAAAATTAGAGTTTCCACCTTGTACAAGTTTGGGATTGAATCAAAAGAAAGAATTGGTAATAAAAAGGGCAAAGCAAAGGGCCGAATCTAGATCTAGAAGACACGATAAAAATCTAAAAGTTTCAAAATTTAAAGTTGGAGATTATGTTCTTTTAAAAACCCACGAAAAATCTAGTGAACTAAACCATGAAATTTCAAAATTTAAATATATCTATAATGGACCATATATAATACAGAATATTCCACACGAAAATGCTTACTACCTAATCTACCCAAAATCCAAAAGACCTTTAGGGGTAAGAAATATAGTAGATCTGAAACTATATGTTCCCAGAAACGAGTAATTGTGCTGTATCTTATGCTGAAAACAAATTGTTTCAAATGTAACTAATCTTTGTAAATGTCTGTATACCATTGAAAGTTTACTAATGTAGTTATGTGAGTTTCAGATTACCAATTGTACTGTAACTATAAAAATGTATGGAGGAAAGGACTGAAAGGAAAGGGTAAATGCTTTCAGACAAATAACAGGTGGAACTGTCAAAAAGGAAAATGGGCAGTGTATGAACCAGAATAGGAAGGACTGCCAAATACCAATGGGGGCAGATAAATAGTCGATGGAAAATAGTAGGTGTAATCCAGAGGATGTGACAATATGAAGTGAAATGGACTGCCCAAATTCACATAATAGGCAGAAAATATGTGTGAATAATTTCTGAAAATTTTGTGTGTGTGTTTTGTTTAGTAAATTAGGAAATGGACTGCTATTCAAAGCAAGCAGCGACAAATTATCCTGTAGTATATAAGGAAGATGCATTTGTTTTTGTAGTTAAATATTTGCATTCCAGAATTTGAAATTATTTCTTTAAGAAATTTGGGAAAAATTGATTAAATTGCTATTTTAGTAATGTTTAAATGGGAAATTGGACTGTGCAAAAGGCACTTAAGTAAATAATAAAACATTGGTCTTAATATATTAAAATAGTGTGAACCTATATACAGTGAGTGGAGGGAAATATGTAGGGTAAATTTTTTTTTGAACTTTTGCGTAAAGATTCAGAACCAGTGTATTATTGTTAAATTTAGTGTTCCCATAAAATTTGGACTTAAGAAAATTTTCTGGAAACAGGGGCATGTGTAACAATATTGAACCTATAATAATCTTTTTCTTTATGCAATTAGATAAATGTTTCTTTCTGAATTTATGTAAAATAATGTAAATATTATTTTGGATTTTTTCTTTTCGTGTCATGTTAAAGAAACTGTACACAACTTTTGAAATGGATGTCATTACTTATATGAAATTTCAAGCGATTTGATAACCAAAAGGAAATGTATTTAAGGTTAAAACTATTGTAAAATGTGTAAATTGTAATTTAAACACTTGGTCCATACGTAGGTAATGCATTAGGATATGTGTAATAGAAAATCTGTGGTGAATACCCTACCTGTAGGGGCGGGGGAAAAGGTGGATGCAGGCGAGCGCGGGAAAACGCACACTGACGCGGGATCGGCACAACGGGCTCAGTCTAACAGTCGGAGTTGAGCATCGGTCAGAGGAACATGTACAGTACCGAGGAGGCAATCTAGGAAAAGTGGATTCCATTAAGCCTCGGATGGGCCGATTCCGACGACTACTTGGCATGGCTATATTCTCAGGCACAAAACTGGAAAGATCACGACGCCAAGAAGAATGAAAGTGCCGATACTGTGAGAGCCTTAGCCGTGCCTATATGTGTGCTGTGCTGCCCGCTATCTCGCTGCCCGCCATCCGCCGCAACGACGTGTACAGGTCAAACATTTATTTCATCTTTAGAAGTGTATTTGTGTGGACCAGTGTTGAAACTGTTTTGACTGTTCAATAATAACGTGACTTTTACCAGAATTGCTTTAGCCGTCACTTATCCTTATCATTGACCTATACAGGGTCCTTACCACATATTGTGCAACCCGAGTATCCCGAATTGAAAGTTCACAGTACTAAATTATCTGAGACCAATTTATGCTATAAAGACGTTCAAGGATAGGAGTGCAAATGTAAATGTTAGTAAAGAATATCAGTGTGATTAAATTGAAAGATAAAATCGGAATTGAGCTAGCAATGTTAGTTAATTGATTTGTGACTGAAATAATGATAACTAAGTAATTCAAAATTCAAGAAAAGAATAGTAATCCATAGATTAATAATTTCAAGTGTTAATATACCTTTATGACTTGCTAGTTTCAGTATAACAACCATAACAGTTTCAGGGTCCCCCCCATTCTCTTGCCTATTCTTGCACATTTTGAAGTGTACTGATCAGGGTTGAACAGGAAAATTAATTTCTACATTAAACCTAAGTGTATTAGTGTTTTTTCCAATTTTAATAGTGACATTGTATGTGTATTTTCAAAATTGATGATTCTAGGGTAATCTATGCCCGATTTCAGTCTGATCAATACACAAAGTGCATTTCGTAGTAATCATTACTGTGTGGCGTTGTGTAAAAGTGACTCATCCAAACTAATACAAAAGAAGAAAAACTTAGTTCAGTAGATTCTTTCTGGTTCTAAATCTTGCCATAAAACGCAACATTACTACGTGTCATTATGCTTGTACATGCTACCACTTGTACAGGGAAAAACTCACTCAATGCCTAATTAGGCTGGCGACCGTACTATTAATCGTTGGTAGTATCTGCTGTGTGTACTTCTTGTCCATGCGAACGCGTAATTGTACTTTACATTTACTTGACGCATCACTGTAGTTACTGACTGAATATAAGTCCGAATTGCTTCCATTAGGTACACGCGGTCAACTTATGTACTAAATCCTTGTTTACAAGGTGAAGCCCGTGAACTTATTACAGTACAGGCTTTATTGAGCTAACGCACGTCCGACAGGGCGGTAGTGTTACAGGGATAACCGCAATCAGTGATTATATAATGTTACTTAAAATCCGTCTTGATTGCAAATTTTTTTTATTATTCATATGACCGGTTTCGGTTCATTCAGAACCATCTTCAGATCTGATATTTCAGTTACATGAGTAACCCGTCCAAATCAGCAACTTTCACATGCTACGTCACATCTTGTGACGTAGCATGTGAAAGTTGCTGATTTGGACGGGTTACTCCTGTAACTGAAATATCAGATCTGAAGATGGTTCTGAATGAACCGAAACCGATCATATGAATAATAAAAAAAAATTGCAATCAAGACGGATTTTAAGTAACATTATACTATCAACTTTACTTATCAACACTAAACTGACACACAATATTTTTAGCACAACGCAATCTGACTTTCAAAAATCCCTACAAAAGAATGGCCCTGACTAACATTAAGCTATACCTTTCACAAATCACTTACCTCACAAAAATCTTCGTTACTCAAACTACTGCAATACAACGATCGCCACTACTGCCAGCTGAATAAAAGATTCAAACTACTGAAGGCACTAACTACTGATAGGGATAGTTAGCAAATGAAACATTTTGATAGAGAACAAACAATGTATTTACCTTAATAGTGTTCAAAAGTCTTAATATATATAGCAGTTCATGACATCCAGTGTTACAAATTTACTGTCTCTGATGGAGACACGTCCAGATCGTCCGCTCTCAAAACTCCGCCATCTCTCTTCCCACATCCACCACTGCTGGGGGCTCACCTCCAACTGCGCAACGCTACTCTCTGTTAACAGCCAACTGCCCAACACTACAATAGCAGATTCCAATAATGCAAACCAGCGACAGACTGCACACAGCACATTCAGTAATTTTCATATAGAGCGCTACATGGCTTTACCAACATAAAAACCTAAACAGCCTACTTACACTCTCTCTGAACTGTATTCAAAACAAACACAAGCACTACTGGCACTATGGCTGACTAAAGGGACTCTCTCTGAAATCTATGGAACACTATTACTAATACTCGAAAATTAAAGCTTCCTAAAAGCAAAAACACGTGGAAGAAGAAGTGACAAGTAAGAAAAATACAGTTAATACTTAAATTAACGTAGCTTGCTGCACAGCAAATGTGAAGCAGACGGCAGTTACGACGACACTTCTGTCTGTTCCAATTGCATACTCTCCTGTGTCTCTCCCCAACTGGATGTAAAACACTTGGTTATTCGTGCCACACTTCTTTGCAAACGCTTGACTTACGGAGCGCAACAAGTGAACAGTCCGCAGAGTTATTAATAGGACTGTTTTGTAAATGAAGTAGATTCCTTCTAATCTGGAACCATTTTCTGTAACGATGGTTGATCCAATATAATTATTCACTACAGTCCCTTGCCCCTGTTTCTGCCAGTAATATTTTTCAAAATTAATCTACTTTATTTGTAACTCATTAATCCTAAAGCTGAAGATATTACGCTTACCCATTTAGTAAATTGCGCAACTTAACCTTTCTCAATGTTTAGAGGCAGTTGACAGTCGTAGACAATTCTGCCTAATAACGTGTCCTGCTGTGACTAAATACTGGTCCACTTTTTCTGGCAATTCCTCGGCGTAAATAACCAGGAAGGTTTCTGATCAAAATCGTTAATACGAGGGCTACTCGGAATGAAATCTGCAGTGGGCTTTACTAAATACTTGAATTTTTAAAGCAAATTTATTAGAAAAATCTTAAAATAATGTATTTGTATTACGCCTATATAATCGAAATTCAGATTTGAACATTTATTTTATCTCTTAATCGGGGAACACGTTTCGGCTGCATAAAAGCCCATAGCAGCATTTGGAAGTTCTTTGTCAGGTTGAAAGGTCTGGTAGCCTAGTAACTTTTTGGTTGCTATGAAGAGGTACAAATCTCTTGTTGCCAAGTCTGGGCTGAAGGCAGATGTTTAGATGGGTCCCATTCGGACTGAAGCAAAATACCCCTGCTCCCCTGCGCTTGAGAGGCAGAGTGTGGCAGAGAGGAGATTTTGAACCCAAAGAGCTTTCCGATAAATCTGCGTAACGTTGTCCGACAGCTGGGGTATCGAAAAAGCGTTTCTTCCTTGGTTTGAAGAACACATCGTTACCTGTTGCCAATCTGTTTATTGGGATCTTCTCCTTCTGCATCTTTACGAAAATGCGAGTACAGAGAACTATTTATTCGTTGCATTTTGTGATTTTCAGAAAGATGTTTCTGGCCCCGAAGAGCACTGCCATAAATCTGAGGAAAATTATGTGACAGTTGAGATATCGTCCACTTTGAATACCATTCCGTTTATTACTACAGTAAGATAAACACTTCTTTCCTCATGACGATCAATCGTCGTTTCACTCTTACACAAACATCATTGACGCATAGCTATTTGTCTCGCCTCACTCGGCGCAGATTTCACACCTGGTAGGACTCACAATTGCAACTGTCATTTGGATAGCTGTCGCAGAAGGACAAACGTTAATGTGACTTTCTCACAATTGTAGGTCTAAGAACACTGACTTACTTCGTTATTCAGGGACTGTTTCTTTCCCTCCACCACCTGTTTCTCTGCATGAAGGCCAGACGTGGTTTCTGGACAGACCTCGCCTGAAACACGAACAACAGCTGTCCCCTCACGCACCAGATAGGCACGTCACAATGCTTCCTTTGTATTGTTTAAAGAAATTTTGTAAACGAGCCGTTACGAATGCTGTCAGAAACGCACTGATCCCGTGGTCCAGTGGTTGTACATCTTCACAGTAATGGGCATTTGTAGGGTGACAGTTCACATCAGTTCTCGTTTCCTTCTTGCATACCATTGTGAATCATATTTTCTTACAATTTTCGGCATAAGCGGTCTGCTGCAAATTGTTACAACAGCGTAGTTTCAACATTCGTCATTATTGTAAAGAATTTAACTGAGTCAGCAGTATGTTCGTCACTTTCATGACATTTAAAAAACAGTAATATTGGCATCCCCATTACTAATCTCAGTAATACTAAGGGTTTGAGTATCTCCTAAGTTTTCGATGTGAATATACATCTCCCAATAAGGATTTCGCATTTTGCCACCAAATTAAAATATCCGTGTTTTTGTTGATGTATAATGGACGTTTGTATATTGAACCACTAACAGACTTAAAAGTCTATTAAAATTTCTTGCATATATTGCGGTAAGACGAGATTAGAATCTGTTGTAGGACTCTTGAACAATCGCAATTGTCCGTGTATATAGAGTATTCCAGACCTGTCACACATTCATTTCCCCCCAAAAAATGGCGTGTAAGCGTTTGGCAAAAATGTGTTTCATTTGAAGAAAATAATAAAGTGAAACGCATCTGGTCTTACCAAGACTTGTATTATAGTCGTAAAACTCGGTAATTAACCCTTATAACCTGAATATCTGCAATTGCGGAAAAAAGACCAAAAAACAAAGACAAGACCCGAAGAAAATTTTTTACAAACTATAAGAAGTTCCAAAACCGGAAAGTAAGTCTGAAAAAATATGTTGATCATGAGACAGAATTCTGAAAATAACATAATTTTCTGGGAAATATTTTTAGAATAACTGATACTCTTATGTTTAACTTCTCTAATTTAAAATTATTATTATTATTATTATTATTATTATTATTATTATTATTGCCTTTCGAGTGAAACCATACACAATTTTTTTAATCAGAAACAATATTTTTGTTACAAAACATTAAAGATATCGTATGAGACTGCTTTTTGTTGGCTATAATAAACTGCGCGTTTAAAATCTTGTCTGCATTATTATAAGGACAGCCGTGGCCATCTTTATTGGACGATAGGTATGCTAAAATTAAAATGTCCCCGCAGAGAACACCAGCCGGCTTGCCTCCCTAATTCAGCCCTTCACTTCATCACTCACTGCGGTACACTGCCGATGTTCTGTGTTTTGGTCCATCCGCAACACGTGGAATTAAGGTGAGGTAAGTATGCTGAACATTGTGACCAAATGTTTCACCCGCTCCTCATCGAATCGGATAATTTTTCTTTTCTGTTTTTAGAGCGTAAGGGATACTTTCTTCAGTAACCTTTCGATTTGAAATTGTTCAAATCAGAGGAAGCCGAACGCATACCGCTTCTAATACGATCATGTCTGGTAGAGTACGACGGTGTTCAAACCAATCTTCATGTCGAAGACAACTTTATTTTTATTTGAAGTTTTTGACTGTATTCAGTAATTGTCAATAGTTTTTGGGTAACTTGAATTCTACCATCGATTCAGCCCTAAAATAATGTGCATTACAACCTCAATAGGTTGGACGTATTGTCGAGATATACGGCTAAAGCTGTTGCTGTCGAACATACAGTTGGCACATGAACTCAGGTGGAGGGGAACATGCTAAACGGAAAAATTTGAACGGTGAGGCTATAAAGCCGCCAACATCCCGCTGTAAAGCTTTCCATTCTCAGAGCTCTGTGCTCAATATCAGGGCAGTTAGCTGCGCGGTCGTTCTCGGTCTGCCCCCATCGACGCCGCCATGTGAGCAGCTTCTCACAATACGCGCCCCTGTCGTCGTTACTGCCCCTTCCGGCACACTCCGTCATCTCCATTCCGGTTAGGCCCCTGACACACAGTGCTGCCTGGGGTGACTAGCCGAAGTAGGTGTGTGTGTGTGTGTGTGTGTGTGTGTCAGTGAGTCAGTGTTTTATTTCAGTCAATTTCAATGCACCCTTTGCCCACAGCTAGGTGCTAACTCACACACATGATTACAAGTGAATTATACGATTTTAAATGCTAATAGTAAATCGATTTATTATTTGATATGGGCAAACTTTACAGTATGAGCAGCGGCAAGTGACCAAGTTTCACACGCATTGATCACACTCCTTTAATATGTGCACCCTCGGTCACATGACACACATCTACACAGTAACAAAATTATTCCCACACTGGGTGTAGCATGTCCCCCATTACGGTGAGCACTTCCCCAAGGGACACAAGCATTGGCAGTACACGAACTCCGTCTCTCACAAACCCCCACAGAAAGAAATCGCAGGGTCCTTAATCCAGTGAACGGGGCGGCCACTGGAGAAGGTTGTTGTCTACTGTCGCAGCACGTCCAGTCCAGCATTGGCGCAGAGCACTATTAAGAAGCTGTCGTACATTACTGTGAAAATGGGGTGGAGCACCTTCTAGTTGCAAAATGTATTCATCATAACTAATGTTCACCTGAGATAACAACCAAGAAATATGTCTCGAAATGAGTTACACATCATCGTGTTCTGTGCACTTTCTCGTGCCAAACTGCACAGAAACCGTTCCACTTTTGGAAAGTCACGCTTATACTGTGTCAGGATAAGAGATTTCTCGCTTACCGGGATACGGACATTGTGTGCGTTTAACTTGCCTGTTATATAGCAAGCTGCTTCATCACTCTTTCTACAGAACCGAGGCTCTTCATAAGACTCACGCCTTTTCACTTTGTCTGCTGGTGTAAGGGCCTGCACGAATCCCACCTGTACGGCTCAAACCAACAGCCTTTACGCTAAGTCTTCCATACCACAATCATTTACATTAACAACTTACTGCTCGCTGTGGTCGGTGAGTGGCGAGGATTTCGGTGAGACCCCTCGCGTACTCGGTCAACGTTTGCATCAGACACACCACGAGGCCGAGCAGGACCCCCCATCAAAAATTCTTCTGGTTTGCGCGAACTGTGGGTACCACTTACTTACATCTACATTTCTACATTTATACTCCGCAAGCCACCCAACGGTGTGTGGCGGAGGGCACTTTACGTGCCACTGTCATTACCTCCCTTTCCTGTTCCAGTCGCGTATGGTTCGCGGGAAGAACGACTGTCTGAAGGCCTCTGTGCGCGCTCTAATCTCTCTAATTTTACATTCGTCATCTCCTCGGGAGGTATAAGTAGGGGGAAGCAATATATTCGATACCTCATCCAGAAACGCACCCTCTCGAAACCTGGCGAGCAAGCTACACCGCGATGCAGAGCGCCTCTCTTGCAGAGTCTGCCACTTGAGTTTGTTAAACATCTCCGTAACGCTATCACGGTTACCAAATAACCCTGTGACGAAACGCGCCGCTCTTCTTTGAATCTTCTCTATCTCCTCCGTCAACCCGATCTGGTACGGATCCCACACTGATGAGCAATACTCAAGTATAGGTCGAACGAGTGTTTTGTAAGCCACCTCCTTTGTTGATGGACTACATTTTCTAAGGACTCTCCCAATGAATCTCAACCTGGTACCCGCCTTACCAACAATTAATTTTATATGATCATTCCACTTCAAATCGTTCCGCACGCATACTCCCAGATATTTTACAGAAGTAACTGCTACCAGTGTTTGTTCCGCTATCATATAATCATACAATAAAGGATCCTTCTTTCTATGTATTCGCAATACATTACATTTCTCTATGTTAAGGGTCAGTTGCCACTTCCTGCACCAAGTGCCTATCCGCTGCAGATCTTCCTGCATTTCGCTACAATTTACTAATGCTGCAACTTCTCTGTATACTACAGCATCATCCGCGAAAAGCCGCATGGAACTTCCGACACTATCAACTAGGTCATTTATATATATTGTGAAAAGCAATGGTCCCATAACACTCCCCTGTGGCACACCAGAGGTTACTTTAACGTCTGTAGACGTCTCTCCGTTGATAACAACATGCTGTGTTCTGTTTGCTAAAAACTCTTCAATCCAGCCACACAGCTGGTCTGATATTCCGTAGGCTCTTACTTTATCAGGCGACTAGTGCGGAACTGTATCGAACGCCTTCCGGAAGTCAAGAAAAATAGCATCTACCTGGGAGCCTGTATCTAATATTTTCTGGGTATCATGTACAAATAAAGCGAGTTGGGTCTCACACGATCGCTGTTTCCGGAATCCATGTTGATTCCTACATAGTAGATTCTGAGTTTCCAAAAACGACATGATATTCGAGCAAAAAACATGTTCTAAAATTCTACAACAGATCGACGTCAGAGATATAGGTCTATAGTTTTGCGCATCTGCTCGACGACCCTTCTTGAAGACTGGGACTACCTGTGCTCTTTTCCAATCATTTGGAACCTTCCGTTCCTCTAGAGACTTGCGGTACACGGCTGTTAGAAGGGGGGCAAGTTCTTTCGCGTACTCTGTGTAGAATCGAATTGGTATCCCGTCAGGTCCAGTGGACTTTCCTCTGTTGAGTGATTCCAGTTGCTTTTCTATTCCTTGGACACTTATTTCGATGTCAGCCATTTTTTCGTTTGTGCGAGGATTTAGAGAAGGAACTGCAGTGCGGTCTTCCTCTGTGAAACAGCTTTGGAAAAAGGTGTTTAGTATTTCAGCTTTACGCTTGTCATCCTCTGTTTCAATGCCATCATCATCCCGGAGTGTCTGGATATGCTGTTTCGAGCCACTTACTGATTTAACGTAAGACCAGAACTTCCTAGGATTTTCTGTCAAGTCGGTACATAGAATTTTACTTTCGAATTCACTGAACGCTTCACGCATAGCCCTCCTTACGCTAACTTTGACATCGTTTAGCTTCTGTTTGACTGAGAGGTTTTGGCTGCGTTTAAACTTGCAGTGAAGCTCTCTTTGCTTTCGCAGTAGTTTCCTAACTTTGTTGTTGTACCACGGTGGGTTTTTCCCGTCCCTCACAGTTTTACTCGGCACGTACCTGTCTAAAACGCATTTTACGATTGCCTTGAACTTTTTCCATAAACATTCAACATTGTCAGTGTCAGAACAGAAATTTTCGTTTTGATCTGTTAGGTAGTCTGAAATCTGCCTTCTATTACTCTTGCTAAACAGATAAACCTTCCGCCCTTTTTTAATATTCCTATTTACTTCCATATTCAGGGATGCTGCAACGGCCTTATGATCACTGATTCCCTGTTCTACACTTACAGAGTCGAAAAGTTCGGGTCTGTTTGTTACCAGTAGGTCCAAGATGTTATCTCCACGAGTCGGTTCTCTGTTTAATTACTCGAGGTAATTTTCGGATAGTGCACTCAGTATAATGTCACTCGATGCTCTGTCCCTACCACCCGTCCTAAACATCTGAGTGTCCCAGTCTATATCTGGTAAATTGAAATCTCCACCTAAGACTATAACATGCTGAGAAAATTTATGTGAAATGTATTCCAAATTTTCTCTCAGTTGTTCTGCCACTAATGCTGCTGAGTCGGGGGGTCGGTAAAAGGAGCCAATTATTAACCTAGCTCGGTTGTTGAGTGTAACCTCCACCCATAATAATTCACAGGAACTATCCACTTCTACTTCACTACAGGATAAACTACTACTAACAGCGACGAACACTCCACCACCGGTTGCACGCAATCTATCCTTTCTAAACACCGTCTGTACCTTTGTAAAAATTTCGGCAGAATTTATCTCTGGCTTCAGCCAGCTTTCTGTACCTATAACGATTTCAGCTTCAGTGCTTTCTATCAGCGCTTGAAGTTCCGGTACTTTACCAACGCAGCTTCGACAGTTTACAATTACAATACCGATTGCTGCTTGGTCCCCGCATGTTCTGACTTTGCCCCGCACCCGTTGAGGTTGTTGCCCTTTCTGTACTTGCCCGAGGCCATCTAACCTAAAAAACCGCCCAGCCCACAACACACAACCCCTGCTACCTGTGTAGCCGCTTGTTGCGTGTAGTGGACTCCTGACCTATCCAGCGGAACCCGAAACCCCACCACCCTATGGCGAAAGTCGAGGAATCTGCAGCCCACACGGTCGCAGAACCGTCTCAGCCTCTGATTCAGACCCTCCACTCGGCTCTGTACCAAAGATCCGCAGTCAGTCCTGTCGACGATGCTGCAGATGGTGAGCTCTGCTTTCATCCCGCTAGCGAGACTGGCAGTCTTCACCAAATCAGATAGCCGCGGGAAGCCAGAGAGGATTTCCTCCGATCCATAGCGACACACATCATTGGTGCCGACATGAGCGACCACCTGGAGATGGGTGCACCCTGTACCCTTCATGGCATCCGGAAGGACCCTTTCCACATCTGGAATGACTCCTCCCGGTATGCACACGGAGTGCACTTTGGTCTTCTTCCCCTCCCTTGCTGCCATATCCCTAAGGGGCCCCATTACGCGCCTGACGTTGGAGCTCCCAACTACCAGTAAGCCCACCCTCTGCGACCGCCCGGATCTTGCAGACTGAGGGGCAAGCTCTGGAACAGGACAAGCAGCCATGTCAGGCCGAAGATCAGTATCAGCCTGGGACAGAGCCTGAAACCGGTTCGTCAGACAAACTGGAGAGGCCTTCCGTTCAGCCCTCCGGAATGTCTTTCGCCCCCTGCCACACCTTGAGACGACCTCCCACTCTACCACAGGTGAGGGATCAGCCTCAATGCGGGCAGTATCACGGGCAACCACAGTTGTAGCCCGATCGGGGGATGCGTGGGACGAGCTGGCCGTCCCCGACAAACCCCCATCTGGACCCTCACAGTGATGCCCATTGGCAACAGCCTCAAGCTGTGTGACCGAAGCCAACACTGCCTGAAGCTGGGAGCGAAGGGATGCCAACTCAGCCTGCATCCGAACACAGCAGTTGCAGTCCCTATCCATGCTAAAAACTGTTGTGCAATGAACGTCTGAACTAATCTACAGAGAGCGCAAACAAATCGACACAAAATTTAAACGGTTATTAAAATACGAGATTGCCTAGTAAATGCAGTAATGCTGCCACTTGTGCACTGCTGACGCACTGCTCGGCGGCGGAAGGAGACTACGCGATTTTACACTATTCAGGTACTAAAACGCGATGCTACAACTCTCAAAATATAATAACTTACGTTATTCTTGCGTGATCTTTCCTAAACCGTGCACGAAACTCATGCTGCACTGTAAGCACATATCTGGACAACTCAAAACGGAACTCACGTGAAGCCCTACTGGGACGCCATCTTAGAAATAGACGCTACTCCTGCGCAGTAATCATAACAAGCGAACAGTGGGTAACGCATAAAAAACTTGGACAGTTGGCGCTTCTTGTGCTGTACTGTTTCCCCATGTAAAGCAATACGTACATTCATTGCTAATTTTTAAATCTGCGCCATTCATTTATAAACACCTGGTACACTGAGGTGACAAGGACATCCTCTTGCCCAGCACAGTGTAGCAAATCGACGTGGCATTGGACGCAACAAGTCCGGAAGGTCCCCAGCAGAAATACTGGACCATGCTGCCTCTATAGAAGGTCATAATTGAGAGCGTGTTGCAGAATTTTGTGCACGGACTGTCGTCTTGATTACGTCCCACAAATGTTGGATGGGATTCATGTCGGGCGAACTGGGTGGCCAAATAATTCGCTCGAACTGTCCAGAAAGTTTTTCATATCAATAGCAGACAACCGTTTCCCGGCGACATGGCAAACTGTCATCCATAAAAGTTCCATCGTTGTTTGCGAACGAATGGTTACAAGCACCCGAACAAAAGCATTTCCAATCAATGATATGTTTTGGGCCAGAGCAGAGTTCCACGTAAGTACCGCCCACACCGTTATGGAACCACCACCAGCTTGCACTGCACCTCGTTGACAACTTGGGTCCATGGCTCCGTGGGGTCTACTCCACACTCCGACCCTACCATCGGCTCTTACCAACTGAAATTGAGTCTCGTCTGACAAGGCCACGGTTTTCCAGTCGTCTGGAGTCCAACCGATATGGTCGCGAGCTCAGCAGAGCGCTGCAGGCGATATCGTGCTCTTAGCACACGCTCTCGTCTCGGTCACCTTCCGCCACAGCCCAACTGACGCTAAATTTTCGTCGCACTGTCCTAAGGGACATGTTCGTCCCACGTTCCACATTGATTTCTGCGGACATTTCACGCAGTACTGGGTGCCCGTTAGCACTGAAAATCCTACGCTCTCAATCGTAGAGTAATGGCCGTCAGCCACTGCATTGTCCGTGGTAAGAGGCAATGCTTGAAATGTGGTATTGTCGGCACAATCTTGACATTGTGGATCTCGAAGTATTGAATTCCCTAACGGTTTGCCAAATGTTATGTCCCATGCGTCTAGCTCTACCTACCATTCCGCTTTCCAAGTCTCTTAATTCGCGTTGTGCGGCCATAATCACATCGGAAACCTTTTCACACGAACCACTTGAATACAAATGACAGCTCACCCCATGCTGTGTCCTCTTATACCTCGTGTACACGATATTACCGCCACCTGCATATGTGCATCTCGCCATTCCGTGGCCTTTGTCACCTCATTGTGTACTGAAAACGGTTCTGGAAGGCCAACGATGTGTTCATGGCTAAACTCGTTCTACTGGTTATTCACTGATGAATATACCTTTTCTACTGTATCGTGTAACGACGGAAGGAAGCAGATTCCTTATGCCCTGCAAGACACGGTAAATAGGAAATCTTCTGTCAGCAACATTACAAGACACGAAACTCTACTGCAAATACGCTAGAAAGTGCAAATAGCTTGTCCAAAGGGATCGTTATTTCATCACCCTCGTTGTCTATGAAGTAATTCCACATGTGCGGCAACATCTCCCAGAGAGATGACCTTTCCCCGCCATTTCCCACCACCCAGTTATCTCCTCACCTTCCGCCTTACCGCATGCTTCCTCCTCAACTTGCTGACGTAATGGCAGTTGGCATTGTCACAGTGATGCGTGTGTCTTTGCATATATCAACTTGTTGGTATGTGAGGAGCTATCAAGTGAAAACGAGAGAGACGGAAAACAACTAAGTAAACAGTAAATGATTTGAAAAGTATTCACCATAACTGTTAATATATTTTTCCCACTATGAGACAAGACGCTTAATGCCCTTATGGAAAAATGTTTACAGTTGCCTATGGAACTACGATTCTATTCAGGCGTGCACATTTTCGCCCGAAGCAAACTGACAGGCACGAACGTCCTTTTTACGGGCTCCAAAATATCGAAATCACGAGGGAAGAGGTCAGGACTCTATGGAGGATGTGTACGGGCTTCCCAGAGCAACTTCTGCAGCATACTGCAAACAGCCTTGGCAACATTTCGGCGGAATCGCTCTCCTTTTCATTTCACTAACCCTTTTAATTCTGTCTGACACTCATGTAGAGCTCTCAGAGGTGGGTCGTCAATCTCCTGACTGGTTTCATGCGACCAACCACCAATTCCTCTCTTGTGCCTACATATTCATCTCAGAGCAGCAATGTCCTGAGTTATTTGCTGGATGTAACCCAGCCTCTGTCTTCCTCTACAGTTTTCACCCTCCACAGCTCCCTCCAGTATCATCATGTCTTCATAGATTCTCATCATCCTTACCCTTGTTCTCGTCAGCGTTTTTCACACACTCCCTTCCTCGCCGATTCTACAGTTAATATTATCATTCCTTATTCTTATCACCTCCCCCCGATGAACCATGGACCTTGCCGTTGGTGGGGAGGCTTGCGTGCCTCAGCGATACAGATAGCCGTACCGTAGGTACAACCACAACGGAGGGGTATCTGTTGAGAGGCCAGACAAACATGTGGTTCCTGAAGAGGGGCAGCAGCCTTTTCAGTAGTTGCAGGGGCAACAGTCTGGATGATTGACTGATCTGGCCTTGTAACAATAACCAAAACGGCCTTGCTGTGCTGGTACTGCGAACGGCTGAAAGCAAGGGGAAACTACGGCCGTAATTTTTCCCGAGGGCATGCAGCTTTACTGTATGATTAAATGATGATGGCGTCTTCTTGGGTAAAATATTCCGGAGGTAAAATAGTCCCCCATTCGGATCTCCGGGCGGGGACTACTCAAAAGGATGTCGTTATCAGGAGAAAGAAAACTGGCGTTCTACGGATCGGAGCGTGGAATGTCAGATCCCTTAATCGGGCAGGTAGGTTAGAAAATTTAAAAAGGAAAATGGATGAGTTAAAGTTAGATATAGTGGGAATTAGTGAAGTTCGGTGGCAGGAGGAACAAGACTTCTGGTCAGGTGACTACAGGGTTATAAACACAAAGTCAAATAGGGGTAATGCAGGAGTAGGTTTAATAATGAATAGGAAAATAGGAATGCGGGTAAGCTACTACAAACAGCATAGTGAACGCATTATTGTGGCCAAGATAGATACGAAGCCCACACCTACTACAGTAGTACAAGTTTATATGCCAACTAGTTCTGCAGATCACGAAGAAATTGAAGAAATGTATGATGAAATAAAAGAAATTATTCAGATAGTGAATGGAGACGAAAATTTAATAGTTATGTGTGACTGGAATTCGAGTGTAGGAAAAGGGAGAGAAGGAAACGTAGTAGGTGAATATGGATTGGGGCTAAGAAATGAAAGAGGAAGCCGCCTGGTAGAATTTTGCACGGAGCACAACTTAATCATAGCTAACACTTGGTTTAAGAATCATGATAGAAGGTTGTATACATGGAAGAACCCTGGAGATACTAAAAGGTATCAGATAGATTATATAATGGTAAGACAGAGATTTAGGAACCAGGTTTTAAATTGTAAGACATTTCCAGGGGCAGATGTGGACTCTGACCACAATCTATTGGTTATGACCTGTAGATTAAAACTGAAGAAACTGCAAAAAGGTGGGAATTTAAGGAGATGGGACCTGGATAAACTGAAAGAACCAGAGGTTGTAGAGAGTTTCAGGGAGAGCATAAAGGAACAATTGACAGGAATGGGGGAAAGAAATACAGTAGAAGAAGAATGGGTAGCTTTGAGGGATGAAGTAGTGAAGGCAGCAGAGGATCAAGTAGGTAAAAAGACGAGGGCTAGTAGAAATCCTTGGGTAACAGAAGAAATATTGAATTTAATTGATGAAAGGAGAAAATATAAAAATGCAGTAAATGAAGCAGGCAAAAAGGAATACAAACGTCTCAAAAATGAGATCGACAGGAAGCACAAAATGGCTAAGCAGGGATGGCTAGAGGACAAATGTAAGGATGTAGAGGCTTATCTCACTAGGGGTAAGATAGATACTGCCTACAGGAAAATTAAAGAGACCTTTGGAGATAAGAGAACCACTTGTATGAACATCAAGAGCTCAGATGGGAACCCAGTTCTAAGCAAAGAAGGGAAAGCAGAAAGGTGGAAGCAGTATATAGAGGGTCTATACAAGGGCGATGTACTTGAGGACAATATTATGGAAATGGAAGAGGATGTAGATGAAGATGAAATGGGAGATACGATACTGCGTGAAGAGTTTGACAGAGCACTGAAAGACCTGAGTCGAAACAAGGCCCCCGGGGTAGACAACATTCCAGTAGAACTACTGACGGCCTTGGGAGAGCCAGTCCTGACAAAACTCTACCATCTGGTGAGCAAGATGTATGAAACAGGCGAAATACCCTCAGACTTCAAGAAGAATATAATCATTCCAATCCCAAAGAAAGCAGATGTTGACAGATGTGAAAATTACCGAACAATCAGTTTAATAAGCCACAGCTGCAAAATACTAACACGAATTCTTTACAGACGAATGGAAAAACTGGTAGAAGCCGACCTCGGGGAAGATCAGTTTGGATTCCGTAGAAATACTGGAACACGTGAGGCAATACTGACCTTACGATTGATCTTAGAAGAAAGATTAAGGAAAGGCAAACCTACGTTTCTAGCATTTGTAGACTTAGAGAAAGCTTTTGACAATGTTGACTGGAATACTCTCTTCCAAATTCTAAAGGTGGCAGGGGTAAAATACAGGGAGCGAAAGGCTATTTACAATTTGTACAGAAACCAGATGGCAGTTATAAGAGTCGAGGGGCATGAGAGGGAAGCAGCGGTTCGGAAGGGAGTGAGACAGGGTTGCAACCTGTCCCCAATGTTATTCAATCTGTATATTGAGCAAGCAGTAAAGGAAACAAAAGAAAAATTTGGAGTAGGTATTAAAATCCATGGAGAAGAAATAAAAACTTTGAGGTTCGCCGATGACATTGTAATTCTGTCAGAGACAGCGAAGGACTTGGAAGAGCTGTTGAACGGAATGGATGGTGTCTTAAAGGGAGGATATAAGATGAACATCAACAAAAGCAAAACGAGGATAATGGAATGTAGTCGAATTATGTCGGGTGATGCTGAGGGTATTAGATTAGTAAATGAGACGCTTAAAGTAGTAAAGGAGTTTTGCTATTTGGGGAGCAAAATAACTGATGATGGTCGAAGTAGAGAGGACATAAAATGTAGACTGGCAATGGCAAGGAAAGCGTTTCTGAAGAAGAGAAATTTGTTAACATCGAGTATAGATTTAAATGTCAGGAAGTCATTTCTGAAAGTATTTGTATGGAGTGTAGCCATGTATGGAAGTGAAACATGGACGGTAAATAGTTTGGACAAGAAGAGAATAGAAGCTTTCGAAATGTGGTGCTACAGAAGAATGCTGAAGATTAGATGGGTTGATCACATAACTAATGAGGAAGTATTGAATAGGATTGGGGAGAAGAGAAGTTTGTGGCACAACTTGACCAGAAGAAGGGATCGGTTGGTAGGACATGTTCTGAGGCATCAAGGGATCACCAATTTAGTATTGGAAGGCAGTGTGGAGGGTAAAAATCGTAGGGGGAGACCAAGAGATGAATACACTAAGCAGATTCAGAAGGATGTAGGTTGCAGTAGGTACTGGGAGATGAAGAAGCTTGCACAGGATAGAGTAGCATGGAGAGCTGCATCAAACCAGTCTCAGGACTGAAGACAACAACAACAACATTCTTATCAGTCCACCTAATTTTCACCATTCGTCTCTAGCACCACATCTCAAATTTTTCGATTATTTTCTGTTCCGGTTTTCCCATAGTCAGTGTTTCACAGCCATACAATGCTGTGCTCTAAACATTTCTTCCACATGTCAAGGCTTGTGTGTGACAATAACACATTCGTCTTGGCCAGGAACGCCCTTTCTGCAAACGCTACTCTGCTTTTTATGTCCCCCTTGCTCCGTCCATCAGCGTTTATCTAGCTGCCTAGAAGCAAAATTCCTTAATTTCGTCTGCTTCGTGATACCCAGTTCTGATTTTATGTTTCTCGCTGCCCTCATTTCTCCAATGTCTCATTACTTTCGGCTTTCTTCAATTTACGCTCAATCTATATTCTATACTCATTGCGTTCAACAGACCCATAATTCTTCTTCGCTTTCACTAAGGATAGGAATATCATCACCGCATCTTATCATTAACGTTCACCTTGAATTTTAATTCCTCTCTTAGACCTTTCTTTCATTTTCGTCTTTGCTTCTTCGATGTTTAAATTGAACAGGATGAGCGAAAGCCTGTACCCCAGTCTTACACCAACTTTAATCGGAACACTTCGTTCTTGGTCCCCCACTCTTGCTCTTCCATCTTAGTCCTTGTACATTTCGTATATCCCCGTCTTTCCCTATAGCTTACCTGTATTGTTCTCAGAATTTCTAACATCTTGTACCATATTATAGTGTTGAACGCTTTTTCCACCTCGGCCAAGTCTATGAAGGTGTCTTGTTTTTTCTTAAGTCTTGCTTCCATTATCAAGTTCAACGTAAGAGATGTCTTTACCTTTATGAAAGTCAAAATGATCATCATATAACAGATCCTCAGTTTTCTTCTCCATTCTTTTGCATACTTCTGTTGTCAGCAGCTTGGATGCTTGAGCTGCTACGCTGACTATGCAATAATTCTCACACTTGTCGGCTCTTGCGGTGTAATATATTCTACACACCAAAGTGAATAGTCATTTTGTGGCCACTTCGCCCAATGATGACAGAAATTCCGATAGAATGTTATCCATCCCTTCGGTCTTATTTGATCTCAAATCGTCCAGTGCTCTTTTAAATTATGATTCTGATACTGAATCCCCTATCTCTTCCATGACGACTTATGTTTCTTCTTCTACGACGTTATCAGACAAGTCCAGCTACTCGCTCTCTCCTCTGCCTTTAAAAGTGGAATTCCCAATGCGCTCGTAAAGTTACCGCCCTCCTCAGTACTTCTGTATCCCACTTCTTTGCACTTTGATTCCTCCTGACTGCTCTCTTGAATTTCAGCCTATTCTTCATCATTATTAAATAGTGATGTGAGCCTAAATCTGCTTCTCGGTACACCATACAATCCAGTACCTGATTTCGGAGTCTCTGCCTGCCCCTGATGTGCTCTGACTGTAATCTTCCCTCATCTACTGGCCTTTTCCAAGTACGCCTCCGCCTCTTGTGATTCTTGAACAGAGTATTTGTTGTCGCTAACTGCGCCTTCACAAGTTTAAAGAAGCAATGTATGGACAATAAGTTCGTTGAAGTACATGTACTGTCTGGAGTTTACGTTTGGAGGTAGTGTTAGAGCCTAGTTAGAGAGGAAAGATTCCGGACCCTGAGATGGGAGAAGGAGCTGGCGTAGAGATGGTGATGGGGAAATGACTTCACTGCCATTTAAAGCGACAGTTTGAAGCAACAGAGTGCCGACGATTTAAATTAATCCAAGAGACCTTCCTAACTGTATCTGCCAGTGTTGTCCTAAATTCCCATATACTTTGGAAGCCAGAATTCCACTAGAAAAAAGTCCTGAACGGAGTCTCAAGAGTGCTCTGCAATGGACGGCTTACGTTGTTTTTTCTAATGGAATCAGAGTAGGTGGAAAATATTGCAGCTTGAACGTTTCTCGAGTTTACCATTACGCACAATATTACATGCAGACATGTTATTACTTAATAAGATACTTGATGCTCAATATCAGAAAAGTACTGAAGGAAGTCTATTTGCAATGTTTTTGTCATCACTTATTTTAATGATAGTATGAAGAATTACGGCGCACCTAGTACTGTAATTACCATGGAAAGGGTAGTTAGTTCTAATTATCAGTGGTATCAAACATCAACACAGCGGGCTGAGTTTTTATCGACACTCTAAGAGGAACAAGGCCAGAGAACATTAACACCGCCTGTGACTTGACATTTATTGACCACAAGAACAACAAATCGTACTATCGTTGGTTCCAAGATAGAGATACAGACTACTGCATTTTAAATGTGAACTGTAATGAACCAACATTTCATGCCGACACCAACAAAACTATGACTCAAATTCTACGAATAATGAGCTGCACTTACGTTTTCCTTTGCCTTCGGTGCTTCCCTCCTTGCCCGCCTCTTCTGAGCGCAGTTCGCCACGACGCGCCTGCATGAGCAAATGGATGACGTCGGGGCGAACGATCCCTTGCTTTTCACGAGTCTCGATGGTTTCGATCACCGTGGATCTGAAGAACTCTGTTGCACTCCGGTCCATGAATGGTATTCCTAGCAGCTACCAAAAACAAAATGTACAACATGCAGTTAGAGCGCAAAGAAAATGACTTGCATAAGTCGACATAACGCACAACATTATGGGAATGTTCACCTGCATGAGTTTCGGAAACAGCGTGTATCCGATGCCGACGATCACTTTTACGGTGGTGAGGTCGCGACCCATCCGGTAGAACAAGTTGTCCGGTTCCGACAGCGAGTCTACTTTGATACCGAACGCTGTCGTTGCGATGACATCATTGGTGATGCGTGTGAAGAAGTCTTTCATCTCCAGTACGAGCAAGTTCTCATTTCCAGTGGAAACTTCAACAACGACATGAACACCATGCGGAAAACATTATGTAGTACCAGTGTTGCCTGTCCTTACATAAGTATCTCGTTGAAAAACAAAGTCGTGCTACGCTTCTATTATTACACTCATACCTGTTTAAGACAGATCCAATTGTATGTATTACTTACACTTACGTACGCATAATGGCACATAATGCCCTGCTGTTTGCAACAACTTCAGAGTGTCGGCTTAGGAAACGCTGCTGAATCTTTGGATATCCCTGTTGTGTTCTTAACCTCAGCATAGGTGTGTATATTTAAGATCTTAATTCCGTTTCTCACACCGCAGGGATGTCATAAGCAAACGATTATACATTATGTGATCAAAAGTATCCGGACACCCCCAAAAACATAGGGTTTTCATATTAGGTGCATTGTGCTGCCAACTACTGCCAGGTACTCCATATCAGCGACCTCAGTAGTCATTAGACATCGTGAGAGAGCAGAATGGGGCGCTCCGCGGAACTCACGGACTTCGAACGTGGTCAGGTGATTGGGCGTCACTTGAGTCAGACGTCTGCACGCGAGATTTCCACAGTCCTAAACATTCATAGGTCCACTGTTTCCGATTTGATAGTGAAGTGGAAACGTGAAGGGACACGTACAGCACAAAAGCGTACAGGCCGACCTCGTCTGTTGACTGACAGTGACCGCCGACAGTTGAAGAGAGTCCAGACCATCATACAGGAATTCCAAACTGCATCAGGATCCACTGCAAGTACTATGACAGCTTGGCGGCAGGTGATAAAACTTGGATTTTATGGCTCATAAGCCACACATCATGCTGGTAAATGCCAAACGACGCGTCGCTTGGTGTAAGGAGCGTAATCATTGGGCGACTGAAAAGTGGAGAAACGTTGTGCGGAGTGACGAATCACGGCACACAATGTAGCGGTCCGATGGCAGGGTGTGGGTATGGCGAATGCCCGGTGAACGTCATCTGACAGCGTGTGTAGTGCCAACAGTACAATTCGGAGACGGTGGTATTATGGTGTGGCCGTGTTTTCCACGGAGGGGCTTGCACCCCTTTTTTGTTTTGTGTGGCACTGTCGAAGCACAGGCCTACATTGACATTTTAAGCACCTTCTTACTTCCCACTGTTGAAGAGGAATTCGGGGATGGCGATTGCATCTTTCAGCACCATTGAGCACCTGTTCATAATGCACAACCTGTGGCGGTGTGGTTACACGACAATAACATCCCTGTAATGGACTGGCCTGCACAGAGTCCTGACCTGAATCCCACAGAACACCTCTGGGATGTTTTGGAACGCCGACTTCTCGTCAGGCCTCACCAACCGACATCAATACCTCTCCTCCGTGCAGCACTCCGTGAAGAATGGGCTGCCATTCCCCAAGAAACCTTCCAGCACCTGATTGAACGTATGCCAGCGAGAGTGGAAGCTGTCATCAAGGCTAATGGTGGGCCAACACCTTATTGAATCCCGGCATTACCGATGGAGGGCGCCACGAACTTGTAAGTCATTTTCAGTCAGGTGTCCGGGTACTTTTGATCACATAGTGTAGGTAAGTGGCGTGATACGAAAGATGAACAAGAACCGCTGAGCATGTAACGTTCTATCAGATACAGTAGCTTTAAAAGATTTTATTCGTCACTCACACCTGCTCTCCTGTAAATGCTGTATCACAATCGCGTGTCGTGACAAGTATGACGGTTGTCCAGAAAGTAAGTTCCGAATGGCCGAGAATTGGAAACCACGGTGAAAATGAGAGACGTTTTATTTGCGACAGTTAGCTATATATTTACTATAAACACTTTCTAGATCACGATTTATTTATTAAGGTGACCGGTTTCGACCACTACTGTGGTCATCTTGAGACCATTGAGTAGGAACCTCTTTCTGCTGGAGAATCAGCAGAAAGAGGTTCCCACTCAATGGTCTGAAGATGTCCACAGTAGTGGTCGAAACCGGTCACCTTAATAAATAAATCGTGATCAAGACTGTTTTTATAGTAAATATTTGTAACACATTGATCACTGTCACTCCCATAATGCACTCAAAAGTAGTTAGCTATATCTTCCAGCTTTTTCTGTACATAGTCGCCGCTCCAACAAGACATCTGTCGTAGAACGGAACCAGCTTTCAAGTAACCTCGCCGCAGAAGGCAGGTACATGTACTGTCCACCAATATTCTGCGCGGTCCGCAACTCGTTGTCTGTGCCAAACTGTTGTCTTTGTAGGCAGTGCTCCATGTGAGCAGAGATGAAAATCAGAGGGAGCCATTGGATACGCTGCAGGAGCCTCTACATTGTCCCTGCAGTCTGCGGTCGAGGATTGTCTTGAAGTAGTAAATGAATGACAGTTGCGTTACGTGGGGTTGCGTGAAATCAAGCGAAATTTCTTGGTAGGCATCCTTGCGTAGCGGGAGATACTATTTTCTAGCCATCTTTACGTGCTGACTGTGTGCTCAAAGCTGCTAAGAGCGGCATGAAGCGATTGACGGGCTTTCTAGAGTCACTGCCCACACATCTTCATCGTGGTTTCCATTTGAAGACCAACCGGAACTTACTTTTTGAACATCCCTTGTATTAAGGAAACATAAATCGTGTGTCTGCATACCATGACTAACAACAAATTTTTCTTGGATGATCAGTTTCCTTTGTAAAGCTACTGATTAAAGATATTTTACAGAGATACACTTATTTTGTAAAGCAGGTACGTACTCACCATCAAAATCACCTGTTCGTTTCTCTAAGTAAGCAACAACTTGTTGTCCAATGTCTGCTACCAGCATGAACATATTCTTAATTTTCATCGTAGTAAAAGCAGGGCTCAGCGTGGTTCTCATGTCATGCCACTCTTTTCCTAAAAATAGAACAGTTGATCAACGTGCTTTCAGGACTCACATTTGTTCATGAATTAAACTACATAACATTCGAATAGCAGCTATTGCTTAGTGAGGATCATGCTTTCATTAAAAGGTGGATGACAGTAATGAAAACATTTGATTGTTGTAAGTGTTTCATCAGTAGTTTTATTCAGTTCAAAGACACAGTTTTGGTTAATAACAAAATATTTTATTTCCCAGTCAGATTTAATTTTGTATTTCACATTTATCGCATTAGTAAATCTCATACATACGTCTGAAAAAAAAAAAAATTGAACGTGGAGGTTCCTTCCAGTGAGTACACATCGAATGTCAATGCCATATGTACATCCACTAAAAGAATTACCGGAAATCCATTAAATAGGTGCTAGAAAAACGACCGTTTAATGGCAGCAATAAGAAAAAGGTAATGAAACGCATTTCAAAGAGAGTATAAAATATGATTTCCTAAATGTTTGCCATAATTGTTTATATTGCCCAGCTAAGGAGAAATAGATCAGTACGAGTTGAAACACTCAGCTGGAAGAACAAAATTCGTATTTTGAGCTCGGTGAGGCTGTTGCATGCATAAGACAGCCATAGTGGGTGAGGTGAATCAGTCGTCAACCATTTCCTGTTGTGAGTTGTGTGAGTTGCTTGATGTATTTAGTGCTGAGGTGAGTTTCATTAAATAGTTACTATGAAACATTACCCGCAAACGATTTCGTTGATCACTACCCATTGTCTACTTCGCTAGTGAAGATACACTGCCCTCCCCAAACCCTTACAAAGGCAGACATCCATAATTATTAAGTATATCGATGTGTAGCTTTCGTCAAGTTATAGCGGACAATGTGGCGGATTTCCCGACATTCGCAAATAAAAACAGCACCCAAAACCTCTGTCCGTCGTCAAGAGGAGATGTTCTACAAACGGTCTGACCTATTGCATCAAATTTAAGAAAGCAGGAAAGTCAGGTATGGTTCTTGCGTTCACCTGTGCGCTTGAAGGTCATCCGTCTGTCTTCTGCTGTTGTAGCAGCGTCGCGGTTGTGTGCTGAAGAGTGTCCAGATGGTGCCAAGCGCTCAAGATCTCTCTTTACAAAGGTTGTAAGGAAAAATTCTCGTAATTGTAAGTGTGGAGATTAAAATACGCAAAGGAGAAAAGGAGGAACAACTGATTAGAGAAATGATACTAACATTTTAGCAGTAGTAACACTCAATACAAATGTCGCTAAGAGGCGTTAGGAAGGCCGAGGGGCTCCCTCAGACGAGTGTTGCGCGGACGCTACATTCGGTCGCATTTTGTGCTTGTCACATTTCGGTGCTTCTACAACTTCACGTCAGGTACTTCGAAAACTGGTTACAGTTCTTCGAATATTATCTACGAAAAGAGCAAAATGAAGTCCCATATTAATGTAAAATTTTGTGTAAGGAAGAAGCATCGTTTACAAACGAAGGGAAAGTCAATCTTCGTAACATCTACATCTACATTTATACTCCGCAAGCCACCCAACGGCGTGTGGCGGAGGGCACTTTACGTGCCACTGTCATTACCTCCCTCTCCTGTTCCAGTCGCGTATGGTTCGCGGGAAGAACGACTGTCTGAAAGCCTCTGTGCGCGCTCTAATCTCTCTAATTTTACATACGTGATCTCCTCGGGAGGTATAAGTAGAGGGAAGCAATATATTCGATACCTCATCCAGAAACGCACCCTCTCGAAACTTGGCGAGCAAGCTACACCGCGATGCAGAGCGCCTCTCTTGCAGAGTCTGCCACTTGAGTTTGCTAAACATCTCCGTAACGCTATCACGGTTACCAAATAACCCTGCGACGTAACGCGCCGCTCTTCTTTGGATCTTCTCTATCTCCTCCGTCAACCCGATCTGGTACGGATCCCACACTGATGAGCAATACTCAAGTATAGGTCGAACGAGAGTTTTGTAAGCCATCTCCTTTGTTGATGGACTACATTTTCTAAGGACTTGAGTTTGCTAAACATCTCCGTAACGCTATCACGGTTACCAAATAACCCTGCGACGTAACGCGCCACTCTTCTTTGGATCTTCTCTATCTCCTCCGTCAACCCGATCTGGTACGGATCCCACACTGATGAGCAATACTCAAGTATAGGTCGAACGAGTGTTTTGTAAGCCATCTCCTTTGTTGATGGACTACATTTTCTAAGGACTCTCCCAATGAATCTCACAGCCTGGTACCCGCCTTACCAACAATTAATTTTATATGATCATTCCACTTCAAATCGTTCCGGACGCATACTCCCAGATATTTTACAGAAGTAACTGCTACCAGTGTTTGTTCCGCTAGCATATAATCATACAATAATGGATCCTTCTTTCTATGCATTCGCAATACATTACATTTGTCTATGTTAAGGATCAGTTGCCACTCCCTGCACCAAGTGCCTATCCGCTGCAGATCTTCCTGCATTTCGCTACAATTTTCTAATACTGCAACTTCTCTGTATACTACAGCATCATCCGCGAAAGGCCGCATGGAACTTCCGACTCTATCTACTAGGTCATTTATATACACTCCTGGAAATGGAAAAAAGAACACATTGACACCGGTGTGTCAGACCCACCATACTTGCTCCGGACACTGCGAGAGGGCTGTACAAGCAATGATCACACGCACGGCACAGCGGACACACCAGGAACCGCGGTGTTGGCCGTCGAATGGCGCTAGCTGCGCAGCATTTGTGCACCGCCGCCGTCAGTGTCAGCCAGTTTGCCGTGGCATACGGAGCTCCATCGCAGTCTTTAACACTGGCAGCATGCCGCGACAGCGTGGACGTGAACCGTATGTGCAGTTGACGGACTTTGAGCGAGGGTGTATAGTGGGCATGCGGGAGGCCGGGTGGACGTACCGCCGAATTGCTCAACACGTGGAGCGTGAGGTCTCCACAGTACATCGATGTTGTCGCCAGTGGTCGGCGGAAGGTGCACGTGCCCGTCGACCTGGGACCGGACCGCAGCGACGCACGGATGCACGCCAAGACCGTAGGATCCTACGCAGTGCCGTAGGGGACCGCACCGCCACTTCCCAGCAAATTAGGGACACTGTTGCTCCTGGGGTATCGGCGAGGACCATTCGCAACCGTCTCCATGAAGCTGGGCTACGGTTCCGCACACCGTTAGGCCATCTTCCGCTCACGCCCCAACATCGTGCAGCCCGCCTCCAGTGGTGTCGCGACAGGCGTGAATGGAGGGACGAATGGAGACGTGTCGTCTTCAGCGATGAGAGTCGCTTCTGCCTTGGTGCCAATGATGGTCGTATGCGTGTTTGGCGCCGTGCAGGTGAGCGCCACAATCAGGACTGCATACGACCGAGGCACACAGGGCCAACACCCGGCATCATGGTGTGGGGAGCGATCTCCTACACTGGCCGTACACCACTGGTGATCGTCGAGGAGACACTGAATAGTGCACGGTACATCCAAACCGTCATCGAACCCATCGTTCTACCATTCCTAGACCGGCAAGGGAACTTGCTGTTCCAACAGGACAATGCACGTCCGCATGTATCCCGTGCCACCCATCGTGCTCTAGAAGGTGTAAGTCAACTACCCTGGCCAGCAAGATCTCCGGATCTGTCCCCCATTGAGCATGTTTGGGACTGTATGAAGCGTCGTCTCACGCGGTCTGCACGTCCAGCACGAACGCTGGTCCAACTGAGGCCTCAGGTGGAAATGGCATGGCAAGCCGTTCCACAGGACTACATGCAGCATCTCTACGATCGTCTCCATGGGAGAATAGCAGCCTGCATTGCTGCGAAAGGTGGATATACACTGTACTAGTGCCGACATTGTGCATGCTCTGTTGCCTGTGTCTATGTGCCTGTGGTTCCGTCAGTGTGATCATGTGATGTATCTGACCCCAGTAATGTGTCAATAAAGTTTCCCCTTCCTGGGACAATGAATTCACGGTGTTCTTATTTCAATTTCCAGGAGTGTATATTGTGAAAAGCAATGGTCCCATAACACTTCCCTGTGGCACGCCAGAGGTTACTTTAACGTCTGTAGACGTCTCTCCGTTGATAACAACATGCTGTGTTCTGTTTGCTATAAACTCTTCAATCCAGCCACACAGCTGGTCTGATATTCCGTAGGCTCTTACTTTGTTTATCAGGCGACAGTGCGGAACTGTATCGAACGCCTTCCGGAAGTCAAGAAAAATAGCATCTACCTGGGAGCCTGTATCTAATATTTTCTGGGTCTCATGAACAAATACAGCGAGTTGGGTCTCACACGATCGCTGTTTCCGGAATCCATGTTGATTCCTACATAGTAGATTCTGAGTTTCCAAAAACATGCGTAAATGGTCAGTTGAAAATCTGCGCTGACTCAAAACGTGGATAGAACGACGCTCTTGGTCTGTCAACGTTTGCTGTGTGTTTTCCAAGACTTGCATCGTTGGTCTCTGTTTTATGGACAGGAATGTAAATAATTACAAGCGTCTCGAGTTTTTGAGATATGCTGGTGACGCAGTTACTGCAAGAAATCCCACTCGGCGAAGGCAATCGGTGCGGTATATACGTAACGGATGTCCCTCCCTTTCCCCAACTGAGCTGACAAACCCTCTTAATAGAGTCGATGGAGAGCATTGGAAGAGTAGTTCAGGAAGCGCAAAACCATCTGCACGCCCACCAAACTTAACGCTTCTATACTTTTATCTGTGGCGAAAATTAAAACAAGAAGATTAAAAGGAAACATCGCCGACTACGGAAGGCAGGAAATGCCTTATAACACGGGTCTGTGCTGCCGTTACCTTCAGGTGGAATTCAACGTGCGGTATTGCTTCTCTGTAGTCACTTGATGGTGCGTGTCAATGCTCAAGGTCAGAACTGTGAACACTTGATATGACAGCCATGATAATCAACGCTCCAGCCGTGCCTGAGTTACACGCTTGCTCACATAACAGGGCACATGTCTGTAAAACGTCTTCTCCTGACGGGGGGACAGTAGTTTGTGACGCTGTTATGTTGATGCTATACTGAGGGAAAACAATATGGCAACACCATTAAGGAGTAGTGCGATAGAAACGAAAGTTGGCAGGGTTCTCACTACATCTTGCAGGCTTTCAGAAAACAAAATGATGATGTGGTGTGGTGGCTCTCAACAACGCACGCCGAGACTCGGAGCTGAAATATTGAAAGTTTTGGCTGGTTTCGTTATCCAGGGGCTGGGATACGTAGCTGCCGCATTACAAGGCAAATACTGCTGAGTCTATAGTATACAACATGAATGTACACATGAATCAAATGGACGAAGGTTCCTATCACTCAATAATTGCGAATTTTGAATGTTGCATAGAAATTTATAAATGAAAGATTGCAAATAAATAAATTCTGCAGGTACTATTTTAATGACTTTAAATGATAGGTACCATAGCAGAAGTACCTATAAGAATGCCTTTTATTACTGCAAAACACTTATTGGTGTCGATGATCCAGCAATTACATAAAATATAAGTTGAATAACAGGGAAACAATGGATTCCTACTCCACTAAATTAGTTATGAACAACATAGTTCGCGACATATTCACTTCTAAACGCATACTATGCCTTCACTGCAGAAGCCACGGAAATCACGCAAGAGCACAAGTCGGCACTCCGAAATAACGGGTGATCAAAAAGTCAGTATAAATTTGGAAACTGAATAAATCACGGAATAATGTAGATAGAGAGGTAAAAATTGACACACATGCTTAAAATGACATGAGGTTTTATTAGAACCAAAAAAATACAAACGATCAAGAAATGTCCGACAGATGGCGCTTCATCTGATCAGAATAGCAATAATTAGCATAACAAAGTAAGACAAAGCAAAGATGATGTTCAATATGTCCACTATCAATCTTCAACACTGGCTGTAGTCGAGGAATAATGTTGTGAACAGCACTGTAAAGCATGTCCGGAGTTATGGTGAGGCATTGGAGTCGGATGTTGTCTTTCAGCATCCCTAGAGATGTCGGTCGATCACGATACACTTGCGACTTCAGGTAACCCCAAAGCCAATAATCGCACGGACTGAGGTCTGGGGACCTGGGAGGCCAAGCATGACGAAAGTTGCGGCTGAGCACACGATATTCACCAAACGACGCGAGCAAGAGATTTTTCACCCGTCCAGCAATATGGGGTGTTTTTATTTTTTTGTTCTAATAAAACCCCATGTCATTCCAACCATGTGTGTCAATTTTTACCTATCTACCTACTTTATTCCATGGTTTATTAAGTTATCAAATTTATACTGACTTTTTGATCACCAGGTATTTCTCTCCGTACGACCAAGCACAAACTGTTCCACTCTCGAAGTTTTTCCTGCGACTCTCGTCCATCGCGCCATACTGTCCAGAACTCCCTCGTGTCCGCTTTGTAACAGTCGCTGTGATTGGCTAGAGCGCTCCCCCCCCCCCCCCCCCCCCCCGTCTTCAAGCCAATGCACACTCACAAACATAATGAAACACATTCGAAATATTGAAATTATAATAACTTGAAATTAAATAAGTATTCCTACAGCTGGACCATAAACACGCTCAAACACACTTTATTACATACATAAAAAAATTTAATAAAAATATCTCAGAGGAATAGAACAGAAGTAAGCCAGTAACCTAATGTCTCTGTTCATTCTAAAACACAGTAAATAATTGACCAATTTCGTCATGAATAGTATATATCGGATATAAACAAAGACACAGATGAATAAGTATATTTATAAGCATGCTGCTACCGTTTTTTCGTGTAACTGTGGAGTCCTTATGACCTGACGAGATTAATAGTAATTGACCACTTTGGCCTGCAATAACTCACGTACTATTCAAATTACATGCCTGTAATTCATACCAATTTAGGTTTACATTAATAGCCTTCTAAGGACACGCCAATCGACAAAATTGGATGAACAGTTTAGATTTCGGAAATTCGTTACTGGGTGTTACTCGTACAATTTACAGTCAGATACTACACTTTAGCCGGCCGTGGTGGCCAAGCGGTTAAAGGCGCTACAGTCTGGAACCGCGCGGCCGCTACGGTCGCAGGTTCGAATCCTGCCTCGGGCCTGGATGTGTGTGATGTCCTTAGGTTAGTTAGGTTTAAGTAGTTCTAAGTTCTAGGGGACTGATGACCTTAGATGTTAAGTCCCATAGTGCTCAGAGCCATTTGAACCATTTTGAACTACACTTTAAACTAATAAAGTATTGAAAATCTGCTTACACCATCAGAATCTTCATGCAAATAATGGTAGTGTACATGTTTCTTTTTGAGGTATCGTGATTCCTCTGACTACTACTAATTCCTATACGAACTGTGAAATGTCTGCCATTAAGGTTTCACAAAGTCCGCCATCTTTAGCCCTCCTGGCATGCCTCCTTCATCGACACAGCGTCACCAAGGAACTCCCAGCCACTACAACTGATCGACGTTAGAGATATAGGTCTATAGTTCCGCACATCTCTTCGACGTCTCTTCTTGAAAACGGGGATGATCTGTGCCCTTTTCCAATCTTTTGGAACGCTACGCTCTTCAAGAGACCTACGGTACACCGCTGCAAGAAGGGGGGCAAGTTCCTTCGCGTACTCCTTGGTTTTCTCGAAATGTGGTCGAACTACTGGTGATTCATAAAGGACTCCTGTGCTGAGAGATATCCATTCCAAGAAGTACTACAGGAAGACGCCAAATTTTCCCGGAAAGAAGTGCAAGAGAGATTTCTCCGTGTTCTTAAGAGGACACTAACATCTTCTCCAGTTCTAGCACTGTACGAAGAGAATGACAATATAGAACTTCACACTGATGCTAGCAGTTATGGGACAGATGCAGTTTTAATACAAATTCAGGAAGGTGCTGAAAAGGTGCTTTCAGAGTACTCCCCTAAAACAAGATGACTTACTCTTCTACCAAGAAATATAACCTTACATTTGTTTTGGCCGTCATCAAGGTCCGGTCATATTTATTTGGCAAACCATACAGCATTGTGACAGATCATCATTCTATATACTTGTTGACTAGCCCAAGGGATCTATGCAGTCGGGTAGCAAAACGGATACTGAGGCTTCAGCAGCACGAAGTCACAGTGGGTGCAAAGCAAGGACGTTGACTACCTTTCAAGAAACCCTTTAGCACAACTCAGCAGTGTGGATGGAATATCAGGCACCACTATATTAAACGACGTTTTTTCCGAAAAGAGGGAAGATCCAGCACTGATGAAAACCATAGAAGCCTTGAACAGGGAGGCGCCTACCAAGGGAGAATTCCAAGTAACAAACAAAACGCTCTGTAACAGGAAACATGATTCAGAAATGGTTGCTCTTCGTCCCACGTCACTGTAAGGAATGCCAGTGATGGAAGCACATGTCGCAATTGCCTTCGGGACATCTGACACCAATTCTGCCTGATTACCTCTTGGGGCGCTCCCAAAGTCGACAGAAAGGAATCGAAGAATAATAGTGCACACTGACTGCCTCACCCGATAAGCTTTCACCAATGCTGTGCGGGCTGCCTAAGCTCCGTAAATTGCAAGATTCTTGGTAGAATACAGCATTTTGAAGCACGTAGCATCCTTGCGATAAACTCTGATCTCGGAAATACACTCCTGGAAATGGAAAAAAGAACACATTGACACCGGTGTGTCAGACCCACCATACTTGCTCCGGACACTGCGAGAGGGCTGTACAAGCAATGATCACACGCACGGCACAGCGGACACACCAGGAACCGCGGTGTTGGCCGTCGAATGGCGCTAGCTGCGCAGCATTTGTGCACCGCCGCCGTCAGTGTCAGCCAGTTTGCCATGGCATACGGAGCTCCATCGCAGTCTTTAACACTGCTAGCATGCCGCGACAGCGTGTACGTGAACCGTATGTGCAGTTGACGGACTTTGAGCGAGGGCGTATAGTGGGCATGCGGGAGGCCGGGTGGACGTACCACCGAATTGCTCAACACGTGGGGCGTGAGGTCTCCACAGTACATCGATGTTGTCGCCAGTGGTCGGCGGAAGGTGCACGTGCCCGTCGACCTGGGACCGGACCGCAGCGACGCACGGATGCACGCCAAGACCGTAGGATCCTACACAGTGCCGTAGGGGACCGCACCGCCACTTCCCAGCAAATTAGGGACACTGTTGCTCCTGCGGTATCGGCGAGGACCATTCGCAACCGTCTCCATGAAGCTGGGCTACGGTCCCGCACACCGTTAGGCCGTCTTCCGCTCACGCCCCAACATCGTGCAGCCCGCCTCCAGTGGTGTCGCGACAGGCGTGAATGGAGGGACGAATGGAGACGTGTCGTCTTCAGCGATGAGAGTCGCTTCTGCCTTGGTGCCAATGATGGTCGTATGCGTGTTTGGCGCCGTGCAGGTGAGCGCCACAATCAGGACTGCATACGACCGAGGCACACAGGGCCAACACCCGGCATCATGGTGTGGGGAGCGATCTCCTACACTGGCCGTACACCACTGGTGATCGTCGAGGGGACACTGAATAGTGCACGGTACATCCAAACCGTCATCGAACCCATCGTTCTACCATTCCTAGACCGGCAAGGTAACTTGCTGTTCCAACAGGACAATGCACGTCCGCATGTATCCCGTGCCACCCAACGTGCTCTAGAAGGTGTAAGTCAACTACCCTGGCCAGCAAGATCTCCGGATCTGTCCCCCATTGAGCATGTTTGGGACTGGATGAAGCGTCGTCTCACGCGGTCTGCTCGTCCTGCACGAACGCTGGTCCAACTGAGTCGCCAGGTGGAAATGGCATGGCAAGCCGTTCCACAGGACTACATGCAGCATCTCTACGATCGTCTCCATGGGAGAATAGCAGCCTGCATTGCTGCGAAAGGTGGATATACACTGTACTAGTGCCGACATTGTGCATGCTCTGTTGCCTGTGTCTATGTGCCTGTGGTTCTGTCAGTGTGATCATGTGATGTATCTGACCCCAGGAATGTGTAAATAAAGTTTCCCATTCCTGGGACAATGAATTCACGGTGTTCTTATTTCAATTTCCAGGAGTGTATTTTCGAGACAATACTAGTTTTAAAGTAATTTCGCGTTGCGACGTCAGTCTCAGGTTGATAATGCCTACCTGCTGAACTGCCTCACTCAATGCTTTAATAAGATGTTGGAAGATATACTCTCAATGTACGTTGATGTCAGACAAAGATCCTGTGATGCAATATTATTTACCGTGATATTCGCGTTATAGCGCCAAGCACAGGCCAGTGACATGTTACGGATTTCTACGCCTATGCAGAAAGTGTCGTTATCGCAAAAGTTACTAGAGTGCTACTTCAGGTCGTATCATATCCTTCATTGTTTGCTGGAAGTCACACACGAAGTCGAGTATTATGACCCCTCATCAAGAACAGGAAGTGCAGCGACGTCTTCCACGTCCGCTGTATGAAGCCCCAGTTCAGTACGGAAGCCCTGATCGACGCTACGGGTTCCTCATTATTAAAGGCCTGCTCGATGAACACGAAACCTCAGTGAGATGGGCTATCGGTGTGTGGGATGTGACACGAACCAAATCCGTGGATCATCCAGCGCTACCATGAAGAGTACCAGTGACAAGTCCAGCATCCAGGTTGCTGTAGTCGGCTCCAGTCAGAATTTCTCAAACAATGGGTCACTGTTTTCCCAGGCCACGAAACAAAGCTACAAGCAGTCGTGCACGCACTGTGGAGTATCGGTTAGCGTTGCTGGCTGGCGTGTTACGGCTTGCCAGTTAAAATCCAGTCACCATCTAACATTATTTATTTACTGTTTGTCATTCCTAGAAGGTTCTCGACATTTCATACGTTTTCATTGCATGCATATAGTGCAATACTCGATATTAGTATAAACAGAAAAACTCTGTGTCCGGGAGACAGTTGTGTCTGTCCATTAATGTGCCTAATAAATCCGCTTTCAATGCTAAGTGTCCTTCATTGACAATCCTGCTTTCGTATTTGAACTTGACTGTGGTTACAACGTGTCAATATGTTGTTGGAGCCCATTTCATAACGGCGATAAAAATTCATAATTATCTGAGAATTGGCGAACTCTTTATCACCAAAAAATTGTGAAAGAGTAGATTGGTAGTCACTGTAAAGTTCGTATGTTGAGTTGCAGACAGGGAAGATAAAAAGACTATTTACACACTGAGATCTCACCCAAATCCTTCTTCAGAAAAGGACACATACATACATTCACAAAAGTAGAAACATCTCGCGCAGTCATAGCCATTATCTCTTAGCCGCTCTTGTCAGTCCATAAAATTGCAGAAATAAGAAATAGCAACAGCTGTACATTTCATAAAATATGTTAACTACACGACCAGTTTTGACACTACGTTAGAGTCATCTTGAGGCCCCTTTTCAAACTGAATGGTAATACACGATACTCAGTGCAATAGGATAGGTACCATTTATCTTCACTGGTCTCACGAGTTTCTATTTACTCGATGTGTGCACCCCAGCCATCTAAATTACGACAAAGTTTTCTGTTTCTTTCCTAGTTTCCTCTTTCATCAGTTGTCACCAAGTACTTCAATAGAAAGAAATTAACCTGCTTGCCATTAGTTTGAAGTATCAGTTGGAGGCAGTCATTTGGAAACTTGCCTAGCAACAGGTGAAACCAGTAGCGCACTCTGCACGGAGCGGCTGGAGTGGAGGCGGGGGTCACGGGTGGACGAGGTGTTCCCGCTTGTGTTAACGTACGTGCGCTTTCTTTCCTGTAGAAAGCTTTGGCTGAAAGCTCAGTCTTTTACAGTCTTTTTGTTGTGCCTATCTGCAACTCACAAGTCATCTATACAGTGAGTGGCAATATATCATTTTCATAATTTTTGATATTCCAGCTTTGATTTTTTTATTGCTTATTTTCTTTTTTCCTTTTCTCTTACTAAAAACAAACAAACACATTTAACTGCTGGGACGTAATTTATTGGAACTTTCCGTCCGAGGTAAAATAGATACAATATGCCACGTAGAGAAAATATGTGTAATCAATACTTACCTTTCAGTGCGACAAGCATCTTTTGTGAGAGTGGATTGCTCTTTTCTGCATTGATGAAATTCATATGGTCAGTAAAGTGGTCAAAATCCTTGACAGTGATGGAGCGTATCAATTCGGGATCTCTAATCAGTAGGACAGGGATCGTAAACGAGAAGAGACCTGCATAGGGGTGTGGGTCCAACTTCTGATAGAGTTCATTGAGGATGTCAGGCATGGACTTCCTGCAGAACACCACGTCCAGCATGTTGCCCACTACTGGCAGAGGCGTCACGTACGGAACTCTGCGGTCAGCGAAGACCCCGACCCAGCGCCGCCACCACAGGACAGACGCTGCCGCGGCCCCCAGCACCAGTGGCGTCCACAGCGTCCAGCAGTCCACGGCGATCTGCGGGGAAACACGGAAAGCGCTTCTTAGGCATGCGATCTGTCTTTGCTGACTTTCAGTGATACCATGTAATGCCACGGGGACGAGTAAGTTCTGAACAATTTACTAGCGCCGTATTCGAAAGTTAATTTATCATAGTCGTGAATCTATTATGATAGGCCTCTTATGAAGCTCTGTACATTAATTACATGGGATCATTATAAATAATGTCCTTGCATGAGACAAATTATAATCAGACACTTTAACACAGATTAGTCACTTAATTATCCATTTGCAATTCAATAAAAACGAAATGACCAAGTTGTATTAGCTGTATAACGTAATTTAAGTAAATCATACTTGCGTTTACATTCGTAAATCTTATCTGTTATGGGATACAGTCAAATTGACGAAATTTACCCTATGCAGGAAAACTTAATAGCTTACTTTGAAGTGTGTGGCCAGAGCAATTAAATTTTTTCCATCGCACACAAAAATAGAATTATTTCATTATTGATAAGCTCGTAATCCCTTCCCTGCGTTGCAATTACTACTTTGTAGCAGGCAGGACAGTTTGAGGCAGATGTGTTCTGGGTTTCTTTAGACAATTTTATTACTAGGTAGTGTATGATCATGTGCTGGTGTCAATCGATTTGAGTGTTAAACACTATGAACACAAGATGGAAACAAATGCGGGTGCCAGGTACTGCTTGTGTGTGATTGCAGTTACGGGTCTAGATCGAACCGGGAGTTTAATCTCGCCATCTTTGCTTATCGTGAAGCTCAAAATGCTGAATGACTAACGGATATTGAAGGGCATCTCCTCAGTCGTAACAACAAAATACCACGCTTTAGGAAACCGTAGCTTGATTCTAAAATTACCTCTACACATGTGCTATATTTTTTTTCTGGCGAGCTTAATTTCTTCTTTCTTCAAATCAAATTAATTTTTAACAACTTACGTTACTAATGTTCAGCGCCCTCTGTTTTTCAACTCTGGGAAAACACACTCGCTTACTCAAGTGTTCCTTCTTAAAGCATTTGAGAGTTATGCTTAGTTTTTCTGTACCAGTAGTATCTGCTAACTCTGTGTCCTGTTGGGTCATAAAATGTTTGGTCTTTGGATGTGCTCATCCACTGTACTCTACAGGGAGGTGACAAAAATCGTGCGATGGCTCCCACTGTAGTATTTGGCCTCCTCTCGCCCGGGCTGGTGCAGCAACTCGGCATGACGTGTACACAACAAGTCGCTGGGAGTCCCATGCATAAATATTGAGCCATACTACCGCTACTACCGTCTGGTGCAAGATGTTTTGTATGAACTGCTCTCTCGATTGGGTCCCATAAATGTTCGATGGGATTCATGGCGGGCGATGTGGGTGGCCAAATCATTCGCTCGAATTATTCAGAATGTTCTTCAAACGTACCGTCAACAATTGTGGCCCGGTGACATGGTACCGTTGTTTGGGAATATGAAGTCCGTGAATGGCTGCAAATAATCCCCAAGTCGCTAGACACAACCATTTCCATCCCCCACCAGCTTGCACATCTCCTTGTTGACAACTTGGGTCCATGGCTTCCTGGTGTCTGCGACACATCACTCTCTACCATCAGCTGTGACTAACTGAACTCAGGACCCACCTGACGAGTCCACGATTTTGCAGTCGTCTATGGTTCAACCGACACGGTCACGAGCCTAGAAGAGCTGCTGCAGGTGATGTCCCGCTGTTAGCGTAGGCACTCGCGTCAGTCGTCTGCTGCGGTAGTCCACTAGCGCCAGACTTGGCCGCACTACCCTAACGGATGCGTTCGTCGCACGCCCACATTGATTTGTGCGGTTATTTCACGCAGTGTTGCTTGTCTGTCAGCACTGACAACGCAAAGCAAACGCCGGTGCTCTCGGTCACTTTCCGTAGTGAGAGGTAAACCTGGTGTAATCGGCACGCTCTTGACACTGCGGATCCCGGAACAACGAATTTCCTAAACGCTTTACTAAATGGACTGTCCCACGCGTCTAGCTCCAATCACCATTCCGCACTCATTGTCTGACCTGAGTACAAATTACAGCTCCTGTCAGCGAACTATCCTTTTTACGCTGTGTACGCGATGCTACCGCCATTTGTACACGTGCACATCGCTGCCCCCTGACTTCACTCACCTCGGCGTACTGCCGACTCTGCATGAAGCAGCTGCTGGACGTCCTGCAAGTGCAGCAGCGTACTGGGAGTTTCACCTGGCCCCAGTGTCTCGTGACTTGCTTTCTTTACCATTTTCAAGCCTGCCCACGCACGCTTTTAGAACGCATAAAGGTTGTATAGTACTAGTCAGACATTACAAAGAGCAACAAATAACTTTCTGTTGAGCTCCCTTTCTGTCTGTGACGGTGCAAACCACCCGTTACTAGATGAGTAGGTCTAGTATGCAAGGACTGCTTTGTGGAGAGCGAGCGCGCTACACGTTGCGCGATTCGCGGAAGCGCGTGGCGCGCCCGCGCGAGATTTGCAACGAGTCGGCGGGGTTGTCTTCGCCGCCGGGCGGCCGCGTGCCTCGCAGCTTGGGGCGTTGTTTGGTTTTTCGCGCACTACGCGGAAACTGTGTGACTTACGGTGGAGAACGATGCGGCAGTGGATTGTGGTCAGCAATATGCACCTTCTGAGAGATCGATCTTCATTTCAAGTCACGAGACGCAAAAGTTATAGTAACCTCAAAATCGGTTAATATCAGGAATACTGAAAGATTAATAAAAATAGTAAAAAACAACTTACAGGGATGAGCGAGCATTCATTAAAGACGTTTCGTCAAGCGGATCGAGTGCCGTACTCATATGTTAAGATTTAAAAATAATTAAACACCTAAAGAGCAATAAACAAAGTTTGAGGCAAAATTGTTTATAAAATTCAATAGAAAATTCATGACGTAAAGAACGGCACTATATAATATTTTGGGTGGCATCACACGTATTTTAAACTAGTTAAGTTATACTATACATGTAACTTGCAATAGTTTTAATTGTTTGCAAATCATTATTAACATTTATCGCCCATAATTAATTCATTATATGCAGTTCCATGTTAAAACGTTGCAGCACAGATGTAAACAAACAAATTTACGCTAAGTTGCGAAATTTTGCAAAAACTGAAACTTGCTTTATCGGCGATAGAATAATCCTACAAATTAATGTAATACAGTAAATGAGATTTACTTTTTATCGCGGTTCCGATGGTGTACTTATTTGTCTCGAGGGATGTATGTATCAAAATTTGTAACCTTAACTAGTGAGACTGGTACTCAAATAACCAGGGGGTTGGACATCCGGGCCTATATAAGCGAGCGGCCATCTTGGCCAGGGGTGAGTCGTTGGTCAGTGGTCTTGGAGGGTGGGTGGCGAACAAGCCCACTTGAGGCTGGCCCATGTGGTCGTTTGATCATTCTTTTTCGCGCCGATTTTTTTCGACAAAGTGTATTGTTTAATAGTGGAAATGTTCAAGCATATATTTGGTGAACTGGAAGTGCTACGATTATTTGTCTGAGTACGATTTACGAGGTGTACACCGTCGTAACTCAACATGTGGCGAACTGTGATTTCGCGCCAAAACTGTTAGAACAAAGAGGACAGTGAGACTTGTGGTTCTGTTCGAATTATTTGAATAATTTTCGTTTGTAGCAGCCTACATTACTGCTATTGGGGGCTTGGAGTCAAATTATTATTAAAGTAAATCGTAAACCGTCTCACCAGTGCTAATTTCAGTATGTGAAAGAAAAGAACAACGCCAATAAATAGTGATTGAACTGTGTCGTGAAAAACTGATTTTAGTATAATAATCGCCTAGTTCTTGTTTCCTAGCATAAATTGTACTTATGTCTGAGTGAATAATTAATTCAAAAACTATAACAAATGCGCGGGTGTGGAAGTCTACTAATGCACCAAGTGTGCAAATCATCCCCTGAGACTTACGTGAGAGCCAAAATTTGCAATAACATTTTTTAACCAACATTTGTACATGCTCATTCGTAAGAACACTCTGCAACCGCACTTTATTATTTACCGCCCCGTCGCATGTGGGACATTCGTTTTGGTCTGAAAGGAACAGGAATCAGTAACACGGATCACCTAATTGTACTAATTTGCTTTTTCAGTAGAGCCATTGATTTTTTTATGGTTCTATGCTTCTACTTTTCTTTTAATCTGATTTTAATGAGGACGAACAGTAACAGCCCACTTTGCTGTAGGAGATTAGATGGAGTCCGGCAGCACCAGACATTTGAACGTCCTTCCAGGTACAAATCTAGTGTCTGTCAACAGCCCTGCCACGGCGGGTACACCGGTTCCTGTCACATCGCCGAAGTTAAGCACCGTCGAGCGTGGTCAGTACCTGGATGGGTGACCATCTGGGTACTGCGCATGCTGTTACCAATTTTCCTTTTGTCTTCACAGCTGAGGGGTCATGAGGGGTGGCGGCGTCGTGTCCCTGACCACCAGTGTCGGTGCTCATGTCCTGGAATGAGTTCCGAACCCATCCGCAGTGTCTCTCGAAGTTGAGGCACGCCACACTGTCGGTCATCCGCCAGTCACACTCAGACGTTAGGCTTGGCGGACCTGTTGGTGCCATTCCAGAGGAGGAGGCCCTCCCCCAACACCGGCTTTCACCGTCTCCCTCTTCTCGTTGTCACCCACCAGACATGTGACACCGCGCTGTACACACACACACTCACTGCAGTCGCCTACACTTAACAGTTACACTTAAACATGCGATGGTAAAGTGCCTATGGGTGCAAAGGATAGAAAACACCTTTCCAATGCAGGGGACAGAGCCTGGGCTCCCAGCCATATTTACCGTACAACTTTACTTTATCCACTGTCCTACCACAGTCCCACCTCATACGGCTGCAATGAATGTGGCAGTAGGGGCGAGATTTAATAGAAGACAGTAAATACTTTTTGTTCCCATTGAAACTGGAAGTGTTCTTTTTGGACATGTCTTTCTTTTTCCTTCGACCTTGAACTTTTGTCTCTTTTATAGAAATGATTAACGGCAGGAGTTGGTAGAGACCATTTGGAGGCGATGTAGTGAGTGCTTGAAGTCTACTTTTCCACTCTACTGATCAAACGTGAGAGTTTTTTCCAAAGTAATTGTATTACTCCCTGGCATTTAATGGTGGAGCAGGAGATATGACGAATTTTACCCTGTCTCGCGGGTCGAAGAGAAGATCTCGACCACTATTTAGATCGGTATAGTAGTGGAGCAGTGCATAAAGCTAAGCCAGGTCCACTGATTAATGGTTCTGAGTAAATCCTTGGGGCAACATGTGGCGTGACAACTGCATAGTTTTGCAGTCGCAGCCACTCTAGTTTTGCAGTCGCAGCCACGAATGGGAACATGGAACGACACCACGAAAGCTGCGAGGTTGAAGATCTATAGCTACATATCTGTTTACAATTTACTGTACCTTCTCGATGTCATTGCAACCGGATAAGATATTCAAGCTACATGTGCACTACTGATTATACCTATTGTTATCTAATTTTCCACGTCACTGCCTGCAGATAATACATCAAATTAAGGGCAAATAGGCTACTTTATGAACGGAAAATCTGTTCAAGAGTAGTAGGGTAAGGGAGTTCTGAGGACACTTTTGATATCAAATTGATATGCAAATTAATTAAGTTGTTCAGCTAATTACATCCACCCACCCCCAGCCCTCGTTGATGTCACGTGTTTTCCTGGGGCAACACGTGCATCCCTAATCCATCCCCCTCCCCACCCGTGCCCCTCCCCCACCTAACCTATTGGCGCGAATTTCGAATTTTGGCAGCACTTCTGAATTTTCGCGGTAAAATCGAATTTCGCTATAAAATTGTATTGTCACTTCAGAGGACGTAATATCAACTGCAATTGTGATGGAATTTGTTTATAAAATGTGGATAGGTGGTAGAAATCGAACACAAAAATCAGAGGACAGGAAATCGTGGAATTATGCAGTGCAGAGGACATGATTTGCATTTAGTAAGACGGAGTATAGATTTAAGTGTCAGGAAGTCGTTTCTGAAACTATTTGTATAGAGTCTAGCCATTTATGGAAGTGAAACATGGACGATAAATAGTTTGGACAAGAAGGGAATAGAAGCTTTCGAAATGTGGTGCTAGAGAAGAATGCTGAAGATTAGATGGGTAGATCACGTAACTAATGAGGAGGTACTGAATAGAATAGGGGAGAAGAGGAGTATGTGGTACAACTTGACAAAAAGGAGGGACCGGTTAGTAGGGAATGTTCTGAGGCAAGAAGGTATCACAAATTTAGCATTGTAGGGCAGCGTGGAGGGTAAAAATCGTAGAGGGAGACCAAGAGATGAATACACTGAGCAGATTCAGAAGGATGTGGGTTGCAATAAGTACTGGGAGATGAAGAAGCTTGCACAGGATATGGTAGCACGGAGAGCTGCATCAAACCAGTCTCAGGACTGAAGACCACAACAACAACAACAACAACAAGACGGGGATACTCTTATTTGTCTTCCGATCGAATTGTATGCTGTGGTCACTGTGCTATGTGCTACTCTAGGCACTCTGCATGGTTGTTAGTGTCTTGCGAGGGCCCTTGCTCGGACAGCAGTCTGTCGCTGGTGGGCCTGCCCCCCGCTTCCATGCAGCGCCACAGGGGGCCCTGCAGCAGCCGGCCAGCAGTCAGAGACAAGTGGCGGGTGGCTGTGGTGTGAGCCACTCTGCGCAGTGGCTGGCATCCACCACGAATAATAGATTTGTTTTCAAAGGTTAGCATCTTCCTCCCACAGCCGTGCCCTAATGAACTACGACATGTATTACGAGGGATGCAGCTGGTGTCAGGCTATCTGCTTGTCCCGGAATGAATAAATGACGATTTTCTAAAGATAGCAGATGTGTCAAATTTTCCAGCCACATGCAGTCACTTGCCAGCAAACAAAGGATGTTTCTGATAGCTCCCTCTATCTCTTTGTCCCAGAATTTTTGTGTGTTCACAGCAGCGTTATGTTTCTCAACCACCAGCACGAAGCTTCTCGAAGAAAAAGAACGCAACTCATAACTTGCTGGCATGGCATTCTGAGTTACTGTTGGTCCTCTGCAAAGTAGAGGGTGGAGTCTGAAGGAATATAAAGCCCCAACCCCACCACAAAATTCATCAGTCTTTGGCAGTACGTAGTTGTGTCCGTGTGACTCTCGCAGTATCAATATGAAATTGTCAGCCAGTGCTGACAGTGGCGATAGGAAATAGCCGAACATGGGGCAACTGCCATGGAAATGTTTATAAAAAAAAATTATAATTCAAACTGTGACAGTTATAAAATTTCGTAGCAAAGTATTCAAATTTTTTTCCAGATTGTGATACATTCTCGAAACAAGTGGTTATAAAAGTTGTTTCCTTTTGCCATTGCAGCATTCATACCCGAAAAGCTGGCTGAATTAGAGCGTGAACTGGAAGCTGAAAGTCACTGGCAAGCCGAAGAGGTTGTGCTAGCATCATGTAAGAACATCTCAAAATTGTGTGTGTGATAGTTTACATTTTCAGGAAACATATCATAAAGTATTCAAAATATAACGAGTGCTTGTAAAATTTCTGCTGCTGTTCCACCATTAGAGCAGCAGCAGCTGGGTGGTGAAAGACAACAACAGCAGCAAAATGAAGAGGCTGTGCTGTCACCGTGAAAGTACGTCTCCACATTCAGTGTGGTAGTTTACACGTTCATAAAACAGCTCTTGATGTATTAAAATGGTAACAAGTGCTTATAATATTTTTGATGTCGCTGTTGCAGCATTAGAACGGCATCTGATCGACCTTGACTGGCTGTTGGAGACCGAAATGCAACAAGAACGTAAGTACATTTGTAATACATTGCGTTAGGCATGTATTTCATAGTACACAATTGTTGTACATGTTTCTCCTCGTACACCATTGTTGTAGATGTCGCTATGGAACAAGAGGAGGATGCGAATCGCCGGCCGGAGTGGCCGTGCGGTTCTAGGCGCTACAGTTTCGAGCCGAGCGACCGCTACGGTCGCAGGTTCGAATCCTGCCTCGGGCATGGATGTGTGTGATGTCCTTAGGTTATTTAGGTTTAATTAGTTCTAAGTTCTAGGCGACTGATGACCTCAGAAGTTAAGTCGCATAGTGCTCAGAGCCATTTGAACAATTTGAGGATGCGAATCCAGCAGGGATATGTGTCGAGAATCCAGCAGGCATATGTCTCGAGAATGATGGCCAGGAGACATCATTTCCATCTGGTATTAACTTTCTTTTTCGTTGTTATGTATAATCAATACCTCGCTGTAGGCAAATTCAGCACAGACTTTTTTTGTTGTTGTTTCTTATAATCAATGTCTTGTAGTAGAGAGCTTCCATGAGATATATCTGTGGCTCCACAGCAACAATTCCAGCGAGGGTGAAATACCGAAGTGGGTGCATCAGATGGCGGCTACTGAAAGGCAGTTCCATCTCGCCCTTTTAGATGAGGAGGAGACATTTTTGACTGGGTGGGAGAATTAGCTGGAAGATGGACTGAACTGCTGCATCCTGGGACCCAGAGTGTAAAAGGTCATTATAATGCAACTACCGTCGTTATTATTCTGTAATATTGATGTACTTAATTGTTGTTATTCGTTTACAGCATATATTTAAAAAATTTTGAGTGTTGTACATAATTATTACCGTTGTTCGTATGTTACAGAGGTGCCACCAACACTACCACCAGACAACAGGCTGCTGCGGCACGGGCACCTAGAGGTGGTTGTGGGGGGACGGGAGGGGGGGGGGGTGCAGGCTTTCACTGCCATGCAGAGTGCCACTTGTGTCTGTGGTCTGTGCCTGAGGCGGCAGCGGCCGCTGCAGTGCCCGCCCCCGCACCGTGGCACGCCCCCTGGCACCTGTGGGTGGTCCAGTCAGAGCAGTGACCTCCGACTCCCCCGAGGCTGGGGCTGGTGAAACCTCCGGCACGCAGCAGCAGCAGCAGCAGCAGTGAGCGCCCTCTCCACAGCCTGGGTCCTCACACAGGAGCTCACCACTGCCACCTCCTCCTGTTCCGGCTCTGACTGTTCACCCCCCACTGTCAGCAAAAGGTAGGTGTGCCTCGGCGCATACCCCCCACCCCAAAAGGCTCTTCTTCCCTAAGGCCGTCATCCACTGGGTGGATACACTCGTCTCGAAGCTGTAGCGTCAGTGATAGTGAACCTGTGCCCAGCTGCAGTGCACTGTCCCGTCCCGATAGTGAAGGACACCCTGACTAGCAGCGTCACGATACCTCTAGAATACTCGGGGTTGCTAGGGCCTTGGTGCAGCATATCTCATTCACTAGAATTGAGCAGAGAACCAGCCAAGGGGTATTGCGACCCAGTTAGGTTTCTAGAAGCATGCCTCCCGGTGCTGGAGGCAGAGCTCCTCAAAGCCTTAGATGATTCGAGATGTAATGCCATTAAATGTGATGCTGTACTCTGTTGTGAGTTGACTCACTTATGGAAATAAGGAAGTTTCTGGCAATTGTAGTCCATATGTGTGTACGTGTGAGGCCACGTATACGAGAGCACTGGTCTAAGAACCCTGTTGTGTCGTGTAATTTCTGTCCAAACATCTTGAGGCGTGACAGATTTCTTACTATTTTGAGAAACTTGCACATTAGTGATAATTCCTTAGCTAAGAGGAAAGGAGAAACTGGCAATGACCCACTGCACAAGGTCAGATCCCTCCTAGATAATGTGTGTGCTAATTTCCAACGTGCATATACACCATCTCAAAAAATTACAATAGATGAAGGCATGTGTAAATTTCGAGGTCGTGTGTATTTAAGACAGTACATGTCACAAAAACCAAATAAATACGGTATGAAACTGTACATGTTATCCAAATCTGACACAGGTTACATCCGGAATTTCTCTGTTTACGCGGGTGAAAGGCCTGACACAGTGACTCTGGTAAAGATATTGCTTGAAAATGTCAGGAAAAGGCTACACTTTGTTTACAGACAGATTCTACACAAGTCAATACTTGCTTCAGAACTGGAAGCTGCAAAAACTGCTCTTGTGCGAACAACAAGAAAATCTCGGCAGGGATTGCCTCGTGCTATAAAAGATCTGAACCTTCAGCGAGATGAACTTATTTTCAGGCGTAAAGGAAATATGTCAACACTGTGTTGAAAGGACAAAAGAAATGTGCATATGATAAGTACAAGGCGCACTGCTGAGATGGTCACTTTCACTGATGAGAGAGGAAGAGAGAAGTCGAAGCCAGCCTGTGTAGTGGACTACAAGTTTGGTGTTGACTTATCACATCAACGATTCTCATACAGTGCATTTGAACATCGAACTGTGAAGTGGTGGAGAAAGTTGGCATTTCATGTTATACTAATGGCGATTGTAAATTCCTGCATATTATACAATAACATTACTGGAAAATGCCTCACAACATCTAACTTCATGACAGTTATCAGTGCAGATATTGCCAAAAGCAAAGATCTTGATCCCCGACCTGGTCCATCTGGACTCTCAAGACTATCAACTGGAAATCATTTCGTGGAAAAGATTGAGACAGAAGTAGGTAAGAAACAGAAACGAAAACAGTACGTAGTGTGTTCTCTGAGAGGAAAAAAACTGACTGGAAAAGTGTGGCGAAAAGACACAAGCTACTAGTGTAGTGAATGTAAAGTAGCATTGTGCAAAATGTCATGCTTCAAAATTTACCACACAAAGAACAGAACTGCATCCTAAAATAGTTACAGGAGGTTACTGTAGATAAGACATGCTGTATCCATCATAATTACAATTTTTGTGTAAAATGAAAAAAAGAAATTTCCTTCTAGAAAATACAGTGATTATACCTTTGACCAATTTCTCCTTTTTTCAAAAACAATATTTTAATAATAGCGCTTGTCAAAAGTATGTATTAATTCAAGAGAAAGGTATTATATATGGTTTTAAACAAGAATGTCTAGGTTTTTCAATAAGAGTAATTTTATTGCTATAACTGAAACCTTTCATGAGTTGTAGTAGTTTAAACTACGTTAAAATCAGCCAGTCTTTATGGTAGACACCCGCGTGCAATGTTAAGAACAAGTAGGCTTTAATTAATGTCCACAATAAAAGGATAATGCTTGTTTTTCACGGTCAATCCTGGCTTGTGAGAGAAATTACAATGTACATCTAGAGCATACATGCGCAAAAATACGATCCCTGAGGAGTACAACACTGACGGTAGTGAGCTTCCCGTAAAGACTCAGGACATGCTAAAATTTGAGGAACAAAATCCCGGAATATCTGTTCACGTTTACGGCCTGAAGAAGCAGAAAACAAACCTGATGAGTGGAACGAGCATGCCGTATTTAGACCACTCCATTTTCCGAAATACGGACGTCAGCGTGATATTCTTTAGCACAGTTCACATCCTTGAAAGGCCTCTGTAATGCAATGCTTGCAGAGAGGGTCTCTATTATACCAGCATCTGTTGTGTATGCTCTGAATGCGACATCTTTAAATAAGATTATCATAGAAACCTTGAATGTCAGCAACTACGTTCACACTCCAGGTCGTCATTGTAAAATGCTCTAGGTACGATACAGCACTTGGTGATTTATGCAGCGCGTAAGTGAACAAGTTGCCGACATGGTGTTTACTTATGGAAGGGCAAATAGCACTGGGGGGCAGGCAGCAATGCTGTATCAGGAGACCCATCGCCGCTGACAACAACCACAGCATTCAATGTTTTGCAACAGTGTTTCGTCTTTAGTCTCAAACACGGTCGTTTCAGGAAGCAGGAAATCGTGAAGGGCATACCTGAAATGTTTGGACACGAGGGTGGGAAGAAAAAGTGATTTACACTGTGCGAGGCGAGTGCCGTGTCAGTGCGAGGCAGTTGCCCCGTAAGTACAGTGTGAGAAAGACGACCGTACGTTCTTGTCATTCCCCTTATCTCCTACAGCCTCTACTAGGGACGACTTTGCACTTCAGAAGCAGTTTCGTCACTACTTTCTTCACCAGGCAACTACGATTCTGCGATTTGTGTCATCCATTCCGTTCACAGATGAGGCCACGTTTGCACGGAGTAGTGTCTCCAGATTTCATAATAGTCATCTGTGGGATAGTATGCAGAGCTCCCAGGGTGTGGTGACAGCGAATTATCAGCGTCGGTGCAGCCAGAATGTGTGGGCCGGGATAATTGGTGACCATATTTTGGAACCAGTCTTCCTACCACGTCGCCTAACTGGCTGGAACTATTGTCCTTTCTTCTGGGTGACTTTGCCTAATCTGCTGGAAGAAGGGCTTATGTGATAGCGCTCCAGCCCACTTAGCCATTAACGTCCAGACGCATCTCAATCGCGTCTTCCCTCCTTGACGGATCGGACAAGGGGGTCCAGTTGCATGGCATGCTCATTCACTGGATCCCAAACCTAGTGATTCCTGGTCATGTGGTCTTCTCAAAAGTATTATGTATGCAGTTCCCATTCTGTATGTGAAGACACTGGAGCGGCGTATTCATGCTGCCTTTGACACTGTTTGGATGCAGCCTGGCCGATGTAAATGTGTGAGACAGAACATGTGTCGAGGCACATGGAAACCATTTTCAACACATACTGCAACTCTGGCTGCATGGTACAGCTCCTATTACACTGCAGTCTCTGTAACAATTTGTGATTGAATAAATGGTCTCTAGCATGGGAACCTTGCATTTCCGGACATAAGTTCGTTATGCCTTTTATGCTCCGTATCTTCTCATCGATCAATCACTAGAGTTTGTACACGGCTCAAAAAATCACCCTGTATAAACGGGTGCGTAGACCAGAGCCACCTCAGTAGCATAACACGTGTGATAGGAGACGCATTAGAGGATGAGGCAGTATTCTCGACATACTACTACTCGAATTATATATTCCTGGATATAACTACTGTGGACGTGGAAAAAACTTTAAAATCGATTGGCACACTACGGTAAGAGGATGAATATGCTCCACGAAGCGAGTATGGAATACGACATCGCTTACGCTGCAAATAAAGATCCTCACACAGGAATGGATTTGGCTATAGGCCAACGCATTACAGCAGTTGCAGAACTAAGTGTCGTAAAGTCAAGGTGGGCTTTGGTGTGAAGAAGATGAGCCAAGTTGGGAGCGCTGCAAGTAGGTCGCTAAGCAGGAATATGACAACCAAAGGGAGCATCAAAAATTGCATCCTGACAGCGATGTATGAAGCTAAAAGCGCCCTGACGCAGAAAGGAGCGAGAAAAAGAAGATGAATTAAACCATCCAGGGTCCTACCAAAACCGGGTGAAAATATTCCCTTCCTCATTCCTGCCCTAGAAGGTCTCTCAGTGATGGGTTCACTGGCTGGGCGTACTGCAGCTGTTGCCAGGACACCCAAGAAAGCACAAAACTCCCAGGAGTAACTGCAGGAGGCGTGAAGACATAACCGTATGATGGAGGCAGCAGCCATCGGAAATGGGCTACACCTGACACCACACAAGAAAGGAGTAGATCTCTTAATAAACAAATACGAGGGTTGGAACTTAAATAGTGGCAACTATTTATTCACAACTGATACAAAACAGTTACATGTTTGCACCTGTTACTGTCCTTCAAAGTAGTCACCAGCGTTGTGTAGAACCCGTTGCCAGCAATGCAGAAGGCATAGTATACCGTTAGCAGAGCTTGATGGTGCGAATGGAGCGGTCTACTGCCTGTCGGATCTCAGGAACAGTTCTGAAGCGAATGCCACAAAGTGGTTTCTTCATCTTCGGAATGAAGTCAAAGTCACAATGGTTTAAGTCCGGGGAGTACGGTGGATGGTACAGTACTTCCCAGTCCCATCGACCGAACAGAGCAGCCACAGCTTGCGCTGTATGCTCCCGCGCATTGACGTGCAAAATGATGAGTTGGTTGCGCAGAAAGAGTCGCCGCTTCTTTCGCAGAGCTGGTCGCTGGTGATGGTGACTCTGATTTGATTCCGAAGATGAAGGAACCATTACGTGGCATTCACTTAAGAACTATTCCAGAGATTCTACAGGATATAGATCATCTCCATTCGGGTCATCAACAGAACAGGCTCTGCTAACGGTACACTACGCACTCCACATCGCTGGCAACGGGTTGTACACAACGCTGGCGGCTACTTTGAAGGACAGTAAAAGGTCTAAACATGTATCTCTTTTGTAACTGGTGTAAATAAACAGTTGCCACTATTTAAGTTCCAACCCACGTAAAAGCCCTCTAGCAATCCTAACAGACAAGACGCTTACAAATACAGACCTGCTTACGTTCGTTAAGAAGCAATTCAACATTCCGAGGTGTTTTTATGTGGAATACATTGCCGAAGACTATGTGGAAATCAGGAGAACGCGGAATGGTGAATCTGGATGTAGCAGAAGGACCTGGAACTCACTGCGTAGCAGATGTTAAAAAGAGAATACCAATAACGCTTACTGTTTCGAATCATTCGACGATTTGCAACCTCCAGAAGAATTCCAAAGATGCTTGACAGGCAGAACACATGTGTTCTACAATTTTCGACAGTACCAAGACTTTAATACATTCCTGTGTGGTCATCTATGCTTCATGTTTCTCCTGACGTTTACGAATGATACGTAAGGACGGGTATCAAGTATCCATTGGCCAGCGGATGTTTAGATGCAACGCCATACACTCTGACTTTAAAAAAACGATCGTCTGTGTTACGTGCAAACTACTTCCCACTAAGTGACTTACGCATTGGAGATTGCAGTTCAGCGCTGATTGGATGCTTCAAACGGCTCTAAGCACTACGGGACTTAAAATCTGAGGTCATCAGTCCCCTAGACTTAGAACTATTTAAAACTAACTAACCTAAGGACATCACACACATATCCATGCCCGAGGCAGGATTCGCACCTGCGACTGTAGCGGTCGCTCGGTTCAGCAGCAAAATGAAGAGGCTGTGCTATCATCGTGAAAGTACATCTCCAAATTCAGTGTGCTAGTTTACACGTTCATAAAACAGCTCCGGACTGAAGCGCCTAGAACCGCTCGGTCACAGCGGCCGGCGCGCTGGTTGGACAGGAGACATACAACACCAACCCAAAAATCACAGTGGATAACAATAAACTTCTCCTGGAAATTAATAGTAAAAATCAAATTGTGGAAATTGAACTTGATGCATACGATATTGAGATTTAAAAGAAGTTTTAAAACACTCTGGAAACGAGATTGAGTTCCGCGCAAACTTCAGTACATTTATACGTGAAATAAGGGCGGTGAATTCATGAGCTAACTTTAAACAGAAACGTTAAATATGCTCACCACTGGTACTGGGTTCCACAAAGGGACAGATTATGAAGACGGACCCCAGTAAATTTTACAAATCTTATCAGGCCATGTATATTCTTCCTGTCAGTACAATGCGTGTTGAGTGTAACATTGCAACGAACTCATATTTCAACTATAGACTGATTCATTCAATTTACGGATTCATCCTTTCAATTGGAGCAGGGTATAAGATTGTTGAAATTCCTACCAACACTGTATACTTTCCAGTGACAGTAGATACATTGTACTACCTGAACTGCGTGTTGTGGACCAGAGTAGCCAACCTGTCGACTTTCGTGATGAGGAAATCATTGTACGACTGCATCTGAGACAGGATGGGCGTAAGGCATAAAAGCAGTCCAGACAGTGCAGAACAAATCACTTGGCAGCAGAAACGCCGTCGCTCAGTATATCCAACCACTGGAATATGATGAGCAAATCGCAGGCCAGGAATACTCCTCACATAAACCATTTGCTTCAACGACATTTAACAAGAACGACGAAATTAGGATTGTCATCCAGCACCACAACGCTTTAACTCTTCCATGCAAAAGTTTCGTGTATTTCGATGGCTAATTTAAGAAACAGGATGGCAGTCGTACAGTGGGGTCAAGGCTTACAAGTAACGCTTTGGCATTCCTGTTCCAGGAAGTCTGATATGAACCTAAGGGTGTAGAGATTGATCGTACACCTAATGTAGGCATAGCATCAACCCTTAAAACGTACGTCTCATCATCACCCTCGGATTTGAATGGTTTAGAAAATGCAGCACGATTCATAGACGGGCAGAACAGCAGAAGAGTACCTCTAAAAAGCATTATGGGTTACTTTGAGGACTTGCAGCGAATTATTACGGATGCTAAACAGGAACTTATTCTGATACGGAGTGCAACGGATAGCAACTCATACGTTCAACAAGCTCAAGAGGACAAATTATAAGGAAAACGCCACACTTCACTGTGACAGATGAGGAGCAATTCGACAACTGTAACTTAAATAATGTCGGGGTCTACTTGAATTCTGAATTGTATCTGTACGACAATTTACTGATACAGTGGGACCAGAGTGTATACAGTCTAGCATTTGACATGTATGCAAGGTTCCGTGCTTATTACTGTGAAGGTGTTAAAGAGCAAGGATGCCGACCAATGTGTACAACCTTGTATCAATACGTTACAAGTTGAGTCAGCAAGAGAAGTGAATAGGATACAACATTACCAAGTGCTATGGCAGGAGAGGGTGCTAGGGCACAATATATGAGGAACAGCTCTACCATCTAGGAGGAAACCATGCATACTGTGACTGTGGCTGCGTGGTACAGCACGTATCAGACTGTAGTCTCTGTAGCAAAGTGTGACTGAGTAAATGGTCTCTAGCATCGAAACCCTGCATTTCTGGACATAAATTCAATAGACCTTTTTTGTTCCATATCCTCTCATGAATCAGTCCCTAGAATTTCTACATGGCGGAAAAGATCACCCCGTATAGAAATCCGTCAGCATCGATCCAGCTGTTTTGAGATGTGGAATAACCAACCCATTTAACTAACGCTCTATTCCCTTGTCGCAATATGACCCTCTCTATGAGATACACGTCTGGTTCTGAGCTCTTATATAACTCTTCTGTGTAAAAGCATCCTGCAGTTTCATTACCACTGCTGTCCTTTTGAGGCAGGGTGTAGGATTCGTTCTCCGCGCTTTGAAAACTGTGAATATCCCAGTTGATCTGTTTGTCACGTATGACTTGACAAATGCTGTCTTGTGTTTTCAAATACATAATAAATCACCTACATTAAATCGCTGTTTGCGTGGATCTAACATTTTAATACCATTGTATGCTGTATCAAGAAGTCTGTTATCATGAAATTCGACAGGTCTTTTTTTATTGTGCGATATGTGCTTCGATTATACTGTGCAATTATTTGCGAACGGATATCAATCCATTTGATTGAGCCACGAAGATTGAATAGCATCCACATTTGCGCTTTCACTGCCCTATGCAGCCTTTCCGCAATACTCGACTTCAGATGGATGAATGTCGAGTAGTGATGTATTCCTTTCCGCTCAATCAGTATTGAAATGTCTATTGTAAAACTCGCCACCGTGATCTGTTTGAAGGCTGTCTGGGCTTTGATATGTCCCCGCCTGTTCAATTGCTCAAACACGTGCGCTACATCCTTCTCTGTTTTCGCTTTCATGGGTACTGCCCAGGCGAATATAGAATAAGTATCAATGACCATTAAAATATATTGAATCCGTTATTTACGCGTGAATATTCCTGCATGTCTAGAAGATCCGCATTCCTCAGATCGTACAAACCTTTATTCATAACATATCTAAGAAGATATATTTTGCGTGCTGGTTTGTGCAGTTCTTGAACTACAGTCTCCACGCGTATTCAATGATACCTCTCCCTCTAAGCTCAGAAATTACTGAAAAAACTTCATTCGAATGAGCTATATTACAGTGGTAGCTGATGCCATGAACAGTCATAGCCGATTTATTAGCTCACTGGGATCATTATAATATATGTACTGCGGGAGTTGATTGCTCACTATTTTATGCTGAATGTCAATACCATCACTGTTGCTATTTTTTTCACCATCCAATATGGGTTTTATTATAGATTTGTATTTCACATTGCTTCAGCTTTTCAGATTCTTGTGCAGAACAGCCAAACGCTCTATTTCACGATACATTTCCAGATCTTTTGGTGAATAATTTACAGTTTCTGTGCGTGTTAGGAAAATAAGGTTCAGTAGACCAAATGTTCTTTGACATTTCGTATCCCCCATCCATATTGTTTTAAAATTTAATGTTATAGGCTGCATGGCCAACTTGTATTGTTTTTCACTGACATCAAATGTTTTATCTATCCTAGTGTCGCTGTGATGGTTTATGAAATTGGCCGTAGAGTGATTGTCGTCGTTGTGGGATTTCGGTGAGAGTTCATTCAGGGATTCAGTAATGGGTTTAAAGGTTTCCCACAGTTTCTGCTCCCGCTTCAAATGCTCTAATCTCAGCAACCGTAACTTCTCTCGAATGGCCTTCATGCTTACTCGATATGTGGTTGTATACTAACCGAACATCTGTGCAGTGTGAGGTTTTATATATCTGCTCTTCTTCTTCTTCTTATGCTGCTCCCCCTTCTCCGTGACAGCTATTTTCCCTTCAATTAAGTCGCCTACTTTCTTTTCGATTGCATTAACACGATGATTCAATGTACTGTTCAGTCTCAGAATGGTATGGCAATACATCTCTAGTTCCATGGTTTCAACTTCAACTTTATGTTGAACAGTATGAATTTTCGCGTCCATGTATGAGCGAATGTTTTGTCTGTGCACATCCATCCTATCATATTGAGCTCCCAGCATGCATGCGAATTTATCCATGGTGATGGCTATACTGATGTACTGACCTGTTCCACGGCCATATATATAGCAACTCTTGGAAGTTCGATCTATATCTGCCATCATTCAACTTCCTTATTTTACCAATAATGAGAAACCCATACTGTGTGTGATTTCAGCAATCTGCACATAACTTTGCAAATCATTGAACGACATATTGGCTGCTAAGTGACCCTGGTAAATTCGTTTTAAATCACAAATTGACCTGTTTGAATGCTATAATTAGGTTTGCATTATCCCTCTGCAGGTGTTTCGGGATTCTGGAATATGTCTGACAGATAAATACATCAACAGCCATTTGGCGACCAAAACAGAAATATCGTCCAATTTGGTCCTGGGTTTTCCACAGTAACATCATCAAATATTAACACTGGGTTTGTGTATGTCACGCCATGTACACCCTACAATATCCCCTGTAATAGTTGGTATTTGGGCTGAAAAAGTGTTTCTGAAAATACACATGCATGCTCAAAGTGGACTCCATCCGGATGTGTTAGCAGTGACAAGAGAACATCTGTCTTGCCACAGTTCAATGGACCTACAATTATTGTACATAGTCGTATGTAGTCAGGAAGGAGTATGCCATTCTTCTTGTGGTCTTCTTGCACGCCGTAACAGCTCCAGTCCCTTACAACAAAGTCTTCATGCTTCACCCACCCTGCCAAGATAGCTACTACTTCAGATACTGACGTGGAACGGGTTTTGATTGAAAATGATGAACATTATGCCCTGCCATGATACTGACGACGTCAAGTACTGACGTGCAATGGGCTTTCATGGAGAATTTAGTTAAATATCATAATTTTCTGCTGTTGCATGTCTGCAGTGGAAATATTGATAGCAACAGCTTTAGTGGTACCAAATAAATGGTGCAAATGGCTCTGAACACTATGGGACTTAACATCTGAGGTCATCAGTCCCCTAGAACTTAGAACTACTTAAACCTAACTAAGCTAAGGACAGCACAGACATCCATGCCCAAGGCAGGATTCGAACCTGCGACCGTAGCAGTCTCGCGGTTCCGGACTGCAGAGCCTAGAAGCGCACAAATAAAACACATACATGGTTACACATATTTTTATTCAGTAATTATACATGGGATGCACTACATCAACAGGTTCTTTCTTTATCTTAACACCAGTACAGAATATAGAAAATAAAGCCTTCTTGTAAGCACAGAATTCAACATGTAGTTCTCTCAAACTTATTAGCTGTACATTGGTTTCCCTTGACACCATGCTGAAACACTGCTCGAAGTTGTCTACATGCACACTGTTTGTGTGTAGATACTCTGCAATACCCCTATACACAGCTTTAACACAAGGCAACCATCTGTTCAGTCATTCTGACAATATGAATTTCATCATCTGTAGACTGAACAAGCTATGATGGAGTGCTGTAAATAAATGGATGTGGCCACCCAATTTCACATGGAGTGTAGAGTCATTGTACACTGTTGTAATGGATAGAGTAAGAGATGCACAGTAAACGTCCAAAGGAAGATGGCTCGGATGATACTCGGTGGTCAACTGCTGCTTGATGATGGCTTTTCCATGACACAGTTCATCCCATTCCACCTCCATAAATCGCACTTTAACACTTTTAGCTGCATTCTTGATCTCTGTCACAACACACCAGTCTCTATCTGCAGATGCTTCTATACCAATGTGTAAATGCTTCGAACCACCAGCGGTTAAATTATATACTGAAGTGAGCAGTAGTGTGCACATAGCTTAACCGATATCCTCTCATCCACTACATCCTCACTTTGTCCATGCACTATCAATGAATATTCTGTGATGACGCCTATGATGGGTCCAGTACAGACCTGTGTCACGCTAATTCGGACCCACAGTGCACTTCTGTGAGTCAGGGGCTGGCTGGGTGTCTTCAGCTGATAATAACAGCTCATTGTCCTGCTACAGCAAGGTGACCAGGTGCGCAACAGGATTCCAGGACGCAGCCACTGCTGTCGGTACAGCCAGGCTGGGACACATCGCTGCTGCAGACCCTGACAGCGTGGGGGCTTTGCATCCACTGATCAGTGAAGGAGAAAAACTGCTACATGCGATAATAGCAGCACGTTAACTTCATACCCCCCACACGACGGTAAGCACAGTCATTAAGACAGGGGTACGTACTCGTCCGTGACTTCTTCCTATTCTGCCTGTGCTGCTCCTGCTGGGCAGCACTGGACATTCCAGTCTGTCGTTTCACGCTGACTGCAACTGAGGCCGCAGACCTGCTGGGCCTGCCTCGTATCGCCGATGTGATCAGACGCTGCGTTGCCAGGGGCTATTGACAATTTCAAGCACCTCTGGTGGTATAACTGTGTTGTGGGTGCACTTGGGCTTTCCTTCCTGAAGTGAAACGGCGCCGCCATTTTGAATTTCCCGCGAATTACCATGTGGGCGTTCGGATGGGAGTTCAGCACAGCCTTTGGGCCCATTTCTGAAATTCCCGCCAAAATTCTAAATTTCAGCCAGAATTCGAAATTCCAACCAGTAGGGTAGGTGGGGAATGGAGAAGGGATGGGGAGGGGGTGGGGACCCACATGCCATCTGAGGAAAACCCAGGATGTCATCTGGGGCTGGGTGAGTGTGGGGAGTAAGTAATAGATCAATTTAATCGTTTTGCATATCAATTTGATATCAAAAGTGTCCTTGGAAACCACTTACTCTATTATTTTCAAATACCTGGTGAAATTTGATGAGACAGGAATCTTGGTAAGAAATGAAAAACTGTCTCTTTGTAATATTGCAACAGTTGAAATTAGATGGCAGGAGTGCACAAATCTGGTGAATAGAAATCCATGACACCAATGAATATATGTGATACCTGATCTAATGCACTAAGAGTTGGATAACATCGTTCAGTTTGCATTGGGGCCTTAAGATGACAATAATGTAGTGTCCTAACTGGCCATGTAATTAATATACATGGTGACTGTAATTAAAGTTAAACTTTCAAACCGCTGTAGAAATAACATCACTGGTCAGAATGACTTCGCATTGCAACGGAATGTTGTTGAAGAACAGAGAAAACGTATGGCAGAAGAAAAATACATAGTTACAAAATGTAGCAATGGATGGCGCTGTAAGCATCATGATTTAATAGTGGTCGACTACAAGTGACAATTGAATCATACATCAATGCTTAAGGCGTATATTTCACACTAAACAAACTGTACTACTCAGTGTCCATGGGTTTACAGGCGTGATACTGTTATTTACCTAAGTCCATCCACCACAGCAAGGTCATATCACATCGAATGGGAAAAATCGTGATTCAATTGTCTTGAGGCCAGAATCCGCATAAAAAGCATCAATCAGAACGCCCTGCCTGTCAATTTTATCCATCTGGTCGCTTCCTTCTTCTCACGCCGTTCATCCTATGTTACCCTCCATGACACCAACTCCTGTATCTTTTATCCCATTGCTGGCATCCCCCAGGCTCTGTCCTCTCCCCTCTCCTCTTTCTCCTGTACACTGCTGATATGCCCAAGCCAACCTCTCCTGTCCACCTCCTCCATTATGCTGAAGACACCGCCTTCCTGGCTCTCTATCCTACACTTCAACAGTCGCAACGCACCCTCCAAACCCACCTTGACCAGTTCAACACTTGGTGTAACCAGTGGTTCCCTCATATGAACCTCTCCAAATCCGTCATCCATCCTATCCTATCTTATGCCAGCATTGCCTGGATCTCTGTCCCCCCTCGCGCTTTTATAAGGCCCTCCAAATCCTAGAATGCCATCTGCTCCACCTTGCGTTCTGTATCTGCTTCCCCCACATGAACCCTGTATGAACTCATCCCTTTCCCCCACCTCCTCCTTTTCCTCCAACGTCTCCACATCCTTGACACTCTCTGCAGGCTTGATCCCCCCACCCCCTGGTTTCCTCCTTCCTCTCCATCCCCACCCCCCCACCTGTTGCCGCACCTCTGTTGCTGTATCCCTCCCTCTCTCCACCTCCACAGCCTCCATCTCCTTCATCAGGGAAATTTTCAGAACCTTCCCTTCCCAGATGTTGAACTTCTCCATGACCTCTACTCTTCCTTCCAGCTGTAACCTGGCCTTGTCCCCCTCCCTCCCCAGCCCCCCCCTCTTTTCCTCTCCTCCTCCCAGAGTGGACTTCCCTCCTTCCCCCTGAGTCCCTGTACCCCCTCCTCAGCTGTTTTCCTCTCCTGTCCCTTCCCTCCCCAACCCCACCTCATCCCCCTTCTCTCCCCTCCTCCATTTCCCTCTCCCCCCCCCTTACAGATCCTCCCAGGTTTTTATTCGTTATCAGTGTGCTGCGTTAGTGTTGCGTTTCGGTGCTGTTATACAGTGTCATCTAGTGATGTGGTTTTAATTGAGTGCTCGACCTGTTTATTGCCGATGACTGTTCCTTGCCACACCATCCGTCACGTGGCTGTTTTAATCGTTCTGCACCTTTTTATGCTCTGGCCGTACTTTGCCTGGTGCCTTTTAATCTAGTGTGTGTTTTTTGTGTAAACTACTTTTTTAGATTTATATCTCCGTTTTACAGTCACCGCTTTGTATGCTTTCTTTTATTATGCTCTGCCTTTTTTGTTTCTATTCCCCGCCGTGTTTTCTTCTTTATATTGTTTTAAATGGCTTCCTGTCTATTTATGTCTCTTGGCTGAAGAGCAGCGCTTATGCTGCTGCCAGCCTGCCCCTGATGGGGAATGGAAATTACAATAAACGAAAAGAAATCAATCAAAATCAAATCGGATTATTAATTTACGAGCGACTGGAGCAAAATATGTTCAATGTGCTGTCCACCATTTCCTGCAACAACTTGAAATTCAAAAACAGCATGTTCAGAATATTGAAAGGTGGCTACACTGAGCCACAGCGCCAAAAATCGCGCCAGAGAGAGTATTGTTCCACCGCCTCCACCGGCAGTGCATATTGAGAGGTAGCGGCAGGCAGTTCTTGCCGAGAAGTTGTGGTGGACACTGCTTGTAGCTGAAGTTGGAATGAGATAGGGTAGTAGTGAGTGTTTGTTCGATGTTTTATGCAGCTATGTGATGGGAGAGATAGCAGATGTTATTCCAATGGAGATATTGTAATGGTCAGAGTGCTTTTCGTCAATATATATGAAGGTAATAAATATTATGTTGTCTATTTATTTGTGTGTCCTGAATAATGTGTCATTACAGGTTCAGTCAACAAAGCATCTGGCTTGTGTTCTTGTATTAGAGTGTAATTCTGGGTTTCTTGCACAATTATAGTATTTCTAATTTTCTTTTATCACGTCAGTATAAATGATATTTAAAAATTCTTGTCTTGTTGAAGAAGAACCGTGCCAGATGTGCGTTGAGTCATACTACCACATACAGAACAGCTACACTTGTGCTTTGTTGGATTCGTAGATTTTATAGTTGCTGGGGACTTAATTAATTAACTGTATTAACGAAAATGTTCTTTCATTCTTTGTTGTTGTTCTATGCAGTCAGATAGCGTAATAATACTAGTCAGGGCCATCCGTTTACGAGACTTGAGTAATCGGACACACAGCTACTAAAAAAAATATTTGCATTCATATTTATTTTAATTAAGCCCCCATGCACGTGGCGACCGCTGCTTCGGATCGTCCTTTGGAATCTTCTTATTGTAAAAATAGTAGACCGTAGCATTGTTGTAGTAATTTGTAGTTTAGTAATTGTAGTCTATTTTGCATGTGTAGATTTGGTAATTGTCATTCTTCTAATGGTATTTTCTTTTTTTTTAGAATTTGATTTGTTGTCTTGTATACGCGTTGACGATTTAGTGCAATTATTTCAATTGTTCGTCAATCGTGTTTGAGGGAAATATTTCGTGTGAATGGTATTGTTGAAGATAAGGAGTCATTGTGTATAATTTTCGTACAGTGACGAGTTTTGTATATTTTGTAAATGATTACGCGATCAATGAAAAAGGCAAAAATGATGAATAGTGAGAATAACGAAATTGTTGACATGGCGAACTCGCCAACACAGGACAACAGTATGATGGATAATGAAGTGGAAAACAATGTAATAATTCGGGAAAATAGTCCGGAACCATTTCAAAATTTTTCTCAATCAGAAAATTCACAGAATACGAGATTAACGATAGAGGATTCTGAAATAGTATCGAACAGAGATAGCCTTACAACTATGCAGAAGGAAGTTAGTTTTGTGGGAAATGTTAGGGGCGAAAAGAATTTCGAACAACTTAACACGGAGCAGTTGATGAGTGCAATACTAAATTTGGGATCTCGGTTAGAATCACAAATGGGAACAATGGAAACACGGTTAGACTCACTTGGATCACAGATGGGAACAATGGAAACACGGTTTGGATCTGAATTAAAAACAGAGATGGGAACTTTGGAAACACGGTTAGATTCACGAATAGGGACATGTTTCAAAAATATGAAAGATGAATTAAAGAAAGAAATCAGAGAAGAAGTACAACCGATTTTGAATTCTCACAATAATAGATTAATTGCAGTAGAGATTAGACAAAGGGAACAGGATAGAGAACAGGAGGAAAGAGATCGCGTGATAGTACAGAAATTTTCAGAATTAAATTTACAATGTGCACACGATAAGGAAGAAATACTTGAAAGAATCGAGAAATCCGTACCAAATGACAGAATAAATAACCTAATACAACAGTATGAACAGTTAACTACTAAATGTGACCATACTGAAACCCGAGTCGCGACACTTACGGAAGACGTAAATAAACAGAAAGAACAAATAGGTGATTTATCGGAAAGAGTGGAGGAGATTTCAGATAAATTGACAAATCTTAGTTTAAATGGGGACAGAGATTCAGATGACACAGCTCCATTGCCATTTTCAGAAACCGAAGAGTACCAGAGCATAAGTAAACATGTTGAAAATCAAGGAAAATTTAATGAACGCGTTAAAAGGGAGTCTGAGGCATTAGGAAAGCAAGTCGAACAAATTGAAAGCAAAATCGTAGGAAAGGACGGTAGAAGAAATTTGGAATCACCGATAGCAGCCGGTTTTGAAGAAAGTAATTTATTTCATTTACGAGAAGCAACAAGAGAGTGCCAGGCGCGCGAACTTGACAATAATCGGCATTGGGACTGGGACAGACGCGGTAGGTCTTTGTCGCCACGAGCCGAAAACTTTGACTATAAACACTTTTTGACTGTTCGGAAATTTAAGATCTTCCGCAATTCTAAGAATGACATACATCCACGTCCATGGTTAGATCAATTTATGTACGCACTTCCGCCAAACTTGCCACTAAGTCACAAACTGAAATTTATGTGCAGCTATTAAAGTCCTCAGGGGATTCACTACTCTAAGTGAATATGTGCCGTAGCGAGCATAGGGCCCCGAGCTGTAGTGGTGCTATTTCCCTTTTAGTTTTCTGTACCGCTGCCTACTCTTTCACTATTCTTTGCATCTATCGAAACAACTCTTCGACTATCAATCTATCTAGAGAGCGTGTAAACAATAACCGGATATGACTGTTTTACCCAAGAGTGACTTTGGAATTTACCGTTTGGACTTACTATATTTTCTGCAGCATTCATTGGTAGTTGAAACAAAATTTTACCTGTTTGTCTTCGTGACAATATTACTTCTTATGTCGACGACATTCTTATTGCTAAGCATTCTTGGGGTGAGCACAACAAGATTTTGGATTCATTGTTGCGTATTTTTGCAAGAGTTGGCATTGCAGTGAACTTGGAAAGGTCCGAATTTGGTCGTTCTCAGATGAAGTTTCTCGGTCACATTGTTTCTACAGAGGGTATTCTTCCTGATCCAGAGGGGCTAGACGCTATTCGTAATTGTGCTGTTCCTGCCACAAAGCGTGATGTTCGTGGTTTCCTTGGTGTCTGTAAGTTTCTTGGACGCTTTGTTGGATTGGACAGTTTGGCCACGCCTCGTTTTTGCGATCTATCTGGAAAGTTCTTTTTAAACGAAAATCGGTCGACAACTCTGTTTGGTTAGTTTGTATTCCTGATGAGTGGGTTAATAAGCTGATTTGGTATACGCATTTCAGTTATGCACACTTTGGTCCCAGAAAATGCTTTCATAAATTACGAGAAAATTGCTACTTCAATAATATGGAAAAACGTATTCGATTTGTTCTTGCCAAATGCAAATTATGTCAAAAGGCTAAGCCGCCGACAGTATCTCACAGAGCACCGTTGTTTCCTATCATTCCAGCGAAATTAAAGGACATGGCTGCAGTTGATTTGTTCGGTCCAGTGGTTCGATCTACTAATGGTTTTGCGTACATTTTCGTAGCAGTGGAGTTGACATCAAAATATGTGTGTTTTACACCGTTACGCAAAGCAACAGCTCGTTCAGTATCTAATGCTTTCATTAACCATTTTCTTAAAGAAGTGGGTCATGTTGATAAGGTTATATCAGATAATGGATCACAGTTTCGTTCTAAAATTTGGCTTCGTACTCTACGGCGTCGTAAAATTAAACCAATTTTCATTTCACTTTTTCACCCCCAATCTAACGCTTCAGAGAGATGGATGAAGGAAATCAATAAATTGTGTCGTCTTTATTGTCATCAGAATCACAGAACTTGGGACCAGTATCTTTATATTTTTCAAAACATTCTGAATGAACTTCCTAATGACTCAACTTCTTTACCACCAACACTGATATTAAAAAACAAAGCACCGACAAATCGCATTTCTGAAATCGTTCCTTTTCCGCCTTCACGGAAACTGCGGCATTCTGAAGTTATCAACCTGGCTCTACAAAATATTGCATCTGCGGCTGCTAGAAGAGAGAAATCAGCTAAGCGTCCTGGTCGTTTAAAAATCTTGTCAGTTGGTCAGAAAGTGTTAATTAAGTCTCATCGATTGTCTCACAAAGGAAAAGGCTTGTGTCGGAAATTTTTTCTGCTTTATAACGGCCCATATAGAATTCGCAAAATTATTCATGATAACACTGTGGAAGTAGAAACTCTTAAATCACGACGCTCTAAGGGAATACATCATATATCAAACGTTAAAATTTTTGTGGAATGACATACTTGTGAGAAACTAACAGCTACATGTAAACATGCGGAGAGTACAAGGATACCGCGCTGTGTTTTGGCAGCGGCATATACTCAAAGCAACAGTCAAGTCTGCGCGCCGCACAGGGCAGTCGTTGACCGCAAACAATCACTTCCTACGTCACGCGCCTACAGCTGATCGAGCGCTCAGTGCGAATGCACTGACAGCCGTAAATAAATACAGTCTTTCTCCGAATAAAATCAGTATAAAGCTATAGTGACTTGATAAATTCTGTTATTAACATTCAGTATTTTTCAGGATACGGTTCTATAAAATATTTAAGAACTTCAGGTAAATTCTGTGCGTGCCTGACGTTAAGACGACTTGCTATCGAGAAAATTTCAGGAAAAATGTCATTTCGAAGAAGAAAGTAATAAACTAAAAAGGTAATTATTAATTGAGTTTATTTTTCAGGTAACATATTTCCACTTAGGTACGTACTTTAGACGTAATTTGCTGCTCGCGATTACGTGATTCATACTTTGTGCTAATTACATGTTCAATGAAATTACTTGTGAAGCGACGTGCTTGCGTACGTTAACTGATTTTGACAATGATTATTAATGAACTGGACTGTTACTTGTGTATATTATGCATCGCTTGGCTGCACTGCTTTTTCACTGATGTTATATTTTTTTTTATTATGTGCCTGCTGTGCTTATTTATTTAAATTATAATTGTCACCTGATTAATTGTGCTGATGTGGTTAGGTATGTAAGTTATACTTTGTGATTTATCTGCTTGCGCCTTCATGTTTACTTATTAAGATGACCTGTTTAGTACGTAAGATATATGTTTACTGCTATGCGTATGGATTGCACATTTACACATTTCTGCTTGTTGTCATAACTATACTTTAATTTGGTATATAGCAATGCTGATGTACAGTGTACAAACATAGAGTTTAGGTTACACTACGGTACTATTTACAGATTGTTCGCTTGGCAGAGCCTCGTTGTAAGAATTGTGCTGCATCCACTTGTTGACATTCTGTTCACTACTGGTATATTTACTCGCTGTTGCTTGTTTTGCTTACGCTCAGTGCTTTATATTTTAACATAAGAAAATGAACTGCAATAATTCGACGAACGACATTAGTACAAGAAACATCATAGAAGTCACATGAGCTGGAGGTTTTATGAAAGCTGTATAAATGTATGCCAATAGGAAGGAAGCTAACGACATGACATACCAACACAGTTATTACACTGCATTTTTCGTGAGCAATTGAAATAGGAAGTGACACTTGACACAAGAAATACTCCACATGTTTGCTTCTGTTTGCCATAATTCTTGAAGTGGTGTACACACTGTGAAATATTATGATCATTCACACTCCGTAATCGTACTTAATTACTGAGAGTTATTCGAACTAAGTCTGTTAGAGGTCATGTATGCATCCTTTGTTTATAATTCATAATGAGTAGAAGAATTAGGTCAGATGGATTACACAGAGGTTGTGTGTTGACAGTGTGTCTTCGGATTGTATGGGATGATGAGGTTTGCATTAGGATTTTATCTGTACTTGTTCGAGGAGACTGACTTGAGGAAAGAGTTGTTATGGAAGTGAAATGATATTAGTAATAAGGTTTATATGTACTGATGATTGAAGAGGTATTATTGAGGTATTGAGATTGTATGAAGTTGATGATTATTGGAGTTTTTGTGGACAAGAGGTAAGGTAAATGATACTGGCAATAAGGTTTATATGTATCGACGTATTGAAGAGGTATTATGGAGGTATTGAGATTGTATGAAGTTGATTGGAGTATGGTGTATAAGAGGTCAAATAAGTGAGGTGCATATTTTTTTTTTGTTGTTGGTCTATATGGAACAAGGAGGATGAAGATAGCAGACTAGAACACTAAAATGGAAAGAAGATTGTCTACACACACTTTGTTAAATCACTAAGCAGTATGTACTCTTTTTTTGGAGAGAGGAAGCATTGCATATCTTGGCACACTGACAGTTGTTCAGCAACCATACATTTTGATCTGGCTTGGCAAACATTGGTCTTGACATGATGACTATGACGTTGACTTAACTATTATTGACTGTTATACATTGCTGTCACTACTACTTGATACACATGATGAACATGAAATTTGACAGAAGTGGATTCAGACAGTTAACACTATACAATTACACAGTAGTACTTAATGTGGATGAAAGATGAGTGAGTGTGTTTTGTGTGTTTTCCTTTCCTAATCCTACCCACCTATCTCCTAAATATTATTTTATTTGTTTGTAGTGGCTTGCACTGACACCCATAAATATTATAGGTTTACTGATGTTTGTGTATTTGTAATAGTAATATGACAATTATCTGATATCATTTGTGTGTTTGTTATGATTTGTATGTTTAGTGTAAGAGCATTGTAAAAGCATTTGTATGTGCATTCAAACTATTGTTCATGCTTGAACTGTCTGATTAGTGATGATGAAATTATGGACTGTTACTTGTACTTTTTCTACATGATTGGTGCCACTAGGACATGTTTAATTTGTGCTGAGGAGCAGTGTGATCAGTGATAGTTGTTTAATGTCATTTGTCGGTGTCTGCACCTACTCAACATTGGTGGGTGCCATTGATGGACTGCTTCTACTGAAATGATGTCACCTGTTGGAGTCTGAACCTACTCCACAATGCTGGGTGCCACTGATGGAACTGCTTCTACTGACATAATGTCACTTGATGGTGTCTGCACCTACTCAACATTGCTGGGTGCCATTGATGGACTGCTTCTACTGAAATGATGTCACCTGTTGGAGTCTGAACCTACTCCACAATGCTGGGTGCCACTGATGAACTGCTTCTACTGAAATGATGTCACCTGTTGGAGTCTGAACCTACTCCACAATGCTGGGTGCCACTGATGAACTGCTTCTACTGAAATGATGTTACTTCTTGCCGTCTGCACCTACTCAACATTACTGGGTGCCACTGATGGACTGATTCTACTGAGATGATGTCACCTGTTGCTGTTTGTACCTGTTCCACAATGCTGGGTGCCACTGATGGACTGCATCTATTGAAATAATGTCACCTATTGGAGTCTGCACCTGTTCCACAATGCTGGGTGCCACTGATGGAACTGCTTCTACTGACATAATGTCACTTGATGGTGTCTGCACCTACTCAACATTGCTGGGTGCCATTGATGAACTGCTTCTACTGAAATGATGTCACCTGTTGGAGTCTGCACCTGTTCCACAATGCTGGGTGCCACTGATGGACTGCTTCTACTGAAATGATGTCACCTGTTGGAGTCTGAACCTACTCCACAATGCTGGGTGCCACTGATGGACTGCTTCTACTGAAATGATGTCACCTGTTGGAGTCTGAACCTACTCCACAATGCTGGGTGCCACTGATGGACTGCTTCTACTGAGATGATGTCACTTGTTGCTGTCAGCACCTATTCAACAGTGCTGGGTGCTACTGCTGGAACTGTGAACTACTTGTTGTGAATATTTGTATTAACTGATTTTTTGTGTATTACTGTTTGTGAAAAGTTATAAGACTCTTACCTGCTCATATTCGTCATTGCTGACGTTATCGATTGAATTGTTTAACCACATGATATTTCTGTAAACTATTATGTAAAGTCACATGTATGAAAGAATTTGTATTGCTTAGTGTATTTTATATATTAGGCTATTGAAAGGGCAGTGCAAAGCCAAAATTTTATCTAGTTATATGATATTTACGTATTAATATTATCTTTTATTTTTGTCTGTATTTTTTTTTGACGAATTTGGTGGTATTTTCACCACCAATGCTGGCAAAAATACCATCAAATTCTAGCCCGTGGAGGAAGGGCATATGAAAGGTGGCTACACTGAGCCACAGCGCCAAAAATCGCGCCAGAGAGAGTATTGTTCCGCCGCCTCTTCCGGCAGTGCATATTGAGAGGTAGCGGCAGGCAGTTCTTGCCGAGAAGTTGTGGTGGACACTGCTTGTAGCTGAAGTTGGAATGAGATGGGGTAGTAGTGAGTGTTTGTTCGATGTTTTATGCAGCTATGTGATGGGAGAGATAGCAGATGTTATTCCAATGGAGATATTGTAATGGTCAGAGTGCTTTTCGTCAATATATATGAAGGTAATAAATATTATGTTGTCTATTTATTTGTGTGTCCTGAATAATGTGTCATTACAGGTTCAGTCAACAAAGCATCTGGCTTGTGTTCTTGTATTAGAGTGTAATTCTGGGTTTCTTGCACAATTATAGTATTTCTAATTTTCTTTTATCACGTCAGTATAATTGATATTTAAAAATTCTTGTCTTGTTGAAGAAGAACCGATCCAGATGTGCGTTGAGTCATACTACCACATACAGAACAGCTACACTTGTGCTTTGTTGGATTCGTAGATTTTATAGTTGCTGGGGACTTAATTAATTAACTGTATTAACGAAAATGTTCTTTCATTCTTTGTTGTTGTTCTATGCAGTCAGATAGCGTAATAATACTAGTCAGGGCCATCCGTTTACGAGACTTGAGTAATCGGACACACAGCTACTAAAAAAAATATTTGCATTCATATTTATTTTAATTAAGCCCCCATGCAATATGTTGCGCAATGAGTGCCTTCAGTGCAACTAAGTTTGCTATCAGAACACTGAACACAACATCTTTCAGACATCCCCACAGCCAGAAGTCACACGGATTAAGATCAGGTGATTGGAACGGCCAGGCTGTAGGGAAATGGTGGCTGATAATTCCAGCATTTCTGAAATGGCACTTCAGCAGCCAGTTAACTGGGTTTGCAGTGTGCGGAGGTGCACTGTCTTGTATACAAATGATCCCATCCACACATCCACGCTGTTGGAGAGCTGGAACGATAGGGTTGCGCAAAAGACATTCACAGCGCTTACCAGTGACGGTACAGGGAACGGGACCAGAAGCACCTGTCTCTTCGAAAAAATATGACCCTATGAGAAACAATGGCATAAACCTGCAAAAAACAGTGACCTTTTCATGATGAAGTCGTACTGGTTGATTTGCAAGTGTATTTTCTGTTGCCCATATTCGACAATTCTGTGTATTGACATATCCTGTCAGACTGAAGTGGGGGCTTCGTCTGTCCACAAAATCTTCCACAGCCAGTCATTATGCACTTCCATGAGAGCAACAAATTCTGAAGCAAAGGTTTCTCTTGCTGGCAGGTCAACTGGAAGCAGCTCGTGCACATGGGTAATTTTGAAAGGATAGCAAAGAAGGATGTTTCGTAGGATTTTGCGCACCGTGCTCTTGGGTACGTCCAATGTTAGGGCAGTTCTCCGTGCACTACACGTTTGCACACCACCACTCGTCTCCTCCTGCATTGCCGTGGCCACTGCTTCTACTGACGTCGAATCAATTGGTTTCCACCCTCTACCAGGTTGCACACCAAAAGACCAGCTTTTCGAATTTCCAAATAATTTTCTCCAGACCCATGGCAGCCATCGGACTAACGCCCTTTTTCAACCCCTTCAGTGCCCTGAAGTTCTGCAGAGTGACACGTGCACAGTCATCATTCTTGTAATACAGCTTTACAAGCGGAGCGCGATCCTGCATTGAGACAGTCACGACGAACGTCGCAGACGCGAAGGGAGGAAAAGCCGTGTACCCGGCGTGTTTATACCAACTTCAATGGATCGTGCACATGACAGGTGTTTTTACTTACGTATTCTGACACATACAGCGCCAACTATTGATCAATTTTCACACTTTGTTTTTCTTCTGCCTTACTTTCCCCCCCTTCTCCGATAATGTTCAATTGCAATTTGACGTCATGGTGACCAGTGGTGTTATTTCTACAGCGCTTTGAAAGCTATTTAATTATAATCACCCTGTATTTTACAAAAGTGCGGCTGTTCGTATTCCTTATTCCTAGAAGTTTACGACCAGCCGCAGTCCCACGCCTGCTTCAGTGATGGATCCTCTAAAACTGAATCTGGGGCACGCCCGACCTGTCTCGCTGTCTTCTTGTAAGTAAGGACCCCGGCTACCCCTGTGTAATAATTCCAACGAAGTCAACGTCTAGAGCACATCCTACGCTATTTTTAGGGAAGCAGATTGTGTCCTGCATTGATTAAGGTTAATGCAATCTCTATTTTTATTTTTTATATTAACTATTGCCTCCGTAAATAAGAGATTGCCCTGGTCCTAAAGCTGCTAGCTGTGGTTTAGTTGCTGAAACTAACCGTTCAACTGCTCAAGAACCCAATGGTAGGCCTATGCTGTCAGTAACAACGCCTGTTAAGGTAAACGTCACATCACCTGATCAGCCGAGCTTCCCAACTCCTCTCAGGCCATTTGAGTAAATGCTACCACGGAACATGATAGCAAACAAACGAAACAGAGAACTTCTTCAATATTTGCAGACGCTCCAGCGAAAGATGCGTTGCAATATGGACAACAGGTGTCCACTGACAGAAAAGGAAACCTATTTTCTAAAAGACGTTGGCATAGTCAGCCTCAATTACATAGAAAAAACTCCTCAAATACAGCGCAGAACGAAATAGGCTTTCTAAGAAGCTTGTCCAACATGCAGAAGATGTGGATTAGGACGCACTGTATCTTACGTGTCTTAAACCATTTTCTAACAATAATCCAGGCGATGAAAGGATTCAGTGTGTAAGCTGCAGGCGGGGGCACATCTGCCAGTCTTAAAACTGACGTGAAAGCATTTTTTTGTGAATCTTCTAAATGTGAAGATCTCATCGGGCGTTCACACGAGGAATGATAAACAGTCTGGACTTACATTTCTGTCAAACTGGTAATATAACAACGATCACACCATGTATTATTGTAGTTTTTGTGATAAAGCTGTAAGCATTTGTGTTAAAATGAACTGTGACTATGAAAGTCGATATATTTTCAGTTAAATAACCAATGTCGTAACCAAATTAAATGATAAAATCGCAACTGTTGGGACACCTTGCCCCGTAGGTGGGGTAGATTGGGCCACGTGGTATTTCTGTACTAAATATTCTTTTTATGAATATACAAGCAGTGAGAGGTCTTAGTTACTTAGGTGTAAATGTGCTGAAGTGATGTACCTATGTTTCCACACAAAAAAGATTAATGGAAATGTTTTAAATATAACCTTAAAAAATCAACACGTGGTCCGCCGTGTCCCCGTCTCCCCTGCAGTGAGTTGTCCGCCAAACTGACACACACTGCAGCGACATCATTCGAACATTCGGCCGCAATAGCGAGACACAAAACGATGAAATTCTGTTTTACAGACTTCAAAGCCACTTGCGGCAAAAAAACTGAATTTAGCTACACTCCTGAAGAATTTGTTACTGATATTACCATACTAAACTCCGCCTGGGGCCAGTTGCCTAGCAACAGCCACTGCCAGTCCCAAGCCCGGATAAAGGAGGAGGGTTGGGCATTGGGCTAACAATCTCGTCCTGTAAAAAACTCTTTGTTACGAAACACAAACTTGCCGCGGACGTGAGTGGATACAATGGAATACGAAAACTGCAAAGGAAAAATGTTATACGATTTAGAAATTTTAATTTTGGATCTTGGAATGTTTAGAGCCTGTATAGACCAGGAACAATCCAGACTATGGTCTCAGAAATTAACCGATATGAACTGGACCTGGTGGCGGTACAAGAGACAAGTCGGCTACGAGAAGCAACTCACAAAGAGGATGGATACACTCTACTCTACAGCGGATGTGTAGATAAACACGAATCGATGGTCTTGTAATACACAACAAATCAGCAAATTCGGTGAAGGAATTCAAAGCTGTTAACGAGAGAATATCCTACATAGTACTTGTAAATGAAGTTCATGCCCCAACTGAGGATAAAACAGATGAGGAAAAGGAAGAGTTCTATGACCAACTAGAACAACCCAACTGAGAGCACACCAACTAGAAATATCTGGGTAGTGCTGGGAGATTTTAATGGAAAAGCAGGAAAAGCAGAATTCTACATACCAACTATAGGAAGGCACAGTTTGCATGATGAGACCAATGAGAATGGTCAGAGGATGATCAACTAAGCTATCTCAAAGAATCTGAGAGTAAGTTCGACTTACTTCGAACACAAGAGAATACGTACGGGAACATGGTGTTCACCAGATGGAATAACCACCAACCAGATAGTGTGGTGCCACCGCCAGACACCACACTTACTAGGTGGTAGCCTTCAAATCGGCCGCGGTCCGTTAGTATACGTCGGACCCGCGTGTCGCCACTATCAGTGATTGCAGACCGAGCGCCGCCACTCGGCAGGTCAAGTCTAGAGAGACTTCCTAGCACTCGCCCCAGTGGTACAGTAGACTCTGCTAGCGATGGTTCACTGACTACAGACGCTCTCATTTGCAGAGACGACAGTTTAGCATATCCTTCAGCTACGTCATTTGCTACGACCTAGCAAGGCGCCATATTCAGTTACTATTGATATTGATATTGTGAATCATGTACCGTCAAGAGCGACGTTCATCATTAATGGATTAAAGTTAATTATCAAACTAATTACGTCCACTTTCTGAATTCTAATTCCTTGTCATGTTCCAGACCTCACGTCAGTATAGTTCTTCCCTCCTCACTCCAGCCTGCGTGAGCTAAAACGCGTGCATTTCGGTCTCCTCTAGTAACACGGTGTTGGCTCTTCTGCCAACACTACAGATAGATCACATCTTGGTGGACCAGCGCTATAGCCATAGAGTCGTGGACGTCAGGTCGTATAGAGGAGCCGACAGTGCATCAGACCACTTCCTCGTTGTGTGCAGGCTTAAACTCGTGTTCACCTACATGCATAAGAAGAAGGGGACACTAGAACCTGCTTTGAATGTTGAGAAACTACGAGAAAGTGCCATTAAAGAACAATATGCTATAGTAATCAAAAACCGTTTTGAGGTGCTAGAGACCCTGGAAGCGAGAGTGAACGTGGAGGAAAGGTGGAAAGAAATAAAGTCCACGGTTCTAAGTGTAGCGGAGCATATATTGGGAAGAAAGAAGATAATGAAGAAGAGGAAATGGTTCATCGAGACATGCCAGAAGGCTACAGAAAAGAGAAGGAAGGTGTGGGAGGATTGGCTAGCTGACAGGGAGAATGAGCAGAAAAGGGAACATTTTATCAACATCAGAAGGGAGACAAAGCGAATCCTAAGAGCAGAGAAGAGAATAATTCTGACCAGTTTGCTAGAACAAGTTGAGGCAGAGAGCCAAAACAAGAACTCAAGGCAATTCTTCGAATACGTAAAAAATCGGAAACGTGGATTTCAGAGTCCAGCTTTTCTCATTAGAGATACGAAAGGCAACTCGATAAATGACAAGGAAAGAATTGTAGAAAAATGGAAAGAATACTTCTCAGAGGCGTTTAATTGCCCAGACCCGGATGAGATATTTCCAGAAAACACTACAGAGGAAAGGAAAGATGAAGAAGAAAGGGAAGTTAGTGAAGAAAACGTGAAGATCGCAATCAAAGGACTCAGAAACAACAAAACCCCAGGGGAGGACAGAATAACATCAGAATTAATCAAGGAGGTGACAGCTTACACTTAGAGATATATATAAACTGATCCAGTTGATATGGAAGAAGGAGACACTGCCAGAAGAATGGGAATTTTCTATAACATGGCAAATATACAAGAAGGGAAGCCAAATGGAATGCTGCAATTACAGAGGAATCAGCTTTGTTGAATTTAACGTATAAGTTGCTGTCCATCATTATCCTCATAAAACTGCAAGCATTCATAGAGAACGACATACTGGAGTACCAAGCTGGCTTTCGACCAAATCGATCGACAATAGATCACATTTTCACACTAAGACAATTGTTTGAAAAACACTGGGAATATGATAAAGATACCTACAGCCTGTTCGTCTATTTTCAACGTGCGTATGACAGCATAGACAGAAATAGCCTATACAATGCAATACGTGACTTCAGAATCCCTGAGAAGCTAGTGAGAATGGTGCAAGTGTGTATAGAACGGTCAAAGGCAGCAGTATATTTCCGAGAAGCCACATTAGAAACTTTCAAAATTGAGACAGGCTTCACACAAAGGGGTGCTCTCTCATGTATTCTGTTCGATGACATCTTGGTTGGTTGTGGTCTTCAGCCCTGAGACTGGTTTGATGCAGCTCTCCATGTTACTCTATCCTGTGCAAGCTTCTTCATCTCCCAGTACCTACTGCAACCTACATCCTTCTGAATCTGCTTAGTGTATTCATCTCTTGGTCTCCCCCTACGATTTTTAGCCTCCACGCTGCCCTCCAATACTAAATTGGTGATCCCTTGATGCCTCAGAACATGTCCTACCAAACGATCCCTTCTTCTGGTCAAGTTGTGCCACAAACTCCTCTTCTCCCCAATCCTATTCAGTACCTCCTCATTAGTTATGCGATCTACCCATCTAATCTTCAGCATTCTTCTGTAGCACCACATTTCAAAAGCTTCTATTCTCTTCTTGTCCAAACTATTTATCGTCCATGTTTCACTTCCATACATGGCTACACTCCATACAAATACTTTCAGAAATGACTTCCTGACACTTAAATCTATACTCGATGTTAACAAATTTCTCTTCTTCAGAAACGCTTTCCTTGCCATTGCCAGTCTACATTTTATATCCTCTCTATTTCGACCATCATCAGTTATTTTGCTCCCCAAATAGCAAAACTCCTTTACTACTTTAAGTGTCTCATTTCCTAATCTAATACCCTCAACATCACCCGACTTAATTCGACTACATTCCATTATCCTCGTTTTGCTTTTGTTGATGTTCATCTTATATCCTCCCTTCAAGACACCATCCATTCCGTTCAACTGCTCTTCCAAGTCCTTTGCTGTCTCTGACAGAATTACAATGTCATCGGCGAACCTCAAAGTTTTTATTTCTTCTCCATGGATTTTAATACCTACTCCGAATTTTTCTTTTGTTTCCTTTACTGCTTGCTCAATATACAGATTGAATAACATCGGGGAGAGGCTACAACCCTGTCTTACTCCCTTCCCAACCACTGCTTCCCTTTCATGTCCCTCGACTCTTATAACTGCCATCTGCTTTCTGTACAAATTGTAAATAGCCTTTCGCTCCCTGTATTTTACCCCTGCCACCTGCAGAATTTGAAAGAGAGTATTCCAGTCAACATAAAAGCTTTCTCTAAGTCTACAAATGCTAGAAACGTAGGTTTGCCTTTCCTTAATCTTTCTTCTAAGATAAGTCGTAAGGTCAGTATTGCCTCACGTGTTCCAGTATTTCTACGGAATCCAAACTGATCTTCCCCGAGGTCGGCCTCTACTAGTTTTTCCATTCGTCTGTAAAGAATTCGTGTTAGTATTTTGCAGCTGTGGCTTATTAAGCTGATTGTTCGGTAATTCTCACATCTGTCAACACCTGCTTTCTTTGGGATTGGAATTATTATATTCTTCTTGAAGTCTGAGGGTATTTCACCTGTTTCATACATCTTGCTCACCAGATGGTAGAGTTTTGTCAGGACTGGCTCTCCCAAGGCCGTCAGTAGTTCCAATGGAATGTTGTCTACTCCGGGGACCTTGTTTCGACTCAGGTCTTTCAGTGCTCTGTCAAACTCTTCACGCAGTATCGTATCTCCCATTTCATCTGCATCTACATCCTCTTCCATTTCCATAATATTGTCATCAAGAACATCGCCCTTATATAGACCCTCTATATACTCCTTCCACCTTTCTGCTTTCCCTTCTTTGCTTAGAACTGGGTTTCCATCTGAGCTCTTGATATTCATGCAAGTGGTTCTCTTATCTCCAAAGGTCTCTTTAATTTTCCTGTAGGCAGTATCTATCTTACCCCTAGTGAGATAAGCCTCTACATCCTTACATTTGTCCTCTATCCATCCCTGCTTAGCCATTTTGCACTTCCTGTCGATCTCATTTTTGAGACGTTTGTATTCCTTTTTGCCTGCTTCATTTACTGCATTTTTATATTTTCTCCTTTCATCAATTAAATTCAATATTTCTTCTGTTACCCAAGGATTTCTACTAGCCCTCGTCTTTTTACCTACTTGATCCTCTGCTGCCTTCACTACTTCATCCCTCAAAGCTACCCACTCTTCTTCCACCGTATTTCTTTCCCCCATTCCTGTCAATTGTTCCCTTATGCTCTCCCTGAAACTCTGTACAACCTCTGGTTCTTTCAGTTTATCCAGGTCCCATCTCCTTAAATTCCCACCTTTTTGCAGTTTCTTCAGTTTTAATCTACAGGTCATAACCAATAGATTGTGGTCAGAGTCCACATCTGCCCCTGGAAATGTCTTACAATTTAAAACCTGGTTCCTAAATCTCTGTCTTACCATTATATAATCTATCTGATACCTTTTAGTATCTCCAGGGTTCTTCCATGTATACAACCTTCTATCATGATTCTTAAACCATGGTTTAAGAATCATGATGACATCTTAGAGAAGGTAATAAAAGAACTGTAGGCAACGGGAGTGGGCTGAGTAGAGATGGACGGTAGTTTCAATTGTCTCGCATATGACATAGTACTACTAAGTGAATCAACGCACGAGTTGAAAGGAATGTACCAGAAATGGACAATTATGCACAGAAGGTAGGGCTCAAAGTGAATCAAGACAAAACAGAGTTCATGCAATTAGGAAGAAGACAAGAGCAGGAAGAATTTCTTGAGATAGATGGCAAGAGGTTCAAGAGAGTACACCAGTTCATATACTTGGGATCTTGGTTTACAACGGACGACAACATAAAAATTGACATCAAGGAAAGAATAGCAGTGGGAATGAAATGCATGCATTCCCTCTGAGAGACGCTTGGCTCTAAATCGATCTCAGTCAACACTAAGATGAAAATCTACAACACAATGATATGCCCAGCTGTTATGAAAGGTTCAGAAACATGGAGCATGACTAAGCGAGAGAAGGAAAAACTGTTAATATTTGAAAGAAGAGTAATGAGGAAGATATGCGAACCAGTTTTAAATAACGGAGAATGGAGGAGGAGGAAGAACGAGGAAATCTACTTTCTGTTGCGACAACCATCAACCTTACAGAAGGTAAAGAGCAAAAGAATACAATGGGTGGGCCATGTAGCCCATACGCCAGTTGGAAGACAGGCGAAGATGGCACGAGCAGGGAAACCAAACACCAAACGCCCCGCTGGACGACCAAGGCAGCGCTGGATGGACGAACTGGAAAAGCCCTGGGCATTGAAGACACCTAGAACGTCCGAGCACTAAACACGAAGGAATGGAGGCAGGTTTTGGAAGCAGCAAGTGGTCTGCAGGGCCTGTGATCGCTGGATATCTATCTATTACCATACTAAAGTAATATTTATTTCCAAAAGAAAAATCGAAAACTAAAACTAAAAATTTAACTTTTGACAAATTAGTATTAAAAGAACCACATTGGCTAAAGATTTTTGTTGTGTGCTGGCTGAACCAGGGCCAGCTTAGAGCTCAAGCGACAGAATGCAAAATTTACACAGATATTGTATCGTAAATATCAGCGAAACCAAACCATTTTCACCCTCACCAGATTTAGATTTATTTTTAAAGGTCTAAACAAGTGCCCAAGTAACGGAAACTAATGTATGAAGGAGGGAAAGGGAAGGGGTTGTGAAATGATATGGCGCTCTTTTCGCCTGCAGCCGTTAGCATTTTGCAGTTGAAAGTTGTCAGCGCCGCTGCGATCTGTCTGGGATCTACTTACACTGTCCCAGATATAACAGAGTGATTCAAGAAGATATTCAAATATTTTAATATGTTATTCTACAAGTGAAACTAAAGAATAATGTTCATATAAACATAGATCCGCAAATGTTTAGTTACGGCTGATAAAAGGTTTTGCCTGAAATTTGACAACTTCGCTAATATAAAGCCATCACAAAACTGTACGAGGTTAAAGCACGATTTCCATTTATTTTGTTATTATTGGTCTGGTGAATCCAATAAAACATGTCTCAGACATGTATCTGATGTAGTTTTCCATAACATCCCGACAAGCAAAGATTATCATACAAGTAAATTTGTCTACTTTCGATTAGGAATGTAGAAACGTTTATGTCATTGTTGGCAACCGTTAGTGAGATGTTTCAGTCGTTTCCTAGCCTTGAAATGAATTAGTTTTCTGTATTGTTCAGTAAAAGAACATACTAACAACAGTGTAATTAAGTAAAATCACATAGTAACTGATGTAGTTTGTAGGTTATTTATGAAATAGGGATGCCTTTCAAAATTAAATTCTCTACAACTTCTGTTGAAAAGTTTGTGCAGTTGCCTGGAATTTAAGAAACAAATTGGTCCAAGTAGTTAATAAATTAAAAATTTTACGTAATTACTTCTATGCTTCTCTGGATGTTCTGCAAAACTACTGCAGATACACCAGATCAATAACAACAAAATAAATGGGAAGTGTGCTTTACTTCAACCTCGTACAGTTTTACGATGTATTCATATTAGCGAAGTTGCTAAATTTCAGGCAAAATCTTTTATTAGCGTAACTCCGTAGCTAAACATTTGCGGACTTATTTTAATATTAACTTTTTTCTTTAGTTTAACTTGTATAATAACATATTACAATATTTGCATATCTTCGTGAATCATCCTGTAGTACATTACCTTTTTTCCTCTCCTCGCTTGCTAAATTAAATAGATACGGTCCCATTTTCTGTAAAAACGTCAACGCCTGTCTGCCGCTAACACGACTGTCAGCTGTCTACTTAATTTATTTTCATGGAACACAAAAAAAGGTTATATTTGGAACATTGTATCAATATTTCATAATTTCGCAGTAGTTAGAAAGAATTAAGTCAATGTAGACGTGTTGGAAATTTTGTGATCCGTGCACATACTCCACATCAACTTAAAAAGGAAGTTGCAGATAAACTATACGTATTATTTATGTACGATTATTTAGTTATCTTCCGTTGGCTTTCAATCGGCGAATCAGCACTCGCATCGCAGTGACAAGAGAGCGGCGCGTAGCCAACGTCACTCTTTCCCTTCGAGGCGTTGGCAAAGCACAGCGAGAGAACTCAAGCCGGTACAGTAGGCAGTTTCAAGTACGAGTGCTCTCACAACTTCCTCCCAGGTCGTCTGAAGAGTAAAACTACGTGAGACAGGAAGGAATTACAGACACTGCCTGCAAGAAGGCATTTATTTAAATCAATGGGGAAAATTGAAAATTTGTGCCAGGCCGGTTGCTTAGTAAGGTGATATGCTGATAATTTTTTTTTAAAGTCTCATTTTGTTCGCTTTCGTTCGTTGTATATGCTCGGGGCGGATGTCGAAAGACACCCATTGTAGTTCGTTGTTGATCGGTGAACTCAGTTTTTTATTCCGACGGGCAGTTAACCTTCTGACCGAACACGCTGAGCTACCGTGCCGGCCCACTAAGCCCTAACACCCCTACCGTCGCCGGCCGCGGTGGTCTAGCGGTTCTAGGCGCTCAGTCCGGAGCCGCGCGACTGCTACGGTCATAGGTTCGAATCCTGCCTCGGGCATGGATGTGTGTGATGTCCTTAGGTTAGTTAGGTTTAAATAGTTCTAAGTTCTAGGGGACTGATGACCATAAATGTTAAGTCCCATAGTGCTCAGAGCCATTTGAACCCCTACCGTCAGACCCATATTGTCAACTTAAACACACACACACACACACACACACACACACACACTACTAATTTGGTTCCCCTTGCCCATTATTCTCATTACTCGCGGCATTTCGCCGATTCCCGTAACAGTTCGAGTCTGGTATATACACGGACTGAAGAGATCATCGGCCGTCCTCGACTTACTTGTATATCTATGGTCTCTGTTCTTTCTGACATTTCCGAAAGAACAGACACCACATGTATGCCTCTTTTGTATTGATTGCAGCGATTTCCGTTCCGCCAATGGCACAGTGGCTGCCATGCAGCGACGTTCCGAAACGGCGTATTGCCCTCCCTGACTGAACTGCCGCTTGGAGCGCTTACTGTTCCCACTGAGTCCAGTCGTCAAAACTGGAGTTCCGGAGACTTTACATTGGTGCAAACACGGAGAAGTTGTTTAAGACTGCAATGATTGTTGTTACCTGTCTGAACAAATTTCGTCAGTACCCTTGTCACGCGCGTCGAATCTCACAAGACAGTACGAGTAACCAATGTGAACGTACTATACTTTCACTAAGAGAGGACTCACCATAGCGTGTGTCGAGGGCGTCAGAACTGGCGACTTAACGAGCGTCGAGCGGCTGCTTACAAGACATGCGCACTGAGGGCACTTGGTGGGGAAGTGGTTGGTGGGGGCAGGCCTTGGTGTCGCTGCAAGGCCGTTTCGATTCTCCTCGGTGACACACACACTGTTCAGCGCGCTCCGCATAAGAACAGAACTGGCATATCTTCTGAGATCCACACAAATTACGCAACTTTTGCACAGCATTTAATGGCTCATGATTTTATGTTATTTGAAGGGCCAAAGTTTCAAATCAGGTAGACAAGAGATGGCGAAATTTTCTGAAGTGAGGTACTAATACATCGCCATTAGAATAATGTCGTATGAGTTATATCGACGCTGAAGATATGTCACATGCGAGATATCGATGTTTTCAATGTGCGTGATTTTCGACATATTAGGTACTGATTCTCATTTTAAAAAAATTGTTGCATTCGCAACAGGAAATTCCTATTAATCAAATTTGTTCTATGAGAAGTCTGCCGTTGAGCACGTCTCTTTCATCGCGTTGTTAGCTGTTAGTAACAACAGCCCACTTGTTGAAACCTGGTTTATTTGTTTTCGGTGTAGTTCGTAGTCAGAACATCAGTTAAAAGCACTAACTAGAGAGTGTCAATTCACACTATTTCATTCTTAACATTGGTGCTCAGATGACAAGCCACCACTAAGCAAAGAAGGGGAGGCTGAAAGGGGAACGGATAAATAAAGGGGCTATACAAGGAGTATGAACTTGAAGGCACTATTACGGATGGAAAAGAGCTTCATGGAAAGAAACAAATAATTAGATATTTGTTTGATGTATGCTGATGACACTATTAATCTGTCAGAGGTGGCATAGAACTTGGAAAAGCAGTTGAACAGAACTGATAGCGTCTTTGTAAAGAGGTTTAATACGAACAAAAGAAAACAATAGAGAGTAATGGAATGTAGTCTAATTAAGTCAAACAACGTAGAGGAAATTAGATTAGGAAATGAAACACTAAAAGCAGTAGTTTAGTTTTCTTATTTGGACAGCAAAATAGCTGATAATGACCAAAGTAGAGAAGTAGAGAGGATATAAAATGCAGACTGGCAATAACGAGAAAAAGAGAGATTTCGTAACATCAAATATACATTGAAGTGTTCGGAAGTTTTATTTAAAAGCCTTTGTCCAGAATGTAGCTTTGTATAAAGTGAAAGGTTGTCGATAAACAGTACAGACGAGAATAGAAGCTTTGGAAATGTGATGCTAAGGTAGAGTCCTAAACATTAGAAGTGTGTGTAACGCTGCTGGAGGCGGTAGAGTATAGTAAAGGGATATTAATCACCAGTTGAGATCATTTCACTGCTACCTAACCATCAGAGACCTTAAAATGGCTCATCTGTAGAAGGTGAATAACGCGGGTTCTTCATGCACTGTGGCTTTAAGCCCTTATAGAAGGATGGCTCTGTCATGAGGTACATAAATTTAACATAGACGAATCAGAGAATTAAGCGAACATATTAATAAATGGATTGTGAATATTGAAAGAAAAGCATTAAGAATATGGTCCTGTAGGAGAATAATGTGGGCTATAACCAAAAGCTTAATGATAACCGTCAGTTCATTGACATCAAACATAAGTTCATCCTGAATGTTGGCCTCATGCAGGTTGTTACTGAATGCAGTACAGAAACAAGAAACCAAAATGGTTGTATCTGCAGAGCAAGCGGAGCGTACACAGGAATTAATGAACGTAAACTGAAGGAATTGAGTCGTGCAACAAATCACTTGAACTGCGTCAATGTTCTGTAGTTCTACAATTCCACATAAGTCTTCATACAGTGACAAAATCCACCTCGGCTGATAAGTTCAGTCACTAACGGCCCTTCTGTGAGTCAATGGCCACAAGCACTGATAGTCATAAATATTTCTAAGTCCCAAAATGGTGCACATCCAAAATCTGCTGTGACGAGGCACAGAATCGACAGAAAACTCTAAGGCCATCACCCTTCCATTCGGTAATATGATTAAGAGATCCAGCATATAACCTGTATCCGGATCTATGAATGGTGGTCTGACACCAACTCTTCCAAGATTTTTGATTCAGGTGCTATTTTCAGATACTGTTTGTCATGGCCATAATTTCCCATCTAGTGATTTACGTTTCCTGTGGCATTTGTACTTTTGTACTGCAAAGAAATGAAAGGAGCGAACTTAAAAAAATAAATATACTGCTGTTCCTGTAATGCAGTTCAGGTAAGTCAGTAAAGGAAGTCGGGGTGGTACGGAATATTGAAATACAATTTACTGTACGATTGTAAATAGCTTAAATAATGCACCTATGAATTGTATGGAGCTCAATTGACAATATATAGTAAAGATAAAATTACTTTTCCTTCTCGTTTTACAATGCAGCCTCCCACTTTTCCCATTCTGCCCCAGGAATAGGACGCAGTAGGGGATGAAAAAATAGTTTTCCTAGCAGTATACAGTACTGACGAAGAAGAATTTTTAAAAAGATTTTTACAGTATTCACGAAGTAGTTCACAACCTTCTGGCACTATTTTTTTTCAACTGGTCTTGATTAATCTGCATCTAATCATTTCTTCTTTCAATTTTCGTGTTTCCTCTGTCTCCCTCTCAGCTCCTTCTCACTTTTCATTCTATACGGAGTCTTTCAAAATTGTTCTCTCTTCTTTCTTCTGAAATATTCTCTTTATATTTTCTTTTGCTCTTCGATGTGGTACTAAAATACGAATCCTTTGATCACTGCTGTCCAAGAGCACCTGAGCTTTGCCAACTTTCAGTTCAAAAAGTGTTATTAACAAGTTGATTCTGTTTGTCGGGCTACATTCTATGTGTTCAGTTCACTTTTCAGCTGCTAATAAAGATAGAGATTATACGCCACTTTCAGTACTTCAATTCTAATATACGTACATATCAGACGACGTGTTGCTGTCAGCTGTCTCTGTGGGGAGAAAATTTGCTTTCGAGGAAACAGTTGCTATTGAAAGACCATATTGCAGTCCCCTTAAAGCCGGTGGTGGCGGAGTTCATCTTGGGTCTCTAGACGCATGGTGCTCTAACAATCCTTTCCACAGAGTAGCAACATCCCTCGGGGTCCAACGCAGCCACGTTCGCACCCATAATGCAATACGTGGGTTGACACTTTCTGGCAAATTAAACTCTGGATTTCGAGTCTCGGTCCGGCACACACTTTTAATCTGTCCGGACGTTTCACATCAGGCACCATAAGCTGCGAAAAATCTCATGCTGACCTGTGTTCCATGAACCACGAATATATTGGATTCAACGTGTGGTAAGAGTTTGGCGGCATAGGCAGCAAAAATACGGCATTCTTACTTCCACAAACTTATAACATCCATGTTTTCCGTATGAGCTGAATATCCATCTGGTATAAGAACATGTGACTCTTTCGTAGACTTCGAAAATTCATCTTCTCTTAGCCACACTAGAAATACGTTTGATGTCATGTAGCCTGTAGTTTGCTCATCAGACCATTTGCCTGATTGTAGCTGCAATTCAAATTCTTTTTCATTTCTTCGTGGAAAAACAAGCATAAGAGACCTATACGCTATTTCAGTACCGGTAGTCACTGACGTAGCACAAGTAAACATTTTTCCCGTCTCTGCCGATGGTAAACAGTCCGTGTGTCACTTTTCTTATGAGCTAAATTCTCAGACCGATTCTTAGATTTATTCTAAAGCCTGTTTCTTCACAGTTAAATACGAGGGATGGAACTTAAATAGTGGCTTTATTCACAACCGATACAAAAGAGCTATATGTTTGCAGCTGTTACTGTCCTTCAAAGTAATCACCAGCGTTTTGTAGAACCCGTTCCCAGCGATGTGGAAGGCGTAGTATACCGTTAGCAGAGCCTGTTCTGTCGATAGTGCGAATGGAGCGGTCTACTGCCTGTCGAATCTCTGGAGCAGTTCTGAAGCGAATGCCACGAAGTGCTTCCTTCATCTTCGGAATGAAATCAGAGTCACAAGGGCTTAAGCCCGGGGAGTATGGTGGATGGTACAGTACTTCCCAGACCCATCGACCGAACAGAGCAGCCACAGCTTGCGCTGTATGCGCCCGCGTATTGTCGTGCAAAATGATGGGTGGGTTACGCAGAAAGTGTCGCCGCTTCTTTCGCAAAGCTGGTGGCAGGTGATGCTCCAAAAACCAACAGTTATACTGAGCATTGATACACAGTCAATCTTGATCTAAATCCGTTGTTCCTGTTTTGAAAACATAGTGACACCGTTACGTTAGACCGCTCGTTCACAAGTTCCTGTGTTTCCCTCCATTGTGCGCACGCCCGTGACGTGGGAAGGGCGAGTTCATTTGCTCGGAGGTAAGGTAGGTATGTCAACAACTTGTGCTATCAGTGACAATAGTAGATCCTATTGCATAGTGTTCCATTGCAGTGTTGTCACTATTTAAGTTCCAACCTACGTATTAAGCCTGGGGTTACGTGGTTTCTTTCAAGAATTTCTGTAATCGGTCAAAAAGTTACTCAGATGAACTGTAAACGAAGTCTGTGACAAGCACCAGACGTTATTATTCTTGTAATATCAACCACCTAAAATACATAAAGGTGTAACTGTCGATCAAAAATTCCTTTGTAGCAGTTTAAGTTGTTAATACCTACTTAACCTGAACGGTTAGGGTAAAATTGACTAATACCCCATCCTTTCCCATCTATTTCTCTCCACAAACACTATTTACGTTATGGAACTGTTGATACTTCGAAACGAAGAAAAAATTATTTAATTAAGTTAAGCTTCAGACAGTACAGGTAGTTTTAATATCTGTAATGCTACACTGTCGTATAGCTAAACTGATAAGATTACTCTGAAGGTAAACTCATAAAATGTTCCAAAGGCTAACAGGGAACACACACATCACAGTTTCGCTACGAATCAATCTTCGGAAATGTGCGTACCTGTCTGCCACAGTCACATCTGAACAGGCCGCATCTACCCAACGGACTGCAGACCTAACTGTAACTTGGAAGGAGTGGGACCACCTAGAGCCTACTTAACCTATTCTTCGCCGATTTCCACTATAGTAAGACTTATGATTGAAAATTATTATTTATATTCTGAAAGTAAGGAGGGCAGTTTAGGAATTACATGGACCACTGTGGTACTAAGATTTACAGTCATCGAACAGACATACTAGCGTATTTTTTGTAAATAAAACTTTTTTGTTTGTACGATTTTCACGTGTGTGGGTAACGTCTTCAGAGATTTATAGTACCAAAACATTCTACTTCACTCTGAGTGTGAGATAATAGTGAAAAGTGGCAGATGTAATTTTTTACACCTAGTATTGTGCTCGTTAGAACTAGAATCTACGTGACAGTGACTTTTGTATTTAGCAGTAACTGCCACTAAAAATAAATATATCAGCATATAGACGTAAAAGCTCCACAACTTGAAAAAATATCAGTCACTTCCCGTTCTAAATAATAACGTCATTGCTCTTTGACATTTCCGAAAGACGGTTATACTCTACAACCCCGCCGGCCGCGGTGGCCGAGCGGTTCTAGGCGTTCAGTCCGGAACCGCGCGACTGCTACGGTCGCAGGTTCGAGTCCTGCTTCGGGCATGGATGTGTGTGTTGTCCTTAGGTAAGTTAGCTTTAAGTAGTTCTAAGTTCTAGAGAACTGATGATCACAGCTGTGAAGTCCCATAGTGATCAGAGCCATTTGAACCATTTCTGAACCTACGACCCTAGATAGTAAAATCGCGCAAAATAGTGTAGCATTGTCTCTTGTAGACTAGAACAGAGAGTCCCTTTAAGTGCAAATCAAGTTGAACAATTAGTATTCCTCTGTTTTTCTTACAAAAAACCATTGTCGCGATAAATCGTTTTCTGAGCTTCGTGGAGACCTTGGAAATTGATAGTGTTGGAAACGCAAGGCATCTTACAGAAACAAGATGCCAATACAGTTCTTATGTTTATACAATAGTGCTGGTTCCCTATTACCATGTACTCGTAATGAAGATTAGTGTTTAAGATATCACCGTCGACAAGAATATGAGAAACCAAGTCCAAGCTCAGATAGAGCATGAAAGGCGAAGGTCATGTCCTTTCCAAAGGAACCATACATCGGATATCCACCATAAACGATTTACGTACAGCTACATCAGGATATGTAAATTGAAATGGCCATATGGAGATTTGATTTTCGATACTTCGACATAAGAGTGTACTGCTTCAGCATTGTAGAACCTGTTCCGGCATTAGGTGTTATCATAAAAACTTACGTAGAAAACTGAAAGGTGCCTGATAATCGCCTCTTTCACATCGAAAAATGATATTTTACTTTCTGTGAAAAGTAGTATTTATTTTAGTACTATCTTTGAGATCTTGCACTAACCAATTCCCATATATATCGATACAGGCACTTTCGCAAACCCTTTACTAAGTCACTGCATCAGTATTAAGTGTTTGGCATGTCTTTTGGCACTCAGCCATTAGCACTCGCTGGCGGTTTGCAAGCTATGTGGCTCCTTCGTTCTAAGCGGGTTTACCATTACAGTGCGGTACTTTTGAGTGCTACGTCTAGTCTGGTTCCAGTCGTAAGTTGGACAGCTTCTTTCGATGTCACATTCTCTTCTGATGAACTCAGCTTTGGGTGTTGTTGAAGAGCCATTACTACGAACAAGGCGTCTGGTGAGGTCAATCCAGTTTGTATTCAGTGCTGAAGTAAAGATTTCCATGCGAAGCAAGCTGGCGTTTTCCACTAGTAACTTTCCGCACGCTAATATTCGGTCGTGTGTTTACGCGTAGTGGGAAAGGTCCGATGAAGTTGCGAAGTCATAATTGTTTTGAACCCGGCTACTGCATCATTTATAACTTCATTTCATTCCGAACCGTCTTAAATTTTTCGATGGTAAATTTTCATGGAGCTTAAGATAACTGTTTGTACTGAAGATTCTGGATTACATTTACGGTGAAGTTATCCAAGTTTGTAAGGAGAAATACCGGTTGGATTATCATTACGAAGTTACAAACTGTGCTAGATGTTATAAGGTCAGTATAAGAGGACGTAGGCAAAATTGGTCAAAAATGTTAAAAAACGTTATTGCCACCAGATAGTTCTGTAGGATGTTAGAAATATTGTCTCCAATTTTCACAGATTAATTCGAACTACAAATGATAAAAAAGCAGTCTTGTTTCAATCACTGCGAAGCGCCGCGCCCACTTTTCCTGACTACACTCTTCTTGTTTGCCATGTTTTACTGCTCCCTGCTGGCATAAAAGCTTCGGAAGAGTATACGACGCTGTGGATCCTGTTACGTCGTGTTATCTTTGCCTCCCGCTAGATATCTTTGGCACCTGTTGTGCAGAAATGTAAACATTTCAATTCTGCTGATATTGCGAGAATTACGACTGTGTTCAAACTTTTTTTGTGTGATTTACCGTTTAAAATGCCAAGATATAGCGGTAAAGTGTTTAAGAAAGTGGTTAAAGCTCGCCATTTACGTGTGAATAAACAGTTTCTACAGGTGAGTCAGCCGGCCGGTGTGGCCAAGCGGTTAAAGGCTCTTCAGTCTGGAACCGCTCGACCGCTACGGTCGCAGGTTCGAATCCTACCTCGGGCATGGATGTGTGCGATGTCCTTGGGTTAGTTAGGTTTAAGTAGTTCTAAGTTCTAGGGGACTGATGACCTTAGAAGTTAAGTCCCATAGTGCTCAGAGCCATCTGAGCCAGCCAACTGAGTCAACATAATTCAGCGGAAGATAATTGCGAAGCTAAGACGACGAGCAGTTCACAGAAGAAACTTGGAACTGGTGTAGAGTTTCAGTCCACTAAAGACGAAGTGAATAGTGATTTTACGATAATTGATTTAGAAATTGTGTGTTCCTTTACTAGAATTCGGGTGCATGTGGTAACTGCGGCAGTAAATCTTTAAGATTGTATGTCACCAATGACAGTGATGGTATTGTGTGTAATATGCACTTGTTTTTTGACAGCCGTGAAACTGACATTCAATTCAGAACATCAGCTGCTAAGAATTTGGTGTATGAAGCCAGCATAAGATTCTGGTATGGGATGAGATGTGTTGGTGTTGGAAGGGAAGTTAGCAGTTTGTTTTGTGCAATAATGAATATGTCATCTTCGTCTGCCTCGATACTCAACACTAGACAATCATCTTCTGAACGTCTTGGAAACAGAATGCAATAGCAGTTTGTCAGTAGCAGTGAAAGAGGCAGTTTTATCTAACAAAGACATTCAGACAGAAGTAAATGACCCTTTGCCTTCTACAGATCTATGTGTTTCATGTGACAGCAAATGGATGAAAAGGGGCCATACCTCGCTACATGGTGTTTCATCATTTGACACAGGAAAAGTCTTGGATTTGCAGGTGATGTCCAAATATTGCTCTATTTGCTGACAGAGGAAGACGTTAGACAACAAGGAAGAAGACAGATACAATGGCAAATAAAACATAAAATAATTTGCAGCAAGAATTATGATGGTTCTTGTGGCGGCATGGAGCCATCAGGAATGAAATTAATATTTCATCGGAGCGAAATGAGGCATGGAGTTAGATATGTGAAATATCGTGGTGATGGAGACTCGAGGGCTTTCAAATGTGTTGTAGAGAGCAAGGCATATAGAAATGGATGCAACGTTGAAACTTTAGAGTGTGTGAGGCATATTCAGAAGAGGATGGCCGGGAGACTTGTGAAACTGAAACGAGAATAAAAATGTGTAAAACTCAAAGATGGATAGCCACTGGGTGGGCCACAACCCCTGACTGACAAAGAGATCCACAATTTGCAAATATATTACGGCAAAGCAATGAGGCAAATCACTGGCGATTTGAAGGCAATGCAGAAGGCGGTGTGGGCAATATTTTTTCACAAGTTGCCAACTGAGTAGAAGCCAGTACATAATTGGTTGATACATTCTGGTGCAAATATAGCCTGGCAAAAGCAGAAAACAAAACCTATTCAAGTAACACGGTCTTCCGGAAGCAGTCTCAAACAACATAACGCCAACATCCAGTTTCTAGCTCATCCATATTTGTTAAAGAAATGTACCTATGGTGGAATACAAAACCCGAATGAAAGCTTCAACAGTCTCATTTGGAAGAGATGCCCAAAAACAACGTTTAGCTCATCTACTGTTGTTAAAATTGCCACATATGTTGCATGTCTGGCGTTTAGTGACGGTAACATTGGAAGAATAAGGACCCTTACTGGACTAGGATTTGTTGCAAAGTTGCTTCACCTAGAAGCTATTGAAGAAGATACATAGTGCGCGTTTTGCACGTTCTGATCTGTCTGTGAAGGATATAGCCAAAAGGGCAAGCCAGAAACATCAAATAAAAAGGAAACAGGCACACGAAGAGCAAGAAAACCAAATGTATGGTTATGGTCAGCATTAAGGTACTAGTTTATGGTGTAAATCATTATAAAATCTTTTACATGCATTTCCCAGAAGTTTCATTTTCAGTGAGTAAGGAACATTTTCCCCTGAACCATCGGAGATAGAAAACTGAAATTTTCTGCAGACTTTGTTCATAGTATAACGCAGCTTCCTGTGGTACAAGTGTTTTTCTGTCAAAATTATTTACTTTTCTCTGAAACGGAAATTTCTTTGTTTCATAAGCATAATTTTTTTAAATAAATTGTAAGAGCTCTGAAACTGATATTAAAAAACTATTCCACATGTTTGCTTTTCTGATTAATAAGAATTACCTACCACTATATGAAAGTTGTAAGTCAAGTAATTTTTGTGAAAATGTTCCTTGTGTGACAGCATGTGTTCCGAAAATTTCCAACAATGCCAATGTAGCCCATAACATAATTACCTCACGTGCAAAAATTGGTTGTTCTATCTTCCAGACACCAAAAACTGTGTTAGATTATGTGAACGCGTCCATTTTGTCCTACGTCCTCCCTAAACCAGTAATACAACACCTCGCGAGCTTATTTTCCAGAAGCAGGTTATGTGGTATTATGGCGAATCGACAATTATCTGTGATATCACATTGCACGCTAATTACTATTGAGAGAGGCCCACACTGAGGGCCAAAAATACAAAGGATCAAAAATTGTGTGTGATATCACATAGCATACAAAGTACCTATGAGATCATTATTATTTTCAGCCATAAATAATTACCTATGTGATCGCCCCACGCTGGGCACTCAAATTTAGTGAACTGAGAATTCTTCTCTGTTTTCTGCGATGAGATTACATGAAAGTGACTCATGAGATTATTCCACGTTGGAAGCTAACAACTGACACCATTAATTAAATGAAATCAAACAGAAAAGATTATGAGATTAGGTAATTGAAAAGCGAATGAAACAGACTGTTTGGATGAGTGCGTTTATTTCAGTAACTTTTGCACACAAAACAGAAATTACAAAAGTCAGTGCCGATTTGAGTGGGCGAGGACACGACTGTTATTAATGGGAAGGAAAGGGGAAAAGTCATCTCAACATTCTTCGTGGTTATTCGTGGAGTCCTCTTACTTCCGCCCTGTCTCACTCACTGTCTTCTTCACTCCTTGTCCATCTCTCAGCTTAACGACTCCTCAAGTATTTTCCACGTCTCGGCAGCACCATGGGCAGACTAAATTTACAGTGCCGCCGAATGACTGATCGCCGTTGCATGACCACTCCTCTCTACCCAGGGCGAAAATTTCCTGTCTTCCGTGGATTGGTATGAGAGTCGGGAACTGGCGTCTTTCCCACGATTTCACCGTCAAGGCAGTTCCCAGCGTTGGTCGCTCGTTGTTTCGATGTTTTCTGCATACCTACGTTGTTCCTAACGCAGCCACACAACACTTCCTTGTAACGGCTCTCTCTGCATGAGTCCTGGACAGTCTCAAGTTTGTGCTTCGTCTAAGAACCTGCTGGCGTTCGCGATTATAAAGGAACATCCTTAGTGTCCAGAAAACTTTTTTTATCAGGCTTATTTCTTTCTCTGTTCTTAAATTGCAGACGCCTCCCTGTGCGAATTCTTGACGCTTTTGCGTCTGCAGGGCTCCTGGGATTGTCGGCACGTACTTGGCTTCTAAGGCAGGTAAAATGGCTGGTGCCAGGGCAGAAATATTAACATGCCTTCACGTACCTATTCTTGACGCTTATTTTCCCTACCGCTGCAGGAGTTCAGCAATTTTTCTGCACGCTTCTCATTGTCCGCCAGGCTCTTCGCAAGGTGTCCAGTCTTAAGCGTGGCGAGAGCATCCCCCCACCTGCCGTTGTGTAGTTGCAGAGTGACTCCAGTGTGGGCGTCTTGGGCGTTCGCCACATGGAGTTTGGTCGGCTTTCTCTTGGGCTGCTGTCGGTGTGTCGGCGAAGGTGGTGTATGGTGGAGCTATCACAGAGTACTTGCCTTATTTAAATGTGGCACGGCAATGAGCCGCCATCTAGAGCTCAAAAAATGGTTCTGAGCACTATGCGACTTAACTTCTAAGGTCATCAGTCCCCTAGAACTTAGAACTACTTAAACCTAACTAACCGAAGGACATCACACACATCCATGCCCGAGGCAGGATTCGAACCTGCGACCGTAGCGGTCGCGCGGTTCCAGACTGTAGCGCCTTTAACCGATTGGCCAGCCCGGCCGGCTCTAGAGCTCAAATACGCCATTCACAGCCAGTTTATAAGTCCTACTTAACTGCAGAGTAGGCACTGAGAATCATAAACAATAATCCACAGAAGCGCTATACATGCTAATTAGATTTCTGAGTAAAGTAAGACCATGTATGACGTGCTGTTGGACGTTGAAATGAGACTTGGGATTGCCTTGCTTCACAGTTCTACTACGCTAATATGTCTCATAGAAATTTGACCACTTATTAAACGATCCTCCAGTCTGAATCCATGCGGGTACACACCCTACCAGGAGAGACCCCCGTTGCACAAACGGACGCCATAAGCGGAGAGCTTACACTGATATTGAAAATAATATGTTGCTTTTATGAAACTATTTATTCTCCTAATGAACAATAGTGGACCTGAAAACCAGCAACTTATTAACTCAGTATATTTAAATCATAAGTACAAGTGAAAGTGAAAGGAGGAAATGCTTCCTGCATAGGCCTAGAACTAGGGAAAGGAGTAAGACGAGGGTGCTGGCTGTGTTTCACCCTTGTTCAGTCTATACTTAGACTGCCCGTTAGATGACAGGAGAGTAAACACTGGAAGAAGAAGAATATGGTGTTTGACGTTTGCAGGCTACATGATCCTCCTAGCAAAAGCTAAATGAGAATTACAAGGCATAGTGGATACCTTTGACTCTAACTTAGGAAAGATTTATGGAAAGGAAATCAATAAAAATAATGGCACTAGGAGAAAATAAAGAGGTAAAGAGGATGCTTAACGGAGAAGTGTTAGAATATGTGCAGAGCTTTAAATATCTGGGAAGCGAGACAGAAATCGTCTGGAAGAGTAGCGCGGAAATTATAAACAGAATAGCAATGGCGAGAGAGCCGTTTAAAGAACAGAAAAATTTGCTGCACCAATATGGACGAAGATTTGAGTGAAATACCAATAAAATGTTTCCTATGGACTGTCCTCCTGTATGGTTCTAAGATATGGACGCTGAGGCAGGAAACAGAGCAAGGTTGGATGCTTTTGAAATGTGGACGTGGAGGAAGGTGGAAAGAGTACGTTGGATGGATACAGTGAAAAACAAAGATGTAGTATGAAGATTGGGAGAGAAAAGACAATTACTGGGTGTAATAAACAGAAGAAAACGGGACTGAACATATACTAAGAAAGAAGGAGGGTCCTATAGAAAACAGTCTTAGAAGGAAAGCTGACACGAGGGAGGAAGCGGTTTCAGATCCTGGATGCTGTGGTGGATGGCAGCACGTGCAGCGAAGTTACGGAGAAAGCAACGCATTACAGGAAGTGGGAGACACAGAGGACCTACTTACACAGCACAACACTGCTGGTCATCATATACAATATTTCGAAATGCAGGTCCATTCTCTCCGTTGCACTGAATTTATATAAGTGTCTGTGTGTGACTATTTTCCTTGTATATTCAAGTCAAATAGCGTTGCTAACATTGTTCTATTGGGCCTTAAATATTTGTATTCTATTTTTGATTGAGGTATTAGGGCTTATTTATCACTACCTGCAATAAGAGTAGTAAGTTCTTTTCAAACACACAGGAATCTTACAATGTATGCATAATTATAAAGTAACAGTAAGCGTTTACTTAATATGAACCTTCAGGTGGTTTATGTAAGTCGTTTATAGTGTGGCTTCACATCGCCACGGCGTCTTCAATGGACAGAGATAAGAAACGCGTGTTTTTTGTGACTGTACGCGTTGCCACAAGCCGGATCTCCCTTATCTCGATATCTTTGAGGAAGGTCCGGCAATACAAAGTTTTGCTGTTCTCACAGTCTGCACGTTATCTCAAGTATTTTCCAGTCACATGGAGCGCAAAACGGATTACTGCGTAGGCGATACTTCGTAGCTCTACGGCAGACGTTCTTATCTTCCATCATTACCTAAATCGATTGTACTGTGAATGATCCGTTACGCAGTTCTCTAGCTGCGCTTGCTATAATGGTAGAAAAACTATATGATACCCAAGTAAATAAAATTTGTAGCGGATAAGTAATTCTATATGTACGAGTAAGCGGAGTGCCAGGGTAATTGGATGAAGAAGTTTAAAACAGTTTTGATTCTTTTAGTGAAAAGAGGGACAATAGCAACCAGGAAGTAAAGCCCACCTACAATAATTTACGTCTGTAGAGAGATTTTCTGGGTTGGGTTTGGTTTTCCACTGAATGTCTAATTCACTCCAAATGGTTTCTTCAACAAAGGCACAACAGGTTTCTATTTTTTTTATATATATATATATATATATATATATATATATATATATATAAAAAATAGAAACCTGTTGTGCCTTTGTTGAAGAAACCATTTGGAGTGAATTAGACATTCAGTGGAAAACCAAAGTAAGAATGGTAGAGCTGATTCATAAAAGTGGGGGAGGCGGGCCTCAGGATCAAATACCTGTTGTCATGAGTGGGAGAAGTAGGTTATTTTTAGGAAAAATCCAGACAGCAGGTCCCCCTGCCTAAAAAGTATCTCCGGCAGTCTGAAATATTCTGAAATAATCACTTACAAGATAGATTCTAATACGCAAAAAGACACACATATTACAGGTCATAAAGAAAAAGAAACTATTGAAATATGTGGCATGGATCACATCACAGAAATACGAATCCTTCATGAAAACATGCAATGAATAAAAAATAAAATACAGAAATTTGGAGATCATCTCCAAACTTTCAATTGTGTAGTAGTTTGTGTTACTGAGCAGTGATGTAGAGACACAGAAATCCAACACACAGTAGCATCACTGTATGAAATGACAGACTCCTACGGTAGGACTACTTCAAAGGGTGAATGGCATCCATTTATATCGTAAAGGCGACAGTTGGAAACAGGACTTGACCTTAGAACAGTAAGTGAAGATAAAATTTGAAACATCAGCTACTGAATTAACAGTGCTCGACATCACCAAGAGTTTAATTATTTCGTGTGTGTATCGATCACCCAGATAAATGTCAAATAAAGAAACAACATAATTTTGCGTGGAAACATGAACACAAATATCATAAATAAAACCAGTAACATCCTCATAAATATTCTTCAAGTTTCGGCATGTTTCTGTTGGTCAATAGTGTTACTACAATTTCTGCATCATAATTCGACGATATGGCCACAGATACGTATCGACGTGACAAAGTGTGGTGTCGCGGTAGATGATCTTGGACCGTCCAGCCTTTCTGCCAAGTAATAACAGTAAAACCGGGTACCGAAAAAATCCCTAAACAGCTGGTCTACAAACGACATTTATCAGAAATCAAAATACAGCATTTTTCAAGAGAACTAGCAAACCAAACTTGGTAAGTAATGTACAGAGAAACCAATGTAGATGTGAAATTCTCTAAATTCTCAACATTATTTAAAATGAACTTTGAAAAAGACATTTCCAGAAGCACCTGCATCAGTATCAATAATCAGTGTCAACAAAGGTGACAGTGGGTACCTCCCAGAGGCTTAAGTTCCTCAGTTCCATGACAAAGAGTCATAACGAGCTAGAGTTCTTAAATTTCTGTCAGAGCTACAAAAATATTAATCAGAAAGATGATTAATTCCTCCTAAAAGTCATTTAAGAAAAAAAAATATACAGTGTAGAGAATAACTACACATGAGCGTGGGAAGTCACTAAAAACGAAACAGCGAGAGATGAACAAAGGCAAAACAACATACTAGTAAAACGGAGGACAAAGTAATAATTGGTACACGGCACCTAGAAAAGTATGTTAGATAGAATTTTTGAACCACTGCCAAGATCTATAGAAAAAATTCAGAGAAAACTATTAGTCAGTTTCCCTGTTGTCACCATTCCCAGAAATAATAGAATCAGTTGTGAAAGGTAGAAATAGAAATACTTGAATAAATAGAAACTTCTAGGTAAATCACAGTTTGGTTTTCGAATGGTAGAAACATAGAACCAGCCGTAGTAGACTTAGGAAAGAGGCACGTGATGCTCTTCATAAAGATGAGTGTGTCACAGGCATATTGTCAGATCTTTCTGAAGCTCTGAAGCTTTTGATATTGTTGAAGATAAGAATAGAAGCTTTCGAAATGTGGTGCTACAGAAGAATTCTGAAGATTAATTGGGTAGATCACATAACTAATGAGGAGGTATTGCATAGAATTGGGGGGAAGAGGAGTTTGTGGCACAACTTGACAAGACGAAGGGACCGGTTGGTAGGACATGTTCTGAGATATCAAGAGATCACAAATTTAGCATTGGGGGGCAGTGTTGAGGGTAAAAGTCGTAGAGGGAGACCAAGAGATGAATACACTAAGCAGATTCAGAAGGATGTGGGTTGCAGTAAGTACTGGGAGATGAAGAAGCTTCCACAGGATAGAGTAGCATGGAGAGCTGCATCAAACCAGTCTCAGGACTGAAGACCACAGCAACAACAACAAGATTTTTCTAAATACACTGGAAGCATTAGGAAGAAGAGACATAGCTGACAGACCTAACAGATAGGGCTACACGCAACTGCACTGCACTCACGCGCGGTCAAGCGCAGACTAGCAACGATAAACAACTCTCTGGTCAGAGATTCTGTCATGCCTCGCCATCGCTGTATTGAATACACTGAACACATACGTGTTTCAATCTTTAGGGTTAAAGTCATTTTGGGAGATATTTTCAGTGTTTACTGTTGTGTTTTCAGAATTATCTCTCTCAGTCGTGTATCATAGCGTTAACTGAAATGTGAAATATATTCGTAATGATTTGTGCAATTTTACTGACTCAGGTCAGATGTTTGTATTTAACATAGTTCAGGCTGACAGTAAGCCAAGCTGAGATGCACTTTCGTTTGCAGTGGTCTTTTAGGATATGTAAACATATGAGTCATAGTCATGAACTTGAAACTTCCTAGCAGATTAAAACTATATGTCAGACCAGGGCTCGAAGCTGGGAATTTTGCCCCGGTAATCCAGTGGGTAAAGTACTTGCTCGCAAAAGGCAAAGTTCAGCGGCTCGCGGTTCGGCCCGGCACACAGTTTAAATCTGATAGGAAGTGTCAACCCAAAGTGGAAATTCATTCTGGGAAAGTCCCCTAGCCTGTGGCTAACCATGTATCCGAAACATACTTTCTTCCAGGAATGCTAGTCCTGCAAGGTGTCCAGATTATCTTCTGTGAAGTGTGGAAGGTAGGAGATGAGGTGCTGATAGGAGTAAAGCTTTTACATCGGGCCGTGAGTCTTACTTGGATAGCTCCATTGGTAGACCACGTGCTCGCATGACGGCAAAGGTCCCAGGTTCGGGTCCCGGTCAGGAGTACAGTTTCAATCACTCACGAAGTTCACACTGCGCTGCAGACTGAAAATTCATACTGGAGTCACAAACTTGCAATTCTCACTTCGAAATAAAAGGACTGCAGGAATGTTCCTGAGTGCAACGGTAAAAGTAATTAACTAACTTTAGGTTTTCGAGATGATAACTGAAACTGTATGATTGCTCCCTCGAAGCACACGATGTATCTGGTCTGACAGACCGCTGTGGGCTACCTATTTGACGTTTACTGTGGCCATATTTAACTAAATGTGCCTGCCTAAGTGCAGATGGTTACTGTTGTAAATTTTGCAACAGTCAGCGTGCAAAGGTCTCTTGGATGTGGTTCCACTACAAAATTTAACGCCAATACAAAAATATCATAGGCATTTTTAGACACCTATTGTGCAAATGGTTACGTCCTTCTTTGAATTTATGGAGGCTCTGCCGCTTAAAAAAAAGAAATAACTTTTTCATCTGGTTCCATTGTCTCAGAATCTTCGTACAAGAATGACTAGCGTCGACATTTGCCGTGAATTTATGCCTCTTAATTGTTAGATTTTCGCTAACGTCCAAAACGTACGTCAGATGTCGGCCATGATCAAGCTGTGGCTGCAATTTTGACGTCCTTGTAGTCTGCATTGTCTGTCACTGCAGATAGAAATACAGAGTTGTTTGATGACGCCTTTTGAAAAGTTCAAACGTAAGCACCATTTTGTATCACTATATGACATGTACACTCTTTTGTTCTATATCCAAAGCGATTCCCTGTCCTAACCCAGGCGCATATTGACCGGGAGAATAATGGCTGCCTGTATTTCTATGTAGAAGCCCTGATGTTGTTGTTGTGGTCTTCAGTCCTGAGATTGGTTTGATGCAGCTCTCCATGCTACTCTATCCTGTGCAAGCTGCTTCATCTCCCAGTACCTACTGCAACCTACATCCTTCTGAATCTGATTAGTGCATTCATCTCTTGGTCTCCCTCTACGATTATTACCCTCCACGCTGCCCTCCAGTATTAAATTGCTGATCCCTTAATGCCCCAGAACATGTCCTACCAACCGATTCGTTCTTCTAGTCAAGTTGTGTCACAAGCTCCTCTTCTCCCAATTCTATTCAATACCTCCTCATTAGTTACGTGATCTACCCATCTGATCTTCAACATTCTCATGTAGCACCACATTTCGAAAGTTTCTATTCTCTTCTTGTCCAAGCTATTTATCGTCCATGTTTCACTTCCATACATGGCTACACTCCATACAAATACTTTCAGAAACGACTTCCTGACGCTTAAATCTATACTCGATGTTAACAAAATTTCTCTTCTTCAGAAACGCTTTCCTTGCCATTGCCAGTCTACATTTTATATCCTCTCTACTTCGACCTGCCGGCTCGTGTGGCCGAGCGGTTGTAGGCGCTTCACTCTGGAACCGCGCGACCGCTACGGTCGCAGGTTCGAATCCTGCCTCGGGCATGGATGTGTGTGATGTCCTGAGGTTAGTTAGGCTGAAGTAGGTCTAAGTTCTAGGGGATTGATGACCTCAGATGTTAAGTCCCATAGTGTTCATAGCCATTTGAATTTTACTTCGACCATCATTAGTTATTTTGCTCCCCAAACAGTAAAACTCATTTACTACTTTAAGCGTCTCATTTTGTAATCTAATCACCCGACTTAATTCGACTACATTCCATTATCTTTTTCTTACTTTTGTTGATGTTCATCTTATATCCTCCTTTCAAGACACTATCCATTTCGTTCAACTGCTCTTCCAAGTTCTTAGCTTTCTCTGACAGAATTGCAATCTCATCGGCGAACCTCACAGTTTATATTTCTTCTCCATGGATTTTAATACCTACCCCGAATTTTTCTTTTGTTTCCTTTACTGCTTGCTCAATATACAGATTGAATAACATCGGGGAGAGGCTACAACCCTGTCTTACTCCCTTCCCAACCACTGCTTCTCTTTCATGGCCCTCGACTCTTATAACTGCCATCTGGTTTCTGTACAAATTGTAAATAGCCTTTCGCTCCCTGTATTTTACACCTGCCACCTTCAGAATTTGAAAGAGAGTATGCCAGTCAACATTGTTGAAAGCTTTCTCTAAGTCTACAAATGCTAGAAACGTAGGTTTGCCTGTTCTTAATCTAGCTTCTAAGATAAGTCGTTGGGTCAGTATTGCCTCACGTGTTCCAATATTTCTACGGAATCCAAACTGATCTTCCCCGAGGTCGGCTTCTAGCAGTTTTTCCATTCGTATGTAAAGAATTCGCGTTAGAATTTGGCAGCTGTGACTTATTAAACTGATAGTTTGGTAATTTTCACATCTGTCAACAGCTGCTTTCTTTGTGACTGGAATTATTATATTCTTCTTGAAGTCTGAGACGCCCTAATCTCTCATTATTCCCATGACCCATACACGAAATATACGATGGTGGCAGCAGAGTGGTCGCAAAGTCTTCCATAAATGCAGAATCTCTATTTAGGACTTCGGGAGAAGTGTCGTCTTCCTTCCAAGGATTTGCACCGCACTCGCATTACAAAGATCGACGGTTCAGATACGTTTCAGGCCACCGATATTTAGATTTTCCATGATTTCCCTAAAACGCTCAAAGTGAAGGCCAGGAAGGATTCCCTTAAAAGGGCACCGCCAATTTCTTCCTCATCCTTGAAACATTTCGTGGGTGTATGTGATGTGGTAGTGTCCGTGTTCTTCTGAAGTGCGATACAACGTTCGTGCGGACATGCATGCAGGGCACTATAGCGACTACAGCCGTTATGAAATTCAGAAAATGGATTCGCATTTGCGAATATGGAGAGCCTTCAACTTTATAACAGAATGACGACAGTGAAAATTTCCACCCGACCAGGTCTCGATCCCCCCCTCCCCAGACGTCTCTCCTATGCTTATAACAAGCGGTCGGCTAGCAGTTCTCTTTTATGTCATTTTGGTCGTTATTGTTCGTTGCATTTCTCCGGGGTGGGCGTCTCACGAGACCTGTGCAGGCTCATCGTTGATCCGTTCACTCAGTTGTATTATTACAAAGAGCAGCTAACCCTGTGAGCGGACACGCTGAGCTACCGTGCCGGCGTCATAAGTAGGCTATCGAAGCACAACTCACAGCCACACCCAAACCTCCATACATCATCAAGCATGTGTCTACAACCTGCACTTGTACGTTCAAAATGTATGTATACATACCTACAGGGAAGACATGTGTGCATGTCCGAGCGAACTTTCCACCGTATCTCGGGAGAACATAGGCTCTGCAGTATCGTATTTGTTCATCGACACCGGGCTAGCGACTTTTACACAGTTACAATGTGTCCCCTGTACGGGAATACACTCAGTTAACGTACGGGTACTGGTGCTAGACACGTGTTTCACGACGTACGGAAGCTCTGGACTGGTCTAAGCCGTGCTCGGGTAGCCTTACGGCGCCCACTCGCGATAATACAGAATTCCCAGTTCGAGTCCCGGAACGGCACAAATTTTCACTCCTATCATCTCACTATACAGCTGATAGTTGTCTGTATCCACCAATTCGAATACATGTCATATATTCCGAGCGTGCGCTTCCCCTCTTATGACCACGATGACGATGGGACGTTGAATTTTCCTTGCTTCCAAAGAGTCCCATTTAAGTTCGATAAGCATTTCTGCTACACATTCAAATAGGCTGTTGCGGTGCTAGCAGGGCGTATCTGAAGTCGTCCGATGTTTGTTGTCGCAGCTATCCGATAAGAATTTCAAAAACTGGGTCGAATCTCTACAGTTGATCGCACTAGCGTCCTTCATTTCCCAGAAACTCATCTTAATAAATCTAAATACACAGTTATCACATTCTCTAAGTACCTAAACGATGTTCCGTGTTGAAGACGTCTATCACTGTTTGGATACTGTTGCTTTCTTCCTCTTTGGTACTGCACTGTCACGCAGTAAACACCCAACAGTTCGTAGAAACCAACATCACTCATATATCAGTAATGTTAGGAAGATTCAAACGAATCTCTAGATATTCGTCGTGGAACTCATATTGATATTAACTTATGTACTCTATGCACAGTGTTTTATTTGCAATTTGTCTGCTTCATTAGGGTTGCCATATGGGACCTCGTCGGGAAACCCTGAGATGGGTGCTTATAAGAGATGTAAAAGGTTTATGTAGTATAACTACTTTCTATTAGAACACAATTACATGGAACTTGTTGCAGCAAAAGCAGTTGGTACACCACACTTTTCAGGAGATTTCACCTTTTTCAGCAAGTCAGTCTTCCCTTTATAGTGTTCATAAAACGCCGTGCAAGTGATCTTGTTGTTATAATGTGAGAGATTCATTTCACTGTCCCCAGCAGCAGTCGATTTATTTCATCAGTCCACTGGGCCGACATCAGCGAAAATACTCTTTCCACGTTGGCGACGTGTGCGGAAATAGGAAACGAATACTTGCATAATTTCAGCGGTCGGCATTTGAGTTCAGGATTTTCGGTTTCCTTAAGAAAGTAGATCGTCTTTCTTTCACGCAGTGTTTAGACTTTTATTCTTCCGAGCCGCGCTTAGTGTCCAAATGGCTATTCAGGTACATATATTCTGAAACACAATTTTCACCTAAAATCTTCACACCATTTTCAGTAAGGTTTATGATAGTGTTTTCAGTCATCACCCACTCTGCAGTTTCAGACAGCGTCATCCAACTAATGCTTGATATGTTTCAAAAGAAATACAGTAATCAATCCTATGGTGTGTACAGCCATTGACTCTTCCTCAAATTTCGAAGTCAAATAAATTATTTATTGGTTAAGGTTCTCATTCTTTAATTTGTTCAGATTCATTTTCGTTTGCATCCCAATAAAACTGGCAGTTTTCCTTCCATTCAGATACCTTTGAGTGTCGACTAACATGTTGCGTATTTCAGTTATCGAGACTTCATTCTTCTCCACGCTTTTCATATATGCTTTCAAACACAGTTAAGTCTGACTGCACGAACATAAGTTAATTTCACTGATACCACCACTGTACAAAATCTGAAATTATTTTAGGTGACCTGCTTCGGCGTCAAAAGCTTGTTTTAATGGAATCTAAAGCTTAAGGATTCTCTCAAGTGCGGGCATTTAGGACAGCCATCTTATTTTTGAGTGAGATAGAAGAGTCTGTCTTACCTCCACGAGTCACTGAGCTCAAAAAGCTACAGATATCACACAGCTCTTCCGATCCGTACGTCCTTTCTTGAAAATAGGCCACTCTTTTGTGAAATCATCCGAAAAGTGACACTTTCTCTGTACATCCTTAGGCATTTTCGTAAGCTCAAAAATGGTTCAAATGGCTCTGAGCACTATGGGACTTAACTTCTGAGGTCATCAGTCCCCTAGAACTTAGAACTACTTAAACCTAACTAACCTAAGGAGGACACACACATCCATGCCAGAGGCAGGATTCGAACCTGCGACTGCAGCGGTCACGCGGTTCCGGACTGAAGCGCCTAGAACCACTCGACCACCGCGACCGGCTTTTCGTAAGCGATGATTAGTTTGTTAGACGGTAATTAGTCGTCAATTACACTTTAGTCATCGAAGTACACGTCACTATTCACTTCACGCCATACGCACCCGAAGTAAACGCTTCCGACATTACTAACTTGCACTCATTGTTCGTATTACGTTTAGATATAATCATCTTATCAGATCGCTTTTGAAATGAGAACTGCCCGATTCTTCCTCGTGGCGTTGCTTAAATAGTTGCAGCTGGAGAACTATTTTCTCGAATCACGGCGCTGGGTCTAGAAGGTGCTGGCATTGTCGATACAGGATACGTAACACGTAAAGCCATCTGTGGGCGACCGTGTCAACATAAACTTGTTTTGTTGGCATAAATAAAACTGAGGCTGCATTCACATTTTACGCTAACAGATGGTGTTACTCCAGTACCTGAGCTAAGCTCGTAGCCGCATTTTGCAAAAACGGGGCAAAATTGAGTCTGAAATTACAGTGAAATCCAGACCAATTGCTGCTTACAGGCGTCGATAAATATCAACGGGGACAGCTGAAAATGGCTGCCCCGACCGGGACTCGAATCAGGGATCTTCCGCTTACATTGCAGACAGTCTATCCGCCTTTTTTTGTTATCTCTTTTTGTTCTTTATAGTTTGTTGCATTTGTTCGGGGTGGACGTCCCATGACACCTATTCAGGTTCATCGTTCATCTGTTCACTCAGTTTTTTTTTACACAGAGCAGCTAAACCTCTGACCGAACGCCCTGAGCTACCGTGACGGCTAAACTGAGCCATCGAGGACACAGAGGCTATTGCGCGTGCAAGGGATTATCTCTGGCATGTCCGAATGAACACATACCAAATGGTTCAAATGGCTCTGAGCACTATGCGACTTTACTGCTGAGGTCATCAGTCGCCTAGAACTTAGAACTAATTAAACCTAACTAACCTAAGGACATTGCACAGATCCATGCCCGAGGCAGGATTCGAACCTGCGACCGTAGCGGTCGCTCGGCTCCAGACTGTATCGTCTAGAACCGCACGGCCACTCCGGCCGGCAAACACATTCCATTCGTGATGTATGCCCCGACCGGGAATCGAACCCGGGATGTCCTCGACGGCTCAGTTGGATAGAGCGTTTGCCATATAAGCAGGAGATCCCGGGATCGAGTCCCGGTCGGGGCACACATTTTAAACTGTCCCCGTTGATATTTATCGACGTTTGTAAGCAGCTAATGGTCTGGATTTGATTGTAATTTCATTCTTCGAGAGCTACAAGATCACCAATGGTATCTGTTCTTTCCGACATGTCCGAAAGAAGAGATGTATTCATTTAAGTTGGGTCTTGTCGGGACAAGAAGATCCATAAACGGTGACCGTCCCGACGTGACATGACGGACGACAAACCTATGCTAGGTGTGATACCAAGTCGGGACTTATATATGGACGCCCACGCTGCTCCTTTGACACTTCACATGAACGTACAGCCCGCTGCACGCTGTGTGTTCCATGCTGCAAGTTTGCGCTGCGCGTCGCTCTACGCGCGATTATAACCGTCGTGTGACGTCACGCCCTCCCCTCTCCGAGGCCCCCACCCCACCCCACCACACCAGGCGGCCGGCCATAGGCGAGGCTCGATATATCAACAGACGCTGGAAACCGCACGTCGACTCTCGTGCAGAGATAGTGAAGGTGAGTGTTCATTTCTATTCCATACTGCACTGTTAGTATTCGCTATTATTTGTGTTGTAGTAACTCGTAGTTTAAAGTGTGAGTTCTATGCTGTGAGTGTACTTCGATGTCAAGGACATAGAACTGTAAACACTTGCCACTCTCTGCATTCTCTTGTAACATAGTTGGCTATTAGAAATAAGAACACAACAATTGAAACCAAGGATAGGAACAGTCCAAGATACGTTTACGTCTTCCAGAATGAGATTTTCACTCTGCAGCGGAGCGTGCGCTGATATGAAACTTCCTGGCAGATTAAAACTGTGCCCGACCGAGACTCGAACTCGGGACCTTTGCCTTTCGCGGGCAAGTGCTCTACCAACTTTCTTTATCATGGCTTCAGGGTGTATGAGCATATTTGAAGATTTAACATCTAATCGCTAAACTCCAATGTATATTTGCGGCATGAATTTTAATTTTTAAATCTCAAAGATACAGTGCTGCGAAGCATTAGTTTAAAATGAATTTGCTTTAATAGCGCTACGTACTGATTTCTTGTGGTTCCTTTTCTTCCAGATGTTTATGTCTCACATCCTTCATCCTTGAGAACAAGTAGAACACATTTGTTAAGGATTATAATTCAGTCTTTCAAGCAGACTACACACGTAACACTACATTAATTTTTTTTTCGAACATTACGTGTGTTTCTCGTGCCATCAGTCGTTATGCCTACCTTCCTTTCATTTTAATCATGATATTTCTTTCCTAAACTGTTTTGGAACTTTTTTTTCCCTAGTTGCAGGATTGTGCTACTTGAACCTTTATAAAGTTTTCAGATTTCCAGTCGCGTAAAAATGTCTAGTAAGCAAGACTTTTTAATGAATTTGCCTCCTTTTTCCAGTGGTTTCAGAAAAACATAATGAGAATTAGAAGTTCGCAAGGTCATCACCCTCAGCAAGCACAGAAATATTCATTTTGTAAATAAAAACCGCCTTTTTAAGCTGCATTGTATTTTATTTCTCCCAGATGCGTTTCGCCTTTTACTTTAAGGCCCTTCAGTTCGACAGTTCTTCGCGTTTTTGGCTGCCATCTGCTTTTCCTCTCGTCTGGTCACACGCTGCAGATCACACTGTAACTTGACTTAGGAAACTTAATCACATATTCATGTTCCTTATTTTTCCTTCACAATTTTCATGTTGTTTGCCCTTATGGCTGCCAGTTCACTATACGAGTATGTCTCATCCTGAGCCCCGCCTCATCCGGAGACAGCCGGCCGCTGTGGCCGAGCGGTTCTAGGCGCTTCAGTCCGGAACCGCGCGACTGCTACGGTCGCAAGTTCGAATCGTGCCTCGGGCATGGATGTGTGTGATGTCCTTAGGTTAGTTAGGTTTAAGTAGTTCTAAGTTCTAGGGGACTGACGACCTCAGATGTTAAGTCCCATAGTGCCCAGAGCCATTCGAACCATTTTTTTCATCCGGAGACATATACTGATCTCGCAGTGGATATATCTATAAATCAAAGTTTTCAATCAAATGTCTGCAACTAGTGACAGACGACTAATAGGGACAAACAATACGAAAATTGTGAAGAAAAAAATTCGGAAGTGCGACCTCCAGCATGTGACCAGATGAGAGGAAACGCAGATGTCAACCAAAAACGCGAAAACTATCCCATTGACGTAAGTCTAGGGACCGATGACCTTAGCAGTTTGGTCCCTTAGGAATTCACCCGCATTTTGAACATTTTGTAAAAACTATTATACTAGTTTGTTTTTCCGTGAAATGAAAATTAGACACTAGAAGTAGTATATGAGTTTTGTAGAATGTGCAGCAAAATAACTGAAGTAGGGAGGATATAATACGAAGAGTGCCAATAGCAAGAAAAGTTTTCTGAAGAATAATCATCTTGAGGTTGAAGCTCTTTTGTCCGTGTTCGCTTTAACAATACACATGTTTTTGAATAGGGTCCGCCTTTCTGATGAAGTTATATCTGTTAACATTCGACTATAAAGTCGCGTGTTAAGAAGCCTTTAATGAACGTACTGGGATGTAGCTTTATAAGGAAGTGAGACATGGTTGGTAAAGAGATAAGAAGATAATACGGGATGGAGCAGAGGAAACACTTGTTTTTCACTACTGAATGACTGAAACCTGGTTTTATTAAAAAAATCTTGCATTTAGTAGTAACACTTTTATTGCAGCTTTAAATCTACATACCTTAAATACGTCCAGAAAATAATGTCGCTGAGATAACGTCCTTCTTGCTGGACACAAATCTGGATCCTCTTCTGAAAGTTCCGCACGGCACTCTCCTACGTTTCATTGGGCACAGCTCCAGTTTCCTGACGAACAGAGATCTTGTGGTCATCCATTGTGCGGGGCTTCTTCGCGTACGTTCTCGGTTTCAAGTAGCCCCACTCAAATAATTCACAGATAGATAGATCTGATGAGCGGGGGGGTTGCTTCGTTGGTTGGTCCCATCAGGAGGAGGGGGAAGGAAATCGGCCGTGCACTTTCAAAGGAACCATCACGGCGTTTTCCTGAAGCGATTTAGGGAAATCACGGAAAATCTAAATCAGGATGGCGGGATGTGAATTTGAAACGTCGTCCTCCAGAATGCGAGTCAGATGAGACTGGGGGCAAAGGAGCATCACCTTGTCGTGAAATGGCATTTCCTGGGAACATTTGTCGAACCACTTCCATGGATGATCTCGCCACGAGAGCTGTACCAGCATCCTGTTCTAACAACATTTCTCTAATGTTCACTAGACCTCTTTCAAATTCTGGTCGAAGGAAGTTGCTTAGCATTTCGATGTAGGGCGCTTATGTCACAGTAACTGCGGTTCGGCCGGACGGAGTAGCCGTGCGGTTCTAGGCGCTACAGTCTGGAACCGCGTGACCGCTACAGTCGCAGGTTCGAATCCTGCCTCGCGCATGGATGTGTGTGATGTCCTTAGGTTAGTTAGGTTTAAGTAGTTCTAAGTTCTAGCGGACTGATGACCACAGCAGTTAAGTCCCATAGTGCTCAGAGCCGTTTTTTGAACTGACGTTCCTTTCTCTTGAAAAAAGTAAGGTCCAACAATCCCTGTGTTGGAGATAACGCACAACTGTTGCTTTTGAGCTGTGGACAAGATTTTGGTATAGTTCGTGTGAGCTCTCGGACACCCAGTACCGACAGTTCTGTACATTGACATAGAACCATCCAGATGCAAATGGGCTTCATCAGTCACGAATACTGGGACATCTACAATTCCTAAGAGTAGCTTCCACGCGTCCATTATGCCACAAAATCCTTTGCACTGTTCAAAATCCGTTTCGCTTAACTGCTGGACAGTCGCTAATTTGTACATGACATCTGATATCACCATTTAAGTTGCGATACAGCGAACGATGTGAAATATTCAGCGATAGGGCCTATCGCCTAGCAGATCGATTCGGACTAGCAAGAAATGGCGTTCTCAGTCTGTCTACGTTTCCCGGAATTTGAACTGAATGGGGAAGACCACGTGGTTTCTTTTTCATCGCAGATGCAGTACTTCTAAAGGCTGCAATCCATCAGAGTATAGTGTTTCGATCTGACACTGCATCTCGATATCCGACATAAAGCTTTCGACAGAAAAGACCTTGAACCGTGACCACATTGTTTCTAAGTAATTGCTCGACCGCGAACACACGATGCTCTACTCTCCAACGCTCCGTAGGGCTTGAAGCTCCATTGTCTCAACTGTCCCCCAGCGGTCGATCAAGTTCAGTACCCCGCGGAGTACCTGCGGTTTAAGAAACGAGCGTTTCCTCTGCTCCACCCTGCAGACGTTTTTGAGACGTCGTCCTACAGTAGAATGCAGAACGTTGTGTGGGCATTTCGAATAATTAAATGGTACTGAATCGAACTGGGACGAAAAGAAAATTCCACGACAACTTGAGCAAAAGAAGGGTTCAGTTGGCAGGACACATCCTGAGGCATCACTGAATACTTCGGTAATGAGCTAGTAAAAACTGTAGTGGACCACCAAGGGTGGACTACTGTAACCATGTCCAAATGGATGTGGGTTGCAGTTGTTATGCAGAGATGGAAAATGAAAAAGAGTCCCCAGGGTGGAGATCATCGTCAAACCAGTCCGTGGACTGAAGACCACAAGACAACAGTTTGTACGAGGAAATATCTACCAATACTGCAAAAATTACGATTACATGGCAAAAATAAAATTGACGCTTTATTTTTGCATTTTTGTTGGCTGTTGCGTTGTGGTATTTAGCTTACGTTCAGACAACATAACGAACAGGATCGCTACGTGACACTGAGCTACAAGCAGTTGTAAAACATGCATACAGTGAAGGTTCGACTTGTGATTGTGCAATGGGATAGGTAGCCTATGTGGTACTTGACGTGAGCGTCCGAATATCTCTGCGCTAATGTTTTGCATTGCTGAGCACTGGCTCGTGGGTTGCAGCGTCGATCCCCGCTGACCACGTCAAATTTTCCTGTGGATATACTTGTGTCAGCTCTTAGCGTCGTTTTCCTGTTTCAGAGTATTGTTCATTGGAAAAATATTCACTTCCTGAGGCCCACACAATTAATTTGATCTGCTATCTATCATGCTTGCATTCGCGCATTTGTATCCACACACACACACACACACACACACACACACACACACACACACACACACGTTACAGGGTTCAGTCACATTAATGTGACCACGTGTCAAAAGCCTGAGTAACCACCTTTTGCAGCGCCCACGCGTAGGAAGAGTGTTAGTGAGGTTATGGGAGGTACCAGGCAAGGATATGGAGTCATGCCGACTCCATTGCCACAGACAGCTGCCCTGAGTTTCTCGGGTCGCTCAGTTTCCGCATTGCGACTGCACTGGTTTCCGCGTCCCCCTGACATGCTTTATATACCCTCCACTGCTACTTGTACAACTTCCCGCCTATGAGTGGTTATTGCACATTCACGTCGAACATAGGCGATGAAGACATTTATGTGACTGGACTGGGTAAACATAAACAGTAAAGTGTGGAAAAATGTAAGCGTGTAAGACATATATATTTCGTTTCTCAGGCCATTCCGAGACAACGTAAATGTTTTAGTTGTATTCTGCTTCTTACTTTCAGTCAGATTTTAGAGCATCTTTAGGTCACTGGACTGACAGGGGGAGTGTGTCAGTATGTGGATGTTATGTTGACGAGTTGCACAACAGATCGATATGACAAGTACCCTTTGGCTCCTCCAAGAAACAGTTTCCACCCCACACTACTACAGAAGTCAGACAGACGCTCCTAACATACCAAAAAGAAATGCCTGAAAAGCTTTCAGCAATAAATATCTTCTGGAGTCGTCTGCTGTAAGGAAAAGACACAAAAATATTCTATTTTCTTACGTAACTAGTGGGATACTTGGGTACTGGAGTATTGCTAGTTAGTGTAAGAAAAACGTTAAACGAACGGAAAATATTATTTATTGCAAAATTTAAGAAAAATCAAATGAAACTTTTATTTATAAACTGATACACAAATTTCCAGGCTCTTTTTGGAATAGGAGGTTACCTCTTATGGATAGGAATCCTGTTAATGACATTTATATACAAAGCGTGGGTAAGCTCTTTTATCCCTTTTCTTTCAGAATATTATTTACACGGCGGACTGGCTGAGAGCCGCACCTACTCAACTTGTATAATTATTCGATGAATATTTCTAAGTACGGACGAGGCTGTCGCATGAGAAATGTAATGCAGTGACATGAATGAAGTATGTTATTCCTAATGGAGGAAAGATGAGGCTCGCCTACGCTGTAGCGCACATCACCATGAGCTGTGGAGACTTTTGCCTGTGTCGTTCACTGCTGAAAAATAACAAAACTATCTCCTTCTATCTGGATTGACCTTCGCCAGTCGAACTCTCACTACGCCTTGATGAAGTCAAGGACTCCTATCTGCCCCTAGTCTAACTATTGGCGTGGTACACCTGTCAGATAACCAGTCCACCGCGATGCCACTCAATGTTCGCTCACAGGCGCTAATTAATACTCTGTCTGTGTTCACACCGCACATTAAGTGTCGCCACCAACAGACTGAACAAACGTTTAATCACGAGCGACTCAAAATAGAGCATCACTCCAATTCGCTAGCGACAGAGGTGCTCTCAGTGCAGTACTGAGTAGAGACTTTGTTCCTCGCTCTCTGCGCACACACACGAGCGCACTCGCTCTCACTACGTGTTCCCACTACAAGAGTGTCACTGGAACGACTTCCCTCCACACAAAAAGCGAAAGGGTATATCATCCGCTGTCTTTTTTCTCACTCCTCCAGCTCATTGCATCAGAAACAGTCCACTAATCAGCATTACTCTTACAAATTGAAGAATGGCTAACCCGACCAATCCGGAAATACACTCCTGGAAATGGAAAAAAGAACACATTGACACCGGTGTGTCAGACCCACCATACTTGCTCCGCACACTGCGAGAGGGCTGTACAAGCAATGATCACACGCACGGCACAGCGGACACACCAGGAACCGCGGTGTTGGCCGTCGAATCGCGCTAGCTGCGCAGCATTTGTGCACCGCCGCCGTCAGTGTTAGCCAGTTTGCCGTGGCATACGGAGCTCCATCGCAGTCTTTAACACTGGTAGCATGCTGCGACAGCGTGGACGTGAACTGTATGTGCAGTTGACGGACTTTGAGCGAGGGCGTATAGTGGGCATGCGGGAGGCCGGGTGGACGTACCACCGAATTGCTCAACACGTGGGGCGTGAAGTCTCCACAGTACATCGATGTTATCGCCAGTGGTCGGCGGAAGGTGCACGTGCCCGTCGACCTGGGACTGGACCGCAGCGACACACGGATGCACGCCAAGACCGTAGGATCCTATGCAGTGCCGTAGGGGACCGCACCGCCACTTCCCAGCAAACTAGGGACACTGTTGCTCCTGGGGTATCGGCGAGGACCATTCGCAACCGTCTCCATGAAGCTGGGCTACGGTCCCGCACACAGTTAGGCCATCTTCCGCTCACGCCCCAACATCGTGCAGCCTGCCTCCAGTGGTGTCGCGACAGGCGTGAATGGAGGGACGAATGGAGACGTGTCGTCTTCAGCGATGAGAGTCGCTTCTGCCTTGGTGCCAATGATGGTCGTATGCGTGTTTGGCGCCGTGCAGGTGGGCGCCACAATCAGGACTGCATACGACCAAGGCACACAGGGCCAACACCCGGCATCATGGTGTGGGGAGCGATCTCCTACACTGGCCGTACACCACTGGTGATCGTCGAGGGGACACTGAATAGTGCACGGTACATCCAAACCGTCATCGAACCCATCGTTCTACCATTCCTAGACCGGCAAGGGAACTTGCTGTTCCAACAGGACAATGCACGTCCGCATGTATCCCGTGCCACGCAACGCGCTCTAGAAGGTGTAAGTCAACTACCCTGGCCAGCAAGATCTCCGGATCTGTCCCCCATTGAGCATGTTTGGGACTGGATGAAGCGTCGTCTCACGCGGTCTGCACGTCCAGCACGAAGGCTGGTCCAACTGAGGCGCCAGGTGGAAATGGCATGGCAAGCCGTTCCACAGGACTACATCCAGCATCTCTACGATCGTCTCCATGGGAGAATAGCAGCCTGCATTGCTGCGAAAGGTGGATATACACTGTACTAGTGCCGACATTGTGCATGCTCTGTTGCCTGTGTCTATGTGCCTGTGGTTCTGTCAGTGTGATCATGTGATGTATCTGACTCCAGGAATGTGTCAATAAAGTTTCCCCTTCCTGGGACAATGAATTCACGGTGTTCTTATTTCAATTTCCGGGAGTATATATAGCATCTGCTTTAGGCGTTTACTGTCCACTTATGAGCACCCTGAAACTGTGCACTAGGTCCATCAAAAATATGCGTATGCTGAGGCTCTCCGAAACAATACAGCGGGTTTTGCTTTTAAGGTGAGTATGCAGGCCATTATCCCTTTTCTCTGGCAAAAAACTGTTTTGGTCCCTGGGCGGTCGGCCGGTCGGCGCAGCTGCGTGCTAACCCACCCTCCTACGGGCTTTCCAGCGGCGTGGTTGCCTCTGCCGAGCAAAATCTCCTGTGGCCATCCTGTCTTGAATGTTTGTGTACGCCAGGATCGCCTTTTTAATCTCGGTGCGCACTTGCGATTTATTTATTAGAATTGCATATTGATTAAATGGAAATATGTAAAATTGACTCTACCCTATCGATTTTGGGCTCGAATGAAACGTCTTGATACGCAGAATAAGATGGTGAGGTCTGAGTATATAAGAAATGAAGGTCAGGAGACCACGCCACATTACAAGTGGCGTTCAAATCCCCCCACTCCAACCCCTGTCCATCCAGGATTAGGTCAGTCAGTAAAGACAATTGCCAGAATGATTAGCTTGACATACTCAATTTCCTTCACTGTTCAAGTCTTATCAGAGCTTCTACTGTTTTGTCTATAACCTAGTCGCTGATGCGTCAATAATCCACAGTATTTCTACTTTTTTCCTGATGGCAGTCTCCTATAGTACCTAACCTCTCAAAAATTCCAAATTAGCAATGCCTTTATCGTACTTTCAAGCAGTCGTATCTGACTGAAAAGAAGCAGTCTCTAAATGAACACAATCCTACAACACTGCTCCTTGCTGGGTGGAGAATGAACAATGTGTTAAACAAAATTTTACTTTCGCAGAGGGAAAGAATGGCTGTTGACTGGCGGACGCTGCTGTCGGGCCTGGTGGTGGGTGCCCTGTTGGTGCTGGCCGCGTGGTGGCGCCGCTACTCCACCAAGTTCGCCCGTCAGGGAGTGCCCTACGTGGCCCCGCTCCCCCTGGTGGGCAACATGCTGGACGTGGTGCTGGCCAGGAGGTCAATGCACGACGTCATCATCGAGCTCTACAACAAGTTCGAGCCTCACGCCTACGGTGGGGGCTACTCGTTCGCAGTGTCGATGGTCATGATCAGGGATCCAGAAATCATCCGCGCCGTTACAGTCAAGGATTTCGACCACTTTACTGATCATGCTGACTTTATAAACAGCGAGAAAGTCAACCCCATCCAACAGCGGATGCTCATCATATTGAAAGGTAAGATTATTCATCAGTTTATCTAACAACTACTCAGTTGCGTCTGTGTTGTAATTTGTCAGTAGTAGGTATGCTCGAGCAAAATTTTTGAGGATAATTTAATAGGACTGCTGCTGAAGCTACTCCATCGATGTCACATGAATACAATGCGTGTTTATTTCTGATTGAAGAGGCGATAGTTGTTTAGTCTGGAAGAACACATCTAAGATCAGGTAACTACGATCCCAAAATATCATCCCTGTGCATTAGATACCAGCATCTACCATCACGTAATTAAAATTTTTGATGTAGAATGAATGAAGGACCAGAAAATACCGCTTTCGTAGCTCATATGCTTGAAGAGTGAAACAGAGCTGAGATCTTTCACGAATGATATGACATCATCTCGTGACGACTGAGGACACTGAAGCGCCGTTGATATCGGCTTCGTTGTAATGTAATCCCCAAAGTTGCGCAGTCCAGCGAATTTTAGCTCCCTGGCTCATGATTCATGTTGGGAGTAACGTATTTACTGAACCATTGCTTAGAATGGAAAATGAGCAGTTTGCTGTGCTTTGTGGAGAATAATGCATTTTTGAAGAAAAAAAAAGCAAGTATCACTAACCTCTAGCACATGGCAAGATCGTAAGATATTTGCCAGTGACAACGACGTTTACCAGGAAAACATATCAATTAATACACCAATTAGTCATTATTTAGTCTGTGATAATCAAGACAGTAAAGCGACGGAACCTACAAGTCACTAACGACTATTAAATTGTATTGATTTTAAAACTGCTGGCAAAATATGTTTACAGAAGTAGATACTCGTCATTAATGTGTTAAGAGGAGGTTGTATGGCGTTCTGCAGTTAACATCTCTCTGACACCTTACTCACGTGCAATTGAAGAAGCAGTCTTATACTTAAGAAACAACAAACAAGGAGCAAAAACATTACACGTCATTCTCAGTACTGTTGATAACTTCTGGCGCTTTTGGGCCTTCAGCCTCGGCAGCTCACCTTCACCTTCACGTATTAATAGACAGTGTTGAAACACCTGACAGTCGCTGCTTACCTCCCATGCACTCTGCTGGGGCCTCCACAAATACTCAGAAACATCACCTGAAGATGACGATCAATAGTTTCGTTGTAACGATGCGTAGTTTCAGCGACTCCATTAGATGCAGCAATCGAAAGCACAGCAACATTCATTTCGTCGGGAGAGCTTTAAATAGTAATACGAACGCACTAAATTATTATAATTAAATTGAGATTGGTTTTTATATTCAGTAAAGTATTGGAAAGACTGCTGATTTGTTTGTAATTGACTTGCTCAGCTACTGTAGTGGAACGCATTTTCACTGCGTGCTTTCATAATATTCTTGTATTGTAAGCTTCAAACCCCTCACTTCCATGTCGTATCATGCTAAATGCAAGAAATCCCTGTGGCACAGGTCACTGCTCCCAATCAGTGTTACGGCCTGATTACTGCTTGGTAATGATATAACAAGATTCGTCACATTTAAAAAATGGGATACCAAATTATCAGTGAATCTACGAAGACAGACCAATACCTTTTTCATCAGCAGTCATGGTATTATCGTATTTTCTTATCCCTTTCAACAATAAATGACTATTGTATAGTAACAATGTGATAATTTTTTATGTTTTGCGCTTATTGAATAACACTGAGATTTCTTACCCCCATTCACCTCTGTGACATATGCCAACTGCACTATGTATAAAATGGCAGGAAATAAAAAACTGGAGGGAAATTCAAAATGATAGGGAAATTCAAAGTAATCTGGAGTTTCCGCACTCCTATGATGTAACCCCTATGTATAAAGTGGTGGGAAATTAAAAAATCCAAGATGGTCACTTATAATATTTGCTGAAAATCTAAGATGGTGGACCAGGGGATGCTGGTACAGCTCTGTGAAGTCAGTATTCGAGATAGCTGTCCTACAGCTACTGGAGCAGTCATATAATGTCAGAATGCAAGATGGCAGAACTTGGGACACTGGAGCAGCCTGTATGGTGTTCAGATTCTCATCTAACTGGTGCAGCCTCAGTGGTTGGTTGGTTACTTGTGCTAACTGTAAGTATAGAATTCAATCCAAGGTTTCAAATGGTGGGAATTTCAAGAAACTTTGATTTTTCCCTACCACTACAGTTTACTTGCCCATGTTTAAAATATTGCGAAATCAGCTGTCATAAAAACAAACAATTGTTCCATCCGTCTGATTCTACAGTTTAAACAACTTAATCCTACCAATTCACCTCTTGATGGAAACCCAATAAAATTTCTGCTAAGTTTAAAATGTGAAAATTAAAATTCACTTGTCCTAAGTTTAAAATGGCAATAAATTAAAAAATCCACCTATTCTAAGTTTAAGGTGATGGATTGCTCATTGGTTGTCACACTTAGAGCACTTGACCTAACTTTAAAACTATATCCACTGTGTGATCAAAAGTATTCGGACACCCACAAAAGCCTATGTTTTTCATATTAGGTGCACTGTGCTGCGTCCTACTGCCAGGTACTCCATATCAGCGACCTCATCAGACATCGTGAGAGAGCAGAATGAGGCGCTCCGCGGAACTCACGGACTTCGAACGTGGTCAGCTGATTGGGAGTCACTTGTGTCATACGTCTGCACACGAGATTTCCACACTCCTAAACATCCCTAGGTCCACTGTTCCCGATGTGACAGTGAAGTGGAAACGTGAAGGGCCACGTACAGCGCAAAAGCGTACAGGCCGATCTCGTCTGTTGACTGACTGAGACCGCAGACATTTAAAGAGGGACGTAATGTGTAATAGGCAGACATCTATCCAGACCATCACACAGGAATTCCAATCAGGCTCCACTGCATGTACTATGACAGTTAGACGGGAGGTGAGAAAAGTAGGATTTCGTGGTTGAGACGCTCCTCATAAGCCACACATCACGCCGGTAAATGCCAAACGACGCCTCGCTTGGTGTAAGGAGCGTAAACATTGGACGATTGAACAGTGGAAAAACGTTGTGTGGAGTGACGAATCTTTCAACACGATCGAGCACCTGGTCATAATGCACCGCCTATGATGGCGTGGTTACACGACAATACCATCCCTGTAATGGACTGGCCTGCACAGAGTCCTGACCTGAATCATGGTTTGGAACATCGACGTCGTGCCAGGCCTCACCGACCGACATCGATACCTCTCCTCAGTGCAGCACTCCCTGAAGAATGGACTGCCATTCCCCAAGAAACCTTCCAGCACCTGATTGAACGTATGCCTGCGAGAGCGGAGGCTATCAGAACGGTTAAGGGTGGGCCAACGCCATATTGAATTCCAGGATTACTGATGGAGGGCGCCACGTACTTCTAAGATATTTTCAGCCAGATGTTTGGATACTTTTGATCACATAGTGTATCTCATTGATGCAACCCTGTATGGTTGCCAAACACTCATGCTGTACGTTGTACGACAGGAATAGGAGAGATATGCACGTAACTCTCCATTGCATTTAAACACAGTGGCCTTCATGCCACAGTGAACCATACTGCAGAAAGATATCAGCCATCTGCAAGCCATCACTACAACATGCAGTATCGAGTCTGCGAGAGCCACTGCTTCGAACCGACGGCTTCCTGGAGCCACTACCACTGCCCTACGATGCATCCGTTCAGGCTGAATTCTGATACTCAACTCAGTGCCACTCCATGGTACTTTGTATGACGTCATAGAGCGTTTGTGCACTCAGCTGACAGGCAAGAGCCTGCCTGCTCTGTCGTATCTGTACCTGCTGTTTGAAATGCAGGTAGACATCTATTGAACACTACAGGTTGTGCGGCATTTCCACAGCAAGCTGCATGATTTCCCTCTTAGCCATGCTATAATTTTAGGACTGTACGGCGTCCTGTTGTGCTGCATGACCGTACCAAAGTGTACGCCAGACCTCCACAACTGAAGCGATTGTTACCCCCAAGGCTGCAGCCTCTGCCCCATGGTCTCATTTCTATATTCACTCAGTACTGCATTGTCAGAGTGTCGATCTCAGGTGTGTTGGGTCATGCGAAACATTCCAACGTGGCATCCCACTTACCAGGCGCTACAGTTCTAAGACTCTAATCACGTCTCAGTTTTAGAACTGAGCAGCAACACAATATGTCATTGGATTTCCAGGCCAAGCACTGAGACAAAAGCCGACACAATTTCGGTCACTGCGTCACACAGTATTGCTGTTAAAGCTGTAATTAATGTTGCCTAAAGGTATTCCCGAAACTACTTTTAAGCCCGAACTTTCCTGTACGTTAAGATTGACGTGATGTTCAGTACTAACTCCTCAATCCAATCATAAACCTAGTTTTATATACAGTATTTTATTCACATAGTGACAGCTCTGAGTCGTATTGCACATTTAACCAAACTGGACGCTGTTATCTACTGCCTTCTGCGTCTCATAGACGAACAGGGTGAGCTGAGTTACACATTGTTTACTGAAGGCATGCTGATATTTTGTCTCTAGAAAGGGCGTAACACGTGTTACAAAAAAAATGGCTCTGAGCACTATGGGACTCAACTGCTGTGGTCATCAGTCCCCTAGAATTTAGAACTACTTAAACCTAACTACCCTAAGGACATCACACACACCCATGCCCGAGGCAGCATTCGAACCTGCGACCGTAGCAGCAGCGCGGCTCCGGACTGGAGCGCCTAGAACCGCACGGCTACCGCGGCCGGCCGTGTTACAAAATTGCACAACCGATTATTGTTAACGATATAGACCTTTAGTTGTTTGAATCACAAATCACAAGTCTTTGGTAGGTTTTGCTGAGTTATATAGCACTAAGTGTTTACGAAATTACAGTCAGATTCTAGTGGGCAGTTCCGTATTTTTCGGTCATTCCAATGGAATTCACAATAACCTCGAAGATTCAGAGAAAGGATCCACAATGAAATGTATTTCATGGAGAGCAGTCTCAGTAGGGCTAGAAGAAACTGCGGGGCAGTGATAAACAGCTCCTTAACGTTATTTGCGATTATAAGTTCTGCTAAGGGAATGAAGAGCTGATCATTATGAAGCACCATCAGAGCTCCGCCACCTCCAGACAGACAAAAACTGACTCAAACTCGGTTACTTACTATTACTACTGTTGTTGTTATTCTTTCATTCATTTCTTATAGGCCGTCTTCGGACCACGTTATTTCAGTTGTCTTGCTTTACGTGTTGTGATGTTCGCCCAGTGCTCCCGCGTTCGTTCTCGGTGTTGCTCCTTCCTCTCCTGCGTCCAAGCACTTCCTGTTTTTAGTTTTGGCTTTTCTTGGAAACCCTGCCACGCCATTAGTTTCTTCTTCATTGGGACACACTCCAAGATGTAATCATGGGCGATCCCCACCTCTTTAAGACTTCTGTGAACCGGGCCCATTTTGTTTTCTTCCCCTGAAAGTAGGTGATCATACGATTGGTGTGTCTTCCAGGGCTCATTCGGGTCAAATGTCCATAAAACATAATCCTCCTTTCCCGATTGTGTCGGTTATCTTCTCTATGCGGGAATACAGTTCATGATTATGACGTCTTCTATATTCCCCACTCTCTTTAATGGGACCTAAGATCTGTCTTAAAATCTTCCTTGCCTTGGCCTCCAGTTTTTCGATTAGGCCTTCTTTGTTCATTACTAGGCATTCAGAAGCGAACAAGACCTCCGGGTGGATAACACGGCAGTAATGCCTTAACTTTGCATTAAACGATACTGATCTTTCGTTGTAGATGTTTTTGGTTAAATGGAATGCCTTTTCCATTTTGTTCATGTGTGATATGAACACTTCTTTCTCTCATAAGGTGGCCGTTATCCATTCTCCGAGATATTTAAACTTTTCAACTCGCTTAATTTTTCCTTGATCCACTATAAGCTCCCTTGGTGGTGAATTTATGTTTTTTATAAACTCGGTTTTCTCAAGTGAAATTTGGAGGCCAGTTTCTGTGCTGTCTCTCAGCTGTTTCAATGTAATCAGAAAAAATTGCAAGATCATCTGCAAAAGCGAGACAATGATTTCATGATTTTGTTTCTTGTAACCCAGCCTGACACCATTTTTAATTGCTTGGTTTTCCAGTTCTTTGCGCCGCTCACGAATCAACTTCTGGAGGGCACAGTTGAAGAGCAGAGATGAGAGCCCATCTCCTTGCCTCACTCCAGTCTTTATTTCAAAACTTCTGATGTTTCTCCTCTAAATTTCACTTTTGAAGTTGTGTTGGTTAATGTTTGCTGGATTATTGATTTAGTCTTCCTGTCTAGGCCACGTTCTTATAGAGTTCTGATCAGGGTTTTACGATCAATAGAGTCGTATGCCTGTTTGAAATCCTCAAAGGTGACAACAAAATTTTTATTCCTGAGCTTCAGGTACGAAAGGATGGATTTGAGATTCATTATCTGTTCGACACATAATCACACTTTCCTGAATCCTCATTGGTACTCTCCCAGCTGTGGGTGTAGCTGTTCTTCTGTCCTGGTTTTCAGAGCTTTCTACAGAATCTTACCACGATAGTTATTTACATCTGTTCTGTCGCCTTTCTTATGAAGAGAATGAATTAGAGCATAATTCCAGCCATGTAGGAGTCTTTCAGTTTCCCAAATCTGGCTCATGATTTCTGTTAGTTTATCTCCTACCTTGTTGTTCTTGTTGTGGTCTTCAGTCCTTAGACTGGTTTCATGCAGCTTTCATGCTACTCTATCCTGTGCAAGCTTCTTCATCTCCCAGTACCTACTGCAACCTACATCCTTCTGAGTCTGTTTAGTGTATTCATCTCTTGGTCTCCCTCTACGTTTTTTACCCTCCACGCTGCCCTCCAATACTAAATTGGTGATCCTTTGATACCTCAGAATATGTCCCACCAACCGATCCCTTCTTCTAGTCAAGTTGTGCCACAAACTCCTCTTCTCCCCAATTCTATTCAATACCTCCTCATTAGTTATGTGATCTACCCATCTAATCTTCAGCATTCTTTTGTAGCACCACATTTCGAAAGCTTCTATTCTCTTTTTGTCTAAACTACTTATCGTCCACGTTTCACTTCCATACATGGCTACACACCATACAAATACTTTCAGAAAAGGCTTCCTGACACTTAAATCTATACTCGATGTTAGCAAATTCCTCTTCTTCAGAAACGCTTTCCTTGCCATTGACAGTCTACATTTTATATCCTCTCTACTTCGACCATCATCAGTTATTTTGCTCCCCAAATAGCAAAACTCCTTTACTACTTTAAGTGTCTCATTTCCTAATCTAATTCCCTCAGCATCACCCAACTTAATTCGACTACATTCCATTATCCTCGTTTTGCTTTTGTTGATGTTCATCTTATATTCTCCTTTCAAGACACTGTCCATTCCGTTCAACTGCTTTTCCAGCTCCTTACAGAATTACAATGTCATTGGTAAACCTCAAAGTTTGTATTTCATCTCCATGGATTTTAATTTCTACTCCGAGTTTTTCTTTTGATTCCTTTACTGCTTGCTCAATATACAGATTGAATAACATCGGGGATAGGCTACAACCCTGCCTCACTCACTTCCCAACCACTGCTTCCCTTTCATGCCCCTCGACTCTTATAATTGCCATCTGGTTTCTGTACAATTTGTAAATAGCCTTTCGCTCCCTGTATTTTACCCCTGCCACCTTCAGAATTTGAAAGAGAGTATTCCAGTCAACATTGTCAAAAGCTTTCTGTAAGTCTACAAATGCTCGAAACGTAGGTTTGCCTTTTCTCAATCTTTCTTCTAAGATAAGTCGTAGGGTCAGTATTGCTTCACGTGTTCCCACATTTCTACGGAATCCAAACTGATCTTCCCCAAGGTAGCTTCTACCAGTTTTTCCATTCGTCTGTAAAGAATTCGCGTTAGTATTTTGCAGCTGTGGCTTATTAAACTGATATTTCGGTAATTTTCACGTCTGTCAACCCCTGCTTTCTTTGGGATTGGAATTATTATATTCTTCTTGAAGTCTGAAGGTATTTCGCCTGTCTCATACATCTTGCTCACCAGTTGGTAGAATTTTGTCAGGGCTGGCTCTCCCAAGGCTGTCAGTAGTTCTAATGAAATGTTGTCTACTCCCGGGTCCTTGTTTCGACTCAGGTCTTTCAGTGCTACTGCCTTATCCCTTGCAAGCTCAGCAATTATAGAATCTTCTCCTGGTGTTATTATTATTATTCTTTGTATGTTTCACTTATTATGTTTCCCTCAGCAGAACAGCTCCTTTATTATGGCGAGGAATCGCCTGATACATTTGAGCAGCAGCAGAAATCAACTCGGCATGCATACAGACTAGCTGATATACCTGAGCACCAGACTTCATGCTTTCTATATATCTAATGCCTGCACCAATCATTGAGCCAGTAGCATCACGGAATGCTTCCAATATACTGGACCAAAAACCAAGTCAGCATGCAGAATTGTTTCCCGAATTTGAGTTTCCACCATCAGCACTACCTACACAACACATCAAACTGCTAACATTGCGTAATGCACCTATCAATGATATTTTATTCGATGTAAATTAAAAGTTGGATGTGAGTGACAGTAAATGTTTCCATAGGCTTTCTATCTTGGATTTTAAATATACTGGACATCGAGGATTCTATACTGAGCACTGAGCTACATCTAGAGTGATGTGGAAACCAATTAGGACGTACGAAATATGAAAACTGCGAAGGCTGTACACATTAAGTAATGTTTGTGAGCTGTAAATAGTTCCAAAAACTCTTACACTTCTAAACATTACAGTATAGCTACCCTGTAGGATACGACTGTGTTAGAGCTAAGAGGTCTTCTGTAGCAGCACCAGACATTGAGAAAGTTAAGATTTAGTATCGATTAATAGTCTCAATACGAGCATGATTTGCATGTGAAAGACACAGAACATGTGTCAAACTATAATGCAGGCGTTTAGTGAATATTATAATGGTGTTATGAGGAAATATGCTACAATTTTCACTGTATTGTCAGATGTTTTGTTACAATTTTTGCGGTGACTCTTATTCGATATACTGAATCTCCTGATTTAAAAGATAGTTTTCTTTTCATCTAATTTCTAATGCAGTGACAACATTAAACTTATTACTGTAACGCAGGGCAATTTTTTACAGTTTTGGTGAAACATGTGGTGGTGGTGGGGGGGGGCAGGATTTGCTATACTTTTTTCTGCACCATAGGGCAGTTTGTTATAATTCACGTTTTAACAATTCCAAGTTTTAGGGAAGACTTGCAACAGATGAGGTTTGCAGGGAACATGATGCTAATTTAAAATTTAACCTATTTCATGATAGCTCTGGGAGTATACTTGAAAACAGTTTTCCTACGGAAACAGTGAAATATAATTCTAAGAAACCATGTAAAAAGCCATGGCTTACTAAAGGGTTAAACATACTTTGTAAACAGAAAAGGGAAATGTATCTTATAGCTAGGAGGACTAATGATCCTGAAACAGTGAAACATTATAAAAACTACAGCACTGTGTTAAGAAAACTTATTAAAAAGTCCAGAAGTAAGTGTATTGTGTGCAGATTTGCACATCTGATAATAAAATTAAAGCAATTTAGAATATTGTTAAAAGGGAAAAAGGGCAACTGAGAGCACAGGAAGACTGTATTTCCATCAAACTCAATGAAAAATTTGTTAACAAGATATCAAAGATAGAAAACATTTTTAATAATCACTTTTGAAGTGTTGTGGAGGAAATAGGATCCAGCTCCTCATTAGGAATTCAAGGCAGTATATGGAAGAGGCAGTACCTGTGTTTGATAAAATTGAAATTCAACCCACCTCTCCTACTGAAACCAGAGAAATAATAAATTCACTTAAAAATGAAAGCTCACATGGAGTTGATGGCATTTCCAACAGAGTACTAAAAGCTTGTTCTCAACAAATAAGTAGTATTCTCAGTCACATATGTAGTAACTCACTGAAACAGAGCATTTTTCCAGATAGACTGGAAAACGATTTTGTTAAACCATTGCAAAAAAAGGGGATAGATCTGATGCTAACAACTAACACCCAATCTAACTTCTGATAGCTTTATCCAAAATTCTTGAGAAAGTAATGTATTCAAAAGTAGCATCACACACTTGTAAAAATGAAGTACTAAAAAAATTTCAGTTTCGTTTTCAGAAAGGATTTTCAACATAAAATGGTATATACACTTTCACTGATCAAATATTAAATGCATTGAATAACTGAACATCTCCCATTGAGATATTTTGTAATCTCTCAAAGGCTTTTGATAGTGTGAATCATGAAGTTCTTCTAGATAAGCTTAAGTATTGTGGTACAAGTGGGACAGTGAACAAATGGTTTAATTCATACATAACTGGAAGAATACAGAAGGTTGAAATTAACAGTACAGATAGTCTGCAAAAACCAGCAGAGTCATCTAACTGGGGAGGTGACAAGAATGGGCTCCCACAGGTTTCAGTCTTGGGTCCCTTATTTTTCTTAATATATATTAATGACTTTCCACTATATATTCATGAAGATGCAAAGCTAATTCTTTTTGCTGATGATACAAGTATAGTAATCACACCCAACAAGCAAGAATCAGCTGAGGAAATTGTAAATAATGCCTTTCAGAAAATTATGAAGTGGTCCTCTGCAAATGGACTCTCACTAAATTTTGAGAAAACACAGTTTATACACCTCTGTACAATAAATCACGACACCATTGATAAATATAGACTACGAACATAAGTCTGTTGCTAAGGCAGAATACTCAAAATTTCTCTGTGTGTGCTTTGATGAGAAATTGAATTGGAAGAAACATATTGATGATCTGCTGAAATGGTTAGGTTTAGCTACTTATACTATTAGGGGTATTGCAAATTTTTTTGATAAACATGTCAGTAAATCAGCCTACTATGCCTGTTTTCATTCACTACTTTCATATAGCATAATATTTTGGATCAATTCGTCATTGAGAGAGACAGTAGTCCTTGCAGAAAAGCGTGTGATCAGAATAATAGGTGGAGCCCAGCCAAGATCACTTTGCAAACATTTATTTAGTGAATTCGGGATATTCACAGTACTTTCGCAATACATATATTCACTTACGAAATTTGTCATTAATATCAGCGAAGTGCATAGCTACAACACTAGAAGAAAGGATGATCTTCACTATTCCAGATTAAATCTCACTTTGGCACAGAAAAGGGTGAATTATGCTGCCAAAAAATCTATGGTCATTTGCCAAATAGTATTAAAAGTCTGACAGATAGCCAACCAACATTTAAAAGCAAATTAAAAGAATTTCTGAATGACAACTCCTATTCAATAGAGGCATTCTTAGATATGAAGCAGTAACTGTAAAAAAATAAAAAGACAAAAAACAACAAAGCATCAGAAGACTCAATAGTGGCCGAACTATGTAAGCAGGTGGGAGACAAGACTGTAAGCAAGTTGATGGAAATCCTAAAAAACTGACTGACTGAAACATTGCCTAGTGACTGGACGCCTTGATTCATCACTCACACAAGAAAGGGCACTTGACTGACATCAATAATTATCAAGGAATCTCTTTGGTACCTGTCACATACAACATTTTCTCCAAGGCCTTACTAAACAGAGCCGGACCTCAACTGGACCGACAGCTAGGGGACTACCAGGCAGGGTTTAGAAAAAGACGCTCTTGTACTCAACAGATACTGAACCTGAAGTCAGTGCTACGATAAATAAAAATGGCTAGTAAGGAGTATGTCGTCATCTTCGTTGACTTCAAGAAGGCATACGACTCAGTTGATAGACCTATTCTCATGAACATCCTGCAAGAACTAGGGCTATATGAGAAGACAGACAGTCTTACCCAACAGACTTTAAGAAACACCGGGTCACGAATGAAGTTCAGAGGAATCCTCTAAGAAAGTTTTGAAATCAAATCGGGAGTAAGACAGGGAGATGGTCTGTTCCCTCTCCTCTTCAACTGTGCCCTGGAAAAGGTAATAAGAGAGTGGCGGAAGGAGTCAGCTCAAGAGGGGATTCCAAATTATATCTCTCTGGGATATAAGTGCAAAAGCCTCACTGTTGATTGCCTGGCATTTGCTGATGACCTAGCACTTCTGTCAGATTCAATAGAAATGTCGGTGAAACAACTCAGCGTTCTCAGACAGCAAGCAGCAAAGGTTGGGCTTCATGTATCACTTGACAAAACCCAGTACATCACGAACATAGGTGAATCTCCTAGTAAACTGCATCTAGACCAGGGAGAGATCAAGAAAACCATCGGGTTCAAGTACTTGGGATAATGACTGGAACCTAATCTATCTAAAGGAACAACACTATCAACTCGAGTCAACAAGCTAGAGTTGGCACACAAGCTGACTAAGAATACTTATAATAAAAAATCTCTCCTGTAACACTAAACTGAAGCACTACCACCAGTCATCCGTCCTGAAGCCTTATATGCTTCAGAATGCTTATTACTCAATAGGTATGGACTTAATGATAAGCTCGAAATCCAGGAGAGAAAGATAATGAGGAAGATACTGGGGCCAGTCAAGGAAAGCGACATTTATAAAAGGCGATCCAACCGGGAGGTCTGCGAGTACTGCGAAAGGATCACAGATGTGGCTAGGGAAAGAGATATAGCATTTTATGGACACGTTTACAGGATGTATCGTGACAGATCGATCAACCAGCTTCTCTGTTACTGGCAAAAGAGGACGATGGAAGTAGAGAAAGATCTCCAGGAACTGGGGATAACAGAAGGAAACTTAAAGGATCGGACAGTACTCAGGAAGAAGCTTAGACAAAAGAGGTTCCAGGACAGAGTACCAAGACAGAAGACCGGTGCCCTCTGGACACAGGAGAGGAAGGAACAACACAGCCAGAGCATGCGTAACTACTGGGCACTCCAAACGCGGTAGTTTAATCTCGTGGTCCTTAGTTGGCGTATACGAAATAAGAAGAAGAAGAAAAAAATAAAGAATAAAAAAAATTATTATTTTGTGGTATTAAAACTTATGTTAAAGTGATACATTCCACATCATTACGAAATGTCGTATTCCTGATCCATGAAACAAGGGATAATGTATGTGTCACTGTGACCCATGATAATTTGCAACAATTTTGCTGTTGCCCAGCATATTTTGTTTAGTTGCGCTGTACCATGTGCGCATATGATGAAGTTATATATAGTCTCCACTGATCAACTCATGATTTTGGTCGATTTCTCACCCTATTGCAGCTCATATAAAATATTCAAACTGCAAACTTCATCTAAAGTATTTTAGAGTAGCTTCCATAAAGTCAAACTCCACATGTGCCTGAATAACTTTTAAGTTCGAGAACTGTTGACAAGATTTCACTACATTCAGTGTCCTGTAACCTAGCAGGCTTTTAGAATTTTTCGATTTTTTTTCAAATCTGCACACACAGTCATTTCACATCACATCTCCTGACACTCACTATCATGACAAAAAAAAAAAAAAAAAAAAAATACACGGCAAAAGTATTGTTGTTGAAGGAATCACACTGGCATTAATCAGAAAATGATTTAAAAGTCCTATGGAATCATGTAAGCTCACAAGTAGAAGTCTCACTATCCTATCAGGAGATTAAGGACGTGAAAACGTTTCACATATCCTCATACTTTCTGATTCCTGAACTGTCACCAGTTGTTTAGAAATCCGCTGGAAATGTGAGTTGTCTTATGTATGACGCAAAATACTTACAGTTTCATTGAATGATCGCTTAAAAACCACTTAAAACGCTATGTTAGTCTGTGTTGAGATCACTTTCTGCTTGCGGGAACAATGATTGGAGTTTAACGTTTCCTCTGCCTTGAGACAAATTTCCATTATACCAAGACATACCCACAGCAGAAATCAATGTATAATACTGTGAAATTTCCTGGTACACTGAAACTCTGTACCAGACCAGGATTGAAAGCCTGGTCCTGTGCCTTTCATTGGCAAGTGCTCTGCCATCTGAGCTTCCTGAACATGGTGCAAAGCCTTACTTCGAACAGTACCTCATCCCCTACCTTCCAATCTTCACAGAAGTTTTCCTGTGAAATTTGCCTGACTTGCACTCGAGGAAGAAAGGATATTTTGGAGATATGACTAAGCCACTTCCTGGAGGGTCTTTGCAGAGCGAATATTCACTCTGTAGAGGAGTGTGGACTAATATGATACTTTCCGGTAGATTAAAACTGTGTGCCACAATGGAACTCTAATGCGGGACCTTTGCGTTTTGGGGCAAGTGACGAAAGCAGAACTGTGGGAGCGGGTGATGAGTTGGGCTTTGGTAGCTCAGTTGCTAGGGCATTTGTCCATGATAGGCAAAGGTCCCGGGTTAGTATCCCAGAATGGCACAGAGGTTTAATGTTCAAGAATTTTCATATCAGTGCACACTTCACCGCAGAGCGAAAATTCATTCTGGAAATATTCCCAGAGCTGTGGCTAAGCCATATTACCGTACTATGATTTCGCCCAGGAGTGCTTATCTTGCAAGTTTCGCAGGAGAAATCCTGTGAAGTTTGGACGGTAGGACACAAGTAGAGCCTTGAGAACGAGTCGTGAGCTGTGTTCAGGTAGCTCAGCCGGTAGAGCACACGCCCATGCAAGGCGAAGTATAACAACAACAACAGCTACTACTACTACTACTACTGCTACTGCTACTTCTATTACTATTACTATAGCTAGTTGGGAACCTACTTGAGTCTATAATATGAGTATGCTGCTACTACCTTACTGAGTTCACTATGGGATCTACTTTTTGAGTGTATGGAATGACTATGGTGCTACAGCAGTTACTACTACACTACAAACTACTCCACTATATGTCTTTCAGAACTACAATAGCACGTTGTCACACACAATTACAGTTGACTGTGTATCAGGCTCAAATCGTGCTAGAGTGTCGAACACAGTCGATTAAAATACAATTGTTACTGATGAATTAGCCTAATAGCCTTATCTTTTATTTTAATGACTGTTACCCCCAATAGATAACAAATGATCGGTTTTAACTGCTGTGGGTGCTGTTTCAGTCGAATCTCAGTGCCTTGTAATATTATAATCAAGAAATAGGGCATTTTCAGAAAATAAGGTCATATAAGTTTGCACTAAGTAAGATAATATATTATCTTCAAGCACAATAAGAGGCAGTCACCACATTTGTCACACACATCTACTCACGTCTAATCTCAATATAGATTCAGTAACTGAAATATCATTTACACACTATCATAATGATCTGACCCACAGTGCAATCCATTGGCTGGCTTGGTAGACATGAATGTTGCAATCACGTCCTGGTATTTATTTATTTAATAGTATGGCTGGGGCCCCCCGTCGGTCAGACCATTCGCCAGGTGCCGGTCTTTCAATTTGACGGCACTTCGGCGACCTGCAGTCGATGAGGACGATAGGATGATGATGAGGGCAGCACAACACCCAGTCACTGGGCGGAGAAAATTCCCCAACCGGGCCGGGAATCGAACACGGGCCCAGAGGAATGACAATCCGTCACGCTGACATTCAGCTACCGAGGGTGGTAAAAACATTTGACTGAGGGCCATCCCACGGCAATGGGTACATACTCACCCGTTACGAGATTTCTAGCGCAGCTCCTCTACATTATTTGCCTACCCTCGGCCCGTGCGAACAAAATATGATCATATCTGAGTGATCTCTTACATGTGCCTCGAGGAGCATTCATGTCGATGTCTTGGTCATCAAACTCATATGATCGAACATCTACATGATTACTCAACAATTCACAATTAAATACCTGGCAGAGGGTTCATCGAACCACCTTTAAGCTACTTTTCTATCTTTCCGCTCTTGAACAGTGTGCCGGAAAAACGAACACTAAAATATTTCCGTGTGAGCTCTGATGTCATTATATTATGACCGTTTCTCCCTAAGTAGGTGGGAGCCAGTAAAACATTTTCACACTGTGTGGAGGAAGTTGGTGATTGAAATTTGATGAGAAGCTCCTGTGGCAATGAAGAACTGCCTTTGCTTTAATGACCGCCACCCCAATTCGTGTACCATCTCCATGGCACTCTCTCCCTTATTTGTCGACAATATAAAACGAGCTGCCCTTCTTTGAACCATTTAGATGTCCTCCGTCAATCCTATCTGATGTGCGTCCCACATCGCCCATCAGTACTCCATTAGACGGTGGACAAGTGTGGTCTGAGCAGTCTCTTCAGTACACCTGTTACATACTCCAAGTGGTCTCTCAGTAACTCGAAGTCTTTGATTTGCTTTCCCCACAACATTATCTTTGCGGCCACTCCAAATTATTAAGTAATTCATATTGTTATCCCTAAGTATTTAGTTGAGTTTACAACCTTTAGATTTGTGTGGTTTATCGTGCATGTGAAATTTAGCTGATTCCTTTTAGTTCTCATGTGAATGACTTCACAGTTTTCGCTATTTAGAGTTAATTGCCACATTTTACTCCATAGAGGTACCTGGCTTTTATCATTTTGAAATGGGTTTTGATCATCTGATTACAGCACAACATACTATCGGACGTCAGCTGTACACTCGCAGTATACAGGAGTAGTGTGTGAACACGTGATGCCAGACACCTCTGGATGGACTTTCGACCTGGCGACGATCGTAAGCGTACACGGGGAGTGCAGTGTAAGAGTGTGGGTAACAGCAGACTTCTCCATTATGACCGTCCATAACCTTAACCAGCTAAAAACTTCCTATACAAACACCTTGATAAAGGAAGCATATCTGCATTCAGTAGGAAAGATTTATAAATCCTGTTGAAACATCCCATCTCTGTGCCCGACAGCTAACTCAAAACATATCCTCTGCAACATTTCCGAATGGGTATACTGCTCTACCATTTATCTCTGATCCCAAACCTGCAACGTTTGCGTTCATTCGTCTTGTATGTAGTTAGATTTGTCTAGAATCATCCGGAGAGCTCCTGGGTACAAGACATGCAAGTTACTTCTGTCAGGCTACAAACTGCGATCTTAGGTGCGATATTTCGACTAATGACATAATTTTCTTCTGAAAGTCCTGTGGCCTGTGGTTTTACATGTGTCACTAGAAGTTCGTATTTCAAAATCACATATACTTACATACTGTAAAAGCATCAGTGTGCACTTGCGAGGAGTCTTGATTTCTCCTGTATGTGGGATGTAAATTTTTTGCTGTTGTGTTGCATATGTTTATGGACTGCCAAATTAAAACAAAGCAGATAGAAAAAAGTTAACTGTTTATTATTTCAAAAGCAATCACCGTAACTGTTAATACATTTAGCCCACTATGAAACAAGGTGATCAGTGACTTCATGCAAAAGTATTTTTGACTGCCTATAGAACCATGATTGTGTCCTGGAATGCCCCTCCTCTTCGTCTGAAACAAATCGATGGCAACAAATGTCTCTCTTCAGGGCTCCAAAAATATGGAAATGCATCAGGAGAGATCAGGACTATGGAGGACATGTAAGGGTTTCCAAACGAAACTTCTGCGGCAGAGTCAGAACAGTCTTGGCAACACTTAAACTTAGGAATAGACTGTGTACTTACCACAAGGGACCTGGAAGGCACGCTGGCGGCACCAGTGAGCTGGGAAGTCTGGCAACCATGCAGGCTGCACCAGTGTCAAAAATGGCTCAAATGGCTCTGAGCACTATGGGACTTAACATCTTAGGTCATCAGTCCCCTAGAACTTAGAACTACTTAAACCTAACTAACCTAAAGACATGACACACATCCATGCCCGAGGCAGGATTCGAACCTGCGACCGTAGCAGTCCCGCCGTTCCGGACTGCAGCGCCTTTAACCGCACGGCCACCGCGGCCGGCGCACCAGTGTCCACAGGTCCGCCAACTTGGATTGTGTCGTCATAGAACTGCAGCGGTATGAGCTGACCTAGCATCTTAGATTTTAAACAAGTAGGACATATGCCAATATTGAGTTTTCTAATTTACCACCAATTTACACTTAGGACAAGCATCATGCTTCCCCAGTGATATCACAGGAGTGGGGAAACTCAGTGACTATTTTGAGTGTCCCAACAACTTTTCAATTTCCGGCCATTTTACACATAGGATAACTTATGTGTGTCAGAGATGTTGGGAAAGGGGAAAATCTTGTTACTATGCTTGATGTCATATGGGGAATGAGGATGGGGAGGGAAAGGGAGGAAATCTGCCTGGCAAGAATGTAGACTTCACCAGCACATAAACAGCTACACTACCTACGGATAATATGTATCTGCCTTATGAATAAGAATAATAGTAAAATAATTTTATTTACGCCTTTCCTTAGGAAAAGAGTGGCATGATGTACGGACTACACTGAGCCCAGCATTCACTTCAATGAAGATGAAAAACATGTTCGTGTTGATGACTGAAATCGGACAGCAGATGGTCGACTATCTATGGAAAGAAACTGCTGTATACAAAGGTGAGCAATGGGCACTCATATTTTGAAAACATTGCTTTCACTTTCTGAACTTCGGTACATTTCGGCAACATTCTTTAGATATCATACGTATTTTAGTCGAATATTGACAGTCTAAGACTGATTACTCCATTTAGATTAAAATTAAATATCAGATTGCCACCACTGCTGAATACAATTTTTGAACATTTCTTTCTACTTCTTCTCTACACAGTATTGCTAACGTGATCGAAAATGGATCAGGATGTAAAGACAAAGCTTTCGAGAAGTTGATGTATCGAAAAGAAACAGCGGTTTCGTAACATGTTATACTCGATGCGAGATATTAGAAGGTGCAATGCACTTTTTATATGTTTATTCCAAAATTCCAAGAGAAAGTAGACCGCCTTTGTAAAACTTGTTACTTTTCTTTTCATTTTTTCCGATAGTTGAAGCTGCCCTTCATTTATTTCTGCTACGAAGTATTCTTTCACCTGTATGTACCATTCTTTGTAAGTTTCTGAGCATATTTCGTTTTGTTGTTCTCTAAAACCGTTCTCATGAATTGTCAGCTGCATTACCAGTAAGAAGTTCTGAAAAACTTCCAACACGACTTTCGCTCCAGTGTTCCCTTGGTCATGGCCCTGGCAATATTTCATCGTTCGTCCATCGTCAAACATCCTCAGTTTTCAGTTACAGGAATGGAGGACTCCTACTTTTGCAAAAGTCTAAATACTTTCTTGATCCTTATTTCCAAACATGTTTCACCATCCCAGTGCTAGCATCAGTGAATCTTAATTTCATGTCTGAAGTTTTGAAATTAGTTAAAACTCCAATAGAAATAGTAATAACAGTAAGACTTAGTTTTCAGATAAAAGCATTCCTGTTGTTATTCAAATATGTATTCAGATACGAAGTAAAGATGAACTTGAACATATCGAAACATGTTTAGGTAAAGAACCCAGAAGAATTTTAGGGCAAAAACAGTCGGATATTGTTTCTAACACTGTTTTTGCAAGGACGTTTTGTAGAAATCTCCCGAAACAAAAGAATAATTACCGAATTTCTTAATTACATAGCACATGGAGGGGCACGTACTAATATTTGCAATTAAAGTTATTGTAAAAAAAAACGCACGTAAACGTATTAACGATCTTCATTTTCTGGGAGGAGAGGGCAGTTCATTTCTCAACAAGATTCAAATAGACTCCGAGGATAGTTGGCAATGTCGACTTTGCCCAGGGTCCACACACATCGACGGATTAAGGCACATTACAGAGAAAGAGAAATTAACCTGTTACAGAATATTCTTCTTCATTCATTTTACCATACCTGTCGACTACCTTAGAGAAACGTTCCGGGGAAATTTCAACAGGTTGTTGAATCATTTGTTTAGCTTTAAGTAAGTAGATAAATCATACCTCCTTCTATATGTTGGTATATATTGCGTATCTCAAAGGTCCCATTGCAGTCGCTCATATGTCTGAAGCAACATGCGTTACGTAAACTAGAAACAGATGCTACTGTTGGACACTGGAGAGTTTCCGTTGCTGTACTCTTCCAATCAAACCAAAACCTGAAATTTGAAGAGAACTGAGGACAAACATTTTCTTTTACATCGTTTTCTTTCAGCTTCTTCCAGTAAGGATGACGTTCTGACAGTGGAGACGAAGGACTTTTTCACTCGCATTACCAACGACGTGATAGCGACGTCAGCGTTTGGTGTCAAAGTGGACTCGCTGTCGGACCCGGAGAACCTGTTCTACTGCATGGGCCGGGAGCTGACCAACGTCCGCGTGACCGCTGCTATTGGCTACATGCTGTTCCCGTGGCTCATGGTGGTGAGTACAGCACACGAAATTAAAGAGTTTTTCTAATTTCTCTGAATAATCGTAACCCCCGTTTTAACGATTGTTTTACTTTTCCTGTTCGCGACAGTTGCTGGGCATACCGTTCGTCAGTACGAAGGCGATAGAGTACTTTAAATCTGTCGTGTGGGAGACCATTGAGACGAGAGAGAAGCAGGGAATAGTTCGACCCGACATGCTCCACTTGCTGATGCAGGCACGACGCGGCGAACTGGCGGCAGACGAAGGAGAGAAGGACGGGACGGCTGGACACAAGGGCAGGCGTAAGTCTGTTCACTGGTGACTTTTCATTTTCCGCATTATTTACTAACGCAGTATTCTAATGCATTGGCTGCAGTTCTTTACGACCATAATTAGCTTTCTCGTAAGAAGATGAAGTGGTTTAGGCAAAGTTTCGTATCAGGATCGAAATTACAGCAACAGATACAGTGTATCGCGTCAGGAGTAGTACTCCCCCGTACCATCACTAACTGTAAACTCACGTCTTGGAGGTACTATCCCCACGCGAGACGTTCCATCTACTACGTTCATTTTTCTTCTGACAATGGAGAGAGTTAAAATGAGTTCTTTCTGAGTCATCGTTCTTTCGACTGGTCTGATACGGCCGGCAACGGATTCCTCTCCTGTTCCAACCTCTCCATCTCAGAGTAGCTGCTGCAATCCACGCCCTCAATTATTTGCTGCATGTAGTCCACTCTCTTGCTTCCTCTACAGCTTTTACCCTCTACAGCTCCCTCTAGTACTATGGAAGTTACTTCCTGGTGTCTCGGATGTCCTATCATCCTCTCCCTGCCGCTCTTCAGTGTTTTCCACGTAGTGCTCACCGATTCTGCGGAGAGCCTCCTCATTTCTTACCTTATCAGCCCATCTAGTTTTCAACTGTCGTCTGTAGGAGACGTCGCAATGAATGAATTTTCACTCTGCAGCGGAGTGTGCGCTGATATGAAAATTGCTGGCATATTAAAACTGTGTGCCGAACCGAGACTCGAACTCGGGACCTTTGCCTTTCGCGGGCAAGTGCTCTACCATCTCAACTACCCAAACACGACTCACAGCTCGTCCTCACAGCTTTACTTCTGGCAGTGCCTCGTCTAGTCTCCTACCTACTCCGCTGCAGAGTGAAAATCTCATTCTGGAAACATCCCCCAAGCTGTGGCTAAGCCACGTCTCTACAATATCCTGTTCGCAGGAGAGCTTCTGTAAAGCCGCTGGTGTTCCACTTGTCGCAGCCATCGTGGATTTTCCGTTGCCCAATAGTGCATATTATGCCGGTTTACGTTACCGCTGTTGGCGAAAATAGAACGCTTGCAAAAAATCTGCTATCGTACCGTAATTTCTCTTGTGCCCAGTGGCGGAACTGTACACGACGTTCAAAGTCGTCGCCATGCAATTCCTGGTGCATAGAAATACGGTACGGGTGCAATCGATGTTGATGTAGCATTCTCAACACCGACATTTTTGACATTCCAGATTCTCGCGCAATTTGTCTTCTACTGATGTGCGGATTAGCCGCGACAGCAGCTAAAACACCTACTTGGGCATCATCATTTGTTGCAGGTCGTGGCTGACGTTTCACATGTGGCTGAACACTTCCTGTTTCCTTAAATAACTTAAGTATCCGGCCAACGGTGCGGACACTTGGATGATGTCGTCCAGGATACCGAGCAGCATACATAGCACACGCCCGTTGGGCATTTAGATCTCAACAGCAGTACATCACCATGATATCGACCTTTTCCGCAATTGGTAAACGGTCCATTTTAACACGGGTAATGTATCACGAAGCAAATACCGTCCGCACAGGCAGAATGTTACGTGATATCACGTACGTTTGTGACTATTACAGCGGCAGCTATCACAAAGCGAAGAAAGTGGTCCAACTAAAACATTCATATCTCTTTACATACTACACGAATATGTAATAAGAATGGGGGTTCCTATTTAAAAAAAAAAAACGCAATTTATATCAGTCTGACGTATGGCAGCGCCATCTAGCGGGCCAACCATAGCGCCATCTGGTTTCCCCCTTCAAGCTAGACGAGTTTCGTTCTTTGTAGTTTTTTCGTTTGACGCTTATTTCGTGAGATACTTGGCCCGGTCAGTATCAGTGGACCACCCTGTATACATAATTGTGTACGGGACACTCGGTGCGCGAGTTCTACTCGCACTTAGCGGTTTTTTCCCCTTTTACATTAGCGTTTTGCTGCCACTCTCGGTACAACTAGGTAATCCAGATACTGGCAGAGCAGAAATTTCTGTTTTTCACAATTTATGTGTTCTTTAGAATAGTGCTCACTTTCTGTGCATGATGGCAGGCCTCACCGACGAAGATGTGGCAGCCCAGGCGATGATATTCTTCTTCGCCGGCTTCGACACCGTGTCCACGGTGCTGACCTTCTGCAGCTACCTGCTGGCAGCTCACGAGGACGTCCAACAGCGGCTGCAGCGGGAGGTGGACGAGCTGATGCAGAAGAGCGGGGGGCAGCCCAGCTACGAACAGGTCATGGGCTGCCAGTACCTCGACATGGTACTTTCTGGTAAGCTGGAACCCTCCTCACTGAAATGGGGATCTGTTGCATTGTCGGGAGTACGCTCTTTCACCGGCTGTTTTTATATTGGTGCTGTGTCGTGTTCTACGTACGTTACTGAAAGGAAGAAACATTGATTATGTTTATCCAAACTTTAATAACGGTTAAAGCAGCTACGCAAGGGAGTCCCATATGATCAGTCCCTATTTTAGGGTTTGACAGTGACCCACATGGATAGCTGGGTGTGTTAAAGCGCTACTTCCAAGACAAGGAAGTGGGTCGGCTACGATGTAAACTCCTTAAATAAATAATCCTGCCCTAACGAACCCAAAGTAGTCCACGTGGAATAATATTAGATACAACAACATCATATTAGCTTCAAAACACTTTAAACAAATTGTCACTGCCTCCAAGCAGTAAGGGAATCACACTCAAACCCCTGGTATTTAAAACAAGCAACTAAAATCACACTAAAATCACACTCGTACAAGATTACTTCAAGGAAAGGCGTAAAATGATACATTAGAGTTACAACAGCTATACGTCCTTGATAGACGCAAACATTCAAGGCCCCGCAGGACGATGTGACTGAAAGACCATACATTGGTGCATCGATTGTGTGGCACACAGTGCTTTCTGAAACAGGCTGAACACTAAGACTGAGAAATAATATACAGTAAGCTCCAAGGTTTCAACGGTAAACCAGGATATTGGCGCCATCAGACACCAATACGTATTACTACAGCCAAAGTGGCACGACAAGTTTCGTAGCGGCGAACAACAAGAGAAACTGTACAAAGAGTTTCGTGATTGAGAATCAAACCGTAGTCTGTCTCAGGTTCATCAACTTGCAACACGGAGAGCAGAAAATATGTCTCGAACGAATGACGTAAGTACAATGATTTCACCTCATAACGTCAGTTTAGGTCTGTGTCCAACAGTATCGGAAACGTAGATCACCGACGAAGATGCAGCAGTCCAAGCGATGATATTCTTCTTCGCCGGGTCCGACACCGTGCCTACGGTGCTGACTTTCTGCAGCTACCTGCTGGCAGCTCACGAAGACTTCCCAACAATATGTATCAGCTGACGACCACCAAACTTCTTCGCTACACAGTCCGTCCTAAAACACGCTCAATGCAGCCAGCGGCGACTCGAGTGGACATTTTCATCGCGACAGTATTCGCCGCCAAGGTTGCCTCTCGTGTCCGCTGCCAGCCACACGCTCTCATGCCCCCCACTCCACACGTTCGCTCGGTCGATCGTGCGCGCCACCTCGCGACCCTGTCACGAGTCCGAAAGGGTACGATCTCTGGAGGAGGACCGATAGGATGACAGCCGACATGGATCGTCTTCAACGTATCTACATACTGTTTCAAAACTCCTGTACAGGGCTCTAGAGGTACCGTTTTGATAAGGAGCCCGCTTCAAGGTACCCATAAACTAAGAAAAGGGCCCTGTCGTCAGTGTCCCTTGTACTTATGACATCACTTATCAGTTTCGTCCGACCACAACAATGGTTACGAGAAACAGGTACGTTCGTAACTGGAAGGGTTTACTGTGGCACTGCATGAAAGCACCGCACTCTCCACTTTGAAGAGGACATCTTTCGTCATGTAGGAGGGAAACCAATGATGAGTACTTCAGACATTGTCCATCATGGACATATGTCGTCATGAAAATTGACATTCGTGAAAAACTAAGTTTTCGTGTAATGCAACACAAATTACACACACTATAGTCTTCCAGTGTTTGATAATGAGAGAATTTAGCCCCTTTCAACAAACTTTAAACATCTCTAGCCTGTGGGTAATTAATCCCAAACTAATAAAACGAACATAATTAAGGTTTCCGCCTTCAAACGCAAAGGCGTTAGATGATTAACGCCAAATATTTAACACATTAAACCGTTAACAGAGAAATCAGTCTCTGAACCTGTTTCATACATGGGAGTTCGGGTCTTTGTAGAATCTGCTCCTGCTTGGCTGCCCTGGTGGCACCAGGGGGCTGCTGCAGAGGCCGCGCTGACCCGTGAGGCGGTCAATCTGGGAGGAGGAACGCAGCAGAACCACGGGGCAAATGATTCGCACGAATGTGGTTCTGGTGGCGGCGCTGCAAACCATGTGGACCTGCAATCTAGTACATGAGACAGGCAATGCGTTCCTGGATCACTTCTCTCTCCCAGCGCCCACGGTTGCCGTAAACCTTGAAAAGAACCAGATCGGTCGGCGCGAAACTAATACTCGCGGACCATTGGCGGCGCCAGACGCTGCAGTGGGTGGAGGAAGGGTGGCAGCGTCCGATGGCGGCGGCCACGAAGAGGTGCCGCCGGTGATGGTCCGCCTCGTGGGTGGGAGCGACCGACAACAGGCGTGAGGGAGTTCCAGCGCCTGCCTCTTCCTGAGTGTGGCTGGTGAGAAGCTCCACCGTCGGTTGTTTGAAAGTGCGTACAAAGCGTTCTGCTTCTCCACTGAGTGGGCGCGAAACGGAGAGCTTGTTCACAAAACTGTTCAAAATCAAAATGGCTGTAAGCACTATGCGACTTAACATATGAAGTTATCAGTTCCCTAAAACTTAGAACAACTTAAACATAACTGACCTAAGGACATCACACACATCCATGCCCGAGGCAAGATTCGAACCTGCGACTGTAGCAGCAGCGCGGTTCCGGACTGAAGCGCCCAGAACCGCTAGGCCACAGCGGCCGGCACTGTTCAAAATCAAGTGAGTTGAACTGTGGTCCATTGTCCAACACAAGTACTTCTGGCAAACCTTCTATGCAAAATATATTGGTCAACGATTGAATTGTGCTACGTGATGTGGTAGGAACCATAGGCAACGCAAATGGGAAACTGCTAAAAGAGTCTACCACTATGAGCCAACGAGTGTTCCAAAATGGTCCTGCAAAGTCATTGTACACTCGTTGCCACGGCGATTGAGTCTTACGCCAAGCTGCAAATGTCTGTGGCGGAGCGGATTGGTCTTCCGCGCATGCGGGACTCTGTGGTGTCATCTGTTCAGAATGGGCGTCCGTGCCCTGCCAAGTACAGAGCCGTAGCGTTAACTGTTTGCTGCGAACAGTTCCCCGTGTCCTCGGCGGAACAATCGCAATACATCCTTTCGCAGCACGTTGGAAATAAGTACACACGATGGTCCACTGCCCTTTTGAATTAGATTCACACCATTTTGAACCGAAAGGTTATGCCGACGTGGAAAATTTCTCTGCACAATAGAATTCTGGATACTGTTCAGTGCACGACGCCAAGACGTGTGAATGTAATGCAACAAAATCTTGAGATCCGAGTGTGCTTCCACGGCCTGTGCAATTCTTCTGCAGTGCCAGGGAAAAGAGTCCAGCAATTCAGAGTGCTGCGCATCGATTTGGCAACAAGAGGCGGCAGATGCATCGAAATCAGAGTGTGGGCCAATCTGAAGGCGAGGTAGGGTGTCTCCATTGCCATGCTTTGGCGTAGGTCTGTACACAATTTCATACTAATGCTGCGAAAGCAAGAAAGCCCTACGTTGCAATTTTTTAGCACTGTGTGTAGGAAACGGCTTTTATGGATGAAACAATGACTGCAAAGGGTTGTGATCTGTCGCTAAAAATAACTTGCAACCGTACAAATAGTGATGGAATTTGGCCACAACATATACAATAGCGAGAGCCTCTTTTTCTGTTTGACAATAATTGCACTCAGTTAACAACTCTGATGCAAAAGCAATTCTGTGCGAAAGCACACGGCTGATTCTGTAGGAAGAAGCGTTCACTTGCAAAACTGCTAGCTTGGCAGGGTCAAATTGCATTTAGCAACTGTCACTAGGCGAGATATTTTTGAGCTTCTGAAATGCTTCTTGGCATTCTTTGGTCCACACGGAAGATAGATTGTCCCGACGCAAGTGATGCAATGGGTTCGCTATTTGTAGAGCATTCGGTATGAACCGAATGTAGTTTGTCACCTTGCCTAGTACTGACTCCAGTCCAGACACATTGCGAGGAACAGACACGTCACGGATCGCAAGAAAATGAGTTTGGAGGGGGTGCACACCCTGACTGTTTATCACATATGTGGGCATGTCTGAATCCATATGGGACCACACTGCTGAGTTCATCGGTCCCTAGACTAACACACTACTTAAACTAACGCAAACTAACTTATGTTAAGAACAACACAAACAGCCATGCCCGAGGGAGGACTCGAACCTCCGGCGGGAGGGGCCGCAAAATCCGTGACATGGCGCCGCAAGCCGCGTGGCCACTCCGCCCCGATAGACGAGTGGTCAGCGCGACCGAATGCCGCGCCAAGGGGCCCGGGTTCGATTCCCGCCTGCGTCGGGGATTTTTCTCCGCTCACATACTGGGTGTTGTGTTGTCCTCGTCATCGCGTTGTGTTGTCATCGTCGTCTCACCCACCGGCATGGCGACAGGAAGGGCATCCGGCCACCCCTTAAATTAACCTTGCCAGATCAGACGATAACCGTGCCGACCTTGCGAAAGTGCGGGACACGGGCACAAGGAGAGAGAGAGAGAGAGAGACAGAGAGAGAGAGAGAGACAGAGAGAGAGTTTGAACAAAATGGCGCTTTTGCAGTCAGCTGTTGCAAATAACACTGAAAAATGGCGGGTGCGAAAGCACTGCCGAATGGCAAACGCAAACACCTGCACACTCCTAAGTGTGAATTTTCAACAAACACTATCTGTGATTCTTCATCAAATGGAATTTGCAAGTAGTCATCACGCAAATCTATGTTATAAAAGTAACGCCTTCACCGAGCCTGTCCATGAGTACCTCAGGACGAGGTAGTGCATAAGTGTCAATTTGTTTCTAGGTAGACTGTAGACTTGAAGCCAACACAAATGCGAATGCGACCAGAAGGCTTAGGCAACCAAAGTAGAGGACTTGCCCATTGACTAGCTTGAATGGGAGCAGTTACACCATAATCTTGCAATTCTTTCAATCCACTGGCTCCTTGTCTCTTAAAGCAGTCGGAACGCGGATGGCCTGGAAAGACTTAGGCTGTGGATTGTCGTTCAATGTAGGATGCACTACAATGTCATTAGTGTTTCCCATTCCTTCTGCAAATAGTTGAAGTTGTTTAAGCAAGCTAGTTACTCTGTCTTTTGGAGTGAAAGCAGTCACTGAAAGTACATTGTCTTGCATGCTAAGGCCAAACAAATCATAGGCATCTAAACAAAACGTGTTCTCACTGTCTCTTTATTTCAACACAGTAAAATTCACCATGCTAGTGTGAGATTTGTACGTGGCAGGCAAACTACCCTGTCCAAGCACTGGAATTTTCTGTCCGTTGTAAGCATTGCAGTGCTTGCTAGATTTCGGAAGGTGTGGTGAGCCTTACTGTTTGTATGGTAAGCAAAGTTACTGAAGCACCTGTTTCTAGCTGAAAGGTCACACGACGGCCAGCAATTCGTAATGAGACAAACAGTTTGTTAGAACGTCGTTGCACAGCAATAGGACGAGGAGCAGGCACAACCTTAGTCTTGCTTTTGTCAGAACCTGTTGTAGGTTTTGAAAACACATCGTTCACTGCAAGGTGCACGAGCCCGTTTCTTCTGGGAGCCGTAAAAGTGGCGTTTTTGTGCGATTGCAAACAAATTGCTTGGACATGGCCTGTTTCTCCACACTTGTAACATGTTGCGTTACGTGATGCACAATCCTGTCTTTTATGGCGAACAAGGGAAAGATTCCACTAAGTTCAGAGGCCCGTTTACCTGTCTACGTGGCTGTTCTCGCGGCTGTGTACGCGCTCGTTCTTGTGGCTGCTTGGGGCGGTCGCGAACGAGGGGCTACTCGAACTGACAAATCGGGGCCTCGTCAGACTTATCGGCCGGAATGGCGCCCGAATCCTATTGCTATAAGATTTGCAATACTTGGGGAAGTGATGGATCAGAGTATTTTAAGACCTGTTCCCGTATTCTGCTATCTGGGACACTGAATGTTATTGCATCAGGGATCATTATACTACCGTAAAAGTTGCCACAACTACACTTAAAATTTACACTTCCTAGTCACGGACGTTAACTCTGAGTACCACTATGGGTACGACTGTTCCGCATTTCTCTGCAAGCGAAAGAACTGACATCTAGGTGCAGCCACTTGGACTTGCTAGGTCGTAGTATTGAGTTAATGCAGCGAGTAATAGCTGAGTTCATCGGGAGACACGGTTGGGAACAGATTTTGTATTAATCTGAACACTGGGGATCCCACAATCGAAAGGAAGTATTGTAACTTTACAGTATCCTGAACACACACGACGAACATGACAATGCGCTTGGAAATGAGTCAGGTATTCAATCCATTCCTCTTCTGATTCCTTAAACTGCCAGAACGTTGCTATGCTGGTCGGAGGTATTGTTGGGCTGGTTGGTTGATCAGTTGTGGTTGTGCGGCCGACGCAGCTTGTGCAGCCAGTAGTTGTACCGTCGTCAGTAATGTAGTAATTCGTTGGTTCTAAAAATGAAAAACTTGTGTTAGCTCCATCACATTGGCCGTCTGCGGCTGAGGAGTGGGGGCAGGAGGTGGAGAGGGTAGCGAATTCATGGTTCACACAAATACGTTGAAGCAAAAAATGCAAGCAAAGCCTCTGAAAAGATAAATTTGATAAGTTGTGCGGCTCCCCTCCTAGAATACAAGTAAGAACACAACAAAAAACGAGCAATAGAAATACTTGAATACGATCGCCCCTGCAAGCTAAACCACAAGAAAAGCAAGCAAACTCTTCGGCCAATCCTCGTCGCCACTGTAGAGTCCTCATCGCCATTGCAGTTTCCCGTCCTCGTCGCCACCGTATTGTACCGTGGGAAGCAGGAGAGAGGACGTTGTTATGGGTGGCCGGTATCCTCTTTCTACAACACAAATGCATGTGTGGATTAATACGTTTCTTTATTTACATGAAGTTGACAGTTAACACGAATAGAGTCCATGTTCGTGTTACAAGCTGATCAGTAACAGTCCTCTCGCAGACAGTATCGGTAATCTTGATGTCCCACTAATCTGGTCGCCATGCACTGTCGCAGCCTGTTGAGAAGCGAGGCCGCTCTGCGGGTGAACGCCAGGTGCCAGACCGGACTGAGTCGGTGAGCCCTCTTGCTTGTCGGTGTGCCTCTGGCCAGGCGCCCTTCACCCTCTGCCTGCCACCGATCTCCGTGCTGCGTCTTTGCTTACAACAGCAAAGGTTTGATGTGGAATTCCAGGTGGGATCGCAATGGAGATATTGTGCCAAGTCGACAGGAAGAAATTCCCATGCACAAAATTAAATTTTTATAAAACATCTTAATGAATACTTTTTGTACTATTGCTAGTAAGTCTGCAATTTTTTTGCTTTTCCCTAGCGTTTATCGTGTCTAGTGCGAGGTTCGCTTCTCCACGATTTGGTAAATTTGATTTTAGTATTCAACGTTGAGGCCCAATGCATTTCCTGACGCCACAGTCATCAAGAAAACATTAAGACAGGAAAGTTGTCTTCGCCACCTGTCTGTGAATAGCGTGAATTGTGATCTATGTGTCATCGTGCTTTAACTGTTTGCATATCGTATTCACTAGAGAGCCTGCAATCCCGTTACAATTAAAATTAGTTAACTTCTCCTGGCAGAAGGTCTCTCGTAACGAAGGAAACGCATATTTTATTGCATCACGCTCACTATAAATCAAGGGGCAGCATGAGCGACTTGAATTCTTCAGTAGTGCAGCTTAGATATTTGCCAGTCACTCCAGTGGATTACGGGGAGCAGTCTCAGCCACAGAACCAGTATTCCAACGTGACTTCGTAGCTGCCTCCCCCTTCAAGGGTGCCACGCAAGCTAACCTCTGACTTTCGCGTGTTCTTTGGTTATATTATACCGGAATTATTTCCCTACAGAAAATCTCTTTCGAAATAGCTATTACAAAACTCTTACAACATTTACTACTCATTATCCCTATACATACTCTTGTATACTGTTTTACATGAATAAATTCATAGTCCGTAGCTCGTGGCCGTGCGGTAGCGTTCTCGCTTCCCACGCCCGGGTTCCCGGGTTCGATTCCCGGCGGGGTCAGGGATTTTCTCTGCCTCGTGATGACTAGGTATGTGTGCTGTTCTTAGGTTAGTTAGGTTTAAGTAGTTCTAAGTTCGAGGGGACTGATGACCATAGATGTTAAGTCCCATAGTGCTCAGAGCCATTTGAATAAATTCATAAAGTTTACAAGATACATACACGTTGTGATCAAAAGTACCCGGACACAACCATAAACATACGTTTTTCATACTAGGTGCAGTATGCCGCCACCCACTGCCAGGTACTCCATATCAGCAACCTCAGTAGTCGTTAGACATCGTGAGAGAGCACAATGGCGCGCTCCGTGGAACTCACGGACTTCGAACGTGGTCAGGTGATTGGCTGTCACTTGTGTCATAGTCTTGTACCAGTTATTTCCACACTCCTAAACATCCCTAGGTACACTGTTTCCGATGTGACAGGGAAGTGGAAACATGAAGGGACACGTACAGCACAAAAGCGTACAGGCCGACCTCGTCTGTTGACTGACTAAGACCGCAGACATTTGAAGAGGGACGTAATGTCTTATAGGCAGACATCCATCCAGCCGATTACACCAACCTGCATCAGCATCCACTGCAAGTACTACGACAGTTAGGGGGAATGTGAGAAAACTTGGATTTCATGGCGAGCGGGTGCTCATAAGCTACGCATCACGCCGGTAAATGCCAAACGACGCCTCGCTTGGTGTAAGGAGCGTAAACATTGGACGACTGAATTGTGGAAAAATGTTGTGTGGAGTGACGAATCGCGGTACACAATGTGGCGATCCGATGGCAAGGTGTGGGTATGACGAATGTCCGGTGAACGTCATCTGCCAGCGTGTGTAGTGCCAGCAGTAAAATTCGGAGGCGGTGGTTTTACGGTGTTGTCGTGTTTTTCATGGAGGGGTCTTGCACCCCTTGTTGTTTTGCGTGGAACTATCACACCAGAGGTCTACATTGGTGTGTTAAGCACCTTCTAGCTTCCCCCTGTTGAAGAGAAATTCGGGGATGGCGATTGCATCTCTCAAGCCGATCGAGCACCTGTTCATAATGCGCGACCTGTGGCGGAGTGGTTACACGACAATAACATCCCTCTAATGGACTGGTCTGCACAGAGTTCTCACCTGAATGTTGTAACACCTTTGGGATGTTTTGCAAAGCCGACTTCGTGCCAGGTGTCACCGACCGACATCGATACCTGCCCTGAGTGCAGCACTCCGTGAAGAATGGGCAGCGATTCCCCAAGAAACCTTCCAGCACCTGACTGAACGTATGCCTGCGAGAGTGGAAGCTGTGATCAAGGTTAAGAGTGGGCCTACACCGTACTGAATTCCATTACCGATGAAGGACGCCACGAATTTGTAAGTCATTTCCAGCCAGGTGTCCGGATACTTTTGATCACAAAGTGTATATATTTGTCACTATTTGAAAATGTTTATCTCACTGACATCCAATCCCAGACGTCTGTCCTCCACGACCGACGTCAGTGACAGGTCGGTACTGTGAGTCGATTTCTGGAGGGTACCTGGCCAAGTCAGCCGCGCTATGCTCCTACAGAGTGTGTGTCTACATCCAAGGCCTGCGCTAGCCACAGTATTAAGCATTCACATATATCCGAAGATCTGAATACTAGCCGCTACAGCAAGAGACCCATAGTGAACAAACACAAATATCTCAGCTAGTGTCCTATCAGTATTTTTTCGTTTCAGATCACTAACTGCCAGTGTGACCACTCCCCCTTCGCTGCTACACTGACCACAGAGACCCTGCGCATGTACCCGCCGCTCTCTGCTCTGGACCGGCAGTGTGTGCGGCCCTACCGACTGCCGGCGACTGAGACCTGCCCGGGGATCGACCTCCGGCCTGGAGACGTCATACGGCTACCCATCCGCGCCATCCATTTCGACCCGAAATACTATACGGAACCGGAGCGTTTCGACCCGGAACGCTTCAACCCAGAGAACAAACACCTCATCAAACCTTTCACGTACTGCCCATTTGGATCTGGACCTCGCATCTGCATTGGTAAGTATTTATCCTCATTTTCTCGTGTTATGTTGCTTTTCTGTTCTGTTATTTTGACAAGAAAGAACTTCGTCGTTCATTATATTCACAACTACAGTGGTGCGCATAATTTAAAGACAAAAGTAACTTCCGCTTGGTGTGTCAGTTCCAATTAACATAGCAATCGCGCCGTACTCACCGCGACTCGTGATGGGCCTCTGGATATTACAAAGGGTGGGACGTGGGTGTGTGACCACCACGGGCGGGAGTGCATGCTCTACGACACCCTACCACGCTGACCACAAGCTTGATGGGGAGTTCTCGTGGTGGGGCGCTGAACTCCACCACCAGCGGGGTTGTCATCCTCTGGATGGTCGCTGGTGCACGTGGACGTCCTGAAATACGTCTCGCCAATGCATCAAACACGTGCTCGATGGGATTCAGCCCGGTGGAGTAGGCAGACCAGTCCCTTCGCTGGATACCCTCTCATTGCAAGAACTCCTCCAATGCACTGTTGTCGCACACTGCCATCCATAAAAATGAAGTCATGGCCGAATGAACCCCTCTCACAACGGAAATAATAGAAATTAGGACAGTGTGAATGACGGTGACCTGTGAGTGTAACATTTCAAAGATCTGGAGGTCGGTGCGGCCATGTATCTTTGTACTTTCCCACACTACAGCCCTTGTACGACCGAAAAGATCATGGCCGGCAATGAATGGCGTACGCTGATATCCTCAAGTGACGTGAGAGGCAACGCGTAATGCACCCAGGAACTTCTTCAAAACAGAGCACCTATAAGAAATAGGCACATCACCAGCATGAATCGATAAACCTTTTCCCGTTTGTTCCGCATTTGAAAGTCTTGGTTCAACCATCTCTCTCCAGCTATCCTTGTAGTTCAACAGCGTCTTTGGAATTCTATTTTCGCAGAATCGTGTTAGACGTTACTGTTTTTCGTTCCAGTATTTCATTATCTCCTCAATCAGACCGAATATTTTTAGTACTTGTCTAACGTCTTCATTTCTATTTCAACCTTTTGATGTATATTTCGTCACTTTTCTAAGGAACGGGATCACTATGCTCTTTAAAAACTCCTGTTGTGTTGCTGTTCAGTATTCACAGTTACAACCACACATGGATGCTAACAGCTTCGATGATGAGGACCATAAAGCAAATCCATCGATGCAGTAACATACAATTTTGTGTCTTCCAGTAAAATAAAACTTCCCACCGATTCTTTAAGAAGATTTTTCATCTCACATTCAAGCCCACTTTACTTTACCAATTACATCATTTCGTCAAGCAAATTCGAAATTAGTTCGAGAACCATTCTTTTTCTGTCAGTGGAGCTTCAAATGCGACAAAGAGAAAAAGAACTGCAGAGAAAAGAGTAAACTGATGATGGCATTTCTTATGGAAGTTCTGTTGTTCCAGGCCAGAGGTTCGCGACGATGGAGATGAAGGTGCTGCTGGTGTACTTCCTCTCCCGCTTCAGCTTCCAGTCGGTCTCCAAGACGCCGGTGCCCCTCGAGATCAAACCTGACAGCATCTTCCTCGCTATCAAGGGCGGTTCCTGGCTTGGAGTTCGACGCAGATCCTGAACTGTTTCTACAGAGCTGGAGGAACTACCAAAAAGAGATGTGCCAACTTCGAGAAGTTGTGGTGCAACTGAAAGACAAATTTTCCTGGAAGTCAATAACAGAAATGCATCATGATGTACTACAGCGAAGATGAAATTAAGCGCTTCCGCTCCTTCGTACTTTGAGTATGAATTAATGAGTATTACAACCTTAAATAACACCACACAGTGTTTCCGAAAATGTTTAGACGTGTCTAATTGTAGAGTGTTCGTGCTGCTCCAGTGACGTTAATGGCACTCTATACGTCCTCTACAAATAGAAATCCACTGAGAAATGAAGCACATACTTCTTTAGAAGAGGGCGCTTGAAATTTGTGACTTGTTTAGTGGTGGCACTTCTACATCTACATCTACATTTATACTCCGCAAGCCACCCAACGGTGTGTGGCGGAGGGCACTTTACGTGCCACTGTTATTACCTCCCTTTCCTGTTCCAGTCGCGTATGGTTCGCGGGAAGAACAACTGTCTGAAGGCCTCTGTGCGCGCTCTAATCTCTCTAATTTTACATTCGTGATCTCCTCGGGAGGTATAAGTAGGGGGAAGCAATATATTCGATACCTCATCCAGAAACGCACCCTCTCGAAACCTGGACAGGAAGCTACACCGCGATGCAGAGCGCCTGTTTTGCAGAGTCTGCCACTTGAGTTTGTTAAACATCTCCGTAACGCTATCACGATTACCAAATAACCCTGTGACGAAACGCGCCGCTCTTCTTTGGATCTTCTCGATCTCCTCCGTCAACCCGATCTGGTACGGATCCCACACTGATGAGCAATACTCAAGTATAGGTCGAACGAGTGTTTTGTAAGCCACCTCCTTTGTTGATGGACTACATTTTCTAAGGACTCTCCCAATGAATCTCAACCTGTCACCCGCCTTACCAACAATTAATTTTATATGATCATTCCACTTCAAATCGTTCCGTACGCATACACCCAGATATTTTACAGAAGTAACTGCTACCAGTGTTTGTTCCGCTATCATATAATCATACAATAAAGGATCCTTCTTTCTATGTATTCGCAATACATTACATTTGTCTATGTTAAGGGTCAGTTGCCACTCCCTGCACCAAGTGCCTATCCGCTGCAGATCTTCCTGCATTTCGCTACAATTTTCTAATGCTGCAACTTCTCTGTATACTACAGCATCATCCGCGAAAAGCCGCATGGAACTTCCGACACTATCTACTAGGTCATTTATATATATATTGTGAAAAGCAATGGTCCCATAACACTCCCCTGTGGCACACCAGAGGTTACTTTAACGTCTGTAGACGTCTCTCCGGTGATAACAACATGCTGTGTTCTGTTTGCTAAAAACTCTTCAATCCAGCCACACAGCTGGTCTGATATTCCATAGGCTCTTACTTTGTTTATCAGGCGACAGTGCGGAACTGTATCGAACGCCTTCCGGACGTCAAGAAAAATAGCATCTACCTGGGAGCCTGTATCTAATATTTTCTGGGTCTCATGAACAAATAAAGCGAGTTGGGTCTCACACGATCGCTGTTTCCGGAATCCATGTTGATTGCTACATAGTAGATTCTGAGTTTCCAAAAACGACATGATATTCGATATTACGGATATCATGAGGATGGATAGGTTTTTCGCAGAGACAAAAAGCAGTAAGAGGCACTGGATGCATGAGATTCGTAGGATGATACTGAATACCGAACTACGTATATTTAACAGCGAAGTCACTATAGCTATTTTCCTTCACGCACAACTATCGAGCAATTTAAAGGCTGTAGCCTTGATGTCCTGCAACATCTTGATACATTAGCCAAGAGGATGGTGGTATTCTCTCTAAGACGATTGTTATCTTGTGTACAATTTTGTTGGTTCAGGTGAGATACTGTAAAGTATTTGATTAATAGCTTACCTGTATGTTAACCGTGACTGTAAGCAGCCAGTTACATTTTACCGCTCATTATCTTTGGCGTAATAGTCGCAGGAATGGCTTTCTCGTCTTTTTCTATGACACAGTCAAGTAGGTGTTCTAGGAGTTTTAACATTTTTCTTCTTGAGGATCCGTTAGGGGATACAGTATAGTGTTAGACGCTGGTTATAAAGCTGCGCTTCCGCTTTGACCTAAAACAAAAGCTGATGTAGTCAAGGAGACTTCTCGCTTGACGTAGGCACCGCGAGAAAAACATGTGATGGTTCAAAAGAAAGTATTAAGATGAAGTTCCTGCTTCTGGTCGACAAAAAGAAACACTGCTGTGTCATGCTACGTGGAGAAATACGCTGCGCCATTTAATTACGGAAACCAGTCCTCGCCACTGTGTCCCGCCCCGTAAATTGCGATTTGTTTCGTTATGTTATCGCGTCTTACTTTAACAGTGGAAACAAATGCTACACACAAAACACAGGACAAGGCATCGCAGCAAGGCTAAAATAGAAACCAGGACGTTGGCTTTGGGCAGCATTCTTGCAAGCTCTTTTACAGAGAAGAAAATAGTGCACTGTCGCATTACGTAGTCGGTTCTTTATTTTCAACTTCGGTAATGAATTAAAATTTACAGCATGTGTATTTCATACCCATGTTAAAATTACGCAATAATTATAAAGTCTGCATTCAATTATCGCTCCAAGTAAATCATTCAATCATTATATGTTGCTAATTCTTCACATTGCCTTCAACGTGACATTTGCGTCTCTTCATATAATTCCTGTAATGTAAGGCCCCAGAACTGCTTGAAAAGGTTACCTTGCTTATGGCAATAACAATGTTACTTTAGACAGTTAAGAACACGTTATATTGGAATTTTTTCAGGTGTAAATAAACTTGCGCAGTAGTTCAATTACACTCACTAAAACGTTTTCGAGAACAGTTAATTATTGTTGCCTCAAAGAGGCAAATAGGATGTTGTTGCGCATCTGTTCTGCTGGTTGTTTACTGCAGAACATGATCTCCGATACATCGATTGTGATGTTACTTTCAGATCTCTTGAATGTATCTAATTGCTTTAAGTGCTTTATTGAAAGCAAAATATACTAATGAGTTAAATCACTGTTGACATACATTTCAACAGACTCATCCTGCAAGTCACCAGTAAGTGAGGATAATTAAGACTATTTGCCTGTAAGTGGAACTTTTGCAACCTATGAACAGTCATCTTTTTTCTGTGATATAAAGATATACTGATGAATTATTTGTTGTACACTATATTTTTAATAAAATGTTTCCTTAATTTGTTGAACACCGATCTTTTGAACATCCCTCTACTATTCGTTTCAGTTCTACAATATCTTTGCCCTGGAAAGATTACTTCTCCAAGGCTTGATATTAAGATTTGCACTATATTATGGAGCTCCGTTTTCATAACTCAGTGGGTGCAGAACATGTTCTTTCTATACTGAATTATGGAAGCATTACTTTCAAGATGAAGATGTTTCTGTATCAACTTTCTGATTCGCAGAAGGGAATTCGTCGTATTCTGTTGTGGACCCCAGCACATCACTGTGAGAAAGTACGTAGCTGTAGCCAGGACCTAGGAATGAATAATAAGTAATACGCATACTGTGAAAACTGCTGTGGGATTCCAACATTCGTCATCGCCTAATAAGCTGGAGAATTGAATCCAAGCACTTTCAGACATATGAGTGTCCAAGTGCGAAGCGTCTGCCTTTATTGTAGACGCTTTAAATTCAGGAGACAGATATTTGTTCTTAATTGTATCCAGGTATGGTAAGTGTATGGAGCTGACTGCGTGACACAGTCGTACATTACCCCCAAATAAACTACCATATAGATGTTACATATGCAATTTATTCATTACATGTTTGGTTAACAACAACGCTTTGTGGTCTAAAGGTTACACAGCACTTCTGCCAACCTGTTGCTCATTCAGATACCTATTTACGTCAAGGACATTTATCTGAAATCTTATTTTCGTTTTAATATCTTAAAAGTGAAAAAAATCGGATATTTAAAGGTGACCAGAAAATTAAGACCATCATAAGGAAGAGAAAGAACAGTCTACTAACAGACTATTTATACTTTCAGTGTAGCTTGCCGGAGTGAAAGAAGAGACGTACAACAAGATTTGAAGACCACAGTGCGCTACTGGGTAAGATCCTACTGCAGGTGGTTATCTTTCCTTTCACTAATTGGGGAAGTTACATTTTAAAGGGGACTTCGGGACACGGCGTATCTTGTCATTATTCAGATATGTAAGTCGCAACCGTAAGTGAAAGAAGCGATAAGCGACAGCAAAGAAATCCCATGACTTGCTGAGGTTTGAACAGAGAACCACTGGATTGTTTACCATCGTCTGCAAAAGTCGAATAAAAATGCTCCAAACACTAAAGAGTGTGCTGTTAAGCATTTTGTGGTAGGGGAGGAGGGGCGAGGGGAGAAAGCACCACTCACTTTGCCGTAGACACGTTACAGTTGGCTTAGTCTTGTCAGTGAAGGTCTCATCTCGTCAAGAGACCGAAATGGACGTCGTTCCATGACGAATACCACACATGGCTTTGCACGAGTCTGGCTGTGGAGACATCGACAAGGAGGGAGTCACTGAATAAATGAGGAACTTCCGGCCCAGGAGTAACCCACCTCCGTACAGATGGAGGGTAAATGTTGTATTGAGATGTACAGGGGGTTAAGAAAAATATGGGAACACCAAGAGCACAAGACATTACAGTGACTAATAAGGTGTAGGAAAACCGTTGCCATTCAGGATAGCCTACCGTGGTCTCGGATTGGATGAAACAGGCCATGAATGTTTTTCTCTCTCAAGTATCCCATAAACGTTTAATGATCTGGTAACTGCAGGGGCCAGAGGCTCATCCCCGCGTTCACAAAACTGGTCCTGGACGATCAGAACTCTGTGAACAGCTACCTTGTCGTCTTGTAACAAAACTCACCATTAGACGAAAACCATGTACCATGGGATGCAACCGTCACGTAATGTTTTACAGTATTGCGACCTTGTTGGCGAGCCACGGGGCTAATCGAATACCACGATGTGATTGCCTGAATCACCACCGAACCCCTGCCATGCTTTACTCCTCCGACATAAACTCGACCACAAATTGGGAACTGTTTAATACAGGACTCATCCAACCAAATGACGTTCATCTATTGTTCCATTGTCCAGGTTTAAAACTTCAGTACTAAGTTTTGCTGTCACGGGCATTTGCACGACTGATGTGTGGTTTTGCGATTCCAGCTCGTCCTGCAATTCTCAGCTCATGGAGCTCCCTTCGTGTCGTGTTGATGCTGACAGGGTTCGCGAGTATGACATTCAGTTATGAAGTGGCTTTTGCTACAATCGTTCTCTTTATTTATCGCCTCAATCCTCTTCAGTAACCGTCTGTCGTGATGACGCTGCACACTGCACCGCACTGTATATAATCATCTTCATCGTTATCCAAGTTTTATCTTCTTTTCTTCTTTCTGGACTCCTTGGTGGCCAACTGTGCTGCATACTCTGCCTCAGCAATGTGAACCTTGTCCATCCAAGTTCTCTGATGCAGTTTGCTCCAGAACTAATTCCCATATGCTGTAGCACTTTCACCCCACCAATGTTGCCATCACTAAAAGCAATAACAGCATTACTGACCACGCACATTAGTGTCTTCATTCCAACAAAAACTTGGTAAGCGAGTCCATATAAGATTATTGAACGACTCATTGGGATTTTGAGTGTGTCCATGCAGACACTTCTTCAGTAATTCAGGATTTGCCAGGTCTCTGTAAATAGGTTGTATGATATCCATGACTGCTGCTGGGATGGAATGTTCATGGGTGTACTAACTGTTTGAGTGCGATAATTGCACTATGAATCAGGTCGAGGAGGGCAAAGGTGGTGTATTGGTTTTTCATCAGTTGACAGTCTGTGGAACAAGGTAGCCCATACTGCCTGCTTGAGTTTCCACAAATCCTCAGTATTATTTCTAACGGCCATCCCATAATACTGCTGTGGTTGATCAATCATTTTGTCTGTTAGCCTGCCTCTTACGGTTTCACAATCAGAAAGTTTCTTGTCTCTCAAACTTTGTTTCAGCTTCCTCAACCTGGTTCCCATCCTCTTCTGGACACGGCCTTTATAACACAGCAATCCACAGCCCTTTATATAAAAAATTACCGGTTTTATTAGATGTTGAAGTAATGCACATAACAATTTTAACATTTTGAACCGGTGTAAACTATATTTAAAAAAATAAAATAAAATACTTCCTGTGTGAGTTATTCAGAGAATTGCAAACTTTATAATGAGATAAAAATCCGAAAATAAGAAAAAAATTCCGTTCTAACTCCCCTTAAAGGGGCTCGTTGTGGGCGACCATTTGATCTGCCGGTCGAGTAGCGCAACATCCAGATTTGTGGGACATTCGAATGTGACGGCGGCGACCCGACGTCGGACTGGCTGGGGGCGTGAGGGCCAGGCGTGCTCGTCGTCGACAACGTCTCACCACTGCAGTAGGGGACAGCCGTACAGTGCGCCAACCACATCGAAACGCCTCCGTATCTGCACCTGCCATCCGAGAACAAGTAGTGGACTCCCTGCGACATTCTTTATCAAACTCCACCACTGTTCAGAGACTAACTACAGCCGAACTGGAATTTCCGACCCGTCCTTAGGCTGCCGTTAACACCACAACGAAACCGGCTGCGTTTGGAGTGCTACCGACTGTGGGAAGCGTGGCTGCTAATAAAGGACGTCCCACTGTATTCAGCGGCGCATCGCGGTTCTGCACTGCCCAGAGCACACATCAACGACGAATATGGAGCGCGAGCTGCGAAGAGGTCCATCCCTTTCCTGAAATGTTTCAGAGATCCACAGCGGTGTTACTGCCGGCGTCACGGTGTGAGGGCCCATCGGGTGTGACTCCAGGTCACGGATGGCAGTGGCAGTGACTGAGGCAACTGTGACGGCGCAGTGGCGCGTCACGGATATTCTGCGACCTCACGTGTTACCTCTGATGTGGAAGTGTCGTGGTACCACCTTTGAATAGGAGAATGCTCATCTAAAACTTGCACGTGTATCGGTGTACCGTGTGTACGATGTTGAAGTACACCTGTGGCTAATAAGATGCCTACATCTGTCCCTGGTAGTGTACGTACGGAGCCAGGCCGGAAGTCAACTTCACTCCAGTACCAGAATCCGTGTCATCATGGAACAGTTACAGCAGCCGTGGAGCAGCTTGCTACAGGGCTTTACGACACCCTCCCCCATCGAATCAGTGTTCCATCAAGGCCAAAGATGGAACAACATTATACTGACAAATGTGCTTATACTACCAAGTTCTTTGTACACATGACCCGATAATGTAATCACTGAAATAACACAGCATAGCCTCTCCAACCGTGAAGTTTCGACTTCGTCTCCTGCTCCCATTCTGGGTGCTTCACTATTATTGTCAACCAGTGCGTTCTGATTGATGATTGAAAAACTAAATAAGCATTTGGAATGTTCAAATGTGTGTGAAATCCTATGGGACGTAACTGCTAAGGTCATCAGTCCCTCAGCTTACACACTACTTAACCTAAATTATCCTAAGGACAGACACTCAAAGCCATGCCCGAGGGAGGACTCGAACCTCCACCGGGACCAGCCGCACAGTCCGTGACTGCAGCGCCTTACACCGCTCGGCTAATCGCGCACGGCAATAAGCATTTCAGCACCATCACCAGAATAAGAACACACAACTGAAACAGGTGAACCATTTGTGCTTTTGGGTTGCACAGTTGAAAGATCTCTATACAAGCCATTTCACAATGTTTCACTCAAGTTAAGTTCATATTCTGTATGTTTCACACCTCTAGCTTTCGAGTGCATCTGGTAAATCACAACGGGAGAAAGTGTGAGCAGCTGAGTATGTCCGTATCGGCCGCAGTCTCACACATTTATTTTCACTCATGTCTGTTTCGTATTTAGTTTATATGTACAAGCATGAAGAATCTGTGTTCCTCTTACTTTCCATACCTTCTTTATGATGACTTAATGTTGTAATCCTGGGTTTCTTTCCCATTCCTGCCCTCTTTGAATGAAAAAACTGAGTTAAAGGAACATTGTATGTCCTATGCCGCCAATCTTAAATTATCGAATTTTGTGACCCATTATCTCGGAAACTTTTTAACACAGCAACTTACAATTTTCCATAATTATTGAATGCACCTTTCTAGATCACTGAACTAGAATTATTACTAAAATTGTATTGTGGGGTATGTTTTGTTTTCAAACACCCAATTTTTGACAGAATTTTGTAAATAAATTAACATACAAACAAAACAACTCAGGATATTTCAATTACTCTAGTTCCATATGTATTGAATCTCACACTTGGCATGCTGTGAAAATTTCATGTCCCTACCATCGGTACTTTTTTAGAAAACAGTTCATTTAATGTAAAAAATGTAATTCACAGATACTGAGGTTTAAAACTTTTTAATTACAAATTCTTATACAGACTTACATTTCTGCGTCTTTTATGCACTAGAATTACCTTAGTCCATACTCTGTGTCTTCTTCACTGTCACAACTGCCCTATGCTTGCCTCCTCCTCCTTTTCTTTTTTGCTTCTTTTGTCTTTTGCTGAGCAGCTAACTCTGCTTCGCATACACGAAGCTCGTCCAGTTCCCTCAGTCCTTTAGCTGTGTTCTGTCCACATCTTATCCCTAACTTCTCCATAACCTTAGGTCTTTCATAGTTTCCACCATTAAAAGTTATTACAGCATCAGACACTGCTAACTTTAGACTCATAAGGCCAAGAAATACATTTTTAGGCACACGGCATCACACATCATTATTGAAGGACTCATTCACATTCTGGATCTTCCCATGTAAACACTTCTTTAGTAGCTCAGGATTTGTCAATTCTATGTAAATAGATTTCATTGCCTCCATTACTGCCAAAGGAAGAGAATGTTTATGTGTAAATTCATGCAGGGTTCCAGAAAATTCAGCTTGCCTATATTTACAAAGCATGACATGGCTTTTCATTGGTTAATATTCGATGAAAGAAAGTGCTCCACACAGTTCTTTTCATCTTCTCTAAATTGTCACAGTTATCTCTAACGGCCTTCCCATAAAATTCCTGTAATTCATCAATTACTTTGTCTGTTACTCTTCCAGCACATTTTGTCTTGCCATGAGACAGTTTTGTGTTACCCAGCTTGGTTTTTAGGTTACACAGACGTGTTCCCAGTCTTTTCGTGACATGTCCTGCACACTCAAGTTTTGTGTAGGAACATCATATGGCTTACTGTTTTATACTGCACTGAAAGCCTTGCTGTCTCCATCGTCTAAGTAATTCACATATCTGACACCTCTCTCCTTCTGCAAACGCTGGAAAATGTTAACTGCTCCTTTTACCTCCATTCTTCCACTTGTGCCATCACAATTTTTTATACACTGGTGCTTATAAAGTAATCTGTTCTTCTGGTTCACTGTACAATCTTGGCAGTACTTACTGAGAACTTCAAAAACCAATAGAAGTCAGCTAACTACAAAAATAGCCCATAATCACACTACTTTCAAAGAAAACTAGTACGAGAAACAAATGACTGATATGTCTATTCGTAATGCCAACTTCTGAGACGTAGCAGTAGGCACAAAACAAACCAGTTCACAGCCTTCTAGACTGTGTACTTCCCAAGATATGACTGCTCTACTGTGGCAGTATATGCATAGCCGCGAAATTTGACAGTCACACGTCAACATTCAAAATATTATTTGGAGGTCTCACAATTGTCTGATGTTTTGTATTATATACCAAAATGTTCAGGAACTTCCAAAGTATATTATAGAGTAGAAAACAGAAAATGTCAAATTTCAACGAATTTCACGTGCAATCTGCCTTAAATGTGCCTCTGTGTTACATTTTTATAGTGTTTGGTTGTTAGTGTGCTTCCCATCTGCAGCTGTGGCAGTTCACCCGACTCATCGATAGACTTAGACAAAGACGTTTGGTCTTGTCGTTCGAAGGACTATTGTGCTTAAGTTGGCATGGTACGAACAGGGTTTTCTCTAGTCACTTCCGCTACCTGTGTAGACCCCAATTTTGCTAGCGTACTGATCTGCTTCCTGCGACCTTGGTGAGCGAGGTGGCTTGTGGGAACTCGTCACTGGTAGTCTTAGTACGGTGATAGAGTTCGCGTAAGGTAAGAGCCTGACCAAAGCATTAATCCATTGCTTTTACAGCTTTAGGTCTTGGTAATCATACGGTACAGTTGACGCAACGCAGGGAATGTAAGGATTTTTGAAATTTTGCGATTTTTATAGGTAGTTGCTTTGTTGAGTCAGAACTTAGGAATGTGGAAGCTTGGCGTACGAGCTATGCTGGATTTCAAGAAGTGTACTTGTTCCTGAGAATGAATGTGCGTGTGCTTGCGTTTCTTGCATTTTCAATGCCTCCTTTACATTTGTCTCATTTCATTCTGCAACTTCTATCCGTTTCGAACGTGTGCTTCTAACTCTTCAAATTCACGTGTTCGTATATCCCTTAGATACCCTTCACTTCTGTGAATATCAGTATTTTAAACATAGCTGCACAACAGCAACGGTTCCAAGTAATAAAATTACACTCCTGGAAATTGAAATAAGAACACCGTGAATTCATTGTCCCAGGAAGGGGAAACATTATTGACACATTCCTGGGGTCAGATACATCACATGATCACACTGACAGAACCACAGGCACATAGACACAGGCAACAGAGCATGCACAATGTCGGCACTAGTACAGTGTATATCCACCTTTCGCAGCAATGCAGGCTGCTATTCTCCCATGGAGACGATCGTAGAGATGCTGGATGTAGTCCTGTGGAACGGCTTGCCATGCCATTTCCACCTGGCGCCTCAGTTGGACCAGCGTTCGTGCTGGACGTGCAGACCGCGTGAGACGACGCTTCATCCAGTCCCAAACATGCTCAATGGGGGACAGATCCGGAGATCTTGCTGGCCAGGGTAGTTGACTTACACCTTCTAGAGCACGTTGGGTGGCACGGGATACATGCGGACGTGCATTGTCCCGTTGGAACAGCAAGTTCCCTTGCCGGTCTAGGAATGGTAGAACGATGGGTTCGATGACGGTTTGGATGTACCGTGCACTATTCAGTGTCCCCTCGACGATCACCAGTGGTGTACGGCCAGTGTAGGAGATCGCTCCCCACACCATGATGCCGGGTGTTGGCCCTGTGTGCCTCGGTCGTATGCAGTCCTGATTGTGGCGCTCACCTGCACGGCGCCAAACACGCATACGACCATCATTGGCACCAAGGCAGAAGCGACTCTCATCGCTGAAGACGACACGTCTCCATTCGTCCCTCCATTCACGCCTGTCGCGACACCACTGGAGGCGGGCTGCACGATGTTGGAGCGTGAGCGGAAGACGGCCTAACGGTGTGCGGGACCGTAGCCCAGCTTTATGGAGACGGTTGCGAATGGTCCTCGCCGATACCCCAGGAGCAACAGTGTCCCTAATTTGCTGGGAAGTGGCGGTGCGGTCCCCTACGGCACTGCGTAGGATCCTACGGTCTTGGCGTGCATCCGTGCGTCGCTGCGGTCCGGTCCCAGGTCGACGGGCACGTGCACCTTCCGCCGACCACTGGCGACAACATCGATGTACTGTGGAGACCTCACGCCCCACGTGTTGAGCAATTCGGCGGAACGTCCACCCGGCCTTCCGCATGCCCACTATACGCCCTCGCTCAAAGTCCGTCAACTGCACATACGGTTCACGTCCACGCTGTCGCGGCATGCTACCAGTGTTAAAGACTTCGATGGAGCTCCGTATGCCACGGCAAACTGGCTGACACTGACGGCGGCGGTGCACAAATGCTGCGCAGCTAGCGCCATTCGACGGCCAACACCGCGGTTCCTGGTGTGTCCGCTGTGCCGTGCGTGTGATCATTGCTTGTACAGCCCTCTCGCAGTGTCCGGAGCAAGTATGGTGGGTCTGACACACCGGTGTCAATGTGTCCTTTTTTCCATTTCCAGGAGTGTATAAACAGCCGACCAGTTGCAATGGATAAAGAATTCTTTACCTAGGTTTCGACACATATAAATTTGTCTTCTTCAGAAGGTGGCCTAAGGACAATGATCATCACAGCTTACATTAGGAAAGTATGAAACTTAAGTCAAGAATAAATTTTAACACAAATTAGAGAGCTCTTGCATTGCAGAAATATGAGAACGACGACTGGTACTTACAATTTTACATTAGTGAGGACTAATGTACCATCGCCGTTTTTACAAATGTCGGCATAGGTCCATTTGTCAAAATTGAAATATAGCCCTAGAATTAGGATTTGTCACGTAAATATAAATTAGTACTTGGATCTTGGATGAAGCAAACAGCTTGGTGGAATGACAGAGTCAAGGCAGCCTGTAAAAGGAAAAAGAAGGCGTATCACAAATGGCTACATGTTAGAACTCAGATATACAGAGAAAGTTATGTTGAAGAAAGAAACAAAGCCAAACAGATAATTGCAGCATGCAAGAAAAAATCTTGGGAAGACTTTGGAAACAGTTTGGAGACTATGGGTCAAGCTGCTGGAAAATCATTCTGGAGTGTAATTAGCAGTCTTCGAAAGGGAGGTAAGAAGCAAATGACAAGTATTTTGGACAGGTCAGGAAAACTGCTTGTGAATCCTGTAAATGCTTTGGGCAGCTGAAGGGAATATTTTGAAGAGTTGCTGAATGTAAGTGAAAATACGATCAGTAATGTTTCAGATTTCAAGGTATAATGGGATAGGAATGATGATGAAAATAGGATCACATTTGAGGAAGTGGAGAAAATGGTCAATAGAGTGCAGTGCAATAAAGCAGCTGGGGTGGATGAAATTAAGTCGGAACTCATCAAATACAGTGGAATGTCAGGTCTTAAATGGCTACACAGGATAATTGAAATGGCCTGGGAGTCGGGACAGGTTCCATGAGACTGGACAAAAGCAGTAATCACACCAATCTTTAAACATGGAAACAGAAAAGATTGTAACGATTACAGAGGTATCTCTTTAATCAGCGTTGTTGTTAAAATCTTCTCAGGTATTGTTGAAAGGAAAGTGTGAGTATTAGTTGAGGACCAACTGGATGAAAATCAGTGTGGGTTTAGGCCTGTTAGAGGTTGTCAGGACCAGATCTTTAGCTTACGGTAAATAATGGAGAAGTGTTATAAGTGGAACAGGGAATTCTATCTATGCTTTATAGATCTAGAAAAGGCATACGACCGGGTTCCTAGGAGGAAGTTATTGTCTGTTCTACGAGATTTTGGAATAGGAGGCAAACTTTTGCAAGCAATTAAAGGTCTTTACATGGATAGTCAGGCAGCAGTTAGAGTTGACGGTAAATTGAGTTCATGGTTCAGAGTAGTTTCAGGGGTAAGACAAGGCTGCAATCTGTCTCCACTGTTGTTCATATTATTTATGGATCATATGTTGAAAACAATAGACTGGCTGGGTGAGATTAAGATATGTGAACACAAAATAAGCTGTCTTGCATATGCGGATGACTTAGTTGTGATGGCAGATTCGATTGAAAGTTTGCAAAGTAATATTTCAGAGCTAGATCAGAAATGTAAGGACTATGGTATGAAGATTAGCATCTCCAAAACGAAAGTAATGTCAGTGGGAAAGAAATATAAACGGATTGAGTGCCAAATAGGAGGAACAAAGTTAGAACAGGTGGACGGTTTCAATGACTTAGGATGCATATTCTCACAGGATGGCACATAGTGAAAGAACTGGAAGCGAGGTGTAGCAAAGCTAATGCAGTGAGCGCTCAGCTACGATCTACTCTCTTCTGCAAGAAGGAAGTCAGTACCAAGACTAAGTTATCTGTGCACCGTTCAATCTTTCGACCAACATTGTTGTATGGGAGCGAAAGCTGGGTGGATTCAGGTTACCTTATCAACAAGGTTGAGGTTACGGATATGAAAGTAGCTGGGATGATTGCAGCTACTAGTAGATGGGAACAATGGCAGGAGGGTGTCCACAATGAGGAAATCAAAGAAAAACTGGGAATGAACTCTATAGATGTAGCAGTCAGGGCGAACAGGCTTAGATGGTGGGGTCATGTTTCACGCATGGGAGAAGCAAGGTTACCCAAGAGACTCATGGACTCAGCAGTAGAGGGTAGGAGGAGTCGGGGCAGACCGAAGAGAAGGTACCTGGATTCGGTTAAGAATGATTTTGAAATAATAGGTTTAACATCAGAAGAGGCACCAAAGTTAGCACTGAATAGGGGATCATGGAGGAACTGTATAAGGGGGGCTATGCTCCAGACTGAACGCTGAAAGGCATAATCAGTCTTAAATGATGATGATGATGATGATGGATGTTGCAGAGCTCGCAACCTACTGAGTGTAATCGGCGAGCGTAGTGACTCTGAGACCAGGGCAGGTGGCGCTCGTGGCGAGAACCACGTGCCAATTGGCGTACAAAGGCAACGTGTAAATTATTAGTATTCATAACGATTTTTATAGGTAGTTGCTTTTTTGAGCCAGAACTTAGGAATGTGGAAGCTTGGCGTACGAGCTCTGCTGGATTTCAAGAAGTGTACTTGTTCCTTTCAATGGTTTACATGAAAAGATTTGCTTCACAAAAGAACTTCAGAATGAAAAAGGTGAACTTAACTTCCTCGATTTAACAATTTCTATACAGAATAGTGCCTTCAATTTCAATATCTTCCGTAAGGAAACGTATTCAGATAATGTCATCCCTGCTGACTCAACTCATCCAAAAGCTCATAAACTGGCATTTTTCCATTCTGCCATTCACAGTGTGGTAGCTACTCCTTTATCACCTGCCGATCAACAAAAAGAATTGAGTGTCATCAAAGCGACTGCGGTTAATAATGGGTACAATCAGAATATGATTGATTACTTGTTCAGTAAGAAAACTTCCCAAAAATGTTCGACTTTGAACAACAACCTCCCCACTGATAGCAAAGAAGCTAAAAAATTTATTTCCATTCCTTTCTTGGGTAATATATCGTATAGGATAAAACGTATTGTAAGGAAAAAATATAACTGTAACGTCTCCTTCTCTACAGATAACAGTTTAAAAAGAAATCTTGTACATTCAGTAGAGATTGCCAGCGATTGGTTTTCCAATTCAGTTCAGGTGTTTACAAACTAGCCTGTAGTAACTGTCCTTCATATTATATTGGTCAAACAGGCAGAGCTGTGAAAACAAGATATAAAGAACACCTATTAGGTAAAAAAGGAGCGAATATACACAGCTATACTTTTGCTAAACACCTCTTGATAGCCGGTCATACGCCTAAACAGTTAGAAGACACTGTTATCCTACACAGAGAAGTCAAAGGGCGTAGATTAGATCTGTGGGAAGAGTTACAAATTTTCAAACATCTAGAGCTCAGGTCGGTAATATACTGAACGACCAGTTGAACCTTGCTTCTAGACAATTTTTCGAAGGCTTTAAACCTTTACTGTTTATGGTGTAACATTATGCTGGTAACCTTAGTGGTCTATTTCCTCAGGAAGCTATCATGCACCTTCAATGCTTTGAGCTCACTAACCTTTATGTAATGTGGTTTTCTCAAGATGTATGGTTGACACTACATCGGCCATTATGTGATTTTGTCTGGCTCTAGAACGTTAGTTCCCTGCGAATGTGTATTAACTGGATTGTATACCAGGGTTCGTAATTCTGTCTTAAGAGCCATTATTGTCAATTTTAAAGTTCTGATACATATACCGTTTGTGGGCTTCACTAATATAGCAATGTAATTTTTATATTTTGGCTGTATATGCCACTGTGCGTAATTCTCTCGGCGTAAGCGCCACCTGCCTTTTTTATGTATAACTACATTAATTGTACCAATGCTCCCATACTGTTATAACGGGAGTGTAAAACGCTTTCCTCCTTTTTATTGTTACTTTATCTAAGGACGTTATGAATACTGATAATTTACACATTGCCTTTGTACGCCAATGGGCACATGGTTCGCGCCATGAGCGCCACCTGCCCTGGTCTCAGGGTAACTACGCTGGCCGACTACACTCAGTCGGTTGTGAGCTCTGCAACATCCATGTACTAATTTACATTTACATGACAAACCCTAATTCTAGGGCTATATTTCAATTTTGACAAATGGATCCATGCCGACATTTGTAAAAACGGTGATGGTACATTAGTCCTCACTGATGTAAAATTGTAAGTACCAGTCGTCGTTCTCATATTTCTTCAATGCAAGAGCTCTCTGATTTGTGTTAAAATTTATTCTTGATTTAAGTTTCATACTTTTCTAATGTAAGCTATGATGTTCATTGTCCTTAGGCCACCTTCTCAAGAAGACAAATTTATATTTGTCGGAACCTAGGTAAAGAATTCTTTATCCATTGCAACTGGTCGGCTGTTTATAATTTTATTATGTGAATATGTTTTATTTTGTATTTAAGTTTCGGTAACATGCTGATGAGAATAAATCGTTCTCTGGAATAATAAATTCCTTGGATTTTCATGTTTTTTCTTGCTCTTACTTTGTGAAACTTGGACCACGTGTTTGAAAAGCGAATGAACCTTCAGCTCCTCATGTTTTCAGGTTTTTCCATTATCGGTAGGCTTTAAGTTCAAGTCCATTCTCGAGTGTCAGGCAAATGAACAGTATTTGTGACGGCTCGTAATTATTCGATATTCTTTCTTGTTGTGGGTGCTTCGTGTCATTTTATCACCGATTTGGTTAGCCTATGCTTGAAGTTGTGATTGTTTCTGTAGTGTAGTTTTAGCGTATGTGTACTATTTTCTTGCATGTTCTTTTTATTACTTTCGAAATTGCGAAACTTTCATGGTTTATCCTGCATGATAACTTGTTCGTCCAGGTGGTTCTTTTCTGATCCATACCACTGGTATTGTTGAGTCATTATTTCTGATCTAAAATGAATTTATTACCCTAATTTTTCACTCAATTCTATGGTACGAATTTTCTGTGTTCAGGATATGTGCCTTATACTGGCGGGAACATACCTTTTTGCCTATTATAAGTTTTTTTGGTGCGCGTTGTAATTCTTCAGGTGTGCTTTCTTTCTCTGTGTGGTGGTAGAGTGCGTATGAGGCGCGGGTGTGAGACCTGCCCATCAAACTATCCGTATTCCACGAATTATCGATGGTTCATAAGCCCAAGAGGCAAGGTAGGTGGTCAATTTTTGTGTTCAGTTGTTCGCAAACCAGGCTCTAGTAAATTCTGTGTCCCAATGTATATGTTTAGTGTTTTTCTAACTACATTTCTGCACGCAATATATATTCAGTACAATTTTAATTGAATTTCATCTAGCAGTTTATCCCAAACATTCCAATACCTATTTCTTAGCGTACATCCTACAGCGCTTTCCCTTGCGTAAATATGTGCAGGACTATTAATTTTTCACATTAGGTACGGGTTCCTCTTTGAAAACTTGAAGCCTAGAAGGAGGCTTTTGACTCTGCAGCGCAGTGTGCGCTGCTATGAAACTTCCTGCCAGATTAGAACCGAGTGCCGCACCGACATCAAGGCTCACGGGCTGTGCCTTTCGCCGGCGAGTGCTCTGCAGACTGACTGTGAGCCACTCAGGCACGACGCACGATCCCTCCGCATAGCTTTACTCCCGCCAGTAAACTCGTTTTCTGGTTTATGATATGTTTAAATTGTTATTTGTCTAGCTTCAGCCTTCCGTACCCCTAAACAAAAGTGTTTGAATATGGATTATTCCTACTGGTAGAAGCTAATCCTCTACGCATTACACATAGACCATTTATTCACGAACTAAGATTGTCACGTGTTGCTGGAGGTATTTTCAACTGATCCTTAAGATTTAATCAGTAATTACGCCACTCGTTCAGTCTGATCTGTTACTTTTAGCTGAATCAAGTGATTAGACAGTCATCCTTCAAATCAAAACTGTATACCAACAACTACACTCCTGGAAATGGAAAAAAGAACACATTGACACCGGTGTGTCAGACCCACCATACTTGCTCCGGACACTGCGAGAGGGCTGTACAAGCAATGATCACACGCACGGCACAGCGGGCACACCAGGAACCGCGGTGTTGGCCGTCGAATGGCGCTAGCTGCGCAGCATTTGTGCACCGCCGCCGTCAGTGTCAGCCAGTTTGCCGTGGCATACGGAGCTCCATCGCAGTCTTTAACACTGGTAGCATGCCGCGACAGCGTGGACGTGAACCGTATGTGCAGTTGACGGACTTTGATCGAGGGCGTATAGTGGGCATGCGGGAGGCCGGGTGGACGTTCCGCCGAATTGCTCAACACGTGGGGCGTGAGGTCTACACAGTACATCGATGTTGTCGCCAGTGGTCGGCGGAAGGTGCACGTGCCCGTCGACCTGGGACCGGACCGCAGCGACGCACGGATGCACGCCAAGACCGTAGGATCCTACGCAGTGCCGTAGGGGACCGCACCGCCACTTCCCAGCAAATTAGGGACACTGTTGCTCCTGGGGTATCGGCGAGGACCATTCGCAACCGTCTCAATGAAGCTGCGCTACGGTCCCGCACACCGTTAGGCCGTCTTCCACTCACACCCCAACATCGTGTAGCCCGCCTCCAGTGGTGTCGCGACAGGCGTGAATGGAGGGACGAATGGAGACGTGTCGTCTTCAGCGATGAGGGTCGCTTCTGCCTTGGTGCCAATGATGGTCGTATGCGTATTTGGCGCCGTGCAGGTGAGCGCCACAATCAGGACTGCATACGACCGAGGCACACAGGGCCAACACCCGGCATCATGGTGTGGGGAGCGATCTCCTACACTGGCCGTACACCACTGGTGATCGTCGAAGGGACACTGAATAGTGCACGGTACATCCAAACCGTCATCGAACCCATCGTTCTACCATTCCTAGACCGGCAAGGGAACTTGCTGTTCCAACAGGACAATGCACGTCCGCATGTATCCCGTGCCACCCAACGTGCTCTAGAAGGTGTAAGTCAACTACCCTGGCCAGCAAGATTTCCGGATCTGTCCCCCATTGAGCACGTTTGGGACTGGATGAAGCGTCGTCTCACGCGGTCTGCACGTCCAGCACGAACGCTGGTCGAACTGAGGCGCCAGGTGGAAATGGCATGGCAAGCCGTTCCACAGGACTACATCCAGCATCTCTACGATCGTCTCCATGGGAGAATAGCAGCCTGCATTGCTGCGAAAGGTGGATATACACTGTACTAGTGCCGACATTGTGCATGCTCTGTTGCCTGTGTCTATGTGCCTGTGGTTCTGTCAGTGTGATCATGTGATGTATCTGACCCCAGGAATGTGTCAATAAAGTTTCCCCTTCCTGGGACAATGAATTCACGGTGTTCTTATTTCAATTTCCAGGAGTGTATGTTTTACTGTGAGATAATAACGGTTTGCTGTCCTCAGTGAAAGTGAAGAAGAATTACAGGATCTGCTAAATGTAAATGTCGTGTGACTAGGTCCTCCCGTCGGGTAGACCGTTCGCAAGTCTTTTGATTTGACGCCACTTCAGCGACTTGCGCATCGATGGGTATGCAATGATGGTGATTAGGACAACGAAACACCCACTCCCTGAGCAGGGAAAATCTAAGATCCAACCGGGAATCGAACTTTGGCCCTGAGAATTGACATTCTGTCGCACTGACCACTCAGCTACCGGGGGCGGACTACATGAACTGCTGAACGGAATGAACAGTCTAATGAGTGGACAATTTGACTAAGAGTAAATCGAAGAAAGACGAAAGTAATGAGAAGTAGCAGAAATGAGAACAATAGGAAACTTAACATCAGGACTGGTGATCACGAAGTAGATGATGTCAAGGAACTCCTCTACCTAGGCAGCAAACCAACCCGTGACGGACGGAGCAAAGAGGACAAAAAGGGCATTCCTGGCCAAGAGAACTCTAGCAATATCAAATCACAGGCCGTGGTTTGAGGAAGAAATGTCTGAAAATGTAGGTTTTTGCAGCGCAGCATTGTATGGTTGTGAAATTGTGAAACATGGACTGTCGGGAAACCGGAGCACAACAGAATCGAAGCATTTCACATGTGGTGCTACAGAAGAATGTTGAAAATTAGGTGGACTGATATGGTAAGGAACGATGAGGTGCTCAGCAGAATCGGCGAGGAAAGAAATTTTTGGATAATACTGACACTAAGAATAGACAGGATGGTAGGACATCTATTTAGACATCAGGGAACAGCTTCCACGGTACAGAAGCAACTGTAGAGTGTAAAAGTATAGCGGAAGATTGGAATACATCCAGCAAATAGTTGAGGACGTCGATTAAGTGCTTCTCTGAGATGAAGAGGCTGGCAGAGGAGAGGAATTCGTGGTGGGCCTCACGAAACAAATAAGAAGACTGATGACCACCAAAAAACAAAACGGATATAAAAAGAATAATCATAACGACAAAATAAATCTTCAGGAATAAAATTAAATTTTTGAAAATCTTAAACGTGGCTGTGAATCAAATGGTTCAAATGGCTCTGAGCACTATGGGACTTAACATCTGAGGTCATCAGTCCCCTAGAACTTAGAACTACTTAAACCGAACTAACCTAAGGACAGCACACACATCCATGCCCGAGGCAGGATTCGAACCTGCGACCGTAGCAGTCGCGCGGTTCCAGACTGAAGCGCCTAGAACCGCTCGGCCACTCCGGCTGGCGGCTGCGAATCAGCTACTGTGTAAATCTGAAGAGGTTTCGCAACTCGTTGGCTGATTTTTTTCTACCTCTTCAAAAAATTTTTGATTAGGAGCTACCTCTTTACGTGAACAAAGAAACAATTTACTGAGTCATTTATCTGGAATAATTTAAGCTATGGTGGTGAATAGTGAACTCTTGGGAAACAGAAAAGAAACAGATTAAAAGGAGTAGTCATGTGTTACGGAGAAGAATAGGAGGCTTACAATAATCTTTTTTCCCACGCACCATTTGCCTTTAGAACAGAAAACTTTGGAATTTAAAGTTGCAAGAAATACCCTTGGACACACTCTGTAAGATGGCTTGCGATGTGTATACGTAGATGTGACAGCTAATGAGGCAGTTAAAAAAAATGAAAAAAAGACGTTGCTTAGCCTCATACAAAAAGGAAACACCTAACTGATTGGGAATCCGAGTCGGTGCATTCTGTTGAGCGGATTCACGTAAACACATTGACATTTGCCTTGAACGTGACTGATAACGAAGAATTAAAACTTGAGATGTATCACGCCGGATTATTTCACTTCACGATATCAGGATCCGGGTGCTGGCCTCCAGTTTATCAGGTTATCACTAATCTGTAATAGAGGACGTCTCACGTCTGACAAATACTTCAGAGAAGTAATACATTACCCTGTAAGATAGTTTTGTGATTCCCGAGAACATTACAATTGTTTCCTGAAGCAGTAACTGGACCCGGATCTCTACCTCTATGCGCAACGTTCTAGGAATTTCAGCTTTGAGTTCGTAATTTATCGCTTGTAGTAGTATTTCTTCCCAACTGTCGTCCCTGAGTGCTAAGTTACGAATGCGTTATACTGTAGATTAGTGAAACGAGGTAAATATCATCACTTCCAACCCTTTGTTTATACAATGTCACATTGTACTTTAGAGGTCATGCTCTTTATTCTACAGATATCTGACGTAACCAGACTCTGATACCACATCATTAATAAAATACTGTGGAGACGGGTAACTTGGAATACACTTCGAGCTACTTAGCTAGCAAATCTGACTCTTCGCATGGTATTTGGCGCAGACATAAGCCTTTATCGTACCGTCGTTTTACTTTTTCTAGCTCGTTTGTGGCGGTTCGATATGAGCACTAAAGATGTTTGATATTTCCCTTACGTTTGACGTTGTGGCAGAGAGCGAGCGAACCGAGCACAAAAAAAAAAAAGATGCTTCCCTATCCCCATGCAGTTTGATGACGGCCTGAAACGAGATAAACGAGAAGCGTACACAATGTATAACGCTAAAAACAGCTCTCCTAAAAGCTTTTTTGTAACGCCTGCTGTGATAGTGGTAAAATGGAGCATTGCGTCCAGTACTAAGAAATTAATGGAGATGTGAAATCAAACTGTGTGAGAAAGAAAAGATGAGACGAATCATGAACTCGTGGAATAATGATTGGGAAGAAAATCAGCCGTATTGTTTTCAAAGAACCATCCCGGACTTTGCCTTAATTGAGTTAGGGAAATCGCGGAAAACCTACATCAGTACGGCCGTCGGGGATTTAATCCTCTATCCTGCAGAAGGGGATTCCAGTGTCTTAACACATCCTGAAAAGAATTAAAGATCTTTGTCGTGAATAACATTAGTCTATGAACAATCGGCTCTCCTAGCTGATGGAAGAAAATATTTTGCCCAAGTTAGCTTCCAAGTACCAACTGGAAGGGTGATGAATTATGCGAATATGTATGCAGGAACAGAGATTAACTCTGCCTTCTCTCATCATCATCATCATCATCATCATCATACAACACAAACATAATAATATATTACGCACGCATCCATTACAATCATCTACTCTCTAAAAATACAAATGTGACTCACTCTCACATATCCGCAAGGAATGGGACCAGTGTGTGTGTGTCAGGAGGAATGACACCCTTTCCGACAGTCGGCTACTGTCACCCAGTGGCATACGCCGGCCAACTATGCCGCACGGCATTTACTTTTTGTTATGGATGTAAGGTAACATCCATTGTCCCGCTGTGTTGTTTTGCATAGGTACTCACAAGTAACAACATCGTGTGACTAGTGAAAATTGTAGCTGTCGAGCGTGTCATGAGATCTCAACTAAAGATTGAAAAGTCGACACCGGTGTAGCCAATAAATAAATATTGTTGAAGCATTGACTAATGCAGACTTTAGAGACAGGTTATGATGTCGCTGCAGCTAGGGTTGACGTAATTTCTGTCTTACTAACCGGGGCAAAGCGGGACACTTCTCTTAAACTTAAAACAAGTGCAATAATTAATGAAATACAGCTCGTACAAAATAGATACGCGATTCAAAGTTTTACTGACCTTCAAAGTAGTCACCAGCATTGTGTATAACCAGTTTCCAGCGATGTGGAAGTCGTGGGATACTCTTAGCAGTGCCAGTTGTGTTGACAGTTCAAAAGGCGCGGTCTATTGCCCGACGAATTTCTAGCAGTTCTGAAGCGAATGCCGTGAAGTTCATTTTTGGAACACATCCTACGACCAGCTTAAAGACAGAAGTGATGACACTTTCTGCAGGACCTGACCATCATTTTGCAGGACAATGCTCAGGCATGTACAGTGCAAGCTGTTACTGATTTGTTTGACTGATGGGGCTGCTAAGTGCTATACTACCCCGACTTAAGCCCTCGTGTGTTCAACTCGATTTCTAAACTCAAGGAAACAGTTCACGGCATTCGCTTCAGAACTGTTACAAATTTGTCGGACAATAGACCGCACAGCTCCAGCTGTCAACACAACTGGTACTGTTAAGAGCATCCTACGACTTCCACATGGCTGGCTACGGGTTATACACAATGCTGGTGACTACTTTGAAGGTCAGTAAAACTTTGAAAGACGTGCCTATTTTGTACGAGCTGTAAATAAATAGTTGCCACTATTAAAGTTCCAACCCTCGTATTTTCTCGGTTTTGTGATTACTGCCGTCTGTAGCTATACCAAAATAACAACCTTAGAAAATCATCACGTATTTGATTGATACTGTCGCGCGCTGACACTTATGTGGCAAATGCTATTGATTTTGTTCTGCCCAACGTCACATTTTTTGCTGCTTTGGAATAATTAGAAAGTTTGGAGCTTAGACTAGATATTCAGTCCACTGATTTCCAAGACATATGAGATTTAACGGTATGATAGCACATTGCTCATTCCCCTGCCGTTACTAGTCTGCCATGTTGAAATGAATCTGAAACAAAACGGATGTCTTTTTTAACTGCTTGCAGGGTACGTGTTTGATTTATGCTTCACTCTGCCTTAGTGATCCTTACTACCTGATCTTTCTTCGTGTGCAATGGAAACATATCACAGGTTACATATTCTGCTTATGGACACTTCTCGATCGTTTTATGATTATGGAAATTATCCGCGATGCGACTCAGAAAAACAGAGAAGCACTTGCTACAAAGCCTAAAGTGGACTAAAGGACAATAATGGAAACTCAGCAACGTTACCAGGCGATACTTCTCCTTAAGACTCAGTCAGGTGCGAGAACAGTAACTTCCGTTATTTACCTGAACAGCTAAAGTTGAAATGTAGGTACACTTAAGAATTAGGAGAAAAAACAGCCAGTACGAGAAAATTTTTCTCAAATCCGAAATACGGGACAAATTGAATTGCAGTCGCTGAGGTATTTTTCGGGATTCCGAATTCTTTAATCTGAAACCGATACTGTCCCTGGAAATCGGAACGTCTGGCAACCCTAGTTACAGGTGCGGCGGACAGCACCGTGCTCCACGGCTGTTGATGTCGGTTTTTCGAACCCGAGCGGCCACTGCTCTACACAGCTGCCGAGACGTCCTCAGGAGGCTAAGTGCACGACTTCCCAGCAACTCGTTGAGGAAAAATCATGAGTGGAAGCAGGGGTCGTACCCAAGTCATACATCGATAGTAGGTAACGAAAACCAGTAATCCCATTTTGTTAAATCTTGCAGGTCAAGCAAAAATGGTTTCTTAAAAATTAATATAAAGTGATACAGAAAGTAGCTGCATGTGTAACTGTGTAGTAGAAGCCAACTTATTGACATATAAGAGAAATATATGATGTAGCGGCTCTAGTAATCTTGATATTTTTGGAGTAGTTGGTATTGGTTAGTCGTTATCAACATTAGTTTCTTTCTGATCTCAGGGCGTGGTAATTGTTCATTTTGTTTGCGAGTAGACGCCACAATTTACTGTCTTTAAAATTTGTCGTCAAAAAGGGTTCGTATTGGAACTGAATACTTCGTAGTGTCTTTGTAGCATCGCATTCTGTCCCCGTAAACGCGAGTGTACAGTAGTATATAACCATTCCATATGGTTATTTTTGTTACTATATTTACTCTTTGACTTGAGTGATATAGACTATTCCATCCCTCTCTTAACAGTTAATTGTTCAGCCTTCCACGCCTGCAAGGTATCCTGTGTAGACGTGTTTCTTATGGAAATAAATATTCAATTGTACCAGACACCACATATTTGCTGACCCCGATGATAACACAACAACACGACCGCGTCGTCTTCAGCGTTCTGCACCGCATCGTAAAGTGAACGTTCCTCACTTCCGTGTCAGCCGCGCCGCGCTCGCTCTCCCACGGAAATGGACAAACCGCCAGTCAGCACAGAGCCAAACTGTGGGCAGCACAGTTGACAGGGTTACACTGAAACCCCCGCCGTTCTAGCAACATAATCTGGTGTTGTGGTTTGCGCAGCTTGAAATCCATTTCGTCTTTGCACAGACATCGTGGTCGAAACGAAGTATAGCTATGTAGGCTCTGCACTAACAGAAGAGCTGCCGAGGTACGAGACATCCTCGCTGCACCACCCAACGCCGAACGGTATGCGTCAACTAAGAACGCACTTGTGACCCACCTCTCACGATCAGAAGCGAAGCGACTGAAGAAGCTTTCACGGTCTGAGGAGCTCGCCGATCGAACCCCGTCACAACTTTCACGCCGTTTTGCGCACACTGGCAAGCAACGCAGGAATATTTGGTTGTGCCGATTACCCCCGGACACTCAAAAATTTCTGACAGTGTGCGCGGGTGATTTAAATGCTATAGCGCGGAAAGAGGACGGGACCGTCGAGATGTATCCCTCAACAGACGTGTCAACATTGACACCACGGCGAGAGAAGACGTCTGCAGTGACGCCAGCGCCGCTCCAGTCGGAATCAGAGGAGCTTACCACGCAAGTAGCCGCATTACAAACGACGCGCACACGTCACAGACCGCGCCACAGCTCGTCAAGAAGTCGTAACCGCTCGCAATCGGCACAAAATTTGTGTTGGTACCACAAGTAATTCGGCAACGACGCTCGAAAGTTAAAAAAAGTTAAAAAAAAAGTATTCTTTATTCAACATTCATTACATTATACATACGTAACCCACTACCTAACTACATTAGTGGGTCTTAATAATGATACAGTTAATGCAGCTTTTATTCTACACTACAGGTACTTCTATTTGTTTTACTCTAGTCTTACCGCTATGGGGTTCTAAGCTACTTAATCTAAGGAACTACATGCTACCTGCAGCGTTACAGGTGTGCCAGTGCTACTATAAACCTACTGGTGTTGGCCCAGCCCACTGAGCTAATCCCAGTGGGCGTGCCCCTGGCACTGGGCTGGCCTTTAACTTGGTGTCGCTGCAGTCTGTTCTAGGTATTATCCTATCTTCTACATCTAATCTAATCTAACTACATGTCATAATTGGTGTGCGGTCAAATCCGGTGTTTTGTACCCCCCTCCCTCCTAGTCCAAGGTAAGGCGGATTCCAGCCGTATTACGGCTGACCAGGTCCCTACTTGGCGGTACAGGAAGGGTGCATGGAGTCTTAGTCGGTGAAAGTGTTTGTCTTTTACTGGTGGTTGTCCCTTAGAAAGTTCTTAATTACTTTCTTTGATATTACATCAGTGAGAGTGTTTAGGGTGTTGAAGGTGTTTTCGTGCCTTAATATGTGGTACGTGTCATTGTTCGGTAGCTGTTGTCGTAGATCATGGGCTACATCATCGAAGAGGTGGCACTCATACACCACATGTTCTGGGGTACCTTGCACAGCACCACAGTCGCACGCTGGTGTAGCCTGCTTCCCAAACCGACATAAATATGTTGGGTATGGTCCATGTCCAGTAAGAAAGTGCAGCATTCCTCTTGTGGGTGTGAAAAATGTAAATTTCAACCTTTCCTCTATATCTGGTAGCAATTCGTAAGTTCTGCGTCCCGTGTCCTCACTACTCCATTGATTCTGCCAAAGTTCAATTCCTCTCTTTTTGATAGCATACTTGTCCCCCGCGTAGACCCCAAGTATTTCCCTGATTTTATCCCTATTTTCCTTCTTCGCCCAGTACCAGGCGGCTTGCTCCCGGATTTTTATGTCTAATGGACAAATCCCCATTAGTACTAACAGCGCTCCTCCTGGTGTAGTCCTGTAAGCCCCTGCTGAACGTAAAAGCATATTCCGCTGCACTCTTCTTACGGCCATGGCAGGCATGACCCTCGTGAGTCTGTGTGCCCAGACTCCTGATCCGTATCCTACTATGGAGGTCAGAATACTATTATGGTATAGTTTTATTAGGTTGGGTGGAAGGTGAAACCTCTTATGTCCAATTCCAATAAGATTATTTAATAAAACCAGTGACTTTTGGGATACGGTATCAATATGCGATGCAAAGTTCCACCTCTCATCGATGATTACACCCAGGTATCGGGCCTCACGGCGCCGAAGAACTGGCGTGCCGTTGATTCTTACCGTGGGATTTCTGACCAATTGGCCTTTGAGAAGCAAGTATGTTGATTTGTTGGGCGCAATTGTCATTTTACTTTTGTGGCACCACGATGTAAGTACAGTTACTGCTCTTTCCACTTTCGGTTCTAAATCCTCACGGCTTCTGCCGCCGACCAGCAAGAGGAGGTCGTCTGCGTATGCTATGACCTCTAGCACATCATCACAATTCTTTACATCTTCAAGTAGTGGCTCCATATTGATGTCCCAAAAGAGAGGTCCCAGGACAGAGCCCTGGGGACATCCTTTGGTCACAATCTTCCTGACCGTGCCGCTAGGGGCCGATAGCCAGACCTCCCTGTCTACACAATAGCTCCTCAGACAGCCGTATAGTAGCCCTGGACAGTTCTTCTCCCGCAGGCGGGAAAAGAGTGAGGGCCACCACAGGTTGTCGAAGGCGCCACTGATGTCCACCATGATGCCGACGACATACTTGTGCGGGGCAGAGCCACAGACCTCGGCAGCCAGGGCGATTGCGTCAGACGCAGAACACCCAGACCGAAAACCGAATTGTCTGTCGCTCATCCCACACAGCATGCGGTGTGCTGTCAGTCTGTGTGCTAGTAGCCTCTCAAAAAGTTTGCCCAGTACATCTAACAAGCAGATGGGTCTATAGGATTTGATTTCTGTAGGATCTTTGTCTGGACCCTTTCTGATTATGATTACATTCGCTCTCTTCCAGATTGCTGGGAATTTCCCGAGTTGTAGGCACTCGTTGTACAACTTAGTGAGAGGAGCTACGGCTGGGGGGCAAGGAATTGCACCACTTCCGCAGGAATGCCGTCCAGGCCAGGAGCTTTTCCCTTTTTAAGGGAATTTATCTGGGCAGCGACTTCCTCTTCAGAGAAGGGGTAAGTTCTAATGTTGTTGTTGTAGTCCCTTTGGTCTCCTCTTCTTATTCTTTTCTGTTCCTCTGTCTCATTTTCCTCCACATCATCAGGTAACAGGACCCGAAGGAGGGCCTCGGCAGTTTCCTGCCACGTGCCCGTCATCCGGTCCCCGTCCCTGACGGTGGATAGCACCATAGGTGATCTTATTTTCTCTCGTACTAATTTGTATGGGACTCCCCAAGGGTCTATAGCCAATTGGCTTTTCACATAGTTTTCCCAACTTCTGAGTCTGACAGCCCTGAGCTCCTGTTGAAATTGATCCTTACACTCTCTGTAAATCTGTAACCATCTTTGTCTTTCTCTCCAGACGACACTCCGCTGGTAGTACCTCCTCGCCCTCCTTACAGCCTGGCGCATCTGTTCTAATTCAGCCGACCATGGTGTGGGGGTGGCCGCAACGGCTCTCCTCCTGGTTGGTACTGCGGCTCGCACCGCCCTGGTGATCGCTTGTACCAGTTCTTCGGCGTACTCGTCCACGTTTTCATCACCCTCCAGCAATGTCGGGATGTTGCACTCTTCCGCGAGACGGTCCCAGTTGGCTTTGTTGTAATTGAACTGCAGCTCCCACCCCATGTCCCAGTGGCACTCCCTTTCCCCAATATTGAAGGAAATTAGGTTATGGTCACTGGTGGTTACTCTGTCCCACACTTTCCAGTTATTGATTTTTGTGGTGAGGTTTGGTGTTACCAACGTAACATCTATATTTGTGCCATCTCCCCCACCGCCTGTATAGGTGGGGGGGTTCCCTTGTTGGTTTGCAACCACCAGTTGTAATGCCATTATCGTTTCTTCTGCCTTTAGCCCTCGATCTTCGTGAGTGCCACTGAACCAGAGGGGGGACTTTGCATTTATGTCTGCTGTCACTAACATCTTGCGTCCCCGCAATGCCGTGGTAACCAATGTGAGTGTCTCCAAAAACTCTTCTATTTCTCGCCCATATTGGAAATATATGTTGGAGATGTAGATCACTCCTGTCGATGTTTGCAGTTCCACGACATTGCAGTGTTCGCTTGAGAACTGCGCGAGGACCGTGACCCTGATTGATCTGTTAGTTATTACTATTGCAGCTTTTGGTTCTGCTCCAGTGTATATTATTTGCCAATTGGCAGCCATGTATGGGATCCGTCCCGCTTGGGAGTACGGTTCCTGTAAACAGAGTACATCTAGACTCTTCTCTTCCACCACCCTCCGAAGTTCCTGCAAGACTAGTTTACTGTTATGTGCGTTTATCTGTCCCACGTTTAGTTGGTTCACGTGGGAAGTAAGTGTGTATGTGCAATTCTGGCCAGTTTTTGGACCAGTCGTGAGCTATTCTACCATTTGTTATTACTGCTTGATGATATAGTTCGTCTATGTCGAAATTCTCATTGCGTCTTTCAAAAACCTTTTTGACTAGATCTCGCAGGGCTCCGAAGTCGGTTGGGAGATTCATTGTCTTGAGCTTGATTCTGTCCACAGCCTCCATTACTGGAAAGGTTACATCTCTGCCATATTCATGGCCGACGCGTACCACATGTCTTAATGCCGTGGTGAGGATTGCCGGCTCCTCCAATCTGGAGAGTTGCAGTGCATGCTCCAGGTTGGGGTATATTCGTTGGGGGTCTATTCCCATTCCTCTCTGGGTTGGTGAGTCAGGGGATGGATTTGTGCTAGTCACTTCGTTATACTGGACTTTTTCGGTATTTAACGATTCTTTGCTGTGTGGAAGTGAACTCCCAGGTACAGGATGCCTTCTTGGCCGAGAAGGTTCTTGGTTCGACCCAGGTCCCCTGCAGGGAGGAGAGGGAGCTTCTTCTTCACACGGATCAGTTTGTATACATATATCTTTCATTATTATAACCATAGATCTTGGTTGCGTGATTTTTTGTAAGAATTGTTTGAATTTGCTTGCCCTCAGAGCGTCCCTCAACCTCTTGCTTGGGGATTTCCTTTTAGGCTTCCTGAGTTCAGTTATGGCCTCAGCCATAATCAATTCGAGAAATTAGCCTTTGTTCCAGCATCCTGTACGTTGGGCAGTTCCTTCCAGTGGTGTTACATGGTTTCCTACCTCTTTTTATACATGGGATGCAGGTTACATTTTTGTTACAATTTTTCCTTGTGTGGTCTTCTGCCCCACACCTGGAGCAGGCCGGCTTCCTTTCACAATGCTTATGGACATGGTCCAGATCGCCGCAATTGTGGCATCGGGGGACCACTAAGTAGTCTCTGACGTTAATTGCATGGAACCCTATGTAAACCTTGCCCATAGCGGTAAGTTTGCGCCACATCTTACCGGAGACCTCAGCAACGTGATGGACAACATCTCGCTCCCGAGGCCCGGTTTTAAAACGCAGCTTAAATTCATTTTTGAACGTTTCCCATTCACAATCGTCAAAATTCTGATTGTAGAGTGTTTCATATATGTCACTTTCGGTCAAGGCTACAGGTACATTATATAAAATCACTAGTGGATTTCTCTTTTTGAGTGGTTCACATTTAATTGCCTTCTTCAGTTGAGTATTATTTAATATCTTGTCTCTGTCTTCCTCTGTGGCAAGATCCACGATTACCACATTTTTGGTAGCTCTCACTTTATTAACTTTAATTTTATCTCTCGCCGGGTCGATGGTAGTTGTGAAAATCTCTTGGACTTTCTTAATAGTCTGTCCAGGTAGTGGTCTTAAAAAGACTGCCGTGTCTGGTTTCTTTGAAACCTTGGCAATCGTTTCTTTAGTTGTTTGGGCCTTCGTGGCGGTTTGCGCCACCACTCCAGCCCATGTCTTAATCGGTTGTTGTCGCAGTCTGGCGTTCTCCTTCTCCAACTCTTCGAGACGCCCTTTGAGCTTCGCATGTGCAATGGCCCAGGCAGCGAGCTCGTTCTTTATTGCCAGGACCGCAGCCTGGCTGATTTTCCCGTTTTTGACACTGGAGTCAAGGATCTGACTGATATGACAGTGTCTTTCATACACATTTTCATCATCGTGTCCCCCTTCCTCCTGCGAGGTAGGGACAGTAGACACACTCGCCCTCGAAGTCGCACTAAGATCACTCGTCTCTTGGTCAGCCATGATTTATTTGACGAGTGAAAAAGTTGGGAGCCCGTCTCTTGCCCCGGACCGGCTCCTCTGGCATGGGGGGGGACTTCTGCAGCTCGCCCACCAACCTCGCCCCTAGGTCAAGGGCACTCCAGAGCTGCCAGGTTCAGCGCGCCGTTGCCAGCGCACTGGTCCTCGTCGAAGGCCTCGTCGTCGACGATTTCACTCGACGCTCCTCGGCAAGTGCACCCCGCACTCCGGAGAGGCGGATGCACCCCTCGCCCTTCGCCGCCTACTAGCCCGAGTTTCCACCTGAAGGCCAAGGACCCACTCCTACTCAGGTGGTGGGTCGGTCCCCCAGTCGTTCGGCGGTCTGGACCCAGCTAACCCGGCCCAGGCGATGTCACCACCACCTGGGTTTGGCAGAACACGCCCCGGTTACCCAGGGGCGCGGCGAAGCACCCTTGCCGACTCGCGCCGTGATCCCACGCCGACAAACGAGGTCACCGGCATGCAGAGCACCTGCTGGTCTGTGCCCTGCGAACAGAAAGGGACTGGTGTTCGGTCCCTCGACACAGCTCCCCGTGTGCCACGCACCCTTCGCTTTCGCATCGGGTTGGGTCGCAGCTCTCCCTTTTGACGCAAGGCAGAATGCCAAGCTTGACGTCTGGCACCACGGGAAGGCGGAAAGAGCCACTTGGGAAGGAGAGGCTATGTGAGACGCGTCACTTCCCCGAGTGAGGACTGCCGCGGCACGCTCGACGTAAAGCGATACGCTCCAGTGCGAGCCTCAGTGCTTTACGGCGCGCCGGCAACGGGCGGGCTAGTGGACACAGGGACAGAGGAGCCCGCGTACTCGGTAACTCGTGTACCACGCCTGAGCTGCGACGATTCTTATCTGTTGGCGACTGACAACTCTTCAGGTTAAAACACATGGTCTCAGGTCACATTGTCGCTTAACCCAGGACTACGCCGTACATTTGAGTGGCGCTTCACAGCAGCGGATATATCTCAGTCTATCGTAGGAGGTGATTTTTGTGTATCCTTTTATGATCTGATACCTGACCTCCGACACGAGCACCTGATCGACTCCAATATTCCAGGGAACGTGTGTTGCATCACTCCAATGACGTTACGTTCAGTAGTAGGAGATACACCGTACACACGATTACAAAAAGAATTTCCCGAAATCATGCATCTGTCGCCTGCTCTCCCGCAGGATAAATGCACAACGTTGCATCACATTTTGACCACACCAGGCCCGCCAACTCACGCCAGGTCCAGACGTTTGTTGCCAGAGAATCTGAGAGTGGTGAAGCAGGAATTCCACAGCATGCTGTCAATGGGCACATTCAGAGTTTTGCCGACAGTTGAAGAGTGTCGTAATGTGTAATAGGCAGACATCTATCCAGACCATCACACAGGAATTCCAAACTGCATCACAATCCACTGCAAGTTCTACGACAGTTCGGCGGGAGGTGAGAATACTTGGAATTAATGATCGAGCGGCTGCTCATAAGCCACACATCACGCCGGTAAATGCCAAACGACGCCTCGCTTGGTGTAAGGAGCGTAAACATTGGACGACTCAATAGTGGAAAAACGTTGTGTGGAGTGACGAATCACGGTACACAACGTGGCGATTCGATAGCAGGGTATGGGTAGAGCAAATGCCCGGTGAACTTCATCTGCCAGCGTGTGTAGTGCCAACAGTAACATTCGAAGACGGTGGTCTTATGGTGTGGTCGTGTTTTTCATGGAGGGGGCTTGCACCCCTTGTTTTGCGTGGCACTATCACATCACAAGCATACATTGATGTTTTAAGCACGTTCTTGCTTCCCACTGTTAAAGAGCAATTCTGGGATGGCGATTGCAGCTTTCAACACGATCGAGCACCTGTTAATAATTACGGCCTGTGGCGGATTCGTTACACGACAGCGACATCCCTCTACTGGACTGGTCTGCACAGAGTCCTCACCTGAATCTTGTAACACCTTTGGGATGTTTTGCAACGCCGACTTCGTGCCAGGCCTCACCGACCGATATCGACACCTCTGCTCAGTGCAGCACTTCGTGAAGAATGGGCTGCCATTCCCCAAGAAACCTTCCAGCACCTGATTGAATCTATGCCTGCGAGAGTGGAGGCTGTCATCAAGGCTAAGTATGGACCAGCACCATACTGATTTCCAGCATTAGCGATGGAGGGTGCCACTAACTTGTAAGTCATTTTGAGCCAGGTGTCCGGATACTTTTGATCACATTGAGCAGAAGACTTCTCCGCCAGTGTTCATGGTAAGACTATATTTTCTACTATTGATCTATTCCGGGCGTATTATCAGATCCCCGTTGCCCTAGAACATATCCTCAAGAGAGCGTTCATAACACCTTTTGGTCTATTCGAGTTCACTAGGATGCCTTTTGGTCTGCGCAACTTAGCCCAAATGTTTCAGTGTTTCATGGATGAGATCACTAGGGACTTAGATTTCCATTATGTTTCAAAGATGATATTTTGGGGATGTCTGTGACGGAAGAAAAACATTTACATCACTTGGTTGAGATAATCGTTTACGCTCACGAGTCTTAGTAATTAATCCTTTCCAAGAGTACTTTTGGAGCGAGGGAGGTGCAATTTTTCGGTTACACTGTAGATGCGTATGGTATTGGACCGCCGCAAGATAAAGTGGAATCCATAAACTGGCGTCCTCGCTCCATTACAGTCAGACAGCTACGACGGTTTGTAAGGGTCATAAATTTTTGCCAAAGATGTGTATACAATTACGAATCGATAACCGCGCCCCTGAACGAATTTCTTAAGAGCACAGCAAAGTCAAACGACAAGTTGCTTCGGACAAGCGAAACAGATGGCGCTTCTTAAACCGTAAAAACAGCAACTGCAGGGGGCTGCTCAATCAGTACTCCTCGTGGACAGGCTCCACTCCCCATTACGGTTGATGCCTCGTCTACAGCCGTTGGCGCCGTACTGCAGCAACAGGTCGAACATTGTTCGCAGCCCATAGCATTCTTCAGTCAGAAGTTGACACCTTCACAGCGACGTTGGGCAACCTATGACCGCGGACTGTATGCAGCTTACGCCGCAGTCAAGAAATTCGGGCATTTACTGGAGGGCCGACAGTTCACTATTTATACAGACCACAAGCCGCTAACGTACGGCTTTGCTGTAAAAACCAAAGGAAGTGTCACCGAGGCAACTACGCCATTTAGACTACATCAGCCAATTCACCACATGCTCTGTTTACATACAAGGGAAGCTGAACGTATCAGCAGACGCACTATCACTTGTAGAGGCTGTGAACGCGGCAGGACACACATCCTCACATGTTGCAGCTGTAACGGCTACCATTTGTTTTCATGCTCTCGCACAGGCCCAGCGACGTGACAATGAGTTACAAGACTTACTGAAACAACCGGGACGACTGAAGTTGCAAGGTGTCGCGATGCCTGAAGCGAATGTTGAATTGTATTGTGACCTGTCTGGAGTGAGAGTACGCCCATTTGTGGCGCAACACTTTCGACCACAAGCAATTGCATCGGTAGACAATCTGGTGGTACATCCAGTAGTACAAGCCACAATTAGATTCCAGAATGAGATTATCATTCTACAGCGGAGTGTGCGCTGATATGAAACTTCCTGAGCGATTAAAACTGTGTGCCGGACCGAGACTTGAACTCGGGACCTTTGCCTTTCGCGAGCAAGTGCTTTACTATCTGAGCTACCCAAGCACGACTCGCTCTACTTCTGCCAGTTCGCATGAGAGCTTCTGTGAAGTTTTGAAGGTAGGAGACGAGGTACTGGCATAAGTAAAGCTGTGAGGACGAGACGTGAGTCGTTCTTGGGTAGCTCAGATGGTAGAACACTTGCCCGCGAAAGGCAAAGGTCTCGAGTTCGAGTCTCGGTCCGGCACACAGATTTGATCTGCCAGGAAGTTTCACAATTAGATTGGTCACACAATCTTTCGTCTGGCCTGGAATGCACGCTGACTGCAAACATTTGTCAAGCAATGCGTCGCTTGTGAGAGGAATAAGATTACGCAGTATGTCGGAGCGCCGCTAGGCGCATTTCTGCCACCGAATCAACGTTTCGAACATGTGCACGTCGATATCCTGGGCCGGCCCACAGTCTCAGAAGGCTATAATTATTGTCTTACAGTTGTGGAGCGATTTACCAGACGGTCTGAAGCATTCCCCATGAAGGATATCACAGCCGAAGCCGTGGCGCAGACACGATTCGGCGTACAACTACGGATTACCACAGACCAGGCATGACAGTTCGAAGCCTACCTTTCCAAAGCGTTAGCTGCATTATTCGGCATGAAGCGTATACGGAACATAGCCTATCATCCTGCATCAAATGGTATAATTGAACGTCTGCATCGCCAACTGAAAGAAGCTCTGCGATGTCACACGATGCAAAATTGGTTGGAGACATTACCTATTGTACACCTCGGACTACGGGCGTCATTCAAAATCCTTCTGAAAGCTACGGCAGCAGAGCTGATGTAGGGGCAAACGCTACGTCTAGCGGGAGAATTGTTGCACAGCATGGCAGACGGTTCAGTCGGTGCACCAGAATTTGCTGCTGGATCACGACAGCACATACGCCAGCTTAGACCGACGGCGCCCAGAAGTCAGGCTGGGAGACACTCGTTCGTGTTAGCAGATCGTGAGAACTGCACACACGTTTTCTTACGCAACGATGCAGTACCAAAAGTCAATGCAGCCACCGTACAACGGACCACAACCGGTGATTGGCAGAGGTGGCCACACATTCCAGATTAGAGTAAATGGTATGCCCACCACTGTCGTACTCAACCGACTCGAGCCTGCATTTTTCGACGCACTGGACACAGTAAGGACTGCAGAAGGTGAACGAGAAGATATAAATGTAGCGCCAGAAAACGTCCCCGTACCCCACAGCCAGCACACGACGCTACAGATGCCAGGCGCCTCGGAGAAGAAAACGACGCCGAAGACTGGTACCTCACAGCCTCCTGGAACTACTGGCTCCAGTGGTTCGATGCCAGGTTTCAAGAAAGCAGTGGTAACCCATGCACGGCGATGTGTGAAATTTAATCTCCGATAGGGGGGAGTCATGTAGCATCGCATTCTGTTCCCGCAAACGCGAGTGTACAGTGCTATATAAACATTCCATGTGGCTAGTGTTTGTTATTATAGTTACTCTTTGACGTGAGTGATATAGACGATTCCATGCCTCTCTTAACAGTTAACTGTTCAGCCTTCCGCGCTTGCAAGCTATCCTGTATAGACGTGTTTTGTGTGAAAATAAATGTTCAATTCTGCCAGATATTACATCTTTATATCTTTAGCTTTGATGGATGAATCAATGAATAAAGACGATAATCTTTACGCAAGTCCTGTCCAAATTAATTTTAGACCCTTTGCAAGTACGTTAAATTCTCGTCAGAAGTTTTTTTGTGAGTTATTATAAAGTCAATGTTCATTAACGTTGGCAGTCTAAGATCCTATGCCTATGTCAACTTTCGTTCGATTTGATGAAAAAAATGACAATCGCTGTGCTGCGTTGGGTACTGTAGGCATCGAAAATAATTAAAGTTCTCACAGTTAAAGCTTTCAATTAACTTCTGTACACTGATATTCCCAATCTCACTTCCGTGAATTCACTTATAAAAATTAATTGTCATCTCTTTTTGATAGTAGAACTTTTCGCTCTCACAAAGATAATTACTTTCAGATGAAGTGGAAGGTACTTCTGAAATTAAAAAGCACTCACACGAGCTAACACAATACTGACAAGGTGAGTGAAGATGAACCGAGATCAAATGATAAAATGAAAGCGAGACAGTATCGTCTCGACTATATATAGATCTGTTCAAAGCAACAGCTAACGTGACTATAACTTCTTACGCCTAGATGTTCTTTAAACACTACTTATTCTTTTGAAATGGCTTACGGCCGTTTAAGGGTGGCTTCAGTTCTTCGATCTTTGGTTATGGAGTTATTGGATACTGGAATTAAGAGTTTTCACAGACAGAAGAAAATACTAGGTTTTTTTGTCATCGATATAATCTTACATTAAGTCTGTCTGATGCGGGGGCAGATAATGAAAGGAGGGCAGTGGAAAGCTGACACTTCATTCTGCCCAGATCTCTCGAAAATCGGCAGGGAGCCACCAGATAAGCTGGTCGATACTGCGATGCACTTTCCTGCGGGGATCCGGGACGATGACGTGGCGGCGTTCGCTCTTCCCCTGCCCCAGGCCCCCACCACGAAACCGCCTGCGCCGTGGCTGTCGGTATATCAACGCGAGTCCGCTAGAGGCGCTGGTATCCCGCAGCGGCACGCGCAGTCTGCTGTTCCGAGTGCTGCCAGAGGTGAGTGATGGCTCGTCTGTCAAACGGGGCGTTAGCGAAGTAAGGTGTGCGCGGTGCTACCACAAAGCTGCTGGTTATTAGTTGTTCAGTGAACGACTGCTTCAGAGGAATCTCAAAGCTAAGAAACGTGCTCATACAAACATATTAAATACGCGTAATCTGAAGAATTCACAGTGGCATTTCTAAGTTGTCAGCTGAACGTCTGTCGGTCATTGGATGTCGTGAAACCTTTGCCATACATAAAAGTTTCCTGTCGTTAAAAGTTAAGTATGCGAAGAGAGGCCTAAAGCAGTGAGCGCCAAACTTTCTGCTCAGAGTCATTACTGACATTTTGAGGCGGCATCTCGGGCCGCAAGTTCAAAGTTTAAAAACGTATTTTGCAACACTGATTATTATTGCAAAAGCACACACAAGCACACTGGTTCATACTGACATACATACCTGTTTTCCAAAGTTGTTCGAACAGTTGCGCAATGGAGGTGGCAAGCACGTTTTGGGTATCAGGTCTCCTTCTGGCGGTTTGAATCTCTTTTTAATTCTTCTTGGCGGCGTAATCTTCACCTTTAGAGCTTTTCCAAATACGAGAGCACCCTTATTACAGCCGGAACCACATCCGAGGCCATACCATCATAGATTTGGTTACAGAACGCCTCACTCTCCATCCGCGGTGTTGACTATGCGACTTGTGGCCGCTGACTGTGTAACCTCCCCCTCACTTATCGACCTTAATGACAGTGAAAAATTAAACTGCGTGTACCCAATGGAAATTTGGGAAAAGCAATCGTCACCGAGGTTGATTTGTCGGTAAAGAGGGAGGAAAGGGTTACATCTAAATGAAAAGAAAAATGCAAATGAAACTGGTGGAAATTAATTTTGAAAAGGGGTAAAGTTAATAAAGAAAGTAAATGTGCGGTCGTCACATTAACAATTAATTGGCGGTAATTAGATATTTGAGAGCAATATGTAAAGACACAGAAATGTCATATATTCAGGTAACAAAAATAAGGAAAACAAATTTATAGTACAATAGATGGAAATAGGAGGATATGCATTTCCGGCGTTACAACTGCCTAACCCGCCCTTTCTCTTGCCGCCCAGATTTACCGACACTTCCACCTTTTCTTGCACGACAAACACCTTCCATAGTGGAGGGGGTTCCCTACACCTTTTAAGTTGTTGTTGTTGTTGTCTCCAGTCCTGAGACCGGTTTGATGCAGCTCTCCATGCTAGTCTATCCTGTGCAAGCTTCTTCATCTCCCAGTACTTACTGCAACCTAAATCCTTCTGAATCTGCTTAGTGTATTCATCTCTTGGTCTCCCTCTACGATTTTTACCCTCCACACTGCCCTCCAATGCTAAATTTGTGATCCCCTGATGCCTCAGAACATGTCCTACTAACCGGTCCCTTCTTTTTGTCAAGTTGTGCCACAAACTCCTCTTCCCCCCAATTCTATTCAATACCTCCTCATTAGTTATGCGATCTACCCATATAATCTTCAGCATTCTTCCGTAGCACCACATTTCGCAAGCTCCTATTCTCTTCTTGTCCAAACTATTTGTCGTCCATGTTTCACTTCCATACATGGCTACACTCCATACAAATACTTTCAGAAACCACTTCCTGACACTTAAATCTATACTCGATGTTAACAAATTTCTCTTCTTCAGAAACGCTTTCCTTGCCATTGCCAGTCTTCATTTTATATCCTCTCTACTTCGACCATCATCAGTTATTTTGCTCCCCAAATAGCAAAACTCCTTTACTACTTTAAGTGTTTCATTTCCCAATCTAATTCCCTCAGCATCACCCGACTTAATTCGACTACATTCCATTATCCGCGTTTTGCTTTTGTTGATGTTCATCTTATATCCTCCTTTCAAGACACTGTCCATTCCGTTCAACTGCTCTTCCAAGTCCTTTGCTGTCTCTGACAGAATTACAATGTCATCGGCAAACCTCAAAGTTTTTATTTCTTCTCCATGGATTTTAATTCCTACTCCGAATTTTTCTTTTGTTTCCTTTACTGCTTGCTCAATATACAGACTGAATAGCATCAGGGAGAGGCTACAACCCTGTCTCACTCCCTTCCCAACCACTGCTCCCCTTTCATGCCCCTCGACTCTTATAACTGCCATGTGGTTTCTGTATTTTACCCCTGCCACCTTCAGAATTTGAAAGAGAGTATTCCAGTCAACAGTCTAGTAAAATCATCAGACGATCAGTTCCAATTACAATATGACCTAGAGAGAAATTCTGTATGGTGTGAAAAGTGGCAACTAACACTAAAGAAAGAAAAGTGCGAAGTCATCCACATGGGTACTAAAAGAAATCCGAAGAATTTTGGGTATACGATAAATCGCACAAATCTAAGGGCAGTCAATTCGACAAAATCCCTGGGAACTACAATTACGAGCAACTTAAACTGGAAAGACCACACAGATAATATTGTGGGGAAAGCGAAACAAAGACTGCGCTTTGTGGGCAGAATACTTAGAAGATGTGACAAACCCACTAAAGAGATAGCCTACATAACACTTGTTCGTCCTCTGCTGGAATATTGCTGCGCAGTATGGGATCCTTACCAGGTGGAATTGACGGAGGAGATCGAAAAAGTGCAAAGAAGGGCAGCTCGTTTCGTGTTATCGCGCAATAGGGGTGAGAGTGTCGCTTATGTGATACGCGAATTGGGGTGGCAGTCACTGAAGCAAAGGCGGTTTTCATTGCGGCGAGATCTATTTACGAAATTTCAATCACCAGCTTTCTTCCGAATGCGTAAATATTTTGTTGGCACCCACCTACGTAGGGAGAAATGATCATCATAATAAAATAAGAGAAATCAGAGATCGAAAGGAAAGATTTACGTATTCCTTTTTCCCATTCGTCATTCGAGAGTGGAATGGTAGAAAAGTAGTATGAAAATGGTTTGAGCCGGCCGAGGTGGCGGAGCGGTTGTAGGCGCTACAGTGTGGAACCGCGCGACCTCTACGGTCGCAGGTTAGAATCCTGCCTCGGGCATGGATGTGTGTAATGTCCGTAGGTTAGTTAGGTTTAAGTAGTTCTAGGGGACCGATGACCTCAGAAGTTAAGTCCGATAGTGCTCAGAGCCATTTGAACCATTTTTTAAAAAATGGTTTGATGGACCCTCTGCGAGACACGTAAGTGTGAATTGTAGAGTAACTATGTAGATCGCTCGAAGCAGCGTGGTCAATCGCTGTTGGATACCCGCAACGTGTGCATGTATAACGCAAGGTGTCTGATCATGTACATGTTTCTTATTATATAGATTTGGCGCCGGCTAATCTCCTTTAGTTTCCTCGCCTTAAATTATCTCTGAAATACTGACGCTTCACAGACTTTGCGTTTGGCCAGGGTGATGCGAGCCATTCGGTAAGAAGAGAAGGATGACAGCTTGGAAGGTTAGAAGCCGTCTAGCTTGCGTCCTTCCATTTGTACTGAACCTGTCCGCCCCTTTCCACGAGTGGCACGAGGCAGGGCTCTGTAGTTGCGTGTACTTAAAGTGTCGTTACGTTGATTTATTACGGAGAAATGTATTTTATGAAATTTCGGTAGTCGCCGCTGTAGGGGCTATTGGTTCCAGTCTGTGAGAACGTGAGAAGTGCACAGGCTGCACAGTGTTCTGAATGTGGCAGGTGTGTCGTGGGCCCTCCGAGTTTTGTGGTGGCCTGCGCGTGACGCTGTACTGACAGGCCTCATCCTCGGCCCGAGGCTGGTGGAGTTCTAGCTTGTTAGAGCCTCGCCTCCTGTTCCTTGCAGGGTGTGTGAAGGTGTTTCCTGTCTTCAAGGTCTGCCCTGGCGCGGTCCGTCGATTACTCCTGGCTGCTGGCATGCGGGCATGCTAGCGGTGGACTTTGTTGCTTTGGGTATTCCTCCCTTCGCGCGTTGCTTGTCGAACTGCTGCCTCGAGCTCTGCTGTCGGCTGCCTCTCGCCGTCGCGAACCTCCTTGCTCAGCCGCACGACTGCGTCTTCCAGGATGTAGTCCCAGTCGCACGGCGTGAAGGCGGGGTTGGCACTCATGACGTTCAGATCCTTCCTTGTGGCGAATTCGAGCATTATTGCCCGGTGTCCAGCACGGAGGTGTAGCGGCCTGTGTGGCAGCGAAGGCTTCTGCTCCCCTTCGACCCGGGCGAAGAGGTGTGGGTTTTTGTGGTCGTCGAAGCAACGCAGCACGGTGGCGGTCTTCAGCACCGCCGGCACGCTGCTGCTGTCGGGGAATGGGATGACGCTGCTGCGCAGTCTCCCAGCGTCTTCTTCGTGTTTCCCCTGGTGTTGCACCTCCCCGTCGGGAGTCGGGGAAGGGCAGGACGGTGCCACGTCTGCCCGGTCTCCTGCACTGCTGCAGGTTCCGCGGCGACGTCCGTTTGAGTGCCGCGTCCGTCCGCGGCGGAACACCCGTCTGGGTCGCCGCGTCCACCCTTCTTGTCGACCCACCGCGGAGGTGGCGTCGGGGGCGGCTGTCTTCTTCGTCGCCATCCTCAGTTCCTCTCGCAGCTGTTGCAGCTGCCGGTGAACGGCGACGAGCTCCCTCTGCCTCCGTTGCGGCTTTGAGAGCAGCCACTGCGTCGTCGGTGGCGGCGCTGGGCGTGACTCCAGCCTAGCCGACTTCTGGTCGGCGCCGTCCTTTTCCCCCTGCAGGGGGGGGGGGGGACTGTGGGGCCGCGCCCTCTTCCTCCTGTGCCGCGTTTCTCGCGGCGGCCTGTGTCCTCTTCTGTAAGCACACGCGGCTGCGCGAGTTTGCAGCGTGCGCGCCACCGCAATTCACGCACGTGGGCGTGACGCGTTGCGGTTTATTGCAGTCACGCGTTCCGTGCGCCTCGGCGCACTTCAGACACGCGACTGCGTCCTCGCACGTCCTGGCGCCGTGCCCGCCCTTCACACGGCGCTAGCGCTGCCTCTCCTGCTGCGGTCTGCTTCGCCTCTCCTTCTCGTTGCCCGGCCATCTCCCGCCGGCGTGAGCCGGCGCTCGGCCACGGCAGCCAGCTTGCGTCCCTTTCCGCGTCCCGACACGGCGAGCGGCGGTAGCGAAGTGAGCCGCAGCGAGCCGAGCGGCGGACTCGTGTCGCGACGCGTGCGTGCGTCGAGCGGCCAGCGACGAGAGCTCGTGGGACCTGCCGGCTCTGCCCACCGAGTCGGGGCGAGCCAACTGTGGCACGAGCCATCTCTTGAGATGTCCGAGGACAACAGCGTCGAGGTGGGACACCGCAGTTTATGTCAGAACTGTGCAAGTTTTGGATGGTTGAGGCAAATTGACGGTGAGGACAGAGACCTCTGACAATTCACAAGTGTGAAACAACGCTCAGATTCGGACATCGCCGGCTGAGACGGGAATTTGCGGGACAAACTATCGAGAAAGATGTCCTCTGATCGGCCCCTTACTGACGACATTCCGGGGTTGGAATCTGTAAAACGTGGCACTGACACGCTATCGCCGGAAAACAGTAACGTATTTCCTGATTGGCGCAAATTGCCGAATCGGGAGCGGGTGGAAGAAAAAGGGACACTCGTGCTTTGATTGTGGATGGAGACGTGTCGTTGATGAGCGACATTCTGATTTTCCACTACGACCACCGTCTTCCCACTCAGCGCTACAGCTGACTGGTAAGGACTATACAGCAGCACGGCCCGCTACATGGGGATTAATATTTAGACAGGGACCATACTGATGCCACAGCTCCACTAAACACGATCCGTGCCTCAGCATCGTTTGATCTTGTATTGAGTCGACCAGAGGTGTTACTAAATTAATCGTTGTCTTGTATTGGGTTAATGACTTGATGTGCAGCTAGCATAGTGTACCCACCCCTCCGCTTGCCTGTCTCGTAAATTGTCATCAGCAACTAACTGTGTTTTTCGTAGAATGTTGATGCCAATGCTTTGTGATTGTTTAACACAATAAGTAATCGGTTCATGTTTCCTTCGCATTTTTATTTGAAGGAGCAAGCAGTTCCCTTCGATTCACTGATATATTCTATTGATTAAACAAGTAGTTATATGGTAGGATTATTTCAATTTCCCACCTTAAAGTTCTGTGCTACGGCTTGTCAAGATGGCGATTCCGTTACGCAATTTACACTTAACATTGATTCTTAAGGGGAGTGTGGTGGAGTCTGAGTACACCCATGATAGGTTTCACAGCGTCACACACCGCTGGATATTGCAAGTTTCCAATTGCTTTACTATCGGCGTAAGAAGCGTGTGGTAGGTAATCGTGATTACGTTCAAGGCCAATAAAGGTACTTTTCTTGTAAGTTTTGTCCCCCTATTTTGGGCGATAATTCACCCAACTGTTCCACTGTGCCTTCTAAAATATGGCTGAGCAGCGTGGGCCGCACTTACAACTGATTCGGGACGCGTGCGGCCTGCGGACCACATACCAAAGACATTTACAATTATTTATCGCAATACACAACTAACTATGACTTTTAAATAATAATGTTGCTATCACAGTATTATTTTATATAATTACACACATCTGGTTCCCAGAACTCCTGAAGGTAGACGTTGACTGTGGATATTGTATCACAGACACAGTCCCTTTGACTGTACACAGATGTCACTAAACCCAGCCAGAGACGTAAACAACCATGCATGAAATGGCTATGAGCACTATGGGACTTAACATCTGTGGTCATCAGTCCTCTAGAACTTAGAACTACTTAAACCTAACTAACCTAAGAACATCACACACATCCATGCCCGAGGAAGGATACGAACCTGCGACCGTAGCAGTCGCGCGGTTCCGGACTGCGCGCCTAGAACCGCGAGACCACCGCGGCCGGCAACCATGCATGAGCAGCGCCTGTTAGACGGAGGGGATCCAACAGCCGATCAGTTCGAGTCATTCCACCAGCAAGGAGGCACACGGCTCGTGTTGTCTGTAGTTCAACCATGTCTAGACGGTCAGTATCGCGATTCGATCGCGTTCGCATAATTACTTTGTGCCAGGAAGGGCTCTCGACAGGGGAAGTGTACAGGCGTCTCGAAGTGAACCAAAGCGATGTTGTTCGCACATGGAGGAGACACAGAGGGACAGGAACTGTCGATGACATGCCTCTATCAGGCCGCCCAAGACCTACTAACGCAGTGCATGACCGCTACAGATTATGGCTCGCAGGAACCCTGACAGCAACGCCACCATGTGAATAATGATTTTTGTGCAGCCACAGGACGTCGTGTTACAACTCAAACTGTGCTCAATAGGCTGCATGATCGGCAACGTCACTCCCGACGTCCATAGCGAGGTCCATCTTTGTAATCACACCATATAGCTCGGTACATATGGACCCAACAACATGCCGAATGGACCGCTCAGATTGACACCACGTTCTCTTCACCGATCAGTGTCACATATTCCTTCAACCAGACAATCATCAGAGACGCGTCTGGAGGCAACCCGGTCAGGCTCTACACCTTAGACACACTGTCCAATGAGTGCAGCAAGGTGGACGTTTCCTGATGTTTTGGGGTGGCATTATGTGGGGCCAACGTATGCCGCTGGTGGTCATGGAAGGCGCCGTAACGCCTGTGCAAACGTGAATGCCATCCTCCGACTGATGGTACAACCATATCAGGAGCATACTGGCGAGGCATTCGTCTTCATCGACGACAATTCGCGCCCCCATCGTGCACATCTTGTGAATGACTTCCTTCAGGATAACGAAATCGCTCGACTAGAGTGGCCAGCATCTTCTCCAGACATGAACCCTATCGAACAGGCCTGGGATAGACTGAAAAGGGCTCTTTATGGACGACGTGACCCACCAATCACTCTGAGGGATCTACGCCGAATCGCCGTTGAGGAGTGGGACAATCTGGACCAACAGTGCCTTGATGAACTTGTAGATAGTATGCCACGCGAATACAGGCATACATCAATGCAGGAGGACGTGCTACTGTGTATTAGAGGTACTGATGTCTACAGCAGTCTGGACCATCACCTTTGAAGGTCTCGCTGTATGGCGGTAGAACAAGGAATCTGTGGTTTTCATGAGTAATAAAAAGGGCAGAAATGATGTTTATGTTGATCTCTATTCCAATTTTCTGTACTGGTTCCGGAACTCTTGGAACCGAGGTGATGGAAAAACTTTTTGATGTATGTAATTCATTTTGTAACTAAGGAAAGCAATAAATATACAGGATGAGGCAAATGAAAGTGGCCCAGACCGTCTGTGGCAGCTTTAACGGAGGAGGAAAGGACCTGCATTTATTTGCAGCAGGACCGAGTAACAGCCCATACAGTCGTCCGGACCTTGGAGCACATTTACACAATCTTCTGGCCTGACGGAGTTATTAGCAGACGTCAGTCCGGAAGGAGCCCTAGCTGGCCTCCCAGGACACCTGTTCTATCAATGTGCGTTTAATTCGCGTGGGGAGCCCTCAAGTCAAAGGTGTACCGCAACAACGCTCGTAATCTTCAGGAACTGGAGCAGAACATTCCGGATGTCTTCAACAGAGATTATAAAATTAACGTCAACAAAAGTAGAACAAGGGTAATGGAATGCAATCGAACCAAATCAGATTATTTTGGAGGAACTGGAATCGGAAATGAGACACTAAAAATAACAGCAAATAACTGATGATGTCCAGAGTAAACAAGATATAAAATGTAGACAGGTTAATAGCACGAAAAGCTTTTCAGAAAAGAGGAATTTTTAGAAATCTAATATAAGTTAATTTTTAAGATGTCTTTTCTAGATGTTTTTGCTTGAGTGTATCCTTGCAAGGAAGGAAAACGTTGACGGAAAGCATTCAGAGAAAAAATGAGTAGAAGCTTATGAAGTGTCGTTCTACAGAAGGATGTCGAAGATTAGATGGGTAGATCAAGCATGTAATTAGGAGGCACTGACCGAATTGGCAATACCTCTGGGAAGCCATCATTATTGACGTCCACACTGACATGCAGTCCTGATGCACCCAACACAATCAGAGATGATGGCGTGCACATGCCCTGAGGCTTGAGCAGCGTTAGTGCAGACCTCTACAGCCTGGGTGGCAGTGACGGAGAGGACGGGGAGTAAGCAGGCCCAGGCTCGAACAGGCAGCTTACCAGAGTGGTGGCCAACAGTGGAAGGTAGTCCCCCAACTAGTGACACAGTAGAGTGGGTGCGGCCGATGGCAGCAGAGTCCATGGACAGCAGATGTCTGCGTTATCCTGTGCCACAGGCAGTCTACATCTCATAATGGTTGGCATACGACATGCACCTGGATACTGCTCGGAATAAAGAACCCATGACAGAGGCGGAGGTTTTACACATGTGCTGGATGGTCAGTATTTCTCCAATGGCATCACTCCCAACCCAGAGATTCTAGCAGACTGGCGCAGCAGGATGTCCAAAATGGGCGGTGATGCCTTCATTTGCTCTGGTTTTCTTGTTTGGCCATCTCCTCCAGAGCGTTGCTCGAATTGCAAGATTTCCCAGCTCTGCCTTTCAGAAGCACTGATATGCGCCTTCTGTGTTGTCACCATCCTCAATGAGTACTCCTGCACTCTAAATTCGCCTTCCTCCATAACAGCGTTTGGACTGGCTTTAGGCTGACGACTTCTTCCTCTTCAATGACGTCATTCTGCTGATTGATACAGGACAGGCCATGGAGCAACATTCCTTCCTTGTTTAAAGAATGCGGTCCCTGCATTGTGTACTGTTTACATGTTACGATAAAAGGATCTCAATACATGTTTCACAGGTTGAGATAAGAGATACCACATTCTTCACGTTTCCTTACTCTAATTTAACGTAAGCCACATGGTTCAATGGCTGCATATTAATATAAAGGCTAATTGGAATCATCACACAACAGACTAGTGAAATAAAATTATGAGTTTCACTGTTCTTAATAAATTTCTTATCAATCATCCAACAGCAGATGATTCCACACAACTAATTTCTCATGCTAGGTATTCTTCACTTTTTATTTTTATCAGGTACTTTCTTACCTCGCTGTTTTCGTACAACATCCGGAATTTTGTCTTTGCCAGAAAAGCTACCCTTGCAATTTCCCCTAAAACACATTCTCTATACACACACAGTAACTACGTACTGTACTTCTCCATACAAGCTATTGATGAGTGGTGCCACTTATTCCCTTTAGTTTAGAGCCGGATAAAGATTGACCGCTTCTTAGAGTTAACATAATCCGTGAGGATATGGTGAATGGAAGCTGAACTGGTCAAGCAGTTTTCCTTCTAAAGCAGATATATATTGCACAAAGTAAGATCGGAACCACAATCGCTTCAGAAATCGAGACGCTCGTGGTCATTATTTTATCATGCTGTATATCATGGTACTGCCGTACATGATGGAACATTTACACAGCGGTGATACGACCTTTTCGTCTGGCAATGCGTTCATCCAACGTATGAAGCATGCCTGTTTTTAGGTAGGTCAGGTTCTGGGTTAGCAACACGTCTAATTAGTTTTGCAGGCCAATACAGCGAGGGCTGTGTCATATTCATTATAGTGATAGTGGCTCAGAGGCAGAAGACAGTTCCTCGTATATCACAGGCAGTACCATTAACCAGTAATCCACCACCTTGCGCGTTCTATCCTCGTCATTCCTTTGGGATGATCGCGCTGCTAAGAATTTAAATTGCTACTTCTCTTGTGAACACAGAGTGCATCCAGTGCCTACCGACACTTTGGAAGTACGGGTTCAGCGCCAGAACGTTGCTTTGGCGTCCTTCTGCATTGATTTCACCTAAAAACATGTGTAACTCGCACGATTTCGTGTCAGCCTCCACCATCCCGCATGGGCGTATGGTAACTCTTGCCCTTTGGTATTGACGGATTCCCTGTTATAGGAAGCCAACAACACCTCTCACGTTCTCACTTACACATATTTGCCCAGAGCTTTCTGTCTCACCAAATAGGGGTGGACTGTAAAACACTCGTAACGTGCATCGTTGCTCGATACCGGGAATTGGACGGGTATCTGGAGTTAGGCTGTATCGGTGCCGATTTCTACCACTGTCATTCGATATCTACTCCTCAGTTTGACCGTATGCCATAGTTCGACTGTTAGCTCTTGCTGGACCTTCTATTATCCAGCTAGGGACTATCCTGGTGATAGCAGTGCATTACAGAAGTGTCCGTATATGTACGGCCAGTTAGCTTCCCGTGAAGCTGTCAACTTCAATCTTGCATCTCCTATGCTATCCGTTATCGCTACTGCTACTCTAACATCCAACAAATTCAGTCGGATGTATATAACGTTTTAACCACGATTCACTGCACCCACGATTGTTTTCAGGTATTCTGTTAGTTCTGTAGTCATTTCCCGTATCGCCCGAGTATTATTTAACACTCCTGGCTGTTCGTCAGTTGCGTGGTATGACAATCTGTAGCTGTCTAACATTCTGCGTGGTGTCTGTTTGTTCAAAGTCGTGTCTCCCTACCACTTTCGCGCAACGACGCTCTGAGCGTGTTTTTTAGGCAAATGACTAGTTTGAACCTGGAACCTGTCGCTGGTAAGGAGACGCCAGACGACACATGACATGTAGAATTCAGAAGAGTTCAGTGAGACTAGCGATGTTATAACCAAATACTTAATGATTTCAGCGTCAGCTCCACTGCACTCCCTGTAAAAGAATCTTAATACTAACTAAATTTAGTGGAAGGGGTTCAAGGCTTTCCTATTTTTAGTTAGCTGGTAAAATAACGTCGAAAAAGCAGTTAAGTTTACCATTGGAAATTTTATTCTACTCACAAAACATTGTTTATAAATTGCACTATTGATAAAAGGAAATATTTTAATACAGGATGATAAAAACCAACTGCGTTCAACAAAAATGTGAACGAATATTCCCTGAATGAGTTTCCAAGTTCTACAATGGATCGAAGGATGACCTATGCCATATCACATCTATAATCTAGATTTAAGTTTCATAAAAGAGAAAACTATCAAAATGGTCTACAGTGACCCTCAGTTATCTTTAATTACTTATCTAACTTGTCGTAAATTACAGTGGCTGATGTGGCTTCTCAATAATTATATAACAGAAAAATCTTCGCATTTCAGATTTTTACTTAAAGTAGCAAATGTGAACACCATGAGATTTAATTGACGATCGACACTAGTATTACGCAAAAAGGGGGATGTAACAGATGAGACTTCTGCAGTTCTGAGTGAAGCCTTATGCGCTCAAAAATGCGGCATCGCGTGCGTTCATTACCTTGTCGGTGTTTAGGCAGCGTCAGGGGGTGGCGGGTGGCACAGCTCCATGTATCTCGCTGTCTCGGAAGCAACTCCCCCTAACTTCTCCTTACTACAATGTACCGAAGTTGGTTTTAAAAAAAGGTATCTGGCTGTGTTTTCAACTGACCAATCAGCGTCTCAATGTTAACCTTGAGCTCCGCCTACAAAAATTCTGTCTGTCCAATGGGAAACGTTATACTTTTCGTGGTGGGGCAATGTTTTTAATGTTTGCAATGTAACAGAGACGCGTATAGTCTCACGCTAAAACTCGCAGCTGGTGTGGCCCTTTTAGTGTTATCGTAAGATCTATACTGTTCTTCTGGAGGGCTCTATCTTTTAACATGGGGTGGGGGTGATCTTGGCGGTCGGCTAGCGACGTGGGTGTCCGTCCCTTATCGTAGGGCCTTCTCGCTTACACGACTCTGCTCTTGGCTTCTGTTCTCGTTTCTCCCCTTGGAACTGCGTCTGTTTCACGGTGGGAAGGTGTGACATGCATTTAGGCATTCTTGTGTTAGTCTGTGGTATTCCATTTGCTCACTCGTTGATCGTATTACTTTGGTTAATTTAATGTCAGCATTTATTCTGAGCTATGTGACATACTGTCGGATTTGCTATCATGTCAGGATTTTCATGGAAGGTGTTGGATTTTCCTGACACCTTACAGCTGGTCTGTTCTTATCCACTATTTCCTGCACCTGCCCCAACTTGTTTTTTAGATGCTGGATATCTTCAGTATCTGCCTTCCCAGCCGGCCAAAGTGGCCGTGTGGTTCTAGGCGCTGCAGTCTGGAACCGCGAGACCGCTACGGTCGCAGGTTCGAATCCTGTCTCGGGCATGGATGTGTGTGATGTCCTTAGGTTAGTTAGGTTTAACTAGTTCTAAGTTCTAGGGGACTAATGACCTCAGAAGTTGAGTCCCATAGTGCTCAGAGCCATTTTGAAGCCATCTGCCTTCCCAAATTCTGTTTTCAATCATTTTCCATCTGCGAATACCCATTCCCTTTCTGGACACCACAAATTGTAAGGTGCTGGATCTGTTACTTGGCGAAACTGTTCTCATAACCATTCATAGGACAGGCTAACACCTGGTACTGTTCTCGTATCTCTTCCTGGTATTCCCTTCCTTTTAGCCTCGAGATTACGTCCAGCGAATGTCTCATCCAGCATATGTACCTCAATTTTCACTTCCCACACACTGTTGGTCAATCTAAATGTCGCTACGAAGGCTTTCCCGGCGTAATAGTTGATAATATTCTTCTCGGGTGTGCAGCCGGATCACAACGTCATCTTGACACAATATTTCAGCGGTCCACCTGACCGCCATCTTAAGGTGAGAGTGCTGGTGCACGATCTCGCCGGAACTCGGCCACATCCTGGGGGACGTTTCCAGAATGAGATTTTAACTCTGCAGCGGAGTGTGCACTGATATGAATCTTCCTGGCAGATTAAAGCTGTGTGCCGGACCGAGACTCAAACTCGGGACCTTTGCCTTTCGCGGGCAAGTGCTCTACCATCTGAGCAACCCAAGCACGACAGGTGGTTCTCTGGTACGACTAAATCGTGCGCGGCTTGTTAGTTCGCCAGTTACGGCCTGCAGTTAGCTTGTTCTAGAAAGACGTTGCATATTTTTCTCCTTTTTTCCTATCTGTTGAAAATCGATGCAAGAACATAAATATAAAAGACGAAGTAAGTAAAAAAATTTCTACTTCTGAGGATGATAACTGACAGATGATGATACAAATTGTCGAAACTAGTCACATCATAGTAGGAGCCCTGAGTACGGTTGTCAAGAGGGTGAACGTTTGTGACTTCGCTGACATTCCCAGCGTATTAACAAACGATAGCCTTGTCGGGATGCAGCCGAACCATACATTCATCTAGATGCAGTCTTTCAACAGTCCCCCTACCATACGTGTAGTCGGAAGAGGACAGTAAATAAACAGAAGTTTTAATGTCTTTCGTATAAAACCGACTAATAAGCCCATATACGCGCAAGAACACACTAATAGCCTTTAAATACACTTTCAAACGTAAATACATACACGCATAAACACTGGTTCTAAACATATATACAGTATGATGCACTGTGTCTTGCAGACTGGTTTTCAACATCCCCTCCGGCCACCTTCATTACATTTTACATGGGTCCCGTCAATCGTTTATTGCTGATTACGGGTCAGTTCCTTTGAATATGACCCATGTCCTTTCAGACCATGTAAGTGCCCCATTTTTGGTGACCACGAAGTGTTTTAATTGAACGAGAGTCAGCAGCCGAACCAAAATTTCTGAATTACAGAAATCTGCTGCATTGGCTGCCGTCAGTTGTAATAAAATATCCTTTCATTTTGGATTGACCACTGCTGCATGGTTTCGGCTGTGTACAGCCATTTTCTACGGGCTCTGAAATAAATACAAGTGTGAGATAGTTCAAATACAATATAAAACAACCATTGGTTGTTTGATCGGAAGTATAATCAATGAAAAAGAAAAGAGGATTTACAAGACATGACACGTCAAATAGACGTATTTGAGTTACAATCAAACCACTAGTCTACACTTTTTCGACTGATCTAGCAGTGAAATTAAACGCAAATGTTTTCGCAGACAATGGCTCCTGACTGGTGGAAGCTCTCGGCGTCGGCGGCGCTGGTGGCGCTGACGCTGGTGCTCCTGTGGTGGCGCCGCTACGCCACCAAGTTCTCCAGCGCCGGCGTGCCGTCCCTGCCGCCGCTGCCCGTGGTGGGGAACATGCTGGACGTGGTGCTCAGCAGGAAGGCCATGCCCGAGGTCGTGGTGGACATGTACAGGCACTTCCAGAAACACCCCTACGCTGGGTTCTACACGTTCGCAAAGTCTCTGGTCTTGGTGAGGGATCCCGATCTCATCAGGTCCATCACTGTCAAGGACTTTGACCACTTCACCGACCACGTCGACTTTCTCAACACCGACAAGGGTCATCCAGTCCAACAGCGGATGCTGATTTTCATGAAAGGTGAGACTTTTGTTTCCATTGCTTAAGGTCCTGTACTTGGTGAGGGATCCCAATCTTATCAGATCCCTCAAAGTCAAGGGTTTTGAACTCTTCATTGACCACGTCAACTTTCTGAACACCGACAAGGGTCACCCAGTCCAACAGCGGATGCTGATTTTCATGAAAGGTGAGACTTTTGTTTCCATTGCTTAAGGCCCTGTAGTTGGTGAGGGATCCCAATCTTATCAGATCCCTCAAAGTCAAGGGTTTTGAACTTTTCATTGACCACATCAACTTTATGAACACCGACAAGGGTCATCCAGTCCAACAGCGGATGCTGATTTTCATGAAAGGTGAGACTTTTGTTTCCAGTGCTTAAGGCCCTGTACTTGGTGAGGGATCCCAATCTTATCAGATCCCTCAAAGTCAAGGGTTTTGAACTCTTCGTTGACCACATCAACTTTCTGAATACCGACAAGGGTCATCCAGTCCAACAGCGGATGCTGATTTTCATGAAAGGTGAGACTTTTGTTTCCAGTGCTTAAGGTCCTGTACTTGGTGAGGGATCCCAATCTTATCAGATCCCTCAAAGTCAAGGGTTTTGAACTCTTCATTGACCACATCAACTTTCTGAACACCGAAAAGGGTCACCCAGTCCAACAGCGGATGCTGATTTTCATGAAAGGTGAGACTTTTGTTTCCATTGCTTAAGGCCCTGTACTTGGTGAGGGATCCCAATCTTATCAGATCCCTCAAAGTCAAGAGTTTTGAACTCTTCATTGACCACATCAACTTTCTGAACACCGACAAGGGTCATCCAGTCCAACAGCGGATGCTGATTTTCATGAAAGGTGAGACTTTTGTTTCCATTGCGTAAGGTCCTGTACTTGGTGAGGGATCCCAATCTTATCAGATCCCTCAAAGTCAAGGGTTTTGAACTCTTCGTTGACGACATCAACTTTCTGAACACCGACAAGGGTCATCCAGTCCAACAGTGGATACTGATTTTCATGAAAGGTGAGACTTTTGTTTCCGTTGCTTAAGGTCCTGTACTTGGTGAGGGATCCCAGTCTTATCAGATCCCTCAAAGTCAAGGGTTTTGAACTCTTCGTTGACCACATCAACTTTCTGAACACCGACAAGGGTCATCCAGTCCAACAGCGGACGCTGATTTTCATGAAAGGTGAGACTTTTGTTTGCATTGCTTAAGGTCCTGTACTTGGTGAGGGATCCCAATCTTACCAGATCCCTCAAAGTCAAAGGTTTTGAACTCTTCATTGACCACGTCAACTTAAAGATAAGGGTCATCCAGCGCAACAGCGGATACTGATTTTCATGAAAGGTAAGACTCTTGTTTCCATTGCTTCATACCATTGTACGATGTTTATTTTCAAGCAGCCTTGTGACAGACTTTATTAGAAACCTATATTCTGAGCTGCGCCTCTGTTTCAGTGATTTGGTACGTAGCTGTAAAATGAAAACTCGTGTCGGATTGTTTCCCGCGCACTAGAAATTAAATATAAAAGTTACACCTTGAACTACATTCTGATCAGCGTGGTTTTGGCAAGTACCGCTCGTGCGAGACCTAACTTGCCTTCTTCTCCAATAATATACTGCAAATTTTGGAGGAAGGCAACAGACAGACTCCACATTTCTAGATTTCCGGAAAGCATTTGACACGGTGCCCCATGTCAGGCTCTTAACGAAGATACGAGCACACGGAATACTTCCACAGACGTGTGACTGGCTAGAAGACTTCTTGGGTTTCAGAACCCAGTCTGCTGTCGTCGACGGCGGGTGTTCATCAGAAACAGCGGCATCGTCGGGAGTGCCCCAGGGGAGTGTGGCAGGACCGCAGCTGTTGCTCTCTGCATACGTAAATGATTTAGCGGATAGAGTGGGCAGAAATCTGCGGTTGTTTGCTGATAATGCTGTCGTGTACGGTAACGCGTCGAAGTTGAGTGACTCTACGAGGGTACAAGACGACTTAGACAAAGTTTGTAGTTGGTGTGGTGAAATGGCATCTGCCTCTAAATGTAGACAAATGTAAGTTAATGCCGATGAACAGAAAAACAAATCCATAATGTTCGGATACAGCATTAGTAGTGGCCTGCTTGTCACACTTACGTCGTTTGACTATCTGGGCGTAAGTTTGCAAAGCGATATGAAATGGAACAGTGGTAGGGAGGGCGAATGGTCGACTTCGGTTTATTGGGAGAATTTTAGGAAAGAGTGGTTCATCTGTGAAAGAGACACCATATAGGACGCTGGTCCGACCAGTTCTTGAGTACTGCTAGAGTGTTTGGGATCCGTACCAGGTCTGACTAAAGAAAGACACCTAAGCAATTCAAAGCCGGGCTGCTAAGTTTGTTACCGTAGGTTCGAACAACAAGCAAGTGTTTCGAAGATGCTCTGAGAACTCTAATGGGAATCTCTGGAGGGAAGTCGACATTCTCTCCGAGATATACAGTTGCAGAAATTTACAGAACCGGCATTTGAAGCTTACTGCGGAAGGACTCTGCTGCCGCCAACGTACATTGCGCGTAAGGATCAAGAAGCTAAGATGCGAGAAATTACGGCTCATATGGAGGCGTACAGACAGTCGCTTTCCCCTTGTTCTATTTCCAAGTGGAACAAGAAAGATAATGACCGGCTACCCTCTGCCATGCACCGTACGGTGGCCTGCGGAGTATCTACGTGGATGTAAATGTAAATTTAATGTTGCGTATCGCCTAGTTTGAGGCAGTTTAGTTTTTACGTATAAGTAACTTTTTGCACAAATACGAGTGTATACTTTAATTACAAATATTATAACTGGCTAAGAGGAAATTAATCAATTAACGTTGACTGAAAAATATGAGAAAATAATGAAGTCGAAACTATATCACAACATAGCACAGATTCGCTTTCTAACAGCATTCTTGTAGCTAAGTTGCATCGAGAACAGCACAACTAATTTTTTTATATTTTTAGAGACGCAAGATACAGCGTTGTCGGTGACAACTGGTTGGTCGAAAAACTCCGAGCTGATTTTTTTTTTGTTTAGTGCTCCTAAATTTGGATGACTTACTTAGTCTACGTTCGCATCAGTATAAGGATGTCACAAATACGAATTTTATAGCCATTTACCATTCAGAGCCAGCCGATCTCCTTTATTTTGGGGCTAAACACTAAATTCCCGAACATACCAGTTATCTCATGAACAAAACGTCCGTGGTCCTGAATTTCTAATTAAAAATCACACTTTTCCCTTCCTTAAGAACATACTTGTCCGTTACGAGTAAAGTATACTTTTTCGCATTCATACTTATAACACGAACTAATAAATCATACTAAACAAACAAATAGATTGGGTACACAGATTTATAAAGCAGTGAGGGGTGCTTGACAGGAAGGGAACATTGTTCACACTGTTTTATTCTTGCAGGAAAAGAATGGCACGACATGCGGGCGACGCTAAGTCCTGCATTCACGTCGAAGAAAATGAGAAACATGTTCCTGCTCATAGCAGAGATAGGGCAGCAGGTGGTCGAATACATAACAAAGGAATGTGCCAAGGTCGAAGGTGAGTACCTGTAGCAGCATCCACATTTTGTCAAATTTATCTCTATAGTTTCTGTCATCTTCAACCACCATAAGCCCTGTTCGTGTTTTGGCAACATTTGTGTTTTCTGTTGCTACTGATATTAATTCTGAGAGAAAGGAAGCTAATGACAATAAAGGAATGTTATTCTCCCAAAATGGGTAATGGAAATGTAATGAAACTTGCTTTCGTGTAGAGGTTATTTGAATTAGGTCTAAACAACTAATAGGCAACTGAGTTAATGTTTTGCGCGTAAGCCGGTACCACGTCAACATAATCGTCAGTCAGTATTTGGATATGGTCACAGATTTGGTGCTGGAAGAAAAACTCAAATAGAAACGAACTGGTTATGTGATACGACCGTTATTATTCAATAAATACATAAAGAAGAAATAACGATACTAGTTAAATGTTAAAACTATGATTCCTCAAAAATTAAAATTTATTTGTGCATCTGGTCAGTCCAACTAGCTTACAGCCTGAGTAGAATCAAAAATTCATTGTGGTTGTGAAACTGAAAGTAACCGGTAATGTTACTGCATCGTGGCCACTCTTAGCAAAACACCACAGTTGTCTACAAGAAGTTAATGATTAATGTAAACCACCTCTGGTCAACTATTATACATTTACAATAAGTAAGCATCATTAAAGGTTCGTTAAAAGTGCAAAAGTATCTATAGGTGTTCAGTTATTGGTACACTATTAAATAGTGCTCACGTGACGCCAGTTTACGACAATATCCATAATCAGAGGGAAAGATCCGATTGTTTTCACTACAGCACTACCGATCAATCACCGGCAGTTCTGCGGCAGCAGATATCACACAGAGAGTCAGTGAAACAATTCCAGGGAACTGTAATTCATCAGTGAAGTTAAGTCTCCTACCAAAATCTCGTCTGATCTATAGTTGAGGTCTGTTCGTCAGAATGGGAATCTTAACCAGTACTGACTAATGAGAGGCGTGTAGAAGATACAAAGAACAGCTGCACGCGTTACCGCGGATACGCCTAGACAACTATTCTATTGAAAATATGTATCTAAGAATATCAGGGGCACACTCAGCTAATTATAGATGGGACTGGGGGACGCTACAAAAAAGATGTTGTGCGTCGCTGATAGCCCATGATCTGGTGTACATCTATTCCAAAAATTTAAATGTTTTCCCGTAGACAAACAGATATGCACACGGACCTCAGGCAAAAGTAACCGAAGGAAATCCGTGCTGCTATTTTGAAGAAGGGTTCATGTTGTTGTCTCTCTCTTTCACTCGTTCTACGTAATCATTATTTCACTAATTTCATGATAAGTGAAACGGGAAGAGTCGAGAAGTCGTTGTGTTGGTAGTACGTGCAAAGTCCATTGAGGAAGTCTATGACAGTGGAGAGCCGATGTTCATCGGTACAATATCGTTCAGTGGCCTGTGCCTCCTGGACTGGACATCTCTCCATGCACAGAATTCGCTGTTGGCGTTCGCTCATTAACCTGAAAATTGCTTTGGCGTGGTTACCGTTTCCTATTGCTTGCCAGTTATCCAGTTCAGCGTAACTGGTGTATCTTCTACCGTCGACGATTCGCCATGTATACTCATATCTAGAGCTGCAGCAGTGATTGTTCCCCTATTTTCAATTATTGTTCTTCAGCAATGATATGTAATTTGTACCCAGTATCTCTTCGTTTCATACCGTTCTTCATTAGACTTTTTTTCTGGTCGATTCTTCGTAGGACGTCTTCATTCTTACTCGGTCAACCCTTCAATCTACAGGCACCTCTGACATCACATTTCACAGACCTCAACATTTCATTTATGTCATCTCAACTGTCCATGTTTTGCAGCCACACAGAGCTGTGTTCCAAATCGTTACAGTGGGCGGAGCGGCAGTGTTGCAGGATCACCACTTCTAGTCCGAAGCTGGATGTGCAGGAAGCTGTGATATAGGATGACAGTGCCGTGGCGAACACAAGACTCAAGAATGCTCACTCAACGATGAACTCCTTTTGTTATTGGGTGCTTCCACACAGAAGGCCGAGAGCTGCGGCCGAAATGCTAAGCTAGCAGCTCAGCCAACATTCAACTGATGACTGGCGTAAAGAATGTGCCAGTCGAATGCCTAGCTTTGCTGGAATCGTGCAACCGCTGACCTGAGAGCATACATACTGCCCCCATCTACACGTGTTATGACAGGTACTAGGTTGCCACCATGTAGTCTGCTGTGGAAACGCCACGTTGTGCTGCAGCGAATAGTGATCCAGCCACTCAGTGATGACAAAACGCCATGTTGAAGGTTACTGTACAAGCACTGTTGTTGTGGAGAGCCGGGGGTTTACGTCGGTGGGTGGCCCACATACTCCTCGGCTGGCTGCGAGGTCCTGCCTTTGGTTGCTGCCGTAACAAAACACAGCTCTTCTTTAAGTTTTTCTGGTCTCGGGTCTTACATTTTGTGTATGATTGTAGCTCTTTCTTATTAGAGAAAGCTGTTTTGTCTTATGCAATCTTTGCTTTTTCCTTCTTTACTTGTTCTACATCCGAGACAGCAAAAGCCGTACACCTCTTCCAAAGCATCGTGTCCAAATTTATCACTTATCCCTTCTGGTTGTCCAACTGCTGGCCATACGTCTACAAAGTTTTACTGTGTGTTTGGGTGCATTTTACAGCCTTCAGCTAGTAGATTTCCAACATCGTCAAGCGTTTGACTCAGTTCTTATTAATTTAAGTAACTATATCTACCCCATCAGAAATCCTCCCGATTTTCTGTACGTGACAAACAGCTCTCAAATCGAGACTTTTACTTCTCTTATTCCAATAAAGATAAAAAATCAGTCGTCAGCTGCGCAAGAAAACCTTTGTTTGGTTCACTTGACCGACTTAGACAGTTTAAACTGTCATCTTCAGAAGCGAAATAGCCTCGAACCATCAGTCAACCAATGTCAAAATAAAAATCGGACGCCGCGCGGGGTAGCCGCCTGGGCTGTGGCGCCTTGCCACGGTTCGCGCGGCTCTCCCCGTCGGAGGTTCGAGTCGTCACTCGGGCATGGGTGTGTGTCTTGTCTTTAGCATACGTTGGTTTAAGTAGTGTGTAAGCCTAGGTACAAATGACCTCAGCTGTTTGGTCCCACTTAGAATAGAAAGAAAAAGAAAGGAAAAGAGAGAGAGAAGAAGAAGAAGAAGAATTGGACGGCAGTGTCCTCCAACGGATTAGCCAAAAATACATATATAAAGCAAGTATATTAAAAACGAATGTACAAGGACTGTACAGTAGAAGTAAAACAGGTTTGTTAAAACAGCTGTAAAACAGTTAAGCTTAAGAGCCACGTCATGCCTGTGCTACAGTACCAAAAAAACAGAGTGACATCGCTAAAGATATATGTTACGTGCGATTAATGACAAACAATTAACTACCAAATTCCGCATCGTACATAGTACGTGTGACAGAAATCAGCCACCAGACTCGTGTCATCAACGGCGTCGAAGACACCTACAGGGTGGGAGCGCTAGCGTACGTGCAAGCTGTGGCGAACTCTGCAAGGGAACTGCAGTCCTGACATCGACAGCAGGCTGTGGGCGCCGCAGAGCCGAGGCGTGCTGGAGGCGCAGCACGCGTTCACCAGCTACCTGCTGCGTGGAGGCGTGCCTGTAGCGTAGCTAGGTGCTGAACCCGTTTAAGAAGTTAAGCGCGTGAAGGTTCCGCACTAAAAATAAGTTTTAGTTCCTGGTTATACCGAGAAGACATCGTCAGAACAGAAAAATCTGTGTTACATAAACGCCATTAGTACTTATTAGATAGTGAAGATAAAATAAAATAACTTTAAACTCTGTAAGTAAGCCAGCTTCCACTGTGTAATCAGATATAACAAAAGTTGGACATGAAGGAGGTCAGTGTAAGTCATTTAACAGAAAAGCTATACAGTCAAAAAACAAACTGTATTGTGCTCCAGCCCTCAGGTGCGCCGACCGTCCATCTTGGCTACTTCCTGTATTAAGCTGGACCGACACACCTGTGCGGGCTTTTCCACCCAACGCCTGAGTTACGCCTGGGGTTTCGTTTCCACTGGCGTTCCAACCTCTGCTAGAATAGGCAATCGTTCATTACGCCGTTTTGCACTCCATCACCTTTCATGCAATATGCGTTAACAGCTACTTACAGGGTGTACGTGACAATGTCAGTCTCCTTTAAATATTCACATATACGATGTACAACCTATCAAATAATACCTAATTCCGGTTGTAAATCACGACTAAGTATGTAGATGAGTGCCTGTAAGGTGTGAAATTAAAGCCGCCTTACAACATTTGCATGGTCAATAGGCGAAAACATAAGTTTTCCGTCTCGAAAAGGGCTTCGAATGACGCTAAACTCGTCCCCCTCAGCGCACCCTCACGTTAATGGAGCCGGTCAACTTTGAAAGCTTCTACAAAAAAACCTGCTATTTTTATTGCGGATTCTGATTATCCGGGAAAAATTACGTAGCCTTTGTGTGGAACAATTTTGTCGTTGCATGATGTATGGCGCTGGAGTCGACACACATCAAAATGGATTACAAACCGTTGAAAAGTGATAGGGGAATGTTAGATATGTCAACCATTGTCTGCGATACAGTGTGTACGATTTAGACAATCGTATGTGCTGGACGGCCGGCGACTATGCGTCGCAGCCGGTGGTCAGCCTCTGGCTGTAGATGCGACTCCTCCAGGTGCACGGATGCAGCTCCATTCTCCAGACCGCGGCTGCCACCTTACCGCGAACGGCGGCGGGAAGCGGTGTGCCATTCACTTCACTCCAGACATTCGTACTGCAAACATCTCTCGCTACATGTGCAGCGATGCTGACGTCTGGAGACAGCGGGTAGATATCATCTGTGTCAGATAGGCATGCTGGAGAAGCTCGTCGATGGTATGCGAACGTGTTCCCTGAGAAGGAAGTTTCTTCTGAAACGACATTTCACAGAATTATCCAACTGTTTACTGCAACTGGAAGTGTTCAGCCCACACGAAGAATCCAACCACGGCCTGCAAAGCGGAAATTCCGCAGTGGATGTTTTAGGTGTAACTACTGCATATCCTCACATCAGTTCGCGGCAAATCGCATGGCTCGTACGAATTTCGCGAAGCGTTCTGCACGTACTACATGAACGCAAATGCCTCCCCTTATAACTTGTCGTTGCAACAAGCCGAACATGGCGCGCCTTCTGCAATTGGATACAACAGCAACTAGAGCAACTAGCAGCCAATGATGACTTTCATTCACGGGTAATTTTCTCTTACCAAGTAACGTTCACGAATAGTGGTCACCTGAATCGACATAATACGCATTTATTGGACCGTGGAGAATCCCCAGTGGTGAAGACAAGTCAAGCTTCAACGGCCCTGGAGTGTCAGTGTTTGGTGCGGTGTGTTAGGTAGCCGAATAATTGGCCCGTACTTCGTAGACGCTAATGTGAACGGTCCAATGTACGGCGGCTCTTTAGGTACATGGAAGATGTCCCACATTAAACAAGAACGGATATATGGTTTCAAACAATGGCTGTCCTGCGCAATATTCATGGATACCTCGTAAAGTTCTGAATCTACAGTATCCCGGTATACTGACTGTACAAGGATGTCGTCATGAGCGGCCTGCGCATTCACCCGGTTTGACGCCTGCCGATTTTTACGTGTGCAGAACGCTTGTAAGTAGGCTGCTCTCAAATCTCCGCCATCTCTCCCCCCACATCCACCACTGCTGGCGGCTCACCTCCAACTGCGCAAGGCTACGCGCTGTTCACATCCAGCTGCCCAACACTACAATAGCGAGTATTCAACAATGGCAACCAGCCACAGACTGCACACAACACAGCCAGTGATTTTCATATACAGGGTTATTACAAATGATTGAAGCGATTTCACAGCTGTACAATAACTTTATTATTTGAGATATTTTCACAATGCTTTGCACACACATACAAAAACTCAAAAAGTTTTTTTAGGCATTCACAAATGTTCGATATGTGCCCCTTTAGTGATTCGGCAGACATCAAGCCTATAATCAAGTTCCTCCCACATTCGGCGCAGCATGTCCCCATCAATGAGTTCGAAAGCATCGTTGATGCGAGCTCGCAGTTCTGGCACGTTTCTTGGTAGAGGAGGTTTAAACACTGAATCTTTCACATGACCCCACAGAAAGAAATCGCATGGGGTTAAGTCGGGAGAGCGTGGAGCCCATGACATGAATTGCTGATCACGATCTCCACCATGACCGATCCATTGGTTTTCCAAATTCCTGTTTAAGAAATGCCGAACACCATGATGGAAGTGCGGTGGAGCACCATCCTGTTGAAAGATGAAGTCGGCACTGTCGGTCTCCAGTTCTGGCATGAGTCAATTTTCCAGCATGTCCAGATACACGAGTCCTGTAACGTTTTTTTCGCAGAAGAAAATGGGGCCGTAAACTTTAAACAGTGAGATTGCATAAAACACGTTAGCTTTTGGTGAATTGCGAATTTGCTGCACGAATGCGTGAGGATTCTCTACCGCCCAGATTCGCACATTGTGTCTGTTCACTACGCGTGAAACTTGCCCGCACGCGTTCAACCGTTTCATCGCTCACTGCAGGCCGACCCGTTGATTTCCCCTCACAGTGGCATCCAGAAGCTTTAAACTGCGCATACCATCGCCGAATGGAGTTAGCAGTTGGTGGATCTTTGTTGAACTTCGTCCTGAAGTGTCGTTGCACTGTTATGACTGACTGATGTGAGTGCATTTCAAGCACGACATACGCTTTCTCGGCTCCAGTCGCCATCTTGTCTCATTGTGCTCTCGAGCGCTCTGGCGGCAGAAACCTGAAGTGCGGCTTCAGCCGAACAAAACTTTATGAGTTTTTCTACGTATCTGTAGTGTGTCGTGACCATATGTCAATGAATGGAGCTACAGTGAATTTATGAAATCGCTTCAATCATTTGTAATAGCCCTGTAGAACGCTACGTGGCGTTACCAATATAAAAACCTAAACAGCGTACTTACACGCTAAAACAGAAATTTTAAGTGTACGTACCAACAACCCCTACAAATATGAGGCAGCGAATTATCACTGAATGTGCAAACATTAGCGAAGAGACAGTTAAAAACGAAGGAATTCTTTTTCAGAAATAGGGGTGCAGTGTGTATTGCAGCAAAAGAGCACCATTTCGAACATTTGCTTCAGTAAAACATGAAAATTTGTGAGATGCAGTGCCAACATTTCGCAACGATGAAATTGTTGAATACAAAAGTTATGTATTTTTTCGGATAATCAGAATCCGCAATAAAAATTGGGGCTTCCTATTGCAGAGTTCAAAGTCGATTACCCTTCCATCCCCCCCCCCCCAGGTGTACGGTGGGAAGGAAGGGGGAGTGGTAGAGTGTAGTGTCATTGGACATCCCCCCTCTAGATGAACAACAGTTTTTACAACCCTTTTTGTAGTCCGATGAGTGGTTTCCCATATATTTTCCAAAACAGTTTTAACCGCCCCACCCTGTATATCAACACCTCTGTTCACAATTACGAAATCCCCACTCCAGGACTCACCAACACAGGCACTACTGCTATGTCGGTGGAAATTTTCCAAGGAGTTGTCACCTTTACAGCAGTCCGTCGGCCACCAAGGGACATAACTGCGTTGAAGGTGCGACGGCGATGCTGCAGTCACAAGGAAATCTGTTTGTAACTGGCGGTGTTAGGGCGAAGAGTCGAACGTGGAACTCGCGCATCGCGAATATCAGAGGCCGACGCCTCCTCCGAGCCATGGAAGGAATTCGGAGAGGAGTCTGTGGACCAGCAGAGCTGATAGTATATCCGAACTCGAGAGGTCTTCCTGACGTCATCAAGATTGGGATAGCTGAAAGATGAAAGTGGTTCGTTGCTCTGCACGTCATATATACTCTCCGATCACCGGCTAGTTTCCTTCCGCCTAGTAATTGCGTCAATTGCAGCACGACCGGACTTTAGTATGACAAATCCAGATTGGCACCTATATCAACAGAGTGTTGCACGTCGCCTCGAGCATACCCAGCTATAAGCCGAAGTCAGTGTCGATGATGCTGCACCGCTCTTCTAACAAGTGGTCTCTGTGGCGGTGCAGACAGCAACACCGACTCCACGTTGTACTGGGCGCGCTCCACGACTGCTGCTTCCGGAGATACCACGAGTCACACGTGAACGTAACAGGCTCAGTCGGAAGAGGCACCTAGCCAGATACCTGGCCGCCAAGAGTCGGTTCAGTCTCCTGCATCGACAAGTGAAAGCCGCCCCAATAAAGCTTCGCAGCGAGCGTTAGGAGGACAAATAGGGCATGATGAAACCCAATGCCCAGCCTAGGGAGATGGATTGTCGCTTCACCAAGTAACGTCCTCGACTTCCTCCTTTAGGTACACCGCAGGGCAAATATGCCGTGTGCCCAAGCCATAGCACTGGCTGATGTTCTCTAAAGTCATTTTCAGCCTCTTGAGCGATCAATCGACCTTCCGCACGTGCAGCTTGTTGAAGACAGGTTTCAAATCTTCTTTGTCAATGACTTTTCCGAAGACGCTACTGGGCCAGCCACTGAAAGGGAGGTCATCTGCGACGTCTTCCATGTTGGGAATGATAACATCGCGGACCGAGCTCTCAATTTACATTCAGCGGCGGCGATTACCTACGTCATGAAGTTGTTCTATGTCATCTTCACCCAGAAGAATTACCCTCAAGCCTGGAAACACGCACTTATGGTGGCAGCATATCTCCCTTGCAAGACACCCTGCATATGGAGCAAGGCGGCGTATTACCTAATGAGCAATTTGGCTGCCGCCAGCAGCACTCAACTACTCAGTAGATGTTATCCGTAATTGAGGAGGCTACTCTAGCTTTTAAAAATAAAGTGTTTCTGGACGTGCCAAAGGCGTCTGACAGCGTCTGGCACCGTGACCTGCTGTATAGGCTTCTCGCCAGTGTTTGTCCAACTCGTCCACAGTTATCTTGAGCACTGTACCTTCATCATTCTTAATGGAGAAATGATATCTACCGAATGGGACATTAAGACTGGGGTACTACAGAGCTCCGTTTTTGGGTGCGGTGACGTGAGTAGCTTACACAACAAACTTCCCAGATTCACTGAGAGTCATGAAAGCTACGTACACTGACGATATACTCCCACACACAGCTGGTGGCCGATTGTTGTGCGTATCCAACTGCAATATACTTTCCACCATGTTGAAGAATGAGCTGGGAACCGGAGGGTCAGTTTCAGTGTCGCCAAAAACCGAACCATGCTCCTCACCAAGTGTTGTCTGCCAGCGGTCACCAATGTAGTGCTCTTTGGACATCCGAATGAACGGACCAACTTCTTGTAGTACCTAGTGATCTTTTTAGAGCAGGATTTCACAAGGCAGGAGTAAATCAGTCACGTGGACAAGCAAAGGACGCAGCGGGTCAGTAATGAACTACGCCAGTGAAGTGTGAGGGAATGCAGCTCCTAGCCACATCAAGCCACTACAAATTATCCGTCCAGGCTTTCTAAAATAAAAACGAAATGAAGTGATGGTCCTCCAACTACGTACCCTGTGACTCAGAGCTGAAATATTAAAAGTTTTGGCTGGTTTCGTTGTCTTGTGGCTAGGATATGTAGTTGGACATTATGAGGCAAATAGTGCTGAGTCTGCAGTATACAATATGAATATACACATGAATCGGTCGAAGGTTCCTATCACTCGGCAATTGCGAATTTCTAATGAAACATAGTAATTTATAAATGAAAGACTGCAATTAAATAAAATCTGCATGTACTATCTTGACGACTTTACATGATGAGTACTATAGCAGAAGTACCTTTTAGAATGCCGTTTATTACTGCAAAACACTTATTGGTGTCGATGGTCCAGCACTTATTTAAAATATAAGTTGAATTACAGGGAAACAATAGATTCCGACTTTACGTAATTAGTTATGAACAACAACATAGCTCGTGAGATATTCACTTCTAAACACATACTACGTCTCCTCTGCAGAAACCATCCTACTCCCCCACTTCCATACAGTCTCTCCACGTGTCCTTTTTGGAACGATCGCTGTCACTGGCTAGAGCGCTCCCGCCCTGTCTCCCAGCCCACGCACACTCACAAACACATTCGAAATACCGGACTTACATTTAAATAACTTGAAATTAAATAAATATTCCTATGGCTGGATCATAAACATGCTCTAACACACATTATTAAATAAAGAAAAAATTCAAAGAAACATATATTAAAGGAATAGAAAGGAAAGGTAGGCCACTAGCTTAATGTCTCTCTGCTTTCTAAAACACAGTAAATATTTAACCAATTTCTTCATGAATAGTATATATAGGATATAAACAAAGACACAGATGAATAAATATATTTATAAGCACCGTTTTTTCGTGTAACTGTGGAGTACTTATGGCCTGACACAATTGATAGTAATCGGCCACTTTGACCTCCAATAACTCATGTACTGTTCAAGTTACATGCCTGTAATTTATACCAATTTATGTTTACACTAATAGCTTTCTAAAGACATGTCCATCGATAAAATCGGATGAGCTGTTTAGATTTTGGAAATTCGTTGCTCGGTGTTACTTGTATAATTTATCGTCAGATACTAAACTTTAAACTAATAAAGATATCGAAAATCTGATTACACCATCAGAATAATCGTGCAGATAATGGTAATGTACATGTTTCTTTTTGAGGTATCATGATTCATCTGGCTACTATTAATATCTACACGAACTGTGAAATGTCTGCCATTAAAGTTCCACAAAGCCCGCCATCCTTAGCACTCCCGGCATACAAGTCTCCTCCATCGACGCAGCGTCACCGTGGAACTCCCAGCCACGTGCTCGGCCTGCACCACGCGCTGGGGCTGCCTACCCCTGTTGCCCCGGCTAACGTTCGCCACCACGTGGCTGCTGACTAGCTCTGGCTGGCCGAGCGGCCCGTGCGGCCACGCCAACTCCCAACTCGGAATACTTTCAGGGCGCCACACTTGCCCGTTACCTCACATCCGGAACAAAATCCTGCGCCAAGTATTCTGGTATGGGAGGAGCTATTAAGGAGCGGTAAGGTGTCGGGCTAACATGAATTCAGACATCCTTTTAAACAAATTTATTAACGAACAATTCTTACCCAACAGTTATTACACTCCTGGAAATTGAAATAAGAACACCGTGAATTCATTGTCCCAGGAAGGGGAAACTTTATTGACACATTCCTGGGGTCAGATACTTCACATGATCACACTGACAGAACCACAGGCACATAGACACAGGCAACAGAGCATGCACAATGTCGGCACTAGTACAGTGTATATCCACCTCTCGCAGCAATGCAGGCTGCTATTCTCCCATGGAGACGATCGTAGAGACGCTGGATGGAGTCCTGTGGAACGGCTTGCCATGCCATTTCCACCTGGCGCCTCAGTTGGACCAGCGTTCGTGCTGGACGTGCAGGCCGCGTGAGACGACGCTTCATCCAGTCCCAAACATGCTCAATGGGGGACAGATCCGGAGATCTTGCTGGCCAGGGTAGTTGACTTACACCTTCTAGAGCACGTTGGGTGGCACGGGATACATGCGGACGTGCATTGTCCTGTTGGAACAGCAAGTTCCCTTGCCGGTCTAGGAATGGTAGAACGATGGGTTCGATGACGGTTTGGATGTACCGTGCACTATTCAGTGTCCCCTCGACGATCACCAGTGGTGTACGGCCAGTGTAGGAGATCGCTCCCCACACCATGATGCCGGGTGTTGGCCCTGTGTGCCTCGGTCGTATGCAGTCCTGATTGTGGCGCTCACCTGCACGGCGCCAAACACGCATACGACCATCATTGGCACCGAGGCAGAAGCGACTCTCATCGCTGAAGACGACACGTCTCCATTCGTCCCTCAATTCAAGCCAGTCGCGACACCACTGGAGGCGGGCTGCACGATGTTGGGGCGTGAGCGGAAGACGGCCTAACGGTGTGCGGGACCGTAGCCCAGCTTCATGGAGACGGTTGCGAATGGTCCTCGCCGATACCCCAGGAGCAACAGTGTCCCTAATTTGCTTGGAAGTGGCGGTGCGGTCCCCTACGGCACTGCGTAGGATCCTACGGTCTTGGCGTGCATCCGTGCGTCGCTGCGGTCCGGTCCCAGGTCGACGGGCACGTGCACCTTCCGCCGACCACTGGCGACAACATCGATGTACTGTGGAGACCTCACGCCCCACGTGTTGAGCAATTCGGCGGTACGTCCACCCGGCCTCCCGCATGCCCACTATACGCCCTCGCTCAAAGTCCGTCAACTGCACATACGGTTCACGTCCACGCTGTCGTGGCATGCTACCAGTGTTAAAGACTGCGATGGAGCTCCGTATGCCACGGCAAACTGGCTGACACTGACGGCGGCGGTGCACAAATGCTGCGCAGCTAGCGCCATTCTACGGCCAACACCGCGGTTCCTGGTGTGTCCGCTGTGCCGTGCGTGTGATCATTGCTTGTACAGCCCTCTCGCAGTGTCCGGAGCAAGTATGGTGGGTCTGACACACCGGCGTCAATGTGTTCTTTTTTCCATTTCCAGGAGTGTAAAAAACATTGGCTCACCCTTTATTTTTTTTTAAAGGATCCCTATTACAAGGCTTACTCTTAATTAATAATATTTACACTGATCCAACATCAAGGGTAATATACTGGTGATACAGTAGTGCCAAATTTGAGCCCAAAGCAGTTATAACATCAGTTAAATGTTTCAACTCAAGCTCAGTAACTGTTTGTGATAAAACGTTTATAATGCCTGACGCTATTTCGAAAATGCATGTAGTAACCGTTAAACAAATTTATAATAACAGACTATCATCAATTCAAACCTAAAAACAGTTTTAAGGTAAATACATCTAATAAAGCACTTGAAATAAGTAATAAACTACAGTGGGACCACGTTATCACAAGTTTTATCACGCCAGTTTTTCTCGTGCTTCAGTTTAAAATTTGCTCATTTACTGTATATGACTACCAAAGCATTTCCAACTAGTTTAGGTGCAAACTTCTTCAGATGAACACCAAATTAAGACGCGTGGATAGTTCAATTGCAGAAGGTAATTACTTAAGTCAAGAACAAATCTGCAGCATTAGAATTCATCCGCTGCTGCCTCAGTGGGTTCAGAGAGCCGTAATCTTGCCATCTTGTTTCATTTAACACGTCAGTCTTTCTCGCACTTCCTGGCAATAGATTACACACATAACAGAATTGGCGTGGTAAGACCTGAAGCAGAAATCAGTTACTACTGGCCCACGTCTGGATACAAATAATGGGCCCCACCAGGGCAGACTCAACGACAGCTTTGTAACATGAGTAGTAAAACCAAACAAATGACAAGTCACGAAATAGTGGAAGTAATAGCGCTCCACAAGATGAACAACTAAAACACACAGATGGACAAGTAGTCGATAATTAGGTTGCTCAGCTTCATGTGGAGTTATCCAGTACTCGTGTGTCGATGCAATCTGGGCGCAGTGACAGTATAGTGAGGGCTGTACAGACCTCCAACCGTTGCTTTACCCGCCGATCTCTTTCGGGCAACAACGGGATTGTGCGACCGAAACGCTCTTGCATGCAAAAGGGGGGCCCCTTTGCAAATTACGGCTTCGTAAACAACGGTTCCCAACTACAAATGGACCTCGCCATCACTGCAGGTGCGGCCAGGCCGTCTTCTGGCTGCTCTCTATACAGGACACAGCTCGCCACCTTCCCGGTGCCGCTGCCGACTCAGGACTTTCCGCTGCCCGCCACTCGCCGCCCCGCCGACCACACATGCACCACAAGCCTCTCTGGCAAAGAGATTCTACACAACCAGCGATTCCACCAGAGAAGTTCAAACCAAACCTTGCAGAAGGCTTCGACGGACGGCACATATTCCATATTCCCTACGACTTTCCGGCACACTACCTGCTAGAGTGTTTGACAGAGCACTGAAAGACCTGAGTCGAAACAAGGCCCCCGGAGTAGACAACATTCCATTGGAACTACTGACGGCCTTGAGAGAGCCAGTCCTGACAAAACTCTACCATCTGGTGAGCAAGATGTATGAAACAGGCGAAATACCCTCAGACTTCAAGAAGAATATAATAATTCCAATCCCAAAGAAAGCAGGTGTTGACAGATGTGAAAATTACCGAACCATCAGTTTAATAAGCCACAGCTACAAAATACTAACGCGAATTCTTTACAGACGAATGGAAAAACTAGTACAAGGCGACCTCGGGGAAGATCAGTTTGGATTCCGTAGAAATACTGGAACACGTGAGGCAATACTGACCTTACGACGTATCTTGGGAGAAAGATTAAGAAAAGGCAAACCTACGTTTCTAGCATTTGTAGACTTAAAGAAAGCTTTTGACAATGTTGACTGGAATACTCTCTTTCAAATTCTAAAGGTGGCAGGGGTAAAATACTGGGAGCGAAAGGCTATTTACAATTTGTACAGAAACCAGATCGCAGTTATAAGAGTCGAGGGACATGAAAGGGAACCAGTGGTTAAGAAGGGAGTGAGACAGGGTTGTAGCCTCTCCCAGATGTTATTCAATCTGTATATTGAGCAAGCAGTAAAGGAAACAAAAGAAAAATTCGGAGTAGGTATTAAAATCCATGGAGAAGAAATAAAAACGTTGAGGTTCACCGATGACATTGTAATTCTGTCAGAGACAGCAAAGGACTTGGAAGAGCAGTTGAACAGAATGGTTGGTGTCTTGAAGGGAGGATATAGGATGAACATCAACAAAAACAAAACGAGGATAATGGAATGTAGTCGAATTAAGTCGGGTGATGTTGAGGGTATTAGATTAGGAAATGAGACACTTAAAGTAGTAAAGGAGTTTTGCTATTTGGGGAGCAAAATAACTGATGATGGTCGAAGTAGAGAGGATATAAAATGTAGACTGGCAATGGGAAGGAAAGCGTTTCTGAAGAAGAGAAATTTGTTAACATCGAGTATAGATTTAAGTGTCAGGAAGTCGTTTCTGAAAAGTATTTGTATTGAGTGTAGCCATGTATGGAAGTGAAACATGGACGGTAAATAGTTTGGACAAGAAGAGAATAGAAGCTTTCGAAATGTGGTGCTACAGAAGAATGCTGAAGATTAGATGGGTAGATCACGTAACTAATGAGGAAGTATTGAATAGGATTGGGGAGAAGAGAAGTTTGTGGCACAACTTGACCAGAAGAAGGGATCGGTTGGTAGGACATGTTCTGAGGCATCAAGGGATCACCAATTTAGTATTGGAGGGCAGCGTGGAGGGTAAAAATCGTAGGGGGAGACCAAGAGATGAATACACTAAGGAGATTCAGAAGGATGTAGGTTGCAGTAGGTACTGGGAGATGAAGAAGCTTGCACAGGATAGAGTAGCATGGAGAGCTGCATCAAACCAGTCTCAGGACTGAAGACCACAACAACAACAACCTGCTAGAGTTGGCTGGCGAACCCTGTGCCCTTGTTAGATGCCAACACGCGGCGAGATGAGTCTACACTAAGACCCGATTTCCCCAGAATCCACTTATTCGCCAACACGAGTGGCTTAACGACAACCATGAGCACTGCATGCTGCCATTGGCTCTACTCCATCGGTAAGCAGCGCCAACCGAGCTCAGTTAACCTGAGATAAGAGTGCACGCATGACGATATCGTGTATCGCTTATAAAGACTACAGTTGGCTAAGCCCCAGAGTTTATATTACGATAAGCTCGTTTTGGATTTACTGTCCCGACTGAAAGAAGCATACCTACTTGCCTGTCTGCGACAACAAACGACTGTCGTATTCAGTCTACACGCTTATAACGTACGCGCCGGTTACCCATTTGTTGCGACCTACGCTGCGGACTCGGACAATGTCTGGTTTTCGCCTTTTGCTGGGCTACAACGGACTTGGCTCTTTATTCAAGGCATTGCAGTATATCACGGTACTGCATAACCGCTTCCAGCCAAAAGCTAAAGTTTTGCCACAAACAGAACTTGTAACTAGTGTTTTTGTTTTTTAAAAAAAGGGATCGAGCAAGGTGGTGCAGTGGTTACGACACTGGACCTGGACTCGGGAGGACGAAGGTCCACATACGCGTCCGGCAATCCAGATTTTGGTTTCCTATGATCGCCGTAAATCGTTCGAAGTAATTGGTGGGATGGTTCCTTTGAAAAAGCGGCCAGACGAATTCCTCGAGATCCTTTCGTAATCTGAGCTTGTGTTCCATCTCTAATAACCCTGCTTTCGATGATTCGTCGAACTCTTATCTTCGCTTACTTCTTCAAATACGAGGAATGAAAGCGCCTTTCTAACATTAATCCTCCGTATTTCTATTTCGCTAAGAACGCTCGTTTCCCGCTGACTGAACTACGCGAGAATTATATGCTCCAGAAAGACTGTCAAGTAGGAATCCAGAGTGAGACATAGTCTGTAACATTGCACCACAAATTAATTGTAGTGGTAGAGACCTTTATAAGCTCCTGTCTTTTCCCTGGATCACATATTTGTTTTCATGTATCTCCTGGTAAATCTTAACAATAATATCTCCATTGCTCAATTTGTCAGTCTTCGATTTTCGTATGCTTTTCACATTAAACGTCCAATCTCAATGCTACAATTCCATGGTAATACACATAGGAATCTTAAAACTCTATTTGGTTTTTACTATTCTGTTTCTTTCTGTTCCTTACCTATCTGTCGTTGTCATCAACTAGTATTATGACTTCGTTTCCTATACGATTCTTTTTTCGATGCGTTGCTTACACATTAATTTACTTAAACTGACATTCAGACCGCCTTCAAAGCTTACTTTCCTTTTCGCTCTTCCATTCGTTGTCGAAATTTGTCTGCGCTAAATGCAATCAGTACAACACCATTAGCAAAACGATATTGGTTCAAACATATTCCGCAGAGATTATATAGATAAATAAACATTGCTTTTGCTGGAATGATGTTTATGTTGTTTTATTTATTTATTTATTTAGTCACTGTTTGTTTAGCCTGACTAGATTGAGGCCTTGAAGTCGTCACTTACCGCTGACCAGGGACAACACATCAGGAAACGTTACACAACAGTCACAACAATAATAATTTGCATTATGACTGTCGCGAGTGATAAAATACCAGCGGTTATAGGGTTCAGAAAAGACCCTTTTTTAGGGTAGTGAGGACAGAAAGAAACCAAATTTTAAGAGAGGTTAGGACTGAGACAAACCTTCAGTTTGAGAAAGAAACGAAAAAACATAATTATAGCTTATTACATCAGCATAAATAGCCATTGGTTAAGAATTTTCAACAGTCATCAGATTTTTAACTCTACCCAAATTTACCCCAGTCAATGTGAAATGTCAGCTATCTTTATTGCATCAAAATATTCGAGGACTGAGAAATAAAATTAATTAATTAATTGTCTGCATAGATGAATTATGAGTGTTCAAACCCAGTTGACATAATCTGCCTCTCTGAACATCATGTGACCACTAGTATACAACTTTTAAGTGTTACAGTGTTTAGGTTAGCATCTTACTTTTGTAGATCAGAAATGGAGAAAGGAGGAGTTGCCACGTTCATCAGGAAGTGTAATAAATTTAAGAACATAGACATTCATAAATTTTGCCTAGAACAGCATATGGAAGCAGGAGCAACAGAAGTAGAATTTCACAAAAAATCCTTCATAATATTAAGTGTATATCGAGCACCTGCATGTAACTTTAGTCTGTTTGTAAACTACCTTGAAGCTGTACTGGCCCACTTAACAACCAAAAAAGAAGAAATAGTGGTCGCTGGTGATTTCAGTGTAGATTTCCTTAAAGACTCTCCCAATAAGAACTTATTTGAGTTAGTAACACTATCATTCAACTTAATTCCCACTGTAAAGTTCTCCATTAGGGTAGCCAATTGCTCACAAACAGCCATTGATAATATCTTTATAGAAAAATCCAGTGAACAAAATTATATTACAGAACCAATAGTTAATGGCCTCTCAGATCATGACATGCAGTTCCTTCTGTTAAATGTTAACACTGAACAGGATATAAAATCTGTTAAATCTGAGCTTAGGAGGGTAATCAATAAACCAAAAATTGATTATTTTAGGACACTCCTCAGAGACATTGACTGCACTGATGTTTACAGTGCTCATGGCATGAATGCAAAATATAACACATTTGCTAATAAATTACTTACCTTATTCGAACACTGTTTTCTCCAAAAATTTACCAAGGTTAGAAGAAAGACTACAAAGAAGCCATGAATTACTGAAGGAATACAGGTATCTTTTAAAACAAAAAGAAAACTTTATCTGTCAATCCGAAACAGTTCCGAAGTTGATGCTATAGCACATTACAAGAAATACTCGAAAATATTAAAGACTGTAATACGGACATCAAAGCAAATATATTACAAGGAAAAGATAGACATATCAGATAATAAAATAAAGACAATATGGGATATAGTGAAGGAGGAAAACCGGACGTGAAGAGGGACAAATAGCATTAAGAGTAAATGATACATTGGAGACAGATGTGTGTAGTGTTCCAGAACTTTTTAACAAACATTTCATAACTGTTACTGAAAAGATGGAGTTGTCAGATTCTGTAGATGCTGCTATGGAATACCTCAGACCAGACATTTCAAGTAACTTCCATAATATGAATTTGACCCTCACTACCCCGGCAGAAATAATGGGCATCATAAAATCTTTAAAATCAAAAACATCTAGTGGGTATGATGAAATATCAACAAAGTTAATTAAAGATTGTAATTCTGAGTTAAGTAACATATTAAGCTATCTGTGTTACCAGTCGTTAATCAGTAGAATATTTACTGAATGGTTAAAATATGATGATGTTAAGCCACTGCTTAAGAAGGGAGATAAAGAAATGGCATCAAATTTCCGTCCAATTTCACTTTTGCCAGCATTCTCAAAAATTTTAGAAAAAGTAATGTACAATCCGCATTATAACCATCTTATCTCAAATAACATATTGTCAAAGTCACAGTTCGGATTTCTAAAGGGTCCTGATATTGAGAAGGCTATCTACACTTACAGTGAAAATCTGATTAATTCATTAGATAAAAAATTGCAGGCAACTGGTATATTTTGTGATCTGTTAAAGGCATTTGCCTGTGCAGATCACAATATCATTTTAAGTAAATTAGAATGTTATAGTGTAACAGGAAATGCTGCAAAAGGGTTCAAATCTTATACCTCTGACAGGAAGCAAAGGGTCTTATTAGGAAAGAGACATGTATCAAGCTATCTGGCATCATCCAACTGGGTACTAATTACATGTGGGGTCCCACAACGTTCCATTTTAGGGCCCTTATTTATTCTTGTTTATATCAAAGACCTTTCACCAGTAACGTTACCAGATGCCAAGTTCGTTTTGTTTGCCGATGATACAAACATTGAAATAAGTAGCAAATCAAGTGTAGTCTTAGAAAGATCAGGTAATAAAATATTTATGGACATTAATCACTGGTTCCTAGCCAATTCTGTGTCACTAAACTTTGAAAAAACACACTACATGCAGTTCAGAACTTGTAAGGGGTGTCTCACAAGTATATGCCTAACATATGATGACAAGCAGATAGAAGAAGAACACAGTGTTAAATTCTTGGGATTACAGCTTGATAATAAATTCAACTGGGAGGAGCACACCCCAGAACTGCTGCAGCATCTTAACAATTCTCTATTTGAAATGCGAATTGTGTCAGACATGGGGGCTATAAAAAAGAAAAAGCTGGCATACTATGCTTACTTTCATTCCATAATGTCATATGGGACTATTTTTTGGGGTAATTCATCAAGCCAAGCTAAAGTTTTCCAGACACAAAAACGTGCAGTAAGAGTTATATGTGGTGTGAACTCAAGAACACCCTGCAGAAGCCTGTTTAGGGGACTAGGGATACTAACTACTGCTTCCCAATATATTTATTCTTTAATGAAATTTGTTATTAAAAATATATCACTTTTTCAAACCAACAGCTCGATTCATGAAATCAATACTAGACATAAGAATAATATTTACAAGGATTTAAAGTCACTTAGTTTTGTACAAAAAGGTGTGTATTATTCAGGAACGCACATTTTCAGTAACTTGCCAGCAGCCATATAAAGCTTAACAACCAACGAAATTCAGTTTAAGAGAAGCCTAAAGGATTTACTGGTGGCCATCTCCTTCTACTCCATTGATGAATTTCTCAGTAGAACCAACTGATTTGTGTGTGTATGTATATAAGTACAACATAACTTCTGCACAATTTCAGTGCAGTACTGTGTTCATTGTAAATAAGTGTGTATGTATGTGTGTGTGTGTGTGTGTGTGTAAGTAAAATCTAATTTCAGCACCATTTCAGTGCAGTAATATGTTCATTGTAAATAAGTATTATAGTAGTTGTATTACACGTTTATTACCTTATAAATAAATAAATAAAACTTTTTTATTTTAAATTCAGTGCTTTAGTATTTATAAAATGATTCTTTCATATAGTGTTCATTAAAAATGACGATCATTCCGCTTGGGACCTGTGGAATGGTACATCAGCTTATTTATTTGAGTTGTAAATATTTGTCATGTATCGTTGTTTTTCTGACATGTTCTACATCCTGGAGGACCTCCTCACTATGGATCAATTGGAATGAAAGTAAATCTGATCTAATCTAATCTGAAAAAATAATAATAATTAGCAACAGTAATATTATTATTATGATAAAATGTAGGCATTAAGAGTGATGCTGCTTTTTTTAGCACTTTTGAAACCTTGTTTAGTATTAGAAGAAGTGAAAGAGATGATGAAAGAGGGGATGACTGTAATGATAGTGACAATGACTATTAGGAAGTAAGAGAATCTCAGTAGAGAACTCAGTAGACTAGCAGAGAGAAAAGTGGTGGGGATGGGAGCGCTGATTGAGCTGCGAGAAGAGATAGCTATTGTGATACATGGTGGGTCATTAGCTGTCTTGAAAGATTTCCACTTCTCTCATATTATGAGGACGATTGTTCGAAATTCGGGTTCCTGGGACAGAAAATGTTTAGAGGACATAGCAGTGTTGTGTAGTGTTACAGACAGGATTTTATTTTGTTGACAGCGAGTGTTTCAACTAAGTCGTTCAGACAGTAACGTAAGGGGCAAAGATAAATAGGAAGGAGCCCAATAATTGAGTGGACGACATAGCAAACGCAGCGTGTGAGAATATCTACGTTTATCGGTAAGTAGTAATAATAACGGTTCATAGGCAGGAGTGATATGTTCGAAATAGTGTAGATCACAAAAATATCGCACACAAGCGTTCATCGCCAGTTGCAGCGACATGAGCTCTCATACGAAAGTCCTTGGAAAAAAGGATCTTCATGATCAAGGATGCCGAGTATTAGAGACTTTACAAGTTTCTGTTTTAAGCTGAAAAGGAAATACTTTGTTATATTTATGAAGGGAATGAAGTGATGCTGACACCTTCTTTCCAACTGCAGTTGTGTGTTCAGCCCTGTCTAAGTGATGGTTCAGAATTATCCCCAAATTCTTTTCAGAAAAAGAAACGCGTATTTCTGTGCTGTTTCGGATTAAGTGTGGAACAGATTCTTGGAGCCTTTCTGAGTGACTAAGACTGCTTGCGTTTTAGATGGTTACACTCATATTCTGCACCCCTTCTTATGAAGCAAGTAAGTAAGCGTTTACGTTCTGGACAGCTGTGCTCAGATTTGTTGATTTTGCACTTAGGTATAACTGAGGGTCGTCAACGTGTAAATGTTATTTGCAATAGGACATAATAGTCGACACATTTTTGTCGCAATTGGAGGTATAATCTGTTTATTATATAAAGGGAGTTAATCCTTTTTCCTACTGTGTTTGGTTCCCTCGACAATAAAAGGGCAGCCATGGTCGCGTGATCTCCTCCACTACGTCTCGACGCTTGTGAAATACTAGGAAGATTTGACGGGAAAATTCACACTTACGATTCTTACCGCTTTTCTTCAATTAGCTATAATAAGTTTTCGTATTATCTTAACCTATAATTTCATTCAACATGTCAAATCAGACCTGGGACTCAGTCGCAAGTTACGGCATGCAGCTAACTACATAAATTAGGGAAGAAAGTTGGTGATTCGGTATGTAATTATGTTCTAGTTCCTTCTGGAGAAAATCGGGTATTGACACTGGAGATGAAGGACCTATTTACACGCGTGACCAATGATGTCATCGCGACGACTGCATTTGGAGTAAAGGTGGACTCCTTGGCAGAACCAAACAACACATTCTACACAACGGGCCGTGAGCTGACAACAATCAAATCGGGAACGGTAATTGGATACATGCTAGTGCCAAGGCTTATGCAGGTATGTTATGCACATTAAGTTGTTACTAATTTAATTGCATGTGACTACTTGTATTCCTTGTGGTTGTATTTATTTATTTTCTGTATATGCAGACTGAAGCGACGAATAAGAATCTGTACCAAGGCCAGTATTCATACCCGGGGCACCTCTTGGCTAGACAGATGCGCTAACCTTTACATCACCCTGGCATCTGTTCTTGGGTTTTGTCCGATGTTGAGGTGCTATTCCTGTACTGTTAGAGAGTCTCTGCAATGATTTTCTAGCTTAGGGGAGAATACCAAGTGGGCTGAGACGTGAATGGGAAGTTGGACTGAGGAGGGATACGTGCTGCAGTTGTCCATACGGTGGTGTGAAGCCACTGTGCCAGGGTGGAGTAGTGGTTGGGGCATCTGCCCAGCCAGCAGGAGATCAGATCCCAGCCTTGATACAAGTTTTTCATTCTTCGTTTCAGTCTGCATGTAATGTTTGAGACTTGAAAAGGTCTCTAGAACGGTATTGTTTCATATGATCTATTTATTTATTTTTGCATGCGACAGTTAATAGGTGCACAGTTCGTCAACATGAAAGCAGTGGAGTTCTTCAGGACCATGTTGACCGAGACTATTAAAACGCGAGAGCAGCAGGGGATCGTGCGCCACGACATGATCCACCTCATGATGCAGGCCCGCCGCGGAGAACTGGCGCCAGACGAAGGGGAGGCGAATGGCGCCACCGATGGCAAAAGACGACGTGAGTAGAGTGTTCCAGTGTCCTCGTCACTTCCTTACACAACTGCCTGATCTTGACGAATCGATGTTCCGTCTTCGAAAGAAATTTAAGCTTGTTCGAAGCACACAAAGTCATTTTGCGCTAGTTAGAAATTAGTACCAAGTGCATAGACATTAATTTGAACCTGAACGTTGTGACTGACATTCTGTGGCCTTTGTGTAAGTTATTAGTACTAACAAGGAGACGGTACGACCGTGGGGTCGGGGATTTGTCCGCAATTTTGTGTGGTGAAAGAGGACCCCTAACACCTCACTTGGTTAAAATATTAGGTCGCACTACCATGGAAAATCGCGGGAAATATCGATCCAAAGTTTCTTAGGTGCCTTACGAGTATAAAATGTTAGTATATCGCCGAGCCGCCGACTGGCCTAGGTGTTTAGGGCTTGGATTCATACGCCATAGGTCTCGTGTTCGATTCCTCCTCTGGCATTTTCTTTTTTTCTTCTGTTTCATTTTCTTTGGTTATTCCAACAATTATTCAGAAAGTTTCCCAAACCTACATTACCTTTAACAAATTAGTTTCATTATTGAATAAAAATTATTTTCTTTTTGTCCAACAACACAATTCATGGCGGTGGGTTTTCCATTTTTCATTGTAAAGTATATGAAGAGAAACATTGCCTTTTTAATCAGAATAACAAAGTCAATTGGAAAACATTGAATTTTTATACATATAATAATTATAAACAAGAACCGCTGTGGTAATTATCGTAAAAACAAACAAAGCAAGAATTTTTGCAACATATTGTGCAACATATAAAAGCGGACTTTTTACAATCACAAGGCGTTTGCAATAAATCTGTACAAAAACATGCCCCATTAACATTTACGAAAATGTTTCGAGTTTCTGACAATTTTGAGGCAAACTAGGCATATTGAATCATGTCTCGGAATATTGGTGACGATAATTGATGGTGTTCATAGAATGAATTTTTATACAATCTTCCCGGGAATTAATTTCACGATTCTCCTGTAACAATGCGCTGCAATTTTGCAAGCAACAGAAGAAAAAAAAAAAAAAAAAGAAAGTGCCGGAAGAGGAATCGAACCCGAGACCATTGGCATAACTGTCCGAGCGCTAACCATGTAGGCCAGACGGCAGCTGGGCAGTGGACTAAAATTTTATACTCATAAGGTGCCTAAGAAACTTTGGATCGATTTTTCTCGGGATTTTCCGAGTAGTGCGTGCTAATATGTTAACCACGTGAGGTGTTAGGGGTCCTCTTTCACCACACGAAATTGCGGACAAATCCCCGACGTCACGGTCGTGCCGTCTCCTTGTAAGTGCATAGACACTAGTTTGAACCTGAATTTTCTGACTGACATTCCTTGGCGTTTGTGTAAGTGATACATACAGATGTTAATTTCATGTTTCAGGGAACACTTCCATGTTGCCTCACGTAACTGTATGAAACAAGTCCGTTTAAGCATTATGTTTAATGATTTGTTTGGGTGTTTCTTTACGTTCTGGGCATATAAGGATTATTAAATACCATAATGGCCTAAAGACCGTGCTCAAATACGAAGCAGTCAGAAACAGCCCAATACTTTGTACGTTTGTTATCTTTAGAAAGGCATACAACTCAATTGACAGACAAGCACTTCTTGGTATTCTAGAAGAAGAAGGGTTAGATCCAAACACCCTTAACCTCGTCAAAGAAACACTGACCGATACTACCTCCAAGGTGAAATTCACGGGTGAAATATCCGAGCCCTTCTTGATCGAAACTGCCGCCCGACAAGGTGACGGTGTGTCTCCTCTCCTATTCAGCCTTGTCTTGGACAAGGTCGTCCGCGAATGGGAAAAGAAATTGAAGAATAAAAACTGCTGGAAACCTATACAAATGGGGCGAGTCAAGAATGACATCAGAATTACATTTTTCAACTGGCCAGTTCTACGTGACGATGCTTTGCTGAGAGTATTTATAAGTTTTGACGATGACATTAGGGCTTTATCACATTAGGACATGGTGTAGAACAGATCTGAAGATGGTCATTACTGACTTAAACCGGTAATCGTCAAAGGACTTTATATTGTGATCAAAGACTGAAATAAAAAACCATTTTTAACAATGTCATGTTTAGCTTTCGCTGGCAACTTAGCCTTACTAGTGGATTATGAGCTAATAGCAATTGAACAGGTTGAAACCCTTCAGAAATGGGCAGAGAAAGTTGCTCTGCAAATATTTTCCTAACGTCTGAGTCCATCAGCTCAAAAACTAACACCCAAAACTTGACTACAAAATATGGTCATATCAATTGTGTCTCATATTTGAAATGCTCAGGTGAAGTCCTCGAACTTACGGGGCGAGAGAATTTAGCACAAGATATTCGCCTCCAAAAACTAAAAAGAGTCTATGGAAAAATTTACAAGGTGTACTACAAAAAAATGCTTGTCCAAAAACACTAAAATTAGGCACCATAATACATTATTAAAACCTGAAGTCCTGTATGCCAGTGAAACACTGATAGTCCACATAAAAGGTTACCGAAAAAAACAAAGAAACAAAAGAAAAAACACAAAGATACTATGGTCAAAGAAAACAGAAGAGGCCTATAGGATACAATCTCGTCAAACTACTGAGAAATTGTCCAACCTTGCAGCAGACATCAGAGAAATGCGATTAAAATTTTATGGGCAATTCTCCAGGCTTCCCAAAACAAGACTTCTGCACAAAAATCTTAAATACACAGAAGGATATAAAATTCTACCCTGGATACAAGAGGTCAAAAAGGGCCTGCAAAAAGCTCGGATAAATTATTCAGATATTTTGGACAGAAAGGTATTTAAGCAGAAAGCTGGCAGATGGGAAGTTAAGTCAGAGAACAAAGCTCCGAAGAAAGCAGCAACATAATGGACAAAGGAAACGAAGAGAGCCCATGCAGAAAAAATGAAAGTAGTGTGGAAAAAAAGGAAAAAGAATCAAGAAGCTTTGCGTTATCCAACAAGATCTAATCACACATAATAATAGTAATAATAATGGCCTAAAGTCCATCACAAAAACGGTCGCCCATCGCACCACTCAGATAATCAGAGAAAGAATTGTAAGCTGACCTAAGAACTAAACATGTCAATACCCTACCAGTAGAACCTCCGATTCTTTAAAGACATGAACTCCTATGTATAAAACAGCTTCAAAAGTCTAATTGCTTTACAAATCAGTTGATGTGTTCAATAATTGACATTAAGCGTGTAAGCGAGGACAGGTTCAGAAAAGATTTGAAATTATAATTAGCGTTTGGTGAAAATCGCTAAGTCTTCCCAATCCTCAAATACTTGATAAATACAGTCTGGGTAATTTGCACCTAGTGAGCAACGTTGCCTAGAGACAGACGTGCAGTTTCCGACTGTAATGTTTGTATTACTGTGTCTAACCTACAACATAACGTTATACTTCTTAATGAGTAGATGAAGACAACATTTAAATTTTAAAATTCGGCGAATAATTGTACGAAATTTTGTCCTTGGAATCTACATGTATGCAACCTCTAACTGGGGGACTGCGAAACATGAAACAAGCGCCATAAACCGCGAACCATGAACCATGAACCGATTTAATCGGTTGGTAATATACGAGGACGGGCTGGAAAATAATCCCTCCGAATTTCTTAATGTGAAAACTTTTGAAGATTTTTTAAATAAAACAATGGTTATTAACATCGTATATCTTTATTCTTCATGTCTACATATATATTTCTCAACACATTCACCTTGGCCACGAACACATTTCTTCCAGCGGGACCAGTTTGTTGATACCGTCACCGTAGGATGTCTGACTTTGTTGAGGGAGCCGCAACCTGTCTTCTGCTTGTACCACTTGATTACTATCAAAGTCAAGTTCTCGAAGGCGTTCTTTAAGTTTTGGAAACAGATAAAAATCGTATGCGGCCAAGTCGGGGCTGTAGGAGGGATGGTCGGTGACAAGTGAACCCACGTGACCTCAACGCACCGGATTGTAGCAAATGTCACAGCGCTCGTGTGTGGTCCAGCATTGTCATCCTGAAGGAGGAGTGTTACTTGTATTGACGAGCTCTTCAGATTCAAAACTCCATTACAACATGCTGTCTCTTACTAACTGACATAGTTACTTTATACACCGCCATGTTATACATTACAATTTGGAGCCATAAATATGTAGACATTAACAATGAAGATGTGGAATGTTAATAACATTTGTTTTGTTTGTACTGTTCTCGGGTCTCCAGCTGGGTGCAGTCGTTTTCAAAGCACGATAGTTCGACAGCACACCTTGCCGTCATCTTCAGGTGATACCTGGAGACTGAGCGTCTCTGCTGAATCTCCTCCCCTTTATACTCTGATCGCTCCCCACCCCTTCCCCTGCGTCATGCCGCACGCGGCGCAGCGTGGAGTGGTGGTGGGGAGGGGCGGGCTGCTGGCTGATGGATGCGAACTGTGGACCATCAGATGTCCTGTGGCCTTCGTCGGACGTGGAAGTCGCTTTGGGTTGACGTTGTTGCCCTGGGGTGTCCCCTGTCACCAGTGGTAGCAAACTTGTTTATGCAGGACTTCGAAGAGAAAGCACTGGAAACTGCAGCATTGAAGCCTATGTGCTTTTACAGATATGTTGATGACACATTTGTGATATGGCTGCATGGAAGAGAAAAACTTCAAGAGTTTCCCCAACATCTGAATTCTCTGCATCCTAACATCAAATTCACCATGGAGGTGAAAGAGAATGGTGAACTCCCTTTTCTGGACGTCCTAGTCAAGCGCAAAGCGGATAGCACTTGGGGACACAGTGTATACAGGAAAGAAACCCACACTGGTCTGTATCTCGACGCTACCAGCTGCCATCATCCTTCACAGCCTGAGGGTGTACTGCGGACACTGGTTCACAGGGCCCGCGAAAATATCGGATGAGGAAAGCCTACAAGGAGAATTTAACCACCTTAAGGACGTTTTCAAGAAGAACGGATATAACGAGATTCAAATTGGATGTGCTTCCAGGCAGAATGCAGAAGCCCAGCAAAGAGAGAACGAAGAGGACGAGAAGATAATGGCGTACCTGCCTTATGCCTGCAAAGTATCCAACAAAATTGGCAGAATTCTGGCTCGGTGAAACATCAGATGTGTCTTCCGCCTACCTAAGAAAACGCGTGCCCTGCTAGGTACGGTAAAAGATGACCTGGTGCTCCGCAAACCGGGTGTTTACCGTATTCCGTGTAAATGTGTTAAGGCATACATCGGGCAAACTGTACCGACAATCGAAGAAAGATGCCAGGAACACAGAAGGCACACTGAACTGAAGCAGCCTACAAAACCTGCGGTTTGCGGAGCATTACATGGATACTGGAGATACTATGGAGTACGCGAAGACGGAAGTTTTACGGCAGGCCTCGTCTTTTTTGGGACTGTGTTCTGAAGGAGGCGATTGAAATACGTGTAGCTGATGGGCTGATCAACAGAGACGCCGGGTTCAACCTCAGCAGAGCCTGGTACCCAGCACTCAGCCATCTAAAAGCACAGCGCCAACCCAAAGCGACTTCCGCGCCCGACGAAGGCCACAGGACATCTGATGGTCCACAGTTCGCATCCAGCAGCCAGCAGCTCGCCCCTCCCCACCACCACTCCACGCAGCGCCGCTTGTGGCCTGACGCGGGGGATGGGGTGGGGAGCGATCAGAGTATAAAGGGGAGGAGATTCAGCAGAGACGCTCAGTCTGCAGGTATCACCTGAAGATGACGGCAAGGTACGCTGTCGAAATATCGTGGTTTGAAAACGACTGTACCCGGCTGGAGATCCAAGAACTGTGCAAACAGTTAATTCGCCAGGTAATCCTAAGATCACACAACGTTTGTTTTATTTAAAAACTGTAATGGTTCTCATAGCACGTTCTCGTAGACGCTTCACACACTAGTAATGGGTACTCATAACAGAGCGTACGTAAACCTAGCATCATTGTAGGATATGTTCTGAGTTCAAATATTCTGATGCATCAGGCTTCCATGAAGACAGCCATGGGTTCTGGAGACACTGATCATGCCAGACTCTAGTCGTGCTCTTCGTACATCGTAAGCTCAGTGCTATGACCAAAGGAAACATGACTGAACGATATTTCTTGCCTTCAGAAAATTTCATGGTCCAGTACATTAACAACTTCTAAATAAATTGAGTTCCTGTGGGACATCTGACCAGGTTTGTGACTGGATGGACACAGCATGATATCCTGGTTGAATAGTCACTTTTCACATTGACATAGTATCCAAATTTTATATTCATGTTGCACACTGATGGTTCAGCGGGCAGTATCAGTTGCAATATCAGGCTTTTCACATGCGATGCAGTTATCTATGAGGAAACTGCATGCTGTACTATAACCAGTAATACCCAAGTAGTTCTCTAAGAAAATCTGCCTAGTGCAAAGAGAGACAAGGGGAGGTTCTGGTCGAGACCGATGAAAACATGGAACTGTTTTTACATATTTGCATCGAATTGTATACATTATGCCTGCAAAAGGAATTTTTTGTCGTGAAAGTATTTTACAAATTACAGCAAGTTGAACGAAACAGCGCGCCGAGCAAAATATTAGCAGCTGCAAGTGTTCGATGAATTAGTTCAAGAAAAGATTCGATTAGTACACGAATTTTTGTCCAATGAATATTTCCTTAAAAGATGCACCGGTATCAATACGCCGTATGTCAACAAGAGCTTCAGTGCGTGCATTTGGAAACTTGTACCGAAACATTCCACCGTGGGGCAAAAGCTGTTGACATAACAGCATATATAACTGCAGCTATATTCAACGAAGGTTATTTGCCTATGCTTAAGACCACGAACGTTTTAGGAATCTCATAGGGACGGAGTGTAAAAACTTCGCGGAGTTCTCTGAGGAAATGCGCGGCAGTCGCGGAGCAAGGAATGCCTCACTTTCTTAAAATAACTCGGACTGAAACGAATACAGCACCAAATTCAGTATCAGAACATGTTTGAGGAAGAAGATGACTCTATGGTCTTGGTATTGCAGATTCACCGTGATTTTTGAAACAACTTTTTTTTGTTACTCTTAAATTTAAAAACTTTTTCTGGAAACAACTTTTTTTGATGTTAAGCATTCTAGAGCCCCAACAGATTAATCGATTCATTTCACTTCTTTAATTAAAGATAATTAAATTTAGGAGTTATGGCGTGAGCGTTTTCTATTTGAATTTTAAATATTTTTTAAACATCTGCCAAGAAACTTATGTATTTCTCAAATAGCTACAATCCCATCGTGATGGCGCCGCAGATTCATTTTAATGTAAGAAGTTTCTATTTTATAGGTTTCAAAAATAGCCTCGAGTCTATACAATGCTTCTCGCGAACCAGGCTGTTCAGCCGTCATTTCTAATTTGTTATAAGATAAAAAAAATTATACAAGGATGCATGTATGATGATTTCGATAAAAATAAAGCTTATATAAAAAACGAATTCTAAACTTCACCCAACATTTCCTTAATGCTGACGTATATAAAGTTGTGCAGTTCTAGAAACGTATGGGATAAATGGAATATTCATGGTTTAAGGAATTAATGGCTCACAGCTAGAGTGAGTCAAGTCACACAAACAATTGGGGAAAGAGTTGTTGTACTTAGACTCATTGTTAACATTTTCAAATTTGGATGCATTTGGTGAATATATTTGTAATTAAGATGCAAATAAAATGGTTAATTATTTGTACACTTTAGCAGAATATTTAATCTTTCATAAAGTACAAGCTACCCAACATTATTATGTCATCAAACATCGACACATAGAAAGACACACAACACAGTTCATATAAATTTATCTGTTTCCAGTTCTGTACTGAAGAGGAACGCAAATATCCCGTTTCAAATCCTAATCAGCTTGTAAGTACAAACACTTATAATGTTCTGAGTAATTTACTAACTCACGTTTATCTGTTTGGCTTATCTTTAATGGTATTCCATTGGTTGTTAAGAACTGCACTTTACAGCTGAACTAGCATACATCACCCACACCATGCTAGAGAGTCACTCGGAAGGTAAATATGGCTCACCGACACATTGCGTTTTATTAACTACCATGAACACAGTCTCTCTTGGAGGGACAATGTGTGTAAATTAATAACATGTCAAGACAGGCAGCAGAGTCATTTTAAGTACTTCGTTTTTTCTTCAGCACACAGTATCCTGCACTCTGCATTTCACCTTATTGCAGACCTCACTGATGATGATATCACGGCGCAGGCGCTCATATTTTTCATCGCCGGCTTCGACACCGTGTCGACACTGCTGACGTTCTGCAGCTACCTGCTGGCCACGCACGAGGACGTCCAGAGGCGGCTGCAGAGGGAGGTGGACGAGCTGATGCAGAAGAGCGGCGGCCAGTCCAGCTACGAGCAGGTCCTGGGCTGCCAGTACCTCGACATGGTGCTCTCTGGTGGGTCCCACATCAGTGGAGTTAATACAGATTACAGCACAAGGTCGCATCTTACTGCCGTTAATTGTAACAGACCGAGTAGAAACTTCCGTTATGTGCGATACCGACAATTTTCAGGAACTGGCTGTTTCCTGAGTAGCTATGTTCCACATAATTCTCTGGCATGAACAGTTTAAGCTCCGGCAAAGAAAGACCTTGAACAACAGTTCTATACGGTTTGTTTTATTGTCATTTGTCTAAGTGATGGAACCATTTTCACCACCGTAGGCTGTCAGTTTCATTCCTTTAATGCACCATGGATATAAAATATTTTATTTGCCAGCTTTCCCCCTAAGGCCAGTTTCAAAAGTCTGCAAAGTAATACCAAAGGTACATTAGTGAACAACATTAACCATACATATTACAATTGTTATTTACATTATTTAAATGATATTGTGTGTGTGTGTGTGTGTGTGTGTGTGTGTGTGTGTGTGTGTGTGTGTCACATTTAACAATTTTTTTCGTGTCGTGTGGAGACAGGCATGCACCCATACATACTCTTTTTTGTTTTTTAATCCATGTTTCTTGGCGCCAAGTAGGGATGAGTGTTTATTTTATTTATTTCTTGAACATTTGGAGTTAACGTATCAGGAACTTTGTGTTGGTGCGTAAGACACCTCCAGCTAACGAAGTAGCTCATATTTTCACTGTACTAATGATCGGGGTACTTTATAACGGTGCTATTGGAATGAGCAGCGTCTGACCTAATATTGGTCTATGAAACATTGAGGCTCTCAACTGGTCTATTTTATTATGTAATTTCGTCGACCGCTTCCTGATCGCTTCATTTATTGTGTCCATATATAGCTCTTTATTCACAAGAAGTGCTGAGTGCTACTGGCAAGGGATTTCAGACCGATTCTGTATTTCTGGATTTCCAGAAGGCATTTGACACTGCACCACACAAGCGGCTTGTAGTGAAATTGCGTGCTTGTGGAATATCATCTCAGATATGTGACTGGATCTGTGATTTCCTGTCAGAGAGGTCACAGTTCGTAACAATTCACAGAAAGTCATCGAGTAAAATACAAGTGATTTCTGGCGTTCTCCAAGGTAGTGTTATAGGCCCTTTGCTGTTCCGTACTTATATATGCGATTTGGGAGACAATCTGAGCAGCCATCTTTGGTTGTTTCCTGATGACGCTGTCGTTTATCGACTAATAAAATCATCAGAAGATCAAAACAAACTGCAAAACGATTTAGAAAAAATATCAGAATGGTGCAGAAAGTGGCAGTTGACCTTAAATAACGAAAAGTGTGAGGTCATCCACAAGCGTGCTAAGAGGAACTCGTTAAACTTCGGTTACATGATAAATCAATCTAATCTAAAAACCGTAAATTCAACTAAATACCAAGGTATTACAACTGCGAGCAACTTAAATTGGAAGGAACACATAGAAAATGCTGTGGAGGAGGCTAACCAAAGACTGTGTTTTATTAGCAGGACACTTAGAAAATGTAACAGACCTACTAAGGAGACTGCCTACACTACGCTTGTCCATCATCTTTTAGAATACTGCTGTGCGGTGTGGGATCCTTGCCAGATAGGACTGATGGAGTACATAGAAAAAGTTCAAAGAAATGTAGCACGTTTTGTACTATCGCGAAATATGGGAGAGACTGCCACAGAAATGATACAGGATTTGTGATGGACATCATTAAAAGAAAGGCGTTTTTCGTTGTGACGGAATCTTCTCAAGAAACTCCAATCACCAACTTTCTCATCCGAATGCGAAAATATTTTATTGCCACCGACCTATATAGGGAGGAACAATCACCAAGATAAAATAAGGAAAATCAGAGTTCGTACGGAAAGATATAGGTGTTCATTCTTTCCACGCACTAAACGAGGTTAGAATAATAGAGAATTGTGAAGGTGGTTCGATGAACCCTCTGCCAGGCACTTAAATGTGATTTCCAGTGTATGCATGTAGATGTAGATGTAGATGACTTCGTTATGTAGATCAACTCTTCTGGTATAATGGCTGGCACCAAGTTGTAACCTGCCTGGGAGAACGAATGGGTGGTGTACTTTATACTGACTTCTCGTTTCGTGACCATGCGTCCTGTCCACACCACATACCTGATAATCCCGCGGTGGTCGTACTGTCCTGCTCCACACTGCTGTTGGCTTGCCTGAAATTGCCTATCAAAATATGCAAGCGGGTTTAGGGGAACCACTCAATGTTAAGACACAACAGTCCTATGTCTGGTACGAACATCAACATTCTGAGACGATATGGAAACCACAGGTTGCACTGTTTACACTCTAAATCGTAAATGTTTATCCCAATCAACAATCTTGATGATTAACAGTCCAAAATACCATTCGGACGAGCGTGTGCGTAACCGACATGACAGGGATGATTGTTGATGATGCGGAAGCCGAATGATCGAACGACAGTTCTTACGCTTGTCACACATACAGATATCTGGTAATACTCCTCCTTGTCACTAGTAATGATGTAACACTGTTCGTAAAGTTAATTTTTCACTTCTCAGTTCTCACTTGTACGAGCGTGCGCGTAACCGTCGCGGCGCGGCTGATTGTTGATGATGCGGAAACGCGGTGATCGAACGCACGTCCTCACGCTCGCTACAAGACACTGGCACTTGTTTGTGCTCTTTTGTGGTAACTAGTTTTTTGCTAATTCACTTCAGTTCATTCTGAGAGACCGAACACGGAGCGGATGATTGATACTGTACGGTACGACACGCAACGAGAGGATACACAAATACGTTATCAGCAGCACTGCTCATTTTAAATTACTTCTTGACGCACATTCCTCTGAATCATTTACTTATTTTATCACTTTACTGTAGTAACAGTTGCAGCAACACTTCAACTTCCATACTAACAATGCATCTCACATGCAGAGCTACACACTACACAACATAACAGTTCCATGTCCCGCGCTCAGCTCGACAGACGTGGCTGCCCGCAAAGGTACTCCACAACTAAACCAGCGATATGGCAATATGCTTACATTCCCGCATGAAAAAGTTTTCAAATTGTCGAAGAGAATATCGAAATATAGATAATTCTCTAATGCGGGGGGTTAAAGAGATGGTGTGAGGAGGTGGGGTGTATACTGCCCCATCCCACAGTTATATACCATTGCCACATTGTGGAACAGACATGAGTTACACATAACCATGGAAACATAAAGAACAGTTGTCAAATATGCAAAATTTTACATTGTAAAAGAACCCTACCTACAGTGCAACCTGTATAACAAAACACAGTTACAATAGAGTGGATAAACAAGGAGCTAATACAATAAGACACAAAATATTTACGTCCCTGAAATAGAAACTTTTACAAATACAGTAGGTTAGATATGACAGATAGGTGATCTAAAGAAAGAGATTAAAAAAGTTAGAAGAAAAACACATGCATTCACTGCTACTCTTCGTAGACAATATCACTGGTGGCACTATTAGGCAAACACTGAAGAACCTCCGTCAGCACTAGGCTGTCAAAATCCAGGGAAAAGAAAAAATTATTATTTCACTACTCACAACACTGCATCACATGGGAGCGTTCTTTGCAATGAACGGAGTTGGGAGTGACTGTAGCATCGATGCTGTGCTGGCCGGCAGATGTGAAGTATAGTCAGTCGTCAGCTCGCCTCTCTTGCCTCGTGGTAAACCGTCCACTGTCGTACACGAAACAGTTTAATGGTGCTCTCAGTGTTACCCCAGCAATGCCTATTCAACTTAGCCTTAGTCGGTTACTACTACAGTAGACATTACGATGTTCTATATGACATAATAAACACATAGGCTATTAAGAAGGAAAAAAAATATGGATGTCCTTTAAGTTAAATTTAGTTACTAAGTGAATGATACAAAAAATAGTAGCAATCATTAAGCAGGAGTATTAAGAAACTTTTAAATAAAAAACTTTTGGATAGCACAACCTATGTACACTAGACACTAGTAATCACTCAAACATCTACTTCTACATCTACATCTATACTCCGTGAGCCACCTTACGGTGTGTGGCGGAGGGTACTTATTGTACCACTATCTGATCCCCCCTTCCCTGTTCCATTCACGAATTGTGCGTGGGAAGAACGACTGCTTGTAAGTCTCCGTATTTGCTCTTATTTCTCGGATCTTTTCGTTGTGATCATTACGCGAGATATATGTGGGCGGTAGTAATATGTTGCCCATCTCTTCCCGGAATGTGCTCTCTCGTAATTTCGATAATAAACCTCTCCGTATTGCGTAACGCCTTTCTTGAAGTGTCCGCCACTGGAGCTTGTTCAGCATTTCCGTAACGCTCTCGCGCTGACTAAATGTCCCCATGACGAATCGCGCTGCTTTTCTCTGGATCATGTCTATCTCTTCTATTAATCCAACCTGGTAAGGGTCCCATACTGATGAGCAATACTCAAGAATCGGACGAACAAGCGTTTTGTAAGCTACTTCTTTCGTCGATGAGTCACATTTTCTTAGAATTCTTCCTATGAATCTCAACCTGGCGCCTGCTTTTCCCACTATTTGTTTTATGTGATCATTCCACTTCAGATCGCTCCGGATAGTAACTCCTAAGTATTTTACGGTCGTTACCGCTTCCAATGATTTACCACCTATGGCATAATCGTACTGGAATGGATTTCTGCCCCTATGTATGCGCATTATATTACATTTATCTACGTTTAGGGAAAGCTGCCAGCTGTCGCACCATGCATTAATCCTCTGCAGGTCTTCCTGGAGTACGTACGAGTCTTCTGATGTTGCTACTTTCTTGTAGACAACCGTGTCATCTGCAAATAGCCTCACGGAGCTACCGATGTTGTCAACTAGGTCATTTATGTATATTGTAAACAATAAAGGTCCTATCACGCTTCCTTGCGGTACTCCCGAAATTACCTCTACATCTGCAGATTTTGAACCGTTAAGAATGACATGTTGTGTTCTTTCTTCTAGGAAATCCTGAATCCAATCACAAAACTGGTCCGATATTCCGTAAGCTCGTATTTTTTTCACTAAACGTAAGTGCGGAACCGTATCAAATGCCTTCCTGAAGTCCAGGAATACGGCATCAATCTGCTCGCCAGTGTCTACGGCACTGTGAATTCCTTGGGCAAATAGGGCGAGCTGAGTTTCACATGATCTCTGTTTGCGGAATCCATGTTGGTTATGATGAAGGAGATTTGTATTATCTAAGAACGTCATAATACGAGAACACAAAACATGTTCCATTATTCTACAACAGATTGACGTAAGCGAAATAGGCCTATAATTATTCGCATCTGATTTATGACCCTTCTTGAAAATAGGAACGACCTGCGCTTTCTTCCAGTCGCTAGGTACTTTACGTTCTTCCAGCGATCTACGATAAATTGCTGATAGAAAGGGGGCAAGTTCTTTAGCATAATCACTGTAGAATCTTAAGGGTATCTCGTCTGGTCCGGATGCTTTTCCGCTACTAAGTGATAGCAGTTGTTTTTCAATTCCGATATCGTTTATTTCAATATTTTCCATTTTGGCGTCCGTGCGACGGCTGAAGTCAGGGACCGTGTTACGATTTTCCGCAGTGAAACAGTTTCTGAACACTGAATTCAGTATTTCTGCCTTTCTTCGATCGTCCTCTGTTTCGGTGCCATCGTGGTCAACGAGTGACTGAATAGGGGATTTAGATCCGCTTACCGATTTTACATATGACCAAAACTTTTTAGGGTTCTTGTTTAGATTGTTTGCCAATGTTTTATGTTCGAATTCGTTGAATGCTTCTCTCATTGCTCTCTTTACGCTCTTTTTCGCTTCGTTCAGCTTTTCCTTATCAGCTATGATTCGACTACTCTTAAACCTATGATGAAGCTTTCTTTGTTTCCGTAGTACCTTTCGTACATGATTGTTATACCACGGTGGATCTTTCCCCTCGCTTTGGACCTTAGTCGGTACGAACTTTTCTAAGGCGTACTGGACGATGTTTTTGAATTTTTTCCATTTTTGTTCCACATCCTCTTCCTCAGAAATGAACGTTTGATGGTGGTCACTCAGATATTCTGCGATTTGTGCCCTATCACTCTTGTTAAGCAAATATATTTTCCTTCCTTTCTTGGCATTTCTTATTACACTTGTAGTCATTGATGCAACCACTGACTTATGATCACTGATACCCTCTTCTACATTCACGGAGTCGAAAAGTTCCGGTCTATTTGTTGCTATGAGGTCTAAAACGTTAGCTTCACGAGTTGGTTCTCTAACTATCTGCTCGAAGTAATTCTCGGACAAGGCAGTCAGGATAATGTCACAAGAGTCTCTGTCCCTGGCTCCAGTTCTGATTGTGTGACTATCCCATTCTATACCTGGTAGATTGAAGTCTCCCCCTATTACAATAGTATGATCACGAAACTTCTTCACGACGTTCTGCAGGTTCTCTCTGAGGCGCTCAACTACTACGGTTGCTGATGCAGGTGGTCTATAGAAGCATCCGACTATCATATCTGACCCACCTTTGATACTTAGCTTAACCCAGATTATTTCACATTCGCATTCGCTAATAACTTCACTGGATATTATTGAATTCTTTACTGCTATAAATACTCCTCCACCATTGGCGTTTATCCTATCCTTGCGGTATATATTCCATTCTGTGTCTAGGATTTCGTTACTGTTCACTTCCGGTTTTAACCAACTTTCCGTTCCTAATACTATATGCGCACTATTTCCTTCAATAAGAGATACTAATTCAGGAACCTTGCCCTGGATACTCCTGCAGTTTACCAATATTACGTTAACTTTTCCTGTTTTTGGTCTCTGAGGACGGACGTTCTTTATCAACGATGATAATGTCCTCTCTGGTAAGCCGTCAGGTATTTTATCGTTTCGCCCAAGGGGGGGTCCCTCTAACCTAAAAAACCCCCGTGTGCACGCCACACGTACTCTGCTACCCTAGTAGCTGCTTCCGGTGTGTAGTGCACGCCTGACCTGTCTAGGGGGGCCCTACAGTTCTCCACCCAATAACGGAGGTCGATGAATTTGCAACAATTATAGTCGCAGAGTCGTCTGAGCCTCTGGTTTAGACCCTCCACACGGCTCCAAACCAGAGGACCGCGATCGACTCTGGGCACTATGCTGCAGATATTAAGCTCAGCTTGCACTCCGCGTGCGATGCTGGTTGTCTTCACCAAATCAGCCAGCCGCCGGAAGGAACCAAGGATGGCCTCAGAACCCAAGCGGCAGGCGTCATTCGTTCCGACATGTGCTACTATCTGCAGCCGGTCACACCCAGTGCGTTCAATAGCTGCCGGAAGGGCCTCCTCCACATTACGGACGAGACCCCCCGGCAAGCACACCGAGTGCACACTGGCATTCTTCCCCGACCTACCCGCTATTTTCCTGAGGGGCTCCATAACCCGCCTAACGTTGGAGCTCCCTATAACTAATAGGCCCGCCCTCTGTGACTGTCGGGACCTTGCCGGAGAATCGGCCACTGGCCCAACAGGCGAGGCATCCTGTGGTGGCTCGGAAACGATGTCATCACCACTAGGAAGCACCCCGTACCTGTTGGAAAGGGGTAAGGCAGCTGCCACGCGGCCAGATCCCACCTTCGCCTTTCGGCCAGGCACGCGCGAGCCCACCACTGTCCGCCATTCACCCTGGAGTGATGGCTGACCGGTAAGATGCTCACTGCCGGAAGACGCAGCGACATCAGGGGTTCCATGTGATTTCAAGGCCACCGAAGTAGGCATAGGTCTCACCACAGTTGCCCCAACGCCACTACGAGCCGACGCCTGCGCCTCGAGCTCGATGAGCCTAACAGACAAAGCCTCCACCTGCCCCCGAAGAGTGGCCAATTCTCCTTGCGTCCGCTCACAACAACCACAGTCCCTACACATGACTGTTTACCCTACCCTATACGGTGACAAATTCCCAAGATAATCTTCTGATGAGCTACTCTGATAATCAAGAAACACTCACTGAAATACGAGACGCGAAAACTACGCTAGGTTTTCCCAGAAAAACTATTTAAAAGCTAAGCGCAGCAAATAAGTACAAAAACGCTTTATACAAACAGTACTCGCTGCTGCTGGTGCTCTCGCTCTGGCTGTCACAAGACAACTGCTGATTCAAGTGACTAGTGGCTAACGGCCGCGAAACAAACAAAAGACAGTTTTAGGGCGCTTTCTGTTCTAAACGATCAAGAAAACACTAAGAAATCTAACACGAAAACTACGTAAAGTTTTATCAAGAACTGTTAGTTACTATGCAGAGCAGATAAACACAAATAGAATCCCTTCCTTAGTGGAAGGTCGTAAACAAAATGCAAAATAAACGCTTTATACAAACAGTACTCGCTGCTGCTGGTCCTCTCGCTCTGGCTGTCACAAGACAACTGCTGATTCAAGTGACTAGTGGCTAACGGCCGCGAAACAAACAAAAGACGGTTTTAGGGCGCTTTCTGTTCTAAACGATCAAGAAAACACTAAGAAATCTAACACGAAAACTACGTAAAGTTTTATCAAGAACTGTTAGTTACTATGCAGAGCAGATAAACACAAATAGAATCCCTTCCTTAGTGGAAGGTCGTAAACAAAATGCAAAATAAACGCTTTATACAAACAGTACTCGCTGCTGCTGGTCCTCTCGCTCTGGCTGTCACAAGACAACTGCTGATTCAAGTGACTAGTGGCTAACGGCCGCGAAACAAACAAAAGACGGTTTTAGGGCGCTTTCTGTTCTAAACGATCAAGAAAACACTAAGAAATCTAACACGAAAACTACGTAAAGTTTTATCAAGAACTGTTAGTTACTATGCAGAGCAGATAAACACAAATAGAATCCCTTCCTTAGTGGAAGGTCGTAAACAAAATGCAAAATAAACGCTTTATACAAACAGTACTCGCTGCTGCTGGTGCTCTCGCTCTGGCTGTCACAAGACAACTGCTGATTCAAGTGACTAGTGGCTAACGGCCGCGAAACAAACAAAAGACGGTTTTAGGGCGCTTTCTGTTCTAAACGTTCAAGAAAACACTAAGAAATCTAACACGAAAACTACGTAAAGTTTTATCAAGAACTGTTAGTTACTATGCAGAGCAGATAAACACAAATAGAATCCCTTCCTTAGTGGAAGGTCGTAAACAAAATAAACGCTTTATACAAACAGTACTCGCTGCTGCTGGTCCTCTCGCTCTGGCTGTCACAAGACAACTGCTGATTCAAGTGACTAGTGGCTAACGGCCGCGAAACAAACAAAAGACGGTTTTAGGGCGCTTTCTGTTCTAAACGATCAAGAAAACACTAAGAAATCTAACACGAAAACTACGTAAAGTTTTATCAAGAACTGTTAGTTACTATGCAGAGCAGATAAACACAAATAGAATCCCTTCCTTAGTGGAAGGTCGTAAACAAAATGCAAAATAAACGCTTTATACAAACAGTACTCGCTGCTGCTGGTCCTCTCGCTCTGGCTGTCACAAGACAACCATCTCACTGTGTGGGCAAGAAGAAAAGTAATACATATAATCTAGGTTACACAGATAGAAGGTGAAAAGAAAGAAAAAATTTGCATGTGGCTGTAACACATCCTAGTTAAATCTCACTCGATTCGAGTGTCGTCATGAAACTTCATAATAATCAGAAATTAATGTCTGACACATCACAATATATCACTGTCATTAATCTTGCTCACTATAGTTTAAGATTTTCCACTTGGTGTTTGCCCTTGTGGCATGAGGTATGCTGTTGATTACACCCTCAAAATATGTTATATACGCTTTCCACCTGCTATGTTTCCAATTTCGCACCTGGTCATCCGATGCATCGTGCCTTGCGTTCCTATATATCCGTAGCCGCCATGGACGCCTCTGTGACCACCATGGCCACAGAAACCACCGTATTGTCTCCTATCATTATAATTATTCCAATGTCGTCCACCATGTCTATTGTCATGGTTTGAATGGGTATTTGTATTGGTTTCATTGTTCCCTGATACTCTTCTATCATTTTTTCTGCCTCCTGTCCCTTGTGATTCAGACAAGGGGTTTAATTGTGCTAAGACTAATTTCATTGTCTCTACGTCATCTTTAGGGATAGCTAGCAACTTATCCTGAACTCCAGTTGGTAGCTTACTTATGGTCAGAGACACTATTGCTTCTGTCGTCACTGGGTCACCTAAATACAAGTTTCTCTCATAATTATCTTGAAAAAATTTCTTTACTTTCTGGTCTCGCCCTCTCTCAAACCTTCTACCCTGGTATAGACTGTTATGTACTTCATTTTGCTTCCGTCTCGACCAATATGGTTGCAAAAACTACTTTTCAAATTCAGCAAAGGTTGTACACTTATGCCCTATTCTCATACCCCAGGTAAGAGCTTCACCTTCCATTCTTGCTGCAACGAAGCGTACCTTTCTTTGCTCGACCCATAATTCAGGTAACACGCCCTTAAATTGATCTAAGAAATCTTTAGGATGCCATCTCCTATGTGGTTCGAAGTTCTTAAAATTCCCTATGCCAAGGAAGACCTCATCATTTTGTATACCAATTAAGCTACCACCAGCAATGCTTCCATCACATAATAGTGATTTCATTTCACTCTTCACCTGCTGACCGACCTGTTCTTTAGTCTTTCCTACCTCACTGTACACCTCTTCTACTCACCATGCGTAAGCATCCTGGGTTAGCGCAACAGCTGATATCCTGTGTTTACAGTGTTTCACTTCCTCATCTAGTTGTCCAAAACGCTCAACATAAGCCTAGACCTAATTTAAGTAATTTCTTCCTTCACTTCTTTGACGTCTGACTCTACCTTTTCAAAACGTTTAGTATTGCCTGCAACATTCTCCTCTACCGGAACAGTAAGTTCACCTATCCTCTGATGACTTGACTCATCCAGTTTCCTTAGAGCCTCATTAGTCTCGTCGATTTTTTTAATGACTTGTTCGTTTATGTGTTCTACCAATCGCTTAATATCTTGCCTTAATTGTTTTCTTGAAATGATAATTTCTTGTTGTCTACTGATCGCCTAATATATTCTTTTTGGCACATAATATATTCCCTCTGATGCATAATATCTTCCCTCTGGCTCTTAATGTCTTCCTCTATTTGTTTGTTACTATTCAATAATATTTTGAGCATGTCAACGATAGACAGGTGAGGCCAAAGTATACAATCATGTCGTTTGGGCGTCTCCATGATTGGTGACGACACTGCATTAGGACTTCCCATCTCTGCTCTACTGTCACGTATACCGGAATCCTTCGACATTTCACTACTACTTGCTTCTGTTTTCGTCTCCATCTGATTACTTTCACCTAAAGACATTGCTTTCACATCCCTCTCTACTGCAGTTGCACCAAGCTTATTACTTGCCATACTGAACCACCGTAAAGTCACCCAAGCAAAAAATAAACAAATCACAGTAACACTTGTAGCATAGTATCGATAGCAATATCCACAACCAAACTACAACGCCGTACACATTCAACGCTGTAATTCGTGCTCAGAAACACACATAACAAACAAGATCACGTAAGAGAAAAAAAAAAAGGAATTAAATATAAGCTAATGTAAATGTAGTTCTGCAATTGTATTAACTGTTATTAAAAATTATACCACTAAGTAAGCAGGATCTGAGAGTGACATTTACTTTACAATACGGTCGGCAAGTAAGCAATGTCTCGAAATTCTGGTTATAAAAAAGAATTTAAAACTGTCACTGTTTGTAATTACGTAATTATAGAATGCAATCTGCACTGCCAGTTAATTACTCTCGTTGCTTGAGTTGCGTGAGGTAACGTCGTGATGCGCGACTTACTTAGCGTCGTCTACTGGCTCCGTAGCTGCGGCTGTTGCGTAGCGCCGACTCAGTTGACGCCGTCCAGCTGTCAGCACTGCACCCTCTCTGCAAAGCGTGCTAATATTTGCGGCGTCGCTCCTAGGCGCCGCTCACGTCGTACACGGTGACGGCTGCCAAAAAGTTTTCACTTTTGCTCATAGGAGCCACTAGCGTCGTCGTCGGTAATGGCTGCCAAATAACTGTTCCCATTCGCACATAGATGTCGCTAGCGACGTCAAAAGTGCACCACCGTGGAGTATGTTTACTTCGTAGCACTAGTTCTTTGCTCTGTCATGGATCGGACGAGTATATACACTGTGTCACAAGTACTTTGACGTACACATCCCAGAGCTCGCGTAACGTCACTCAATAATATAAACTAACAATCAGAGTTTGTACATAAATGGTTGGCTCTCCTAATAAATTATACGGCACTTCTTATCCGAAAATTGCAAGTCGTGAATACACGATGCCATGTAACACGCCCGAGAGTACGAATGGGTGGGGGGGGGGGGTACCTTATACTGACTTCACGTTTCGTGACCGTGCGCCCTGTCAACACCACGTACCTGATAATCCCGCGGCGGTCGTATTGTTCTGCTCCACAGTGCTGCTGGCTTGCCTGAAATTATTTATTGAAATATGCAAGCGGGTTTAGGGGAGCCACTCAACGTTAAAACACAACACCGTCCTATGTCTGGTATGAACATCTATATTCTGAGACGATATGGAAACCACAGGTTGCACTGATTACACTCTAAATCGTAAATGTTTATCCCAATTAACAATCTTGATGATTAACAGTCCAAAATACCATTCGGACGAGCGTACGCGTAACCGACACGACGCGGATGATAGTTGATGATGCGGAAGTCGAATGATCGAACGACAGTTCTTACACTTGTCACACATAGAGATGTCTGGTAATAGTCCTCTTTCTCACTAGTAATGATGTAACACTGTTCGTAAAGTTAATTTTTCACTTCTCAGTTCTCAGTTGCACGAGCGTGCGCGTAACCGTCGCGGCGCGGCTGATGGTTGATAATGCGGAAACGCGATGATCGAACACACGTCCTCACGCTCGCTACAAGACACTCGCACTTGTTTGTACTCTTTTGTGGTAACAAAATTTTGCTGGTTCGCTTCAGTTCATTCTGAGAGACCGAACACGGCGCGGATGATTGATACTGTACGGTACGACACACAACGAGAGGATACACAAATACGTTATCAGCAGCACCGCCCATTTTAAATTACTTCTTGACGCACATTCCTCTGAATCATTTACTTATTTTATTACTTTACTGTAGTAACACCTGTAGCAACATTTCAGCTTCCACACTAACAATGCATCTCACATGCAGAGCTACACACTACACAATATAACAGTTCCATGTCCCGCGCTCGACTCGACAGACGTGGCTGCCCCCAAAGATACTCCACAACTAAGCCAGCGATATGACAATACGATTACACAGCATCCATCGAAGTATCATATTTTGTTCTAGATGAAGGCGATTGATCTGTGTTTAGCTAGCCATACCCTAAACAATGCTACCGTACAGAATTTTTAAAAAGGCTGTAGCTTATACATTCGTAATTTCACTGTGGTGCTTAGGTCTGAGCTTTTCAAAAAGGAGAAAGTTTCTTATCCATTCCAATGGCTTTGTCTCTAGCCATACCCCAAACACAGCTGCCGTACAGCATTTTTGAAAGGACTGTTCCTTTATAGAGTCGTAATTTGGCTGTGGTGCTTGGGTCTGAGCTTTTAAAAAAGTAGAAGAGTTTTCTATCCATTCTAATGACTTTGTTTCTAAAATATTTTATATGCATAAGGAGGAAGAATTGTTTGTGTAGGGTAGCCCCTAAGTAGGTCGCCTTAGTACCCCGTGAAATGTCTTGTCCATTCAGTCTCAGTGCAATAGGCATCTGCGGGTGTTTTTTACTGAAGTAAACGGCAGTCGTCTTGGTCGAGTTTAACTGTACTTTGTTGATCTTGCACCCTGTCGCTGTAGCGTCGAGTTGTTGGAAATTTGTAAATTTGTGGTAAGGTCTTATGGGACCAAACTGCTGAGGTCATAGGTCCCTAAGCTTACACACTACTTAATGTAACTTACGCTAAGGACGACACACACATCCATACGGTGCCTCTACCCCACGCGGCTCGAGTTATTCTAGCAGTCATCTGATATTGACCCGGATGTGTCTTCTGCTGGTAAAGCAGGCCGTATCCTGAGCAAACTGTGCTATTTGCACTCCAACGGCTGTTGGTATCTCGTTGACGTAATTAATGAATAATAGGAGTGAGAGAACCGATTCTTGGGGTAGGCCCGCTCTTGCCGGGTGGCAGTCAGATGGTTGGCCTCGGATTGTTAAGATCATTTTTCTGACTTCCAGCTAATTGACAATGAGTTTGCTGTAACAAGTTGGTACTGGCGTTTGTTGTTCCAGTTCCCGGTTCAGGTGTTCTCTCCAAACCGTGTCCTATGATTCTCCTATGTCTAGAAAATTGTAGCGGAGGCACTGGTTGTGTTAAGGTTCTTTGTAACATGTTCTGCTAGTCGTAATAATTGCAGCTCCACCGACAGTTTCCCTTGGAAACTGTATTGTTCTGCCCCAACTGTAGCATCAGGCACTAGACATTCAAGGAAACGGGTGTAGATAACGCTTTACAAGATTTTACTCATCCCGCTGAACAGATGCTAACAGGTCTGTAATTTTAGCTATTGTTACATCCAGCCCTGGCTTTGGGTTAGGCAACCGCTGTAAATCCCGTTTAACAGAACTAGAAATTATATTAGCAAGTTCCTGAAGTGGAGGTTGCTTATTCTGTCAGTGCCTGGTGCCTTACTCGCGTGGAGTTTCTTCTTTACCATTCCTACCTCTGTTGGTGCAGGGAGGCTTGGTTGCGATGTATCGTCTTTTGTCATAGTCCACTTCACAAGTTGGTTGGTGGTATATTCGTACTCGTTCTCGGCTACGTTTAATGGTTCCCTCAGTAATGTTGTCTGCTGTTCGAAGGATGTAGCAAATGTTTCGGCTTTTGTCAGTGGGTCTACGGTTAGTACCTGCGGGGGTTTGGATAGATTTCACAGGAGTTGAGTCGGTTAGTATAATTTTAACTCGTTTCATTTCATCTTTCTTCTGGAGTAGGAAGGTGAACATCTTGTCTTCCAACAGAGGACAATTTGGATGTAGGTTGCAGTAGGTACTGGGAGATGAAGAAGCTTGCACAGGATAGAGTAGCATGGAGAGCTGCATCAAACCAGTCTCAGGACTGAAGACCACAACAACAACAACATTACTGTAGAAAAATAAGTGACATTCTGGTAATATTTTTTTTTCTGAAGTGGTCTCACGCGTTCGTTTTTCTAAAATGTTATATTAAAATTAATAATTTTCGTCAGTAGTAAAATTTCAAAAACCGCTTCTATGCACTATTTTTCGAAAGCGAACTAGTGATATCACTCTAGAGAAAAATATTACCAGAATGACACTGCTTTTCATTCAGTAACAACGAATGTAAATAATTTGTGAAAGTCCATTACGCAAAAAGTTTAATAAGAATTGACTTGCACGTAACGCTGTGATCATATGGCAGCAGCTCCCTCTGGCGATAGCTTTATCTCTGCAAAATGCCAGCTCTTACCCATGCTCTTTGGTTGAGGCGTGCTTCCCACAATATGTGACAGTTAAGCGTATGTATGAGTGCGGAAAAGTACACAGTGTGCTCTTACATGAATGTACAAGAACTGGTAAATTACCTGTTAGGATTTTTGCCTGCACGATGTATTTTAAAAGTTGTGCTTGTAAGCAGATTCATATGTGTAAGACTACGTATGTTGCTCACTAACGTGTCTTACATGTTTATTGTACTTGTATTAACTATTTGTTGTACATCTGGTGTCGTACTGGAGACATCTGGAAGTGGCTTAACCCCGAAACTGACCAGTAATGTAATTTATATGCTTGATATGTTAAGGGAAAAAAACTGACAGCCTACGATGGTTTAGACGATAAACTGAACAAGAAGAAATTTTGTCATTATTTGTTCAAATTCACCTATCTTTCGGTGGAATTTATGCCATCCCCCAAATAATTTTTTAATTTTGCTATAATGATAATATTCTTTTCTATCACTTGAAACAATGACTACGTACATTTTTTAAATGGATTTGTACATCTTTATAACGGCATTTGAGAGCTCTTAAGCCAGCGAGTGCTTCAACACAACGCTTATTAATGTTGGCATTGAAACTATTCGCAAAAAAAGAAAATTGCATTGAGAGCAAGGCGTCTAGAATGTCGTATTTTATTGTGAATACCACCAAACGGGCTGTCATGCATTGGTTCTTCATTACGTATCCTTTTTTTTTTTGTGATACGTCTGCTTTGATTCGGCCCGCCACGATTTCCTTTCCTGTGCCAACCTCTTCATATAGAGAGTAGCACTTGGAACCTACGTCCTCAGTTATTTGCTGGATGTATTCCAATCTCTGTCTTCCTCAACATTTTTTGCTCTAACAGCTCCCTCAGTACCATGGAAGTCATTCCATGATGTCTTAATTGATGTCCTATCACCCTGTCCCTTCTCCTTATCAGTGTTTCCCACATATTCCTTTCCTCTCCGAGTCTGCACCGAACGTCCTGATTCCTTATTTTATAAGTCCACCTAATTTTCAACATTCGTCTGTAGCACCCAAACTCAGATACTTCGATACTGTTCTGTTGTGGTTTTCCCATAGTCCATGTTTCTCTACCATACAATGCTGTCCTCCAAACGTAGATTCCCAGAAATTTCTTCCTCAAATTAAGGCCTATTTTTCATACCAGTAGACTTTTCTTTTCCAGGAATGCACTTTTTGCCAGTGCTAGTCTGCTTTTGATGTCCTCCTTGCTCCGTCCGTCATTGGTTATTTTGCTGCATAGGTAGTAGAATTCCGTAACTTCATCTACTTCCAGACCATATACCCTCATGTTAAGCTTCTAGCTATTCTTATTTCTGCTACTTCTCATTACTTTTGTCTTTCTTCAATTTACTCCTAATCAGTATTCTGTAGGGCTATTTGCTAGAGTGATTGGAGCAATTCTCTAGTGCTGCTGTAATAGCGAAAGGCCGGCCAGTGTGGTCGAGCGGTTCTAGGCGCTCCAGTCTGGAACCGCGTGACCGCTACGGTCGCAGGTGAATCCTGCCTCGGGCATGGATGTGTGTGACGTCCTTAGGTTAGTTAGGTTTAAGTAATTCTAGGAGACTGATGACCTCAGATGTTAAGTCCCATAGAGCTCAGAGCCATTTTTTTTAAATAGCGAAAATATCCTCTCTACATCCGGCGGTTTTTGACGGAAGTGGGTAAAGCTACTGTCTTGTGGTTGATGAGTGGCAACTACCTCTCCCGTGCTTCACAGCCAGAGGAAATAGTCTGGATTTTCGCACTAGTTTTTGAACTTTGCACCAGCAGGAAGAGGGAGGTAGACTGCGCTCCTATTCTGTGCACCCGTATTCTGTGTTGGGGATCTTGGATTGTGATCTCATAATTAGGCAGCATGAGTATTCCAAAGATGATATGCAAATTGAATTTATATAAATAATGAATGTATTATTATAATGCCCTCTACAATGAAATGTAATTAGCATTTTAATTTACTGCCAAAATTCAATTAACCACGATAATCTGAATTTCCCGCCATTTTTGCTGTGTGGGAGGAGGGGAGGTCATTTCCCAGAGGAGTGATGGTGGGGAAGGTAACTTGTGCCGGCTGGGGAAAATCCATAACGTCATCAGAGGACTAACTGATCCATTTGTTAATTTACATATTTTAAATGAGATATAAAGTGGCACAGAAACACCTTTACCCTAGTACTGGAATACAGTAAAGTGAATAAAATCTTCTCGGCTTCCGAGTCGAGCAAGATTCTCGAGCTTTCGATGGTCATCCCCGCCGCCATCGCCATGAGTAAAACCATTGGCTGCAGGGGTTGGGCCACTATCACTGATCCCCACATTCCGGGGCTGGCATAGTTTTCTGTTTATGTAGCCACGATTGCAGCCTTCGTAACCAGTCAGAGAAGGCCGAAACGAGGTGCGCACGACGGAGAATGCTTGACGCTTGCAGGGAGGTGGGCGCTGCAGTTTCAGATGTGGCGCCAGGCTCCCGCTCCAGCTGACGTCACCCTGCCCTGTGGTGTGCCGGAGCTGGGGTGAGCGACCTGCCCGACCAGCTTCCAGGCAGGCGTCGCTCCAGCCCTCTCCCACTAGTGCCAGAGGCCGCTGTCGTGGCTGTAGAAGTGGAGGAACAGTGCCAGCCCCGGCAGTCAGCGGTTTTACTCCTGAAGACGATGGCGGAAATTTCCATCAAAAACTCGAGCTTTTATTCAAACTGGTGCGGCTTCAAAGTCGAGAAAATTTCATTGAGTCATGCCGGTACGAAAGACTCTGAGGACTATAAAGTGCTACAGACATATAGTTCTCAAGGGATCTCGGGTACAAGATTAAACTAATTACGACACGCACTGGAGCAGTGACCCTTTCATTCTCCTTGTGCTCCATTTCCGAATGTGTTGTTGTGGTGGTCTTCAGTCCTGAGACTGGTTTGATGCAGCTCTCCATGCTACCCTATCCTGTGCAAGTTTCTTCATCTCCCAGTACCTACTGCAACCTACATCCTTCTGCATCTGCTTAGTGTATTCATATCTTGGTCTCCCTCTGCGATTTTTACCCTCCACGCTGCCCTCCAATGCTAAATTTGTGATCCCTTGATGCCTCAGAACATGTCTTACCAACCGGTCCCTTCTTCTAGTCAAGTTGTGCCACAAACTCCTCTTCTCCCCAATTCTATTCAATACCTCCTCATTAGTTAATGTAACTGGAAGAAAACCCAGTGCATGGTACCATGGAAAGTATCCCGTGCCATACGCCTCACAGTGATTTATAAAAAAGTTGATGTACATTGGATGCATTCGATTCGCCGTGGCACCAGAACCGCCCTCCATTCAACCCACCAGCCGTCTTCAGCTCATCTGCTCACGGGCGCGTACTTGACTGACGCCGCCGCTGCCCGTGTCCACAGAGACGCTCCGCATGTACACGCCGCTGGCCTCGCTGGACCGCACGTGCGTGCGCCCCTACAGGCTGCCGGCCGCAGGGGGCTGCCCGGGCCTCGAACTGCGGCCCGGGGACGGCGTCTGGATGCCGGTGCTCGGCATCCACTACGACCCCGAGTACTTCCCAGACCCGGAACGTTTCGACCCGGAGCGCTTCAGCCCGGAGAGGAAGCATCTCATCAAGCCGTTCACCTACTTCCCGTTCGGGTCAGGACCTCGCATTTGCATTGGTAAGCAGCGTCGTAACGTCTCACATCTTTTAAAACTTCCAAAGTTTAGCTACCCAAACTGAAGAACGTATTTCTAATACTATATTGTTTCGTGTTAATACGATGTATTTAAGAAATTCTTTCACAGATTTACTAAACGTACTGTTTGTGAAAACGCAACATCAGCAGAATACATGTGACTGAAATGAACGGTTCACCACACATTAGTCAGAGGAAAATTCAGACATGATTAGAATTCTCGAAGTGTATTTGTTCTCTCAAAGATCAGTATGCTGTAAGGCCTCTGCTTACTACAGTCAGAACCTCGAAGAGCTGTGGCGAGGAATCGGCCTGGAGGTAAGCCTTGGGAACTCTATTTATGTTGAAATCCATAGGACTCCCATGCGCAGCGGCCATTGGATATACAAATGGAAGAATGCAGTGGTCAGTCGTGAATAACCTGAATTTATTGCAGATCGATCTCGACTGTAGAATAGCCATCTTCAGTGCTAGAGCAACAACAAGAAGTAAGATACAAGCATACACAGGGCACTGTAACGCAGTAAAAATACCAGCGAGGAAAATATGTCCGTACGTCACTAAACGTGGTCACATCAAACTTGTGCTTCAACACAACAACTCACATATTTAACACATAGTCACACACATACTGACAAAAAGAAGCAGAGTATCTTACAGAATACCAGCATGAATTGAAGTTATTGTTTACAGGCTACTGAAAAACCACAGGTTTGGTTACCTAGATGAAGAGGCTTCTTTATGAGAGCACATAGTCAAGCTAAATTGTATTTTTGTAAAAGTATCAAGACAGGTACATCTCATTAGTTCGAAATTGGTACACATAGATGTAGCACATATTGCTAATATTAGAAGATACCAAATAATTTATGAAAAGTAAATTAACAGTGTTAACACGAATTCCCCCCCCCCCACCCCAATTCCCCCATGACCTTGCCGTTGGTGGGGAGGCTTGCGTGCCTCAGCGATACAGATAGCCGTAACGTAGGTACAACCACAACGGAGGAGTATCTGTTGAGAGGCCAGACAAACGTGTGGTTCCTGAAGAGGGGAAGCAGCCTTTTCAGTAATTGCAGGGGCGACAGTCTGGATGATTACCTCATCTGGCCTTGTAACACTAGCCCAAACGGCCTTGTTGTGCTGGTACTGCGAACGGCTGAAAGCAAGGGGAAACAACAGCCCTAATTTTTCCCGAGGGCATGCAGCTTTACTGTATGCCTAAATGATGATAGCGTCCTCTTGTATAAAATATTCCGGAGGTAAAATAGTCCCCCATTCGGATCTCCGGGCGGGGACTACTGAAGATGGTTCAAATGGCTCTGAGCACTGTGGGACTATGGGACTGAGGTCATCAGTTCCCTAGAACTTAGAACTACTTGAACCTAACTAACCTAAGGACATCACACACATCCATGCCCAAGGCAGGATTCGAAACTGCAACCGTAGCAGTCGCGCTGTTCCAGACTGAAGCGCCTAGAACCGCTCGGCCACACTGGTCGGCGTTTAATACCTCACGGCTGCAAAGTACTAACGCGAATTCTTTACAGACGAATGGAAAAACTGGTAGAACCCGACCTCGGGGAAGATCAGTTTGGATTCCGTACAAAAATCGGAACACGTGAAGCAATACTGACCCTACGACTTACCTTAGAAGCTAGATTAAGGAAAGGCAAACCTACGTTTCTAGCATTTGTAGACTTAGAGAAAGCTTTTGACAATGTTGACTGGAATACTCTCTTTCAAATTCTGAACGTGGCAGGGGTGAAATACAGGGAGCGAAAGGCTATTTACAATTTGTACAGAAACCAGATGGCAGTTGTAAGAGTCGAGGGACATGAAAGGGAAGCAGTGGTTGGGAAGGGAGTGAGACAGGGTTGTAGCCTCTCGTTGATGTTGTTCAATCTGTACATTGAGCAAGCAGTAAAGGAAATAAAAGAAAAATTCGGAGTAGGTATTTAAATCCATGGAGAAGAAATAAAAACTTTGAGGTTCGCCGATGACATTGTAATTCTGTCAGAGACAGCAAAGGACTTGGAAGACCAGTTGAACGGAATGGATAGTGTCTTGAAAGAAGGATATAAGATGAACATCAACAAAAGCAAGCCAAGGATAATGGAATGTAGTCGAGTTGACTCGGGTGATGCTGAGGGAATTAGATTAGGAAATGAGACATTTAAAGTAGTAAAGGAGTTTTTCTATTTCGGGAGCAAAATAACTGATGTTTTCGAAGTAGAGAGGATATAAAATGTAGACTGGCAATGGGAAGGAAAGTGTTTCTGAATAAGAGAAATTTGTTAACATCGAATATAGATTTAAGTGTCTGGAAGTCGTCTCTGAAAGTATTTGTGTGGAGTGTAGCCATGTACGCCCGCATCTCGTGGTCGTGCGGTAGCGTTCTCGCTTCCCACGCCCGGGTTGCCGGGTTCGATTCCCGTCGGGGTCAGGGATTTTCTCTGCCTCGTGATGGCTGGGTGTTGTGTGCTGTCCTTAGGTTAGTTAGGTTTAAGTAGTTCTAAGTTCTAGGGGACTGATGACCATAGATGTTCAGTCCCATAGTGCTCAGAGCCATTTGAACCATTTTTGTAGCCATGTACGGAAGTGAAACATGGACGATAAATAGTTTGGACAAGAAGAGAATAAAAGCTTTCGAAATGTGGTGCTACAAAAGAATGCTGAAGATTAGATGGGTAGATCACATAACTAATGAGGAGGTATTGAATAGGATTGGGGAGAAGTTTGTGGCACAACTTGACTAGAAGAAGGGATCGGTTGGTAGGACATGTTCTGAGGCATAAAGGGATCACCAATTTAGTATTGGAGGGCAGCGTGGAGGGTAAAAATCATAGAGGGAGACCTAGAGATGAATACACTGAGCAGATGTGGAAGGATGAAGGCTGCAGTGGGTACTGGGAGATGAAGAAGCTTGCACAGGATAGAGTAGCATGGAGTGCTGCATCAAACCAGTCTCAGGACTGAAGACCACAACAACAACAACACGAATTCAGTACATCGAAAAACCAAAAACTGCTCTGAGCACTATGGGACTTAACATCTATGGTCATCAGTCCCCTAGAACTTAGAACTACTTAAACCTAACGAACCTAAGGACATCACACAACACCCAGTCATCACGAGGCAGAGAAAATCCCTGACCCCGCCGGGAATCGAACCCGGGAACCCGGCCGTGGGAAGCGAGAACGCTACCGCACGACCACGAGCTGCGGACATCGAAAAACCGGTTACAAACATGTAGATAGTGCCATCTATGAATGGCGAGAGGATACAATGCATACAACGGCATAATTTTTTTAAAAAAGATAGGTCATAAGAAATTTAATGGAATAACAACTTTATTTAAAACATAAAACCGTGACACAGAAAAGGAAAGGGATGCGAGAAACACGACCATCTATAGAGGAGTTAAGAAGACGACTATATGTGATATATCTGTCATTAACCTGGTGGTAGTTAAAAATGTCCTCTTGTCTAAAAACCGTCTGTTAGATAGGGTCAGGTGTCACAGCCTATAATGTGTGCGGTATTTGAGCAGATTTGCCCCTACTTTATAATACAGGTCTTTACATGTTCGTTTGAATGCATTTCTTATAGACTCTAGATTATCATGTATTCCTTTTTAAATTTATGTCAAGATGGGGTAGGAAACATTTACGCTTTTAAGTGCTTATTGTAAAGTTTTACATTTAGCTTTGTAAAAATGTTATTTGAGAGTTTGTCATTTTTGATGCTGCTTGTTTGTCAGTGTCATCTCTTAGTATTTGTAAGTTCAGGCTAACTTATAAACGTTTTGTGATTCCTCTGTAGATGACCACGTTTTATGTTTTACACAAAACTATCGTTTTATTAAATTTCATTGTATTTCATTGTATTTGTTCAATATTGCGTCCATGGTTTTCTAAATTTTATGTTTTTATATGAAAATGTATGCTCTCGCCATCCACAGATGACACTTAGTACACTTTTTTAACTGGTTTTAGAATGTATTGACATAGTTATGTCTATATCTGTATTTAGACTGTTCATTTAATTTTTATAAATTATTTGGTAGCTTCTATTATTAACAGTTATGTTATGTCTATATCTATGCCACTCACTTATCTTGATGTTTTTACAAAAATATTATTTAACTTGACTATTTACCCACATAGATGGTGCTATTGGTCAAATTGGCAAAACCATTGGTGCTACAATAGTCTGTAAACAACAACTTCACTTATAAGTTCATATTCTGCAAAATGTGCTGCTTCTTTTTCTCAGTATGCTTATACATGTGACTATGCATTCGAATCTGAAAGATATACGTGCTTGAGCACAAGTTTGATGTAACCATACTGGGTGATGAGTGGCACACATTTTTCCCCTTGGTATTTTTACTGCATTACACTATCTTGTAAAATCTTGTATCTTATTTGTTTCTGTTACCTCTAGCACTAATTATGGCTTTTCTATAGTCGTAATCGATCTCCAATAAATTCAGATCATTCACCACTGATTGCTGTATTCTTCCATCTGGATATCCTTCTCCACGTGGTTGTTAAGTACGTCAGTGGAGAATCAGCAGTGTTGACTGGAGGACCATGGAGAGCAAGTGGCCCTTCAATCTTGATTTACCCTACAGTCTTGATCCAAACATGTTCAAAAGGCGGCGTGTCAGATGAATGTGGAGGGCATTGAGGAAGTGGTACAACTCGTTCTTCGAAAGAAATCTTGCTGGTCGTTCTCCTCAAGTGGCTATCGTACTGCTGAAGAGTGTAGAGTTGCTTGAAGGAAGAGATAGTTTGCAGTCACATATATTGTGCACGTAAGAAGGCGTATGGTGGGTCAATGTGCAGTAGAAATATATCATATGATTCTCCAGCCAGTAGAGTCATTCAAATGTGTCTGTCAGTCGTGTGTACTTTGGGGTGAGCATGGTACATTTGACATAGGTTTTCGTGTTAGTTTTCTTATGATGAGTGTTCTTTATGGATGGCATAAAACAAACATGCTAAATATTGCATTTTTATTTCTTTGATGTGGAAAAAGATGTCAAAAATGTGTAAGGTTATTTCGGTTTATCAGAAATAAGAGGATCCACAAACGAATCTTGTTTTACACCATTCTTTCAAATTCTGAGTGAGTATTGCTATGTGATTGACACGGAGCTGAAACACTTTGCATTATGTCATTTTGATAAGATAAAAACCATGAATCTGCTATGCCTAATATTCTTTGAACCGAATATCTTAACTTTTACCTAAGCGTATCATGGATGACACAATCTAAAGCCTTAGCCAAGTCATAAAGTACTCCCAATGGTAATTATTTCTGATTTATTGATTATAGTGTATCACTGATCAGGAAATCTCAGCATCATGGAAATGACATGGAAGGACTGGGCACCGTTAACTATCGTCATTAATCCTTTTGACAACAGACATTAACACTGTTGTCCGAAATAAAAGCAACAAACGAAAATTTTGCAAGGTTGGTTTTACAAACAGATGATAGTGAAGTAGAAAAAATGTAAAGAGTACAAAACGTGAACAACTGCAACGTGCATAACGGTAGACTAAAATGTTCTTCATGTTTCCAACTTTGCACACACATTCTGACAACTGGTTAATGTTCTCCCTTTTGGCAGCAATACAGGCCTGACAACAATGGGACATGTTGTGAACAATACCACCAGTCCCATGTTGAGGCAATAACTCCCATTCTTCCTGCAGAGCTGCTCGCAAATCTTGGACGGTGGTTGGTGAATGCTGACGTGATGCAGCCCGTCTCCCTAGTGCATCCCAGGCAGGTTCTATGGGACTGAAGTTGGGAGAGCGAGCAGAACACGCCATTCGTGCAATGTCTTCCATTTCCAGGGAAAAGTCAACCACCACCATTATTGTCCATCGTTACGAAGTCTGGCGTACTGCACTTCGCAACGACCGCACATGACATCCCAAGATGTCTTCGCGATACCTGTCAGCAGTTAAACCTTCCCGATGCACCCAGACAATTTCATGAATAGGTATTTGAGTGGTCGAGTGGTCCCTGCCCACACCATTAGGGATACTCCTCGATATCAGGTTCTTTCCTCAATGTTGGGTTGCGAAATCCTGTTCCACGTTCCCTCCAGATGTGAATCCGTGACCGTCCAAGTAGCATGTCGACGACTCCACTCTATACGTTCCCTTCTCTGAAGGAGCGTCAGAGGTACACATACAGCAAGTCTCCGACAATACAGGCCACTCTCTAGAAGCCTTCTGCACACCGTCTGTCTCGACACAACACATCCTGTGGATGCCTCGAGGTCAGATGCCAGGTGCTGCGTAGTGCCGAGGCGGTACCGCCGTGCCCTTACAACCAAATAATGGTCCTCTCTTTCGTATGTCACATATGGTCGGCCCCACCCTGGTCTTCGGGATACGGTTCAATCTCCATAAACTGTCGCCATATAGGAGATGCAACAAAACGACTCACATTAAACCATCGGGCCACAACAATCTGCACTGCTTCCATTCTTCCTCAGGCCCTCCACCGCATAGAGTGTGGTAGGCATCACCTCTGTGCCGTACTGCACCGTCTACGACTGTGCACGCGGCGGCTGTGGACGTGGGGCTACACGGCAAACTGTGTCCCCTCTGACAGATGCCCTGTCGTCATCGATGGCGTGGTTGTTCGGTGGCCGGAATGCCGTCTGCCGTGCAGAACACCGTTGTACGGACTTCTGTTGACGACAGGACGGGCAAAAATCGGTTTCTTACTTTAAGTTTGGATACCACTGTATTTTTCAAATTAACAACAGGTCCTCTTTAAGAAAAACAGGTAAGGAAATCAAAAGTTAATTTGCCTTGTTAAATTTATACACTTGAAACCGTTAAAATGGTGAATAATACAATTGCCCTTTTCAAGTCTTTAAACAAAATGCAAGAAAAATAAGGCTAACAATATTGTCCTTTGAAACGTTTACATTAAAAGAAAATTAAATAAACCAGCAAACAATTGAAACCGAGCTCTAGATAGATTTCTGCAAGCGATCTCAAAACGAAGACGTTAGGCAGGCCTCCAAAAGACAGATGTTAACTAGTCGACAAGACGTAACAGATCGCCTTTACGCATTATCCAAAGTGTTTACTGCAAATAATTTAAAACAAAATTTAAAGTGAGGCTACAATATGTGTTAAACACAACAATAAATATAAAGGGAAAATTCCATGTGCTAAGCCAGTTAATCAGATAAAGGGCCTTTGGCAGACAGCAAAATTTCATTTACGGTGCAAGTCAGATAAACATAAGGTACTCAACTCGAGCACAGACTGTCAGGCGACGCGACCGCGAACAAATAGCAAGCCACCAAGAAGCCACATAGTCGGAATACTCTCCTGGCAACTTAGTTAGTACTGTCAACAAACAAAGAACACAAATGTCTCCCAGAATCATACTACAAATGAAAGTTACTGTTTGACATGGATTCCACTTATAGAACCTCTACAATAAGGTCATACGCCCTAGTAAATAACCCTCGCTAATCGTGTAAGACGTAAAAGAGAACTACTCCAATGGAGCCGTAAATTCTTCCAGGAAAGAGTATAAATAAGGACTCTCTAAGGTCTTACTATTTGTTTGGTGTCATAACACACAAAACTTAAAGGGCTGGACAGTACTAATACCAGAGAGCACACCAGCTCCTAAAACATAGTGAAAACAAATATTAAAATTCAGAAACAATTTGTTCTCTCAGATAAAACAATTTCAAAACAAACGTGAAATTTTAAAAATCTACATAATTCATAGGTCCCTGACATAATTATGCGTGGTAACTGGGCACATAAAAATTGCCATAACAACATCAACAATTTTAGAAGGAATCCTGCCCATCAGACTAACATAAGTCACTTCAAAGACACACAGAGTAGACAAAATCTAGTCAGTTTATCCTAGAATCCCATAGAGTGAAATAAAAAAAAGCCATGTGTAACGACTCAGTGAATATAAACAAGAACGTCTGCGAAACAGCTCGCAGAGCGGTAAATCGGTGCCCAGAGCCCAAGAACCAGATACGCACGATATAGGAGAAACAAATCCTTTGCCTTCGACCCAGTCCTGGAAAAAAAGAGTGAGCGACGATCTGGAAAAGACGTCTTGCCGATCCGCGCCGCGTGTCCGTTGCTCCAAACAGTGCCGCTCGACCCAGCTCCACACTGCGCGAAGTCTACACGCAAACTGCCTACACTGAGCTGCTGCAAGGAGTTTCTCGACGCGCCTCTAGCGGTCGCTTCTGAAGCCTATCTGGGGCAGAGATAACCGCACAATAGTAATACGCGCCACCTGGTGAGAGGCTAGCTATAAGTTATCGATAGCCGCCACGGCTCATTCAGCTGTCAATGTTGGCAGTACTTTTTGAAGTCCAAACTGTTCGGTACTGAGCATGTTTCCTTGTACTAAGTGTCTGTTATGTTTATTGTACATTATATTCTCGAAAGTTTTTGAAAATACTGGTAGTAATGAGATGAGTCGGTAATTCTGTACCAACTTTTTGTCTCCTTTTCTGTGAAATAGCTTGAAAACAGCATTTTTATATGTCTCTATGAAATATGGTTGTGGAAAGATTGATTACGCAAGTAACTGCTGAACCACAGCTTAACTACATTTCATTGTTTTGCTAGTGATGTCTTCATTTATTTTTAATGCAGCTGATAACACTGAAATCTTCTTTCAGAGATACTGAATGAAGCTGAATTTTTTCAAGTTTGTTTTGGAAGGTTTTTCTTAGGAACTATAGGCTGTCTCCTGAAGAAGGGTTCAAACCTAAATTATCTGCTACTGACAGAAAAAGTTATTGAATGTTTCTATAACGTTAGGGTTATTTGTGATCAGTTCATTACATACCTTTAAAGAAATGTCTTCGTTTTGTTGATTTGTGTCTATTGTCTCATCTTTTACTTTGTTCCAGATAGTTTTTTTTTTTTTTGTTGTGGCAGGAGTAGTTTTTTTTTTCTTGAAAGTGCGAAGAGCACACACATTTTGATTCTTTGATGACTTTGCTTAGAATTTTAAAGTACGCTTTGTAAAGAGATTTTATCTTGATGTCATATGTTTTCCTTGATCGCAAGTAGAGTCTTCTTTTCTTTAGGCATAATATTCACGCGCCTTTTGTAATCGAGGCTTTCGTTGCATTTAATCTTGTTCCACCAGTTAATTTCTAAGGAAAACAGTTTTCATAGTGCCCTATAACTATGCTACGGAATACACGATAGTTTCCATTTCCATCAGGTGTGTTGTGCACATGTTCCCCTGAAATTTCGCAGATCCTTCCTGAATTGCTCAAATCCTTTCTCTTTTGTTACGTTATCGAGTGACGGCTTCTTAATATATAACTTTTTGTAGAGTGGTCACAAACAGAAACGGTGGACTTGATATTGCCTACCCGCTGTATGACCAGTTCTCAGGGCAAGCAACAGCTGGAGTATGAGGCGTGGGTCAGGAAGGCCAGAGGTGACTCGGCTGAGTATTTGACCGTCCCTCTCTGCGAATAATGCCGTCCTACTTGCACACAACTGTAGTCAGCGTGCAGTATGAACAGGACCGTCTCTGCAGTTCCAAAGGGGAGGCTGGATCGTGCGGTCTACCAATTTCGACGACCTTTGGCTTACTGGTAATGGGCGGGGACTCCTCGAAAGGACCGCCTATAGAAGGTTTACGTCACTACGATGTTCGTTGCCGAATTGACCGATATCAAATGCTACGATGAAGAATGCATTTGAGACAAGATGGTATCGTTCGATAGCTCGAAACTAAGGAAGTTTTATCTGTATTGGTCATGAACGTGGTGAAATTAATATCCAAGAGAAACGCCTTTATAACACGATAACAAAGCATACCCCCGAAGCGTACTCGGCTGGAAGCAATGTGCATTTGCAAAGGATTTCTCTGCTTCTCCTAATCACATGGCACTTATCTTACCGCGATAAGGTGAAAGTCAGTGAGCCTACAAGAAACAGAACGATTAGTTGGTTGGTTGATTTCGCGGGGGAGGGGGCCAAACAGGCAGTCTTCGGTTCCATCGGATTACGGAAGGATATAATAGAAAATCTGAAAGATTCCAGCACTAAGTGCGTAATACTTTTGGTCATTGTATGTCGTGAGAAAAAATAAGTACAAAAAATAAAGCCTGCACCGTGTATCAAACACTTGTCATCGCAGATGGTAGGCAGTATGTAACTTTTGTGACAGCCTCCATTCCTTTGCCAGAAGTGCGACTCGAAACCCTTGACTCTGACCTGAATGCAAGCCTTTTATTACTTTTCATTTTTTTTTTAATTTCACACAGCCACTACCTGTGTTAGTAGGGGTTTTCTTCCTCGAACACCTCTGCAAGAGAGCTAACCACTAATTCCACGATTTGTCACGAATACCTTTGTTGCAGGGTTGAAACGTATAAATATAATTTCCTTATTTTCGTGTGTTCTAAAGGTTCCACCTGGTTAAGATCAGATTCTGCGTCATGGCCTCTGAGTTCTATTGTTTCATAAACGGAAACGTAGTGACCTAGACTCTTTCACAGTTACTTTATTCGAGTGACGTCTGACTAGCACTTAAAAGCTCATCGAAGTCGGTGAATCGCAGGCTGAGGTCCCTCCTCGACCGCTTACACTGCCTTTTCCCCACTCCACGAGCCAACGACAACGTCCACGTGGTTTCTGACAAACGCAGCGCAACGCAGTGGCAACAGTCCAGCAGAGGGGGCCGCGCGGAGTAGCCGCGTTGTTCGAGGCGCCGTGTCACGGACTGCGGGGCCCCTCCCGCCGGAGGTTCGAGTCCTCCCTCGGGCGTGGGTGTTTGTGTTGTCCTTAGTGTAAGTTAGTTTAAGTAATGTCCAAGTCTTGGGACCGATGACCTAAGCAGTTTGGTCCATTAGGAATTTAAACACATTTGAACATTTTTTTCCCAGCAGACGTCGTCGATCTGTCGACATTGCCCCAGCACCGCTGTACTCTAGTAGCGAACCAGGACTGCGAAAGACGTTGTACTATCTTTCGCGGCCTTGCTGTTGTCACATTGCGTTACTTCCCTCAAGGTGTTTCATTTTTCATCTCATCCATCCAAATCGGTTTCCTACCACTGCCCTCTTTTTGCTCACCTATAGAGTCTCCGTGTAGTTCACAGCTGACTTTCGCCTTTGCAGCCCAAAGGTTCGCGCTGATGGAGTGCAAGGCGGTGCTGGTCCAGCTGCTGTCCAGGTTCAGCCTCCAGGCGGTCGCCGAGACGCCGGTGCCGCTCAGACTCCAGCCGGACAGCGCCACGCTCTCCGTCAGGGGCGGCGCCTGGCTCGGGATTCGAAGCAGGGTCTGAGGGTCTGGGCCAGCGCCCCAGCCGCTCCTCACCACACAAACGTTACACGCACTTGTAAAACGTACTGTGCCTGTGAAATCGTACATGTCAGAGCAAAACGGTTACTACGTCACAAAGAGCTATGCTACTGTTTTAAGTGTAAGTGTGTCGTTTTAACTGTGCTTTTCTCTGTAGCCTCCACAATATTATTCTGTTACTTTTGATCACTTGCTCTGTTTATCTTGTATACCATACCACCAATTTAAGTAGATTATATGATGTGATTCAAGATCTCAGCTAGACTTTATAGGATTTAACGAGGCTATTTAGTGTTTTTCTTAGCGGATAGAAATTGATGTACGAGTGATTAAGCATGCTTCTAGTGTAATGAGTGACACTTTGACGTCCCTCCAGAAAGTGAACCTATAAGCTTTTATTTATATTACTTCATGGCGTAAACAACCGTATGTAATAACAGAGGAGTGGCCGAGCCGTTCTCGGCGCTACAGTCTGGAACTGAGCGACCGCTACGGTCGCAGGTTCGAATCCTGCCTCGGGCATGGATGTGTGTGATGTCCTTAGGTTAGTTAGGTTTAAGTAGTTCTAAGTTCTAGGGGACTGATGACCTCAGCAGTTAAGTCCCATAGTGCTCAGAGCCATTTGAATCTTTTTATTTATTTAGTTATTTTTTATTTCATTTTTTTTAATAACGGAATTATGATGGAGTTGCGCGAATATTCCAGAGTTTCCAAAGAAAAAGTACCGTGACGTGAATTTCACACTAGTTTTGGTTCAAAAATTGCTCTGAGCACTATGGGACTTAACATCTGAGGTCATCAGTTCCTTAGAACTTAGAACTACTTAAACCTAACGAACCTAAGGACATCACACACATACATGCCCGAGGCAGGATTCGAACCTGCGACCGTAGCAGTCGCGCTGTTCCGGACTGAAGCACCTAGAACCGCTCGGCCACCGCGGCCGGCCACTCTCGTTTTGGGATAAACGTCAGTGAGATAAGAAGGAGCGACTATTATCACCAAGTCTCTGTGTATGTCCCTGGGTGCAGGACTCGGCTATGCAGCACAGAATGTCAAATCCAACACCTAATTCCCAAACTGTTATTTTACTTGGCTACCAGTTTCGAAAATTTACCACGCCAGCTTCTGCCCCCTTTATCGACGTGTGGGAAGACTACAGCGTCGGTTCCTGTCAAAATAGGGCCACTGTGATACCTGTAGATTCTGCTCGATACAGCGATCACTCTAACCATCATCCAATGTGATGATGATTGACGTGAACACTGCGTCAAGCAGAAATCTACAGATTCTAGTCTGGCCCCTATTTTGACCGGAACCGAGGTTGGAATCTACCTACACGTCTATCAAGGGGTCACAAGCTGGCGTCGTAAATCCTCGAAACTGATAGCCAAATAAAATAACAGTTTGGGAAATGGAAGGCTGAAAGGTGTTTGATCTGGCATTCTGTTATCACCAACTCCAGACACGAATAGTTATCTGTTGTCTGTCAGAAGATGGATGCTAATATTCATCCACCCACATGCATTGTCGTGCAGAATGTCGTAGTAACTATTGTTGAAGACGGTGAGTTGTCGGTGAACATACAACGGAGGCAATGCGACGATGGAAGTCAACGGGAATTATAGAATATTTCGAACGCGATTTGGTAAATTCGATATGACGTTGGCAGATACACTCCTGGAAATTGAAATAAGAACACCGTGAATTCATTGTCCCAGCAAGGGGAAACTTTATTGACACATTCCTGGGGTCAGATACATCACATGATCACACTGACAGAACCACAGGCACATAGACACAGGCAACAGAGCATGCACAATGTCGGCACTAGTACAGTGTATATCCACCTTTCGCAGCAATGCAGGCTGCTATTCTCCCATGGAGACGATCGTAGAGATGCTGGATGTAGTCCTGTGGAACGGCTTGCCATGCCATTTCCACCTGGCGCCTCAGTTGGACCAGCGTTCGTGCTGGACGTGCAGACCGCGTGAGACGACGCTTCATCCAGTCCCAGACATGCTCAATGGGGGACAGATCCGGAGATCTTGCTGGCCAGGGTAGTTGACTTACACCTTCTAGAGCACGTTGGGTGGCACGGGAAACATGCGGACGTGCATTGTCCTGTTGGAACAGCAAGTTCCCTTGCCGGTCTAGGAATGGTAGAACGATGGGTTCGATGACGGTTTGGATGTACCGTGCACTATTCAGTGTCCCCTCGACGATCACCAGTGGTGTACGGCCAGTGTAGGAGATCGCTCCCCACACCATGATGCCGGGTGTTGGCCCTGTGTGCCTCGGTCGTATGCAGTCCTGATTGTGGCGCTCACCTGCACGGCGCCAAACACGCATACGACCATCATTGGCACCAAGGCAGAAGCGACTCTCATCGCTGAAGACGATACGTCTCCATTCGTCCCTCCATTCACGCCTGTCGCGACTCCACTGGAGGCGGGCTGCACGATGTTGGGGCGTGAGCGGAAGACGGCCTAACGGTGTGCGGGACCGTAGCCCAGCTTCATGGAGACGGTTGCGAATGGTCCTCGCCGATACCCCAGGAGCAACAGTGTCCCTAATTTGCTTGGAAGTGGCGGTGCGGTCCCTTACGGCACTGCGTAGGATCCTACGGTCTTGGCGTGCATCCGTGCGTCGCTGCGGTCCGGTCCCAGGTCGACGGGCACGTGCACCTTCCGCCGACCACTGGCGACAACATCGATGTACTGTGGAGACCTCACGCCCCACGTGTTGAGCAATTCGGCTGTACGTCCACCCGGCCTCCCGCATGCCCACTATACGCCCTCGCTCAAAGTCCGTCAACTGCACATACGGTTCACGTCCACGCTGTCGCGGCATGCTACCAGTGTTAAAGACTGCGATGGAGCTCCGTATGCCACGGCAAACTGGCTGACACTGACGGCGGCGGTGCACAAATGCTGCGCAGCTAGCGCCATTCGACGGCCAACACCGTGGTTCCTGGTGTGTCCGCTGTGCCGAGCGTGTGATCATTGCTTGTACAGCCCTCTCGCAGTGTCCGGAGCAAGTATGGTGGGTCTGACACACCGGTGTCAATGTGTTCTTTTTTCCATTTCCAGGAGTGTACAACACAGAACAAAATTATAAATGAAGAACAAAAAGGCTGTTGCAAAGGAGCACGAGGATGTAAAGATCAACTGTTAATAGATGCAAAGGTGACATATCAAGCTAAAACTAAACAAAGGTCGCTACACTATGCATACATTGATTACCAAAAAGCTTTTGACAGTGTACCCCACTCATGGTTACTACAAATATTGGAAATATACAGAGTAGATCCTAAATTAATACAGTTCCTAAACATAGTAATGAAAAATTGGAAAACCACACTTAATATCCTAAAGAATTCAAATAATATCACATGATAGCCCATACAGATTAAGCGTGGAATATACCAAGGAGACTCATTAAGTCCTTTCTGGTTCTTCCTTGCTCTGAACCCACTATCCAACATGCTAAATAATACAAGTTATGGATACAATATTACTGGAACATACCCACACAAATTCCACATTTGCTAAACATCGATGATCTAAAACTACTGGCTGCAGCAAACCAACAACTCAACCAATTACTAAAGATAACAGAAGTATTCAGCAATGATATAAATATGGCTTTTGGAACAGACAAATGTAAGAAAAATAGCGTAGTCAAGGAAAAACACACTAAACAAGAAGATAACATATTGGATAGCCACAGCGACTGCATAGAAGCGATGGAAATAACAGATGCCTATAAATATCTAGGATACAGAAAAAAATAGGAATAGATAATACAAATATTAAAGAAGAACTAAAAGAAACATATAGTCAAAGACTAACAAACATACTGAAAACAGAATTGACAGCAAGAAACAAGACAAAAGCTATAAACGCTTATGCTATACCAATATTGACCTACTCATTTGGAGTAGTGAAATGGAGTAACACAGACCTAGAAGCACTCAATACACTTACATGATCACAATGCCACAAATATAGAATACATCACATACATTCAGCAACAGAAAGATTCACATTAAGCAGAAAGGGAGGAGGAAGGGGATTTATCGACATAAAAAACCTACATTACGGACAGGTAGACAATTTAAGAAAATTCTTTCTAGAACGAGCAGAAACTAGCAAAATACACAAAGCAATCACTCATATAAATACATCGGCTACACCACTGCAATTTCATAACCATTTCTACAACCCTTTAGATCACATAACATCAACAGATAAAAGGAAAGTAAATTGGAAAAAGAAAACACTACATGGCAAGCACCCGTATCACCTAACACAGACACACATCGATCAAGACGCATCCAGCACATAGCTAAGAAAAGGCAATATATACAGTGAGATGGAAGGATTCACGATTGCAATGCAGGATCAAACAATAAACACCAGATATTACAGCAAGCATATTATTAAAGATCCCAATACCACAACAGATAAATGCAGACTTTGCAAACAACAAATAGAAACAGTAGATCACATCACAAGCGGATGTACAATACTAGCAAATACAGAATACCCCAGAAGACATGACAATGTAGCAAAAATAATACATCAACAACTTGCCTTACAATATAAATACATAACAACATAACACATTCCCACATACAAGTGTGTACCACAAAATGTACTGGAGAATGATGAATACAAATTATACTGGAACAGAACCATTATAACAGATAAAACAACACCACATAACAAACCTGACATCATAATCACCAATAAAAAGAAGAAATTAACACAACTAATCGAAATATCCATACCCAATACAACAAAAATACAAAAGAAAACAGGAGAAAAAATTGAAAAATACATCCAACTGGCTGAGGAAGTCAAGGACACGTGGCATCAGGATAAAGTTGACATTATATCAATTATACTATCAACTACAGGAGTCATACCACACAATATCCACCAGTGCATAAACGCAATACAGTTACATCCAAACTTATATATACAACTACAGAAATCTGTAATTATTGATACATGTTCAATTACCCAAAAGTTCCTAAATGCAATATAACATATACAATACAGTTAAAAGGAAGTCACGCTTGGTCAAGGTCTGCTTCACTTTCGATTTTTGACTGGACATAACGTCTGAGAAAAGAAAGGTAATAATAATAATAATAATGGCCTAAAATCGATCACAAAAATGATCGCTCATCGTACCACTCAGATAATCAGAAAAAGAAACTTCCTGGCAGATTAAAACTGTGTGCCCGACCGAGACTCGAACTCGGGAACTTTGCCTTTCGCGAGCAAGTGCTCTACCATCTGAGCTACCGAAGCACGACTCACGCCCGATACTCACAGCTTTACTTCTGCCAGTACTTCGTCTCCTACCTTCCAAACTTTACAGAAGCTCTCCTGCGAACCTGTAAAGTTTGGAAGGTAGGAGACGAGGTACTGGCAGAAGCAAAGCTGTGAGTACCGGGCGTGAGTCGTGCTTCAGTAGCTCAGATGGTAGAGCACTTGCCCGCTAAAGGCAAAGGTCCCGAGTTCGAGTCTCGGTCGGGCACACAGTTTTAATCTGCCAGGAAGTTTCATATCAGCACACACTCCGCTGCAGAGTGAAAATCTCATTCTGGAATCGGAGAAAGAATTGTAAGCTGACCTAAGAACTAAATATGTCAATACCCTACCAGTAGAACCTCTGATTCTTTAAAGACGTGAACTCCTACGTATAAAACAGCTTCAAAAGTCTAATTGCTTTACAAATCAGTTTATGTGTTCAATACTTGACATTAAGCGTGTAAGAGAGGATAGGTTCAGAAAAGATTTGAAATTATAATTAGCGTTTGGTGAAAATCGCTAAGTCTTCTCATCCTCAAATACTGGATAAATACAGTCTAGGTAATTTGCACCTATGAGCTATGTTGCCTAGAGACAGACGTACAGTTTCCAACTGTAATATTTGTATTACTGTGTCTAACCTACAACATAAGGTTATACTTCTTAATGAGTAGATGACGACAACATTTTAAATTTTTAAATTCGTTCAATAATTGTACAAAATTTTGTCCTTGGAATCTACATGTATGCAACCTGCAACTGGGGGACTGCGAAACATGAAACAAGCGCCATAAACCGCGAACCATGAACCGATTTAATTGGTTAGTAGTATACGAGGGCGGGCGGGAAAATAATCCCTCCGAATTTCTTAATGTGAAAACTTTTAAAGATTTTTTAAATAAAACAATGGTTATTAACATCGTATATCTTTATTCTTCATGTCTACGTATTTATTTCTCAACACACTCACCTTAGCCACGAACACATTTCTCCCAGCGAGACCAGTTTGTTGATACCGCCACCGTAGGATGTCTGACTTTGTTGACGGAGCCGCAACCTGTCTTCTGCGTGTACCACTTGATTACTATCAAAGTGAAGGAAGTTCTCCAAGGCGCTGTTTAAGTTTTGGAAACAGATAAAAATCGGGTGCGGCCAAGTCGGGGCTGTAGGGGGGGATGGTCGGTGACAAGTGAACCCACGGTACCTCAACGCACCGGAATGTAGCAGGTGTCGCAGCGTGTGTGGTCCAGCATTGTCATGCTGAAGGAGAAGTGCTACTTGTGTTGACGAGCGCTTCAGATTCAAAACTCGATTACAACATGCTGTTTCTTATATACTGACATAGTTACTTTATACACCGCCGTGTTATACATTACAATTTGGAGCCATAAATATGTATACATTAACAATGAAGATTTGGAATGTTAATAACGTTTGTTTTGTTTGTACTGTTCTTGGGGTGCAGTCGTTTTCAAACCACGATATTTCGACAGTGTTTCTTGCCGTCATCTTCAGGTGATACCTGCAGACTGAGCGTCTCTGCTGAATATCCTCCCCTTTATACTCAGATCGCTCCCCACTCCTTCCCCTGCGTCATGCCGCACACGGCGATGCGCGGAGTGGTGGTGGGGAGGGGCGGGCTGCTGGCTGCTGGATGCGAACTGTGGACCATCAGATATCCTGCGGCCTTCGTCGGGCGTGGAATGTCGCTTTGGGTGGACGTTGTTGCCCTGGGGTGACCCCTGTCACCAGTGGTAGCAAACTTGTTTATGTAGGACTTCGAACAGAAGGCACTGGAAACTGCAGCATTGAAGCCTATGTGCTTTTACAGATATGTTGATGACACATTTGTGATATGGCTGCATGGAAGAGAAAAACTTCAAGAGTTTCTCCAACATCTGAATTCTCTGCATCCTAAAATCAAATTCACCATGGAGGTGGAAGAGAATGGTTAACTTCCTTTTCTGGACGTTCTAGTCAAGCGCAAAGCGGAAAGCACTTGGGGACACACTGTATACAGGAAAGAAACCCACACTGGTCTGTATCTCCACGCTACCAGCTGCCATCATCCTTCACAGCCTGAGGGTGTACTGCGAACACTGGTTCACAGGGCCTGCGCAATATCGGATGAGGAAAGCCTACAAGGAGAACTTAACCACCTTAAGGACGTTTTCAAGAAGAACGGATATATCGAGAGTCAAATTCGATGTGCTTCCACGCAAAATGCACAAGCCCAGCAGAGAGAGAACGAAGAGGACGAGAAGACAATGGCGTACCTGCCTTATGCCGGCAAAGTACCCAACAAAATCGGCAGAATTCTGGCTCGGTGTAACATCAAATGTGTCTTCCGCTCACCTACGAAAACGCGTGCCCTGCTAGGTACAGTAAAAGATGACCTGGGGCTTCGCAAACCGGGTGTTTACCGTATTCCGTGTAAATGTGGTAAGGCTTACATCGGGCAAACTGTACCGACAATCGAAGAAAGATGCAAGGAACGCGGAAGGCACTCTGAACTGAAGCAGCCTCCAAAATCTGCGGTTGCGGAGCATTACATGGATACTGGAGATACTATGGAGTACGCGAAAACGGAAGTTTTACGGCAGGCCTCGTCTTTTTTGGGACTGTGTTCTGAAGGAGGCGATTGACCTACGTGTAGCCGATGGGCTGATCAACAGAGACGCCGGGTTCAACCTCAGCAAAGCCTGGGACCCAGCACTCAGCCAACTAAAAGCACAGCGCCGACCCAAATCGACTTCCGCGCCCGACGAAGGCCACAGGACATCTGATGGTCCACAGTTCGCATCCAGCAGCCAGCAGCCCGCTCCTCCCCACCACCACTCCACGCAGCGCCGCGTGCGGCATGACGTGGGAGATGGGGTGGGGAGTGATCAGAGTATAAAGGGGAGTTGATTCGCCGGGTAATCCTAAGATCACACAACGTTTGTTTTACTTAAAAACTGTAACGGTTCTCATAGCACGTTCTCTTAGATGCTTCACACACTAGTAATGGGTACTGTTTTTACATAATTTGCATCGAAGTGTATACATTATGTCTGCAAAAGGAATTTTTTGGCGTGAAAGTTGAACGAAACCGCGCGCCGAGCAAAATATTGGGAGCTGAAAGTGTTCGATGAATTAGTTCAAGAAAAGATTCGATTAGTACACGAATTTTTGTCCAATGAATATTTCCTTAAAAGATGCACCAGTATCAATACGCCATATGCCAACTTCAGTGCGTGCATTTGGAAACTTGTACCGAAACATTCCACCGTAGGGCAAAAGCTGTTGACATAGCAGCATATATAACTGCAGCTATATTCAGCGAAGCGTATTCGCTTATGCTTAAAACCACAAACGTTTTAGGAATCTCATAGGGACGGAGTGTAAAAACTTCGCGGAGTTCTCTGAGGAAACGCGCGGCGGTCGCGGAGCAAGGAATGCCTCACTTTCTTAAAATAGCTCGGACTGAAACGAATACAGCACCAAATTCAGTATCAGAGCATGTTTGAGGAAGAAGATGAATCTATGGTCTTGGTATTGCAGATTCACCGTGATTTTTGAAACAACTTTTCTTTGTTACTCTTAAATTTAAACGCGTTTTTCTGGAAACAACATTTTTGACACAAAGCATTCTAGAGCCCCAACAGATTAATCGATTCATTTCACTTCTTTAATTAAAGATAATTAAATTTAGGAGTTATGGCGTGAGCGTTTTCTATTCGAATCTTAAATATTTTTTAAACATTTTAATTTAAAAAAAAAAAACATGCCAAGAAACTTGTGTGTTTATCAAACAGCTAGAATCCCATCGTGATGGCCCCACAGATTCTTTCTAATGTAGGGAGTTTCTTTTTTTTAGGTTTCAAAAATAGCCTCGAGTCTATACAATGATTCTCGTGAACCAGGCTGTTCAACTGTCACTTCTAATTCGTTATAAGATAAAAAAAAAATTATACAAGGATGCATGTATGATGATTTCGATAAAAATAAAGCTTGTATAAAAAACGAATTCTAAACTTCACCCAACATCTCCTTAATGCTGACGTATATAAAGTTGTGCAGTTCTAGAAACGTATGGGATAAATGGAATATTCACGGTTCAAGGAATTAATGGCTCATAGCTAGAGGGAGTCAAGTCACACAAACATTTGGGGAAAGAGTTGTTGTACTTTAACTCATTGTTAAGATTTTCAGATTCGGATGCATTTGGTGAATATATTTGTAATTAAGATGCAAATAAAATGGTTAATTATTTGTACACTTTAGCAGAATATTTATTCTTTAATAAAGTACGAGCTACCCAGCATTATTATGTCATCAAACATCGACGCGTAGAAACACACACAACAGAGTTCATACTAATTTATCTGTTTCCAGTTCTGTACTGAAGAGGAACACAAACATCCCGTTTCAAATCCTAATCAGCTTGGTAGTCCAAACATTTAGAATGTTCAAACATTTAGAATTTACTAACTCGTGTTTATGTGTTTGGCTTATCTTTAATGGTATTCCATTGGTTGTTATGAACTGCACTTTACAACTGAACTAGCATACATCACCCACACCGTGCTAGAGTGTCACTCGGAAGGTAAATATGGCTCGCCGACACATAGCGTTTTATTAACTACCGTGAACACAGTCTCTCTTGGACTGACAATGTGTGTAAATTAATAACATGTCAAGACAGGTAGCAGAGTCAATTTATGTACTTCGTTTTTTCTTCAGCACACAGTAACCTGCACTCTGCATTTCACCTCATTGCAGACCTCACTGATGATGATATCACGGCGCAGGCGCTCATATTTTTCATCGCCGGCTTCGACACCGTGTCGACACTGCTGACGTTCTGCAGCTACCTGCTGGCCACGCATGAGGACGTGCAGCAGCGGCTACAGAGGGAGGTGGACGAGCTGATGGAGAAGAGCGGAGGGCAGCCCAGCTACGAGCAGGTCCTGGGCTGCCAGTACCTCGACATGGTGCTCTCTGGTGGGTCCCACATCAGTGGAGTTAATGTAGATTGCAGCACAAGGTGTTTTATTGTCATTCGTCTAAGTGATGGAACCGTTTTCACCACTGTAAGCTGTCAGTTTCATTACTTTAATGCACCATGGATATAAAGTATTTTATTTGCCAGATTTCCCCCTAAGGCCAGTTTCAAAAGTCTGCAAAGTAATACCAAAGACACATTAGTGAACAACATTAAGTATACATATTACAATTGTTATTTATATTATTTAAATGATATTGTGTGTGTGTGTGTGTTTATGTGTCCCATTTAACAATTTTTTTCGTGTCGTGGGGACAGGCATGCACCCATACATTTTTTTTATCCATGTTTCTTGGCGTCAAGTAGGGATGAGTGTTTATTTTATTTATTTCTTGAACATTTGAAGTTAACTTATCAGGAACTTTGTGTTGGTGCGTAAGACACCTCCAGCTAATGAAGTAGCTCATATTTTCGCTGTACTAATGATCGAGAACTTTATAACGGTGCTATGGGAATGAGCACTGTCTGACCTAATATTCGTCTATGAAACATTGAGACTCTCAACTGGTCTACTTTATTATGTAATTTCGTCGACCGCTTCCTGATCGCTTCATTTATTTTGTCCATATATAGCTATTTATTCACATGAAGTGCTGAGTGCTATTGACAGGGGATTTCAGATCGATTCCGTATTTCTGGATTTCCAGAAGGCATTTGACACTGTACGACACAAGCGGCTCATAGTGAAATTGCGTGCTTATGGAATATCATCTCAGTTATGTGACTGGATCTGTGATTTCCTGTCAGAGAGGTCACAGTTCGTAATAATTGACAGAAAGTCATCGAGTAAAACAGAAGTGATTTCTGGCGTTCCCCAAGGTAGTGTTATAGGCCCTTCGCTGTTCCTTATCTATATAAGCGATTTGGGAGACAATCTGAGCAGCCATCTTTGGTTGATTGCAGATGACGCTGTCGTTTATCGACTAATAAAGTCATCAGAAGATCAAAACAAATTGCAAAACGATTTAGAAGAAATATCGGAATGGTGCGAAAAGTGGCAGTTGACGTTAAATAACGAAAAGTGTGAGGTCATCCATAAGAGTGCTAAAAGGAACTCGTTAAACTTCGGTTACACGATAAATCAGTCTAATCTAAGAGCCGTAAATTCAAGTAAATACCTAGGTATTACAACTGCAAACAACTTAAATTGGAAGGAACACATAGAAAATGTTGTGGGGGAGGCTAACCAAAGACTGTGTTTTATTGGCAGGTCACATAGAAAATGTAACAGACCTACTAAGGAGACTGCCTACACTACGCTTGTCCATCCTCTTTTAGAATACTGCTGTGCGGTATGGGATCCTTACCAGATAGGACTGACGGAGTACATAGAAAAAGTTCAAAGAAATGCAGCACCTTTTGTATTATTGCGAAATATGGGAGAGACTGTCACAGAAATGATACAGGATTTGAGATGGACATCATTAAAAGAAAGGCGTTTTTCGTTGCGACGAAATCTTCTCACGAATCTCCAATCACCAACTTTCTCCTCCGAATGCGAAAATATTTGATTGACACCGACATCACCAAGTTAAAATAAGGAAAATCAGAGTTCGTATGGAAAGATATAGGTGTTCATTCTTTCCACACGGTAAACGAGATTGGAATAATAGAGAATTGTGAAGGTGGTTCGATGAACCCTCTGCCAAGCACTTAAATGTGATTTCCAGAGTATCCATGTAGATGTAGCTGTAGATGTAGATGAGCTCATTACATAGATCAACTCTTCTGGTGTAATGGCTGGCACCCACCTGGGAGTACAAATGGGTGGGGTACTTTATACTGACTTCTCATTTCGTTACCATGCGTCCTGTCCACACCACGTACCTGATATCCTGCGTTGGTCGTATTGTCCTGCTCCACACTGCTGTTGGATTGCCTGAAATTATCTATCAAAATATGCAAGTGGGTTTAGGGGAACCACTCAATGTTAAAACAGAACACTGTCCTATGTCTGGTATGAACATCTATATTCTGAGACGATACGGAAACCACAGGTTGCACTGTTTACACTCTAAATCGTAAATGTTTATCCCAATCAACAATCTTGATGATTAACAGTCCAAAATACCATTCGGACAAATGTATACTTAACCGACATGACATGGGTGATTGTTGATGACGTGGAAGCCCAATGATTGAACGACAGTGTTTACGCTCGTCACACATACAGATACCTGGTTATAGTCCTCCTTGTCACTAGTAATGATATAACACTGTTCGTAAAATTAATTTTTCACTTGTCAGTTCTCACTTGTACGAACGTGTGCATAACCATCGTGGCGCGGCTAATTGTTGATAATGCGGAAACGCGATAGTAGAATGCATGTCCTCACGCTCGCTACAAGACACTCGCACTTGTTTGTACTCTTTTGTGGTAACTAATTTTTGCTGATTCACTTTAGTTCATTCTGAGAGACCGAACATGGCACAGGTGATTGATACTGTACGGTACGACACGCAACGAGAGGACACACAAATACGTTATCAGCAGCACTGCTCATTTTAAATTACTTCTTGACGCACATTCCTCTGAATCATTTACTTATTTTATCACTTTACTGTAGTAACACTTGTAGCAACACTTTAACTTCCATAATAACAATGCATTCAGAGCTACACACTACACAACATATCAGTTCCGTGTCCCACTCTCGACTCGACAGACGTGGCTGCCCGCATGTTTTCGAATTGTCGAAGAGAATATCGAAATATAGATAATTCTCTACTGCAGGCGGTTAAAGAGATGGTGTGTGTGTGTGTGTGTGTGTGTGTGTGTGTGTGTGGTGGGGGGTGTATACTGTCCCATCCCACAGTTATATACCACTGCCACATTATAGACCAGACATGAGTTACACATAATCATGGAAACATAAAGAACAGTTGTCAAATACGCAAAATTTTACATAATAAAAGAACCCTACCTACAGTGCAACCTGTATAGCAAAACACAGTTACAACAGAGTGGGTAAACAAGGAGCTAATACAATAAGACACAAAATATTAAGTCCCTGAAACAGAAACTTTTGCAAATACAATAGGTTAGATATGACAGATAGGTGACTGAAAGAAAAATAAAAAATTTAGTAGAAAAACACATGCATTCACTGCTACTCTTGGTAGACAATATCACTGGTGACACTATTAGGCAAACACTGAAGAATCTCCATCAGCACTAGGCTGTCAAAATCCAGGGAAAAGAAAAAATTATTATTTCACTACTCACAACACTGCGTCACAAGGGAGCGTTCTTTGCAATGAAAGGGGTGGGGAGTGACTGTAGCGTCGATGCTGTGCCAGCCAGCAGAAGTGGAGTACAGTCGTCAGCTCGTCTCTCTCGCCTCGTGGTAATCCGTTCATTGTCATACATGAAACAGTTTAATGGTGCTCTGAGTGTTGCCCTAGCAATGCCTATTCGACTTAGCCTTAGTCTGTTACTACTACAGTGGACATTACGATGTTCTATATGACATAATAAACACACAGGCTATTAAGAAGAAAAAAATATATGGATGTCCTTTAAGTTAAATTTAGTTAGTAAGTGAATGGTACAAAAAGTAGTAGCAATCATTAAGCATGAGTAGTAAGAAACTATTAATGAAAAACTTTAGGATAGCACAACCTATGTACACTAGACACTAGTAATCACTCAAACCATCTCACTTTGTGGGCAAGAAGAAATGTAATACATATAATCTAGATTACACAGATAGAAGGTGAAAAGAAAGAAAAAAATTGCATATGGCTGTAACACATCCTATTTAAATCTCACTCGATTCGAGTGTCCTCATGAAACCTCATAATAATCAGAAATTAATGTCTGTACTTAAGGACAACAGCAGCTGACATGTGTACAGATTCAGACACATCACAATGTATCACTGTCATTAATCTTGCTCACTATAGTTTAATGTTTTCCACTTGGTGTTTGCCCTTGTGACATGAGGTATGCTGTTGATTACACCCTAAAAATATGTTATATACGCTTTCCACTTGCTATGTTTCCAATTTCACACCTGGTCATCCGATGCATCGTGCCTTGCGTTCTGATATCCGTAGCCGCCATGGATGCCTCTGTGACCACCATGCCCACAGAAACCACCGTTATGTCTCCTGTCATTATAATTATTCCAATGTCGTCCACTATGTCTATTGTCATGGTTTGAATGGGTATTTATATTGGTTTCATTGTTCCCTGATACTCTTCTATCATCTTTTCCTCTTCCTGTTCCTTGTGATTCATACAATGGGTTTAATTGTCCTGAGACTAATTTCATTGTCTCTAAGTCATCTTTAGGGATAGCTAGCAACTTATCCTGAACTCCAGTTGGTAGCTTACTTATGGTTAGAGACACTATTGCTTCTGTCGTCACTGGTTCGCCTAAATACAAGTTCCTCTCATAATTATCTTGAAAGAATTTCTGGTCACGCCCTCTCTCAAACTTTCTATCCTGGTAAAGATTGTTATGTACTTCATTTTGCTTCCGTCTCCACCAATATTGTTTCAAAAACTCCTTTTCAAATTCAGCACAGGTTGTACACTTATGTCCTATTCTCATGCCCAAGGTAAGAGCTTCACCATCCATTCTTGCTGCAACGAAGCGTACCTTTCTTTGCTCGACCCATAATTGAGGTAACATGCCCTTAAATTGATCTAAGAAATCTTTAGGATGCCACTCCTATGTGGTTCAAAGTTCTTAAAATTCCCTATGCCAAGGAGGACCTCATCATTTTGTATACCAATTAAGCTACCACCAGAAATGCTTGCATCACATAATAGTGATTTCACTTCAGTCTTCACCTGCTGACCGACCTGTTCTTTGGTCTTTCCTATCTCACTGTACACCTCTTCTACTCACCATGCGTAAGCATCCTGGTTTAGCGCAACAGCTGATATCCTGTGTTTACAGTGTTTCACTTCCTCATATAGTTGTTCAAAATGCTCAACGTAACTCTAAACCGAATTTTAGTAATTTCTTCATTCACTTGTTTAACATCTGACTCTACCTTTTCAAAACGTTTAGTATTGCCTGCAACATTCTCCTCTACCGGAACAGTAAGTTCATCTATCCTGTGATGACTTGACTCATCCAGTTTCCTTTGAGCCTCATTAGTCTCGTCGATCTTTTTACTGAGTCTTTCGTTTATGTGCTCTACCAATCGCTTAATATCTTCCTTTAATTGTTTCTTTTCTTGAAATAATAACTTCTGGTTGTCTACTGATCGCCTAATATCTTCCTTTTGGCACATAATATCTTCCCTCTGATGGATAATATCTTCCCTCTGGCGCTTAATGTCTTCCTCTATTTGTTTGTTACAATTCAATAATATTTTGAGCATGTCAACGATAGACAGGTCAGGCCAAAGTATACAATCATCTCGTTTGGGCGTCTCCATGGTTGGTGACGACACTGCATTAGGACTTCCCATCTCTGCTAATAAACTACTGTCACCTATACCGGAATCCTTCGACTTTTCACTACTACTTGCTTCTGTTTTCGTCTCCACCTGATTACTTTCACCTAAAGAGATTGCCTTCACATTCCTGTCTACTGCAGTTGCACCAAGCTCATTACTTGCCATATTGAACCACTGTAAAGTCACCCAAGGAAAAAATAAACAGATCGCAGTAACTCTCGTAGCATAGAATCGATAGCAATATCCACAAGCAAACTACAACACCGTACACATTCAACGCTGTAATTCGTGCTCAGAAGCACACATAAGAAACAAGATCACGTAAAAGAAAAAAAAAAAAAGAATTAAATATAAGCTAGTGTAAATGTAGTTCTGCAATTGTATTAACTGTTATTAAAAATTAGACCACTAAGGAAGCAGGGTCTGACAGTGACATTTACTTTACAATACGGTCGGCAAGTAAGCAATGTCTCGTAATTTTGGTTATAAAAATAGAATTTAAAATTGTCACTGTTTGTAATTACGTAATTATAGAATGCAATCTGCACTGCCAGTTAATTACTCTCGTTGCTTGAGTTGCGTGAGGTGACGTTGTGATGCGCGACTTACTTTGCGTTGTCTGCTGGCTCCGAAGTCGCGGCTGTTGCGTAGCGCCGACTCAGTTGACGCCGTCGGCTGTCAGCACTGCAGCCTCTCTGCGAAGCGTGCTAATATTTGCTGCATCGCTCCTTGGCGCCGCTCACGTCGTATACGGTGATGGCTGCCAAAAAGTTTTCACTTTTGCCCATAGCTGCCACTAGCGTCGTCTTCCGCAATGGCTGCCAAATAACTGTTCCCTTTCGCACATAGATGCCGCTAGCGCCGTCAAAAGTGCACCACCGTGGAGTATGTTTACTTCATAGCACTAGTTCTTTGCTCCGTCATGGATCGGAAGAGTATATACACTGTGTCACAAGTTCTTTGACGTACAAATCCTAGAGCTCGCGTAACGTCACTCAATAATATAAACTAACAATCAGAGTTTGTACATAAATGGTTGGCTCTCCTAATAAATTATACGGCACTTCTTATCCGAAAATTGCAAGTCGTGAATACACGATGCCATGTAACACGCCCGAGAGTACGAATGGGTGGGGGTGGGGGGGGTACCTTATACTGACTTCACGTTTCGTGACCGTGCGCCCTGTCAACACCACGTACCTGATAATCCCGCGGCGGTCGTATTGTTCTGCTCCACAGTGCTGCTGGCTTGCCTGAAATTATTTATTGAAATATGCAAGCGGGTTTAGGGGAGCCACTCAACGTTAAAACACAACACCGTCCTATGTCTGGTATGAACATCTATATTCTGAGACGATATGGAAACCACAGGTTGCACTGATTACACTCTAAATCGTAAATGTTTATCCCAATTAACAATCTTGATGATTAACAGTCCAAAATACCATTCGGACGAGCGTACGCGTAACCGACACGACGCGGATGATAGTTGATGATGCGGAAGTCGAATGATCGAACGACAGTTCTTACACTTGTCACACATAGAGATGTCTGGTAATAGTCCTCTTTCTCACTAGTAATGATGTAACACTGTTCGTAAAGTTAATTTTTCACTTCTCAGTTCTCAGTTGCACGAGCGTGCGCGTAACCGTCGCGGCGCGGCTGATTGTTGATAAGGCGGAAACGCGATGATCGAGCGCACGTCCTCACGCTCGCTACAAGACACTCGCACTTGTTTGTGCTCTTTTGTGGTAACTAAATTTTGCTGGTTCGCTTCAGTTCATTCTGAGAGACCGAACACGGCGCGGATGATTGATACTGTACGGTACGACACGCAACGAGAGGATACACAAATACGTTATCAGCAGCACTGCTCATTTTAAATTACTTCTTGACGCACATTCCTCTGAATCATTTACTTATTTTATCACTTTACTGTAGTAACACCTGTAGCAACACTTCAGCTTCCACACTAACAATGCATCTCACATGCAGAGCTACACACTACACAACATAACAGTTCCATGTCCTGCGCTCGACTCGACAGACGTGGCTGCCCCCAAAGATACTCCACAACTAAGCCAGCGATATGACAATACGATTACACAGCATCCATCGAAGTATCATATTTTGTTCTAGATGAAGGCGATTGATCTGTGTTTAGCTAGCCATACCCTAAACAGTGCTACCGTACAGAATTTTTAAAAAGGCTGTAGCTTATACATTCGTAATTTGACTGTGGTGCTTAGGTCTGAGCTTTTCAAAAAGGAGAAAGTTTCTTATCCATTCCAATGGCTTTGTCTCTAGCCATACCCCAAACACAGCTGCCGTACAGCATTTTTGAAAGGACTGTTGCTTTATACAGTCGTAATTTGGCTGTGGTGCTTAGGTCTGAGCTTTTAAAAAAGTAGAAGAGTTTTCTATCCATTCTAATGACTTTGTTTCTAAAATATTTTATATGCATAAGGAGGAAGAATTGTTTGTGTAGGGTAGCCCCTAAGTAGGTCGCCTTAGTACCCCGTGAAATGTCTTGTCCATTCAGTCTCAGTGCAACAGGCATCTGCGGGTGTTTTTTACTGAAGTAAACGGCAGTCGTCTTGGTCGAGTTTAACTGTACTTTGTTGATCTTGCACCCTGTCGCTGTAGCGTCGAGTTGTTGGAAATTTGTAAATTTGTGGTAAGGTCTTATGGGACCAAACTGCTGAGGTCATAGGTCCCTAAGCTTACACACTACTTAATGTAACTTACGCTAAGGACGACACACACATCCATACCGTGCCGCTACCCCACGCGGCTCGAGTTATTCTAGCAGTCATCTGATATTGACCCGAATGTGTCTTCTGCTGGTAAAGCAGGCCGTATCCTGAGCAAACTGTGCTATTTGCACTCCAAAGGCTGTTGGTATCTCGTTGACGTAATTAATGAATAATAGGAGTGAGAGAACCGATTCTTGGGGTAGGCCCGCTCTTGCCGGGTGGCAGTCAGATGGTTGGCCTCGGATTGTTAAGATCATTTTTCTGACTTCCAGCTAATTGGCAATGAGTTTGCTGTAACACGTTGGTACTGGCGTTTGTTGTTCCAGTTTCCGGTTCAGGTGTTCTCTCCAAACCGTGTCCTATGATTCTCCTATGTCTAGAAAATTGTAGCGGAGGCACTGGTTGTGTTAAGGTTCTTTGTAACATGTTCTGCTAGTCGTAATAATTGCAGCTCCACCGACAGTTTCCCTTGGAAACTGTATTGTTCTGCCCCAACTGTAGCATCAGGCACTAGACATTCAAGGAAACGGGTGTAGATAACGCTTTACAAGGTTTTACTCATCCCGCTGAACAGATGCTAACAGGTCTGTAATTTTAGCTATTGTTACATCCAGCCCTGGCTTTGGGTTAGGCAACCGCTGTAAATTCCGTTTAACAGAACTAGAAGTTATCTTAGCAACTTCCTGAAGTGGAGGTTGCTTATTCTGTCAGTGCCTGGTGCCTTACTCGCGTGGAGTTTCTTCCTACCTCTGTTGGTGCAGGGAGGCTTGGTTGCGATGTATCGTCTTCTGTCATAGTCCGCTTCACAAGTTGCTTGGTGGTATATTCGTACCCTTTCTGGGCTACGTTTAATGGTTCCCTGAGTAATGTTGTCTGCTGTTCGAAGGATGTTCCAAATGTTTCCGCTTTGGTCAGTGGGTCTGCGGATAGTACCTGCGGGCGTTTGGATAGGTTTCACAGGAGTTGAGTCGGTTCGTATAATTTTAACTCGTTTCCATTCATTTTTCGTCTGGAGTAGGAAGGTGAACATCTTGTCTTCCCACAGAGGACAATTTACGCGCCTTCCGTATTTTTCGTGTTATACAATCCACCGCATAGTCGATCTGGTCCGTTGCCTGGACCTCCAGTGTTGTTTCTGAGGTGTCTTTTAAATTGTGCCCAGTTATTTTCTTGGTGTATTCTTCGGGACTGTGGGTGGTTTATCCTCGGAAGTGTTGCCAGAAGCCGGCCGAGGTGGCCGAGCGGTTGTAGGCGCTACAGTCTGGAAACGCGCAACCGCTACGGTCGCAGGTTCGAATCCTGCCTCGGGCGTGGATGTGTGTGATGTCCTTAGGTTAGTTAGGTTTAAGTAGTTCTAAGTTCGAGGGGACTGATGACCTCCGAAGTTAAGTCCCATAGTGCTGAGAGCCATTTGAACCATTTTTTTTTTTTTTTTTTTTTTTTTTTTTTTTTTTTTTTTTTGCCAGAACAGGGTCGTGGTTCCACGATAAATCGTTTGTAGTTACCAGCTGAGGGTCGATTCCGAGTTCTTCAGTGATAACAATATCTAATACATCTGGATGATGGTGGGTATGGCGTGGAGTATGAGTTGGTTCGAGTGGGCCTCAAATCATCAAGTCTAATTCTGTTCTAGGCGAATATGTTCGAGGGCCTGTCGGGTTGTTTACTCTTGAGAGCCAAGTGCTTGGCGTTCCAGTCACCTCCAATGTATGTCATTCCATGTGGTGCCAAGAAGTTTCTTATGTTCTGTTTGATTAATTGGGGTGCTGGTCGGAGGTATATCACAACTAGATCGATGTCTCCTAGGTCAGTCCAAATGGTACTGCTCCAGTTTTCGCAGTTGTGGTGGGTCCACTTCTCGATGGGTTATGGCGCGGTGGAGGCAGATAGCTGTGCCGCCACCTCATCGTAGTTGTCCATCTCTACGATGGCTCTGAACACTATAGGACTTAACATCTGAAGTCATTAGTCCCCTATAACTTAGAACTACTTAAACCTAACTAACCTGATGACATCACACACAGCCATCCCGAGGCAGGATTCGAACCTGCGACCCTAGCGGTCGTGCGGTTCCAGACTGTAGCGCCTAGAACCGCTCCGCCACTCCGGCCGGCTTGAAGCTTACAGCTTTCAGTCAGTCGGAGGTAGGTATCGAACAGAAGAACAATACCAGTTTTATATAGTGTAATAAAATCCTGTAATGTAATGAAATCCTGTAATTAATTCTTTTTGTGGTGAACACCTGTTGCCTTCGATATACAGATTCGAAGGTCCTGTGTTTGTGTGTCCATGATGTTATCCTGACTCTTCGATTTGCTCTAGGGTTTCTACCAAGATAGCTATTTTTGACAGCTTGTCTTTTGCTGCCAGCGTTCGTTTCCCATGGAGGATCAGTTTGTGTAGAAAATTCTGACTGCTTAGAAGTTTTAAGACCGTAGTAATTTCGTTAAGTGCTGTATCTGAGTCTTTATCTCGAAGCATCCGTGTTGGTTTGTTGTTCTCCTTGAAGTGTTGAAGTAAACGTACGTTCTCCACTTGCTTCTCTCGTTGTTGGAATCGGGTTTCAGTGCGTGTTTCGGTGGGTTGGTGGTGGCGGTAGTTGAGCTCCCGACCTTGTCTTGTCGGGTATCACCGGTTTGACGATGTTAGCTGTGGGTTGAAACTCAATGCATAGTTTTGCGGTATTAGACGTAGTTACTCGGAACTTTTTCAGAGCTTTCTAGAACTCGTTACATCCTTTCCAAGAAGCTTTATGTTGGCCCTAGCAGTCAGCAAATTTAGGGGTGTGTCAGGCGCTTGGTTGCATTCGGCGCTTGGGCGCAAATCTCCACATTTAACACACCTTGCAGCTAACCAGCAGTAACTGGCTCTTTCAGTCCAGGGTTGGCAGCGCTTACACTGCGAAGGTTCATTTCGTGATCGATAATCTTTCACTGGCACTTTTGTCGAAAGTACATAGCGTACTAAGTAAATGGTATAAGACCTTCCTCTATGCGGTAGTGTCACAGCATCTACGGGTGGTGGGTGGAGTTTACCGGGCTTCTAGCGTTTGAACTGGTGCACGTCATTAATAGTGAAACCACGGGGCTGCTGCAAGTATTGTGGAACTGGCTTTTCTGTGACTGACATTGGTAGACCCTTAACTGCCACCTTTAGGCCCCTGATCTTGATATCTTGATACGCATGGAACGGTAATTGTTGTTCCCGGAAAAGAGAAGACACCTTCTGATAGTTCTCAAATGTATCGACGTGAAATTTCACTCCATCTCCTGTATAAGTTGCTCTTAAGCTTCCACTAAATAGTGCCTTTAGTTCTCTGCATACTTTTACGTTATTTTAGCAATTAAAAATTGCAATGGGCGGGGCATTTTGCAGTTTCGCAGCCGTCAGTAGGCGCGGCGCCTCGGCAGTTGCAGACTCCTGCGGTGGATCTTCAGTGTAAGTATCATATCTATTGGCAATTTACAATTGGTGCTGGGTGGTTTGCTTCGAGGTTTGCATTGTCTTCCGTCGGATAGCCTTCTACTTTAGTACAGGTTCGAAACCCTCATCATCATGAGATTCCGTAAGGTGATCTGTTGTCTTCCTGGTGCCTTTGCCAGTTGTGACTACAATGACGGCAGAGGTATCTGACGACGTTGAAACTTCAGAAATGCATCGGGGTCTTCAAATATTTGTCGTTGAATAGACTGTACTTCCTCCAGTACTTGCTGACGTTGACGTCTCTGTTCTGCATCTTTCTCCTCCTGGTGTTTCATTTTGGTGTCTGGAGTGGACCTCGCCTTTAAGCTTTGTTTGTTATTGTCGTTCAGTGCTTGCTGTATATTGTGACTCAGTGTTGCGTCCACCTCTGCGTCCGGGGCGGGGGCCATGTCGTTCAGATCGGGAACCTATAAACCTGCCGTCACCCGCACACATGTCTGCAGCTCGTTGTCTACTGGGTAGTGTTGCTGCCTCTGGATCAAGGGGTCCCGGGTTCGATTCGTGAACGGGTTGGTGATTTTCTCTGCCAGGGAGCTGGATGTTTGTGTTGTCCGTATCATTTCATCATCATCATTCGTGACAGTGGTTAGAATGGATTGTGTAAAAATTGAGCTGTGTAAAAATTGGGACTTGGTACGAGTGTCGATGGCCGCGCAGTTGAGCGCCACACAAACCAGACATCATCGTCGTCACACATCCGTGAATTTGTTCGTGAAAAACAGGACCATTGCGTAGGTACTTCCGCGAACACGTCCGCGTGCACACAAAAACACGATAACTGACTTACGACGTACGCTTCGGTAAGAACACTTCGATAAACAATCGAAAACTTTGAGGACGCATACACATGTTATAATGTTGCAAATATAGTCTTGCCCATACGAATGGGTTCACAAGTACAATTTCCACAGCACGTTGTGTAGGCAAAAACCTTACTAATGGCTACCTTAACAGTTCTTGCACATTTGATTAATAACGTACTGCATTCTATTCTGCACTCATACACACACGTAACTGTTAGAAATAGCGGGAAACATGCATAAACTAAAAAGTACGCTATGACCTATCATGTTAGAGAGACGAAGTCATCACCAAAGGAGGCTGCTGTCATGTGATCGCAGCGTTGTGCGCACGTCGTTAATTCTGATTAAACTTATTATGCACTCATGTTCAGAAGAAAAAAACAGAACAACCTGAACGACTAGAGATGGAACGTTCATGTTCACAGGACATGTACGTTAGTGTGGTCTGCAGAAATGATTATCATTTCAGCCATCTTGGTTCAGCAAGTGTCCTGTTGGCTAGCAGACACAGCGCCCGTCATTGGCCCTGGTAGCTTGTTCCACGCGTGATGGCACGGACGCGTATCAGACGCGAAGGCGTCCTGTGGTTCAGCCATTCTTGGTGCATTCTCCTAGTTCCAAAGTTCATCTGTGGTGATTGGGACTAGGCCACAGCAGTGCACCCATCGTCTCTCCATACCGCACACAGTTTCGATTTGGGACTGGTCTGGTCGTCTGGCAGATCAGGGCAAAAGGCTGACAACCTGTGACACCAAGAAGGCACTTGTTCGTGCAGCAACGTGTCGTCGTGCATTGTCTTGTTGAAAAATGGCGTCTGGGGCGTTGTGCAGAAAGGGAGTGGCTACGTGTCGCAGGATGTCCTTCACGTAAGCCACACTGGTCACAGTGTCCTGAACCCGCACCAGCGGTGACTTGCGGCTGTACTCAATAGCACCCCTCACCACGGGGCTTGGTGTGGCGCTGTACGCCTTGCGCAAATGCTCCCCCAGTCTGCGGCGAAACAAAATGCGGCCATCATTGTCATACAAACAGAATATGGAAATGTCCGGAAACGCTACCCGATGCCAGTCCTTTTCCCAGTGACGTCGCTCCATGCACCATTGCCATCCAGCATTCGTCAAAGGGAGGCGCAGAAGTGGGCGACGGACTGTCAGTCCTGATAGTGTGAGACGTGTTACACTGTTCCACAGTTGCGCCACAGCCGAGGACGGCGCAGATCTGCCCTGCAGTGCTATTCGGATGAGGTGTCGATCCACTCGGGGGTTGGTCTGGATGGTGCGATCTGACCCATCTAGTAGGGTTCTACGGTCTTCCGTGAACTACTTTGTACACACCCGTTGCACTGCCCAAACTCTTCGTCCAGCACGAGTAGGAATTTCCTGGAGAGAGGCATCACTTTCTCTCCTGCCAATAGTGTGCCCTCTTTCAAACTCACTGATTTGACGGTACGGTTCGCGCATACTTCTGCGAGGCATCCTGCACGTCTGCTCAGTCACACTGATCAACTACCTTCGGTTTATAGTGACAACCAGAGCCGCAGGCACATTTTACCGCAGATGGCGTTGCGCCGCGATATCGATGTTGACCTTGAATCCGCAGGCCGACATGGTTCAAATGCTAATCATTTTGGCAGAACATACTAACGTACATGTGCTGTGAATATGAACGTACTATCTCCAGTGTACAATGGACTTTGACAGTACTTACAACTGTGGTGTCACCGCCAGACACCACACTTGCTAGGTGGTAGCCTTTAAATCGGCCGCGGTCCGTTAGTATACGTCGGACCCGCGTGTCGCCACTATCAGTGATTGCAGACCGAGCGCCACCACACAGCAGGTCTAGCGACACTTCCTAGCACTCGCTCCAGTTGCACAGCCGACTTTGCTAGCGATGGTTCACTGACAAATTACGCTCTCATTTGCCGAGACGATAGTTAGCATAGCCTTCAGCTACGTCATTTGCTACGACCAAGCAAGGCGACATTACCAGTTACTATTGATGCTGTAAAACATGTACCGTCAAGAGCGATGTTCACCAATTATGGATTAAAGTTAAGTATACCAGAAGATACGTACGTTTGTTACTAGTCTCATTTCCGTGTCCTGTTCCAGACCTCACGCCAGCCTGCGTGAGCTTAAACGCGTGCCTTTCGGCTTCCCCATAGTGGGTGGGCTGTCTCGCCAATCCACAACAACAACCACTGTAGATACAATGAAACTTTCGTTATGGCTGTAATGATGCTACATTGTCTCATCCCAGCTTTAAAAGAAAAATGGCCTCAGTTTTATTAGTCATTGCTGAAAAAAGTCTCTGTGCCTGTTGTCACTGCACAGTACATAAAGTGGCACAATATAAATTACCCTTGCCACTACAGTAAAACATCCCTACATAAGATTATCCCTGTGGCGCATACTGTCCACTACAGTGGACAACTGTTAATGGTCGCTTCTTTGCATTTTCAATCAGATCTGAGGCTGAAAATGCACACAGTTCACTAGAGTGGGCACTCCCTGCTGGTGTTGTGTCCTGCATGCATTTGCAGCCTCATGGCTCGTTGAAACCGCCAGACAATTGACCATTAAAAGTTGTCCACTGCAGTGAAATTCATGCACCACAGGGTTATAGTCATACGTCATACCTATCTGCGAACTTTTAAAATTGTTTACAGTACCATTAAAATTGTTTACAATTGCGTTAAATACTAAAGTAATCTACATTCGTTGTTACTGCAGAAAAATAAGTGTCATTCTGGTAATATTTTTTTCTGAAGTGGCAACACGCTTTCGTTTTTCTAAAATGTTATATTAAAATTAATCATTTTCGTCAGTAGTAAAATTTCAAAAGCGCTTCTATGCACTATTTTTTTAAAGCGAACTCGTGAGATCACTTTAGAGAAAAATATTACCAGAATGACACTGATTTTCATACAGTAACAACGAATGTAAATAATTTGTGAAAGTCCATTACGGAGAAAGTTTAAAAAGAATTGACTTGCGCGTAACGCTGTGATCACATGGCAGCATCTCCCTCTGGCGATACCTTTATCTCAGCAAAATGCCAGCTCTTACCCATGCTCTTTGGTTGAAGCGTGCTTCCCACAATATGTGACAGTTAAGCGTACGTATGACTACCGAAAAGTGCACGGTGTGCTGTTACATGAATGTACAAGAACTGGTAAATTACCTGTTGGGATTTTTGCCTGCACGATGTATTGTAAAATTTGTGCTTGTAAGCACATTCATATGTGGAAGACTACGTATGTTGTTCACTAACGTGTCTTACCTGTTTATTGTACTTGTATTAACTATTTGTTGTACATTTGGTGTCGTACTGCAGACATCTGGAAGTGGCCTAACCCCGAAACTGATCAGTAATGTAATTTATATGCTTGGTATTTTAAGGGAATAAAACTGACAGCTTGCGATGGATAGACGATAAACTGAACGAGAGGGAATTTTGTCATTATTCGTTCAAATTCACCTGTCTTTCTGTGGAATTTATGCCATCCCCCAATTAATCTTTTAATTTTGCTATAATGATAATATTCTTTTCTATCACCTGAAACAATAAGTATGTACACTTTTTAAATGGATCAGTACACCATTGTAACGGCATTTGAGAGCTCTTAAGTGAGCGAGTGCTTTGACACAACGCTTATTAATGTTGGTATTGAAACTATTCGCAAAAAGAGAAAACTGCCAAATGTGCTGAAACTGAGAGGCAAGGCGTCTAGAATGTGCCATTTTAGTGCAAATACCACCAAACTGGCTGACATACATTGGTTCTTCATTACGTATCCCTTTTTTTCTTTTTTTTTTTTTTTTTTGAGTCATAAATATGCTTTGATGCGGCCCGCCACCATATCCTTTCCTGTGCCAACCTCTACATCACAGACTAGCACTTGGAAGCTACGTCCCCAAGTATTTGCTGGATGTATTCCAATCTCTGTATTCCTGTACAGTTGTTGCCCTCTACAGCTCCCTCTAGTACCATGGAAGTCATTCCATGATGTCTTAACTGATGTCCTATCACCCTGTCCCTTCTCCTTATCAGTGTTTTCACATATTCCTTTCCTCTCCGAGTCTGCACCAACCTCCTCATTCCTTACCTTATAAGTCCACCTAATTTTCAACATTCGTCTGTAGCACCCAATCTCAGATTCTTCGATTCTGTTCTGTTGCGCTTTTCCCACAGTCCATGTTTCTCTACCATAAAATGCTGTCCTCCAAACGTAGATTCCCAGAAATTTCTTCCTCAAATTAAGGCCTATTTTTGATACCAGTAGACTTTTTTTTTCAGGAATGCCCTTTTTGCGAGTGCTAGTCTGCTTTGGATATCCTCCTTGCTCCGTCCGTCATTGGTTATTTTGCTGCATAGGTAGTAGAATTCCGTAATTTTATCTACTTCGAGACCATCTACCCTGATGTTAAGCTTTTAGCTATTCATATTTCTGCTACTTCTCATTAGTTTTGTCGTTCTTCGATTTACTCCTAATCAGTATTCTGTAGGGCTATTTGCTAGAGTGATTGGAGCAATTCTCTAGTGCTGCTGTAATAGCGAAAGTATCATCTCTCCATCCGGCACTTTTTGACGGAAGTGGGTAAAGCTACTGTCTTGTGGTTGATCATTGGCAACTACCTCTCCCGTGCTTCACAGGCAGAGGAAAGAGTCTGGATTTTCGCACTAGTTTTTGAACTTTGCACCAGTAGGAAGAGGGAGGTAGACTGCGCTCCTATTCTGTGCACCCGTGTTCTGTGTTGGAGATCTTGGATTGTGATGTCATAATTAGGCTGCATCAGTATTCCATAGATGATATGCAAATTGAATTTATATAAATAATGAACGTATTATTATAATGTCCTCTGCAATACAATGTAATTAGCATTTTAATTTACTGCCAAAATTCAATTTACCGCAATAATTTGAATTTCCCGCCATTTTTGCTGTGTGGGAGGAGGGGAAGTCATTTCCCAGAGGAGTGATGGTGGGGAAGGTAACTCGTGCCGGCTGGGGAAAACCCATAACGTCATCAGAGGACTAACTGATCCATTTGTTAATTTACATAATTTAAATGAGATAAAAAGTGGCACAGAAACACCTTTACTCTAGTACTGGAATACAGTAAAGCGAATAAAATCTTCTCCGTTTCCGATTCTAATAAAATTCTCGAGCTTTCGATGTTCATCCACGCCGCCATCGCCATGAGTAAAACCATTGGCTGCAGGGTTTGGGCCACTATCACCGATCCCCACATTCCGGGGCTGGCATAGTTTTCTGTTTATGTAGCCACGATTGCAGCGTCTGTAACCAGTCAGAGAAGGCCGAAACGAGGCGCGCACGATGAAGACTGCTTGACGCTTGCAGGGAGGTGGGCGCTGCTGCAGTTTCAGATGTGGCGCCAGGCTCCCGCTCCAGCTGACGTCACGCCGCCCTGTGGTGTGCCGGAGCTGGGGTGAGCGACCTGCCCGACCAGCTTCCAGGCAGGCGTCGCTCCAGCCCTCTCCCACTAGTGCCAGAGGACGCTGTCGTGGCTGTAGAAGTGGAAAAACAGCGCCAGCGGTTTTACTCCTGGAGACGATGGCGGAAATTTCCATCAAAAAATCGAGCATTTTATTCAAACTGATGCGGCTTCAAAGTCGACAAAATTTCATTGAGTCATGCCGGTACGAAAGACTCTGAGGACAATAAAGTGCTACAGACTCCTACATATAGTTCTCAAGGGATCTCGGGTACAAGATTAAACTAATTACGACGTGCACTGGAGCAGTGACCCTTTCATTCTCCTTGTGCTCCATTTCCGAATGTGTTGTTGTTGTGGTCTTCAGTCCTGAGACTGGTTTGATGCAGCTCTCCATGCTACCCTATCCTGTGCAAGATTCTTCATCTCCCAGTACCTACTGCAACCTACATCCTTCTGCATCTGCTTAGTGTATTCATATCTTGGTCTCCCTCTGCGATTTTTACCCTCCACGCTGCCCTCCAATGCTAAATTTGTGATCCCTTGATGCCTCAGAACATGTCCTACCAACCGGTCCCTTCTTCTAGTCAAGTTGTGCCACAAACTCCTCTTCTCCCCAATTGTATTCAATACCTCCTCATTAGTTAATGTAACTGGAAGAAAACCCAGTGCATGGTACCATGGAAAGTATCCCGTACCATACGCCTCACAGTGGTGTATAAAAAAATTGATGTAGATTAGATGCATTCGATTCGCCGTGGCGCCAGAACCACCCTCCATCCAACCCACCAGCCGTCTTCAGTTCGGCTGCTCACGGGCGCGTACTTTCACTGACGCCGCCGCTGCCCGTGTCCTCAGAGACCCTCCGCATGTACACGCCGCTGGCCTCCCTGGAACGCACGTGCGTGCGCCCCTACAGGCTGCCGGCCACAGGGGGCTGCCCGGGCCTTGGACTGCGACCCGGCGACGGCGTCTGGATGCCGGTGCTCGGCATCCACTACGACCCCGAGTACTTCCCAGACCCGGAACGTTTCGACCCGGAGCGCTTCAGCCCGGAGAGGAAGCACCTCATCAAGTCGTTCACCTACTTCCCCTTCGGGTCTGGACCTCGCATTTGCATTGGTAAGCATCATCGTAACGTCTCACATCTTTTAAAACTTCGAAAGTTTAGCTACCCAAACTGAACAACATATTTCTTATACTACACTCCTGGAAATTGAAATAAGAACACCGTGAATTCATTGTCCCAGGAAGGGAAACTTTATTGACACATTCCTGGGGTCAGATACATCACATGATTACACTGACAGAACCACAGGCACATAGACACAGGCAACAGAGCATGCACAATGTCGGCACTAGTACAGTGTATATCCACCTTTCGCAGCAAAGCAGGCTGCTATTCTCCCATGGAGACGATCGTAGAGATGCTGGATGTAGTCCTGTGGAACGGCTTGCCATGCCATTTCCACCTGGCGCCTCAGTTGGACCAGCGTTCGTGCTGGACGTGCAGACCGCGTGAGACAACGCTTCATCCAGTCCCAAACATGCTCAATGGGGGACAGATCCGGAGATCTAGCTGGCCAGGGTAGTTGACTTACACCTTCTAGAGCACGTTGGGTGGCACGGGATACATGCGGACGTGCATTGTCCTGTTGGAACAGCAAGTTCCCTTGCCGGTCTAGGAATGGTAGAACGATGGGTTCGATGACGGTTTGGATGTACCGTGCACTATTCAGTGTCCCCTCGACGATTACCAGTGGTGTACGGCCAGTGTAGGAGATCGCTCCCCACACCATGATGCCGGGTGTTGGCCCTGTGTGCCTCGGTCGTATGCAGTCCTGATTGTGGCGCTCACCTGCACGGCGCCAAACACGCATACGACCATCATTGGCACCAAGGCAGAAGCGACTCTCATCGCTGAAGACGACACGTCTCCATTCGTCCCTCCATTCACGCCTGTCGCGACACCACTGGAGGCGGGCTGCACGATGTTGGGGCGTGAGCGGAAGACGGCCTAACGGTGTGCGGGACCGTAGCCCAGCTTCATGGAGACGGTTGCGAATGGTCCTCGCCGATACCCCAGGAGCAACAGGGTCCCTAATTTGCTGGGAAGTGGCGGTGCGGTCCCCTACGGCACTGCGTAGGATCCTACGGTCTTGGCGTGCATCCGTGCGTCGCTGCGGTCCGGTCCCAGGTCGACGGGCACGTGCACCTTCCGCCGACCACTGGCGACAACATCGATGTACCGTGGAGACCTCACGCCCCACGTGTTGAGCATTTCGGCGGTACGTCCACCCGGCCTCCCGCATGCCCACTATACGCCCTCGCTCAAAGTCCGTCAACTGCACATACGGTTCACGTCCACGCTGTCGCGGCATGCTACCAGTGTTAAAGACTGCGATGGAGCTCCGTATGCCACTGCAAAGTGGCTGACACTGACGGCGGCGGTGCACAAATGCTGCGCAGCTAGCGCCATTCGACGGCCAACACCGCGGTTCCTGGTCTGTCCGCTGTGCCGTGCGTGTGATCATTGCTTGTACAGCCCTCTCGCAGTGTCCGGAGCAAGTATGGTGGGTCTGACACACCGGTGTCAATGTGTTCTTTTTTCCATTTCCAGGAGTGTATATTGTTTCGTGTTAATACGATGTATTTAAGAAATTCTTTCACAGATTTACTAAACATACTGTTTGTGAAAACGCAACATCAGCAGAATACATATGACTGAAATGAACGGTTCACCACACATTAGTCAGAGGAAAATTCAGACATGATTAGAATTCTCGAAGTGTATTTGTTCTCTCAAAGATCAGTATGGTGTAAGGCCTCTGCTTACTACAGTCAGAACCTCTAAGAGCTGTGGCGAGGAATCGGCCTGGAGGTAAGCCTTGGGAACTCTATTTATGTTGAAATCCATAGGACTCCCATGCGCAGCGGCCATTGGATACACAAATTGAAGAATGCAGTGGTCAGTCGTGAATAACCTGAATTTATTGCAGATCGATCTCGACTGTAGAATAGCCATCTTCAGTGCTAGAGGAACAACAAGAAGTAAGATACAAGCATACACAGGGCACTGTAACGCAGTAAAAATACCAGCGAGGAAAATATGTCCGTACGTCACTAAACGTGGTCACATCAAACTTGTGCTTCAACACAACAACTCACTTATTTAACACATAGTCACCCACATAAGCATACTGACAAAAAGAAGCAGACAATCTTACAGAATACCAGCATGAATTGAAGTTATTGTTTACAGGCTACTGAAAAACCACAGGTTTGGTCACCTCGATGAAGAGGCCTCTCTATGAGGGCACATAGTCAAGCTAAAGTTTATTTTTGTAAAGGTATCAAGACAGATACATCTCATTAGTTCCAAATTGGTACACATAGATGGAGCACATATTGCTAATATTAGAAGCTACCAAATAATTTATGAAAAGCAAATTAACAGTGTTAACCCGAATCCCCCCCCCCAAATTCCCCCATGACCTTGCCGTTGGTGGGGAGGCTTACGTGCCTCAGCGATACAGATAGCCGTACCGTAGGTGCAACTACAACGGAGGGGTATCTGTTGAGAGGCCAGACAAACGTGTGGTTCCTGAAGAGGGGCAGCAGCCTTTTCAGTAGTTGCAGGGGCAACAGTCTGGACGATTACCTCATCTGGCCCTGTAACACTAGCCGAAACGGCCTTGCTGTGCTGGTACTGCGAACGGCTGAAAGCAAGGGGAAATAACAGCCCTAATTTTTCCCGAGGGCATGCAGCTTTACTGTATGCCTAAATGATAATGCCGTTCTCCTGGGTAAAATATTCCGGAGGTAAAATAGTCCCCCATTCGGATCTCCGGGCGGGGACTACTGAAGATGGTTCAAATGGTTCAAATGGCTCTGAGCACTGTGGCACTTAACATTTGAGGTCATCAGTGCCCTAGAACTTAGAAGTACTTAAACCTAACTAACCTAAGGACATCACACACATCCATGCCCGAGGCAGGATTCGAACCTGCAACCGTAGCGGTCGCGCGGTTCCAGACTGAAGCGCCTAGAACCGCTCGGCCACATTGGTCGGTGTTCAATAAGTCACGGCTGCAAAATACTAACGCGAATTCTTTACAGACGAATGGAAAAACTAGTAGAAGCCGACCTCGGGGAAGATCAGTTAGGATTCCGTAGAAATATCGGAGCACGTGAAGCAATACTGACCCTATGACTTATCTTAAAAGCTAGATTAAGGAAAGGCAAACCTACGTTTGTAGCATTTGTAGACTTATAGAAAGCTTTTGACAATGTTGACTGGAATACTCTCTTTCAAATTCTGAACGTGGCAGGGGTGAAATACAGGGAGCGAAAGGCTATTTACAATTTGTACAGAAACCAGATGGCAGTTATAAGAATCGAGGGACGTGAAAGGGAAGCAGTGGTTGGGAAGGGAGTGAGACAGTTTTGTAGCCTCTCCCCGATGTTATTCAATCTGTATATCGAGCAAGCAGTGTAGGAAACAAAAGAAAAATTCGGAGTAGGTATTAAAGTCCATGGAGAAGAAAAAAAAAAAAACGTTGAGGTTCGCCGCTGACATTGTAATTCTGTCAGAGACAGAAAAGGACTTGGAAGACCAGCTGAACGGAATGGATAGTGTCATAAAAGGAGGATATGTGATGAACATCAACAAAAGCAAAACGAGGATAATGGAATGTAGTCGAGTTGACTCGGGTGATGCTGAGGGAATTAGATTAGGAAATGAGGCACTTAAAGTAGTAAAGGAGTTTTTCTATTTCGGGAGCAAAATAACTGATGTGTTCGAAGTAGAGGGGACATAAAATGTAGACTGGCAATGGCAAGGAAAGCGTTTCTGAATACGAGAAATTTGTTAGCATTGAGTACAGATTTAAGTGTCAGGAAGTCGTTTCTGAAAGTATTTGTATGTAATGTAGCCATGTACGGAAGTGAAACATGGATGATAAATAGTTTGGACAAGAAGAGAATAAAAGCTTTCGAAATGTGGTGCTACAAAAGAATGCTGAAGATTAGATGGGTAGATCACATAACTAATGAGGAAGTATTGAATAGGATTGGGGAGAAGAGAACTTTGTGGCCCAACTTGACTAGAAGAAGGGATCGGTCGGTATGACATGTTCTGAGGCATAAAGGGATCACCAATTTAGTATTGGAGGGCAGCGGGGGGGGGGGGGGGGGGGGGGGGGGGGTAAAAATCATAGAGGGAGACCAAGAGATGAATACACCAAGCAGATGTAGAGGGATGAAGATTGCAGTAGGTACTGGGAGATGAAGAAGCTTGCACAGGATAGAGTACCATGGAGAGCAGCATCAAACCAGTCTCAGGACTGAAGACCACAACAACAACAACACGAATTCAGTACATCGAAAAACCGGTTACAAACATGTAGATAGTGGCATCTATGAATGGCGAGAGGATACAATGCATACAACGGCATAATTTTTTTTTTTAAAAGATAGGTCATAAGAAATTTAATGGGATAACAACTTTATTCAAAACATAAAACCGTGACACAGAAAAGGAAAGGGATGCGAGAAACACGACCATCTATAGAGGAGTTAAGAAGACGACTATATGTGATATATCTGGCATTAACCTCGTGGTAGTTAAAAATGTCCTCTTGTCTAAAAACCGTCTGTAAGATAGGATCAGGTGTCACAGCCTATAATGTGTGCGATATTTGAGCAGATTTGCACCTACTTTATAATACAGGTCTTTATATGTTAGTTTGAATGCATTTCTTATAGGCTCTAGATTATCATGTATTCCTTTTTAACTTTATGTCAAGATGGGGTAGGAAACATTTACGCTTTTAAGTGCTTATTGTAAAGTTTTACATTTAGCTTTGTAAAAATGTTATTTGAGAGTTTGTCATTTTTGATGCTGCTTGTTTGCCAGTGTCATCTCTTAGTTTTTGTAAGTTCAGGCTAACTTATAAACGTTTTCTTGAGTCCTCTGTAAATGACCACGTTTTATATTTTACACAAAACTATCGTTTTATTAAATTTCATTGTATTTCATTGTATTTGTACGACATTGCGTCCATGGTTTTCTAAATTTTATGTTTTTGTATGCAAATGTATGCTCTCGCCATCCATAGATGACACTTCCTACATTTTTTTAACTGGTTTTAGAATGTATTGACATAGTTATGTTTATATTTGTATTTAGATTGTTCATTTAATTTTTATAAATTATTTGGTAGCTTCTATTATTAACAGTTATGTTATGTCTATATGTATGCCACTCACCTATCTTGAAGTTTTTACAAAAATATTATTTAGCTTGATTATTTACCCACGTTGATGGTGCTCTTGGTCAATTTGGCAAAACCATTGGTGCTACAATAGTCTGTAAACAACTACTTCACTTATAAATTGATATTCTGCAAAATGTGCTGCTTCTTTTTCTCAGTATGCTTATACATGTGACTATGCATTCGAATCTGAAAGATATACGCGCTTGAGCACAAGTTTGATGTGACCATACTGGGTGATGAGTGGCACACATTTTTCCCCTTAGTATTTTTACTGCATTACACTATCTTGTAAAATCTTGTATCTTATTTGTTTCTTTTACCTCTAGCACCGATTATGGCTTTTATATAGTCGTAATCGATCTGCAATAAATTCAGATCATTCGCCACTGGTTGCTGCATTCTGCCATCTGGATATCCTTCTCCACATGGCTGTTAAGTACGTCAGTGAAGAATCAGCAGTGTTGACTGGAGGACCACGGAGAGCAAGTGGCCCTACAATCTTGATTTACCCTACAGTCTTGATCCAAACATGTTCAAAAGGCGGCGTGTCAGACGAATGTGGAGGGCACTGAGGAAGTGGTACAACTCGTTCTTCGAAAGAAGTCGTGCTGGTCGTTCTCGTCAAGTGGCTGTCGTACTGCTGAAAGCAGCTGTGTAGAGTTGCACGAGGGAAGAGATAGTTTGCAGTCACATATGGTGAGCACGTAAGAAGGCGGGTGGTGGGTCGATGTGCAGTAGGAATATATCGTATGATTCTCCAGCCAGTAGCGGCATTTAAATGTGTCTGTCAGTCGTGTGTGCTTTGGGGTGAGCATGCTACATTTGGCATGGGTTTTCGTGTTAGTTTTCTTATGATGAGTGTTCTTTATGGATGGCATAAAACAAACATGCTAAATACTGCATTTTTATTTCTTTGATGTGGAAAAAGATGTCAAAAATGTGTAAGATTATTTCGGTTTATCAGAAATAAGAGGATCCACAAACGAATCTTGTTTTACACCATTCTATCAAATTCTGAGTGAGTATTGCTACGTGATTGACACGGAGCCGAAACACTTTGCATTATGTCATTTTCATAAGATAAAAACCATGAATCTGCTGTGCCTAATATCCTATAAACCGAATATCTTAACTTTTACCCAAGCGTATCATGGATCACACAAACAAAACCCTCAGTCAAGTCATAAAATACTCCCAACGGTAATCATTCCCGATTTATTGATTATAGTGTATCAGTGATCAGGAAATCCCAGCATCATGGAAATGACATGGAAGGACTAGGCACCGTTAACTATCGTCGTTAATCCTTTTGACAACAGACATTTACACTGTTGTCCAAAATAAAAGCAACAAACGAACATTTTGCAACGTTGCTTTTATTTGCCACAAAGCAGTACAAACGATGATAGTCAAGTAGAAAAAATTTAAAGAATACAAAACGTGAACAACTGCAACGTACATAACGGTAAACTAAAATGTTCTTCATGTTTCCAACTTTGCGCACACATTCTGACAACTGGCTAATGGGCTCACTTTTTGCAGCAATACAGGCCTGACAACGATGGGACATGTGCACAATGTCACCAGTCCCATGTTGAGGCAATAACTCCCATTCTTCCTGCAGCGCTGCTCGCAAATCTTGGACGGTGGTTGGTGAATGCTGACGTGATGCAGCCCGTCTCCCTAGTGCATCCCAGGCAAGTTCAGATTGAAATTGGTATCAGCAGTTAAACCTTCTCGATTCACCCAGGCAATTTCACGAAGAGGTATTTGAGTGGTCGGGTGGTCCCTGCCCACACCATTAGGGATACTCCTCGATATCAGGCTCTTTCCAGAGTGTTTGGGTTCGGAAATCCTGTTCCACTTTCCCTCCAGATGTGAATCCGTCGAGAATCACTCTCCAGACCAATTCGGGACTCATCTGTGAAAAGAACATTGGCTCATTATTTGACCGTCCAAGTAGCATGTCGACGACTCCACTCTGTAGGTTCCCTTCTCTGAAGAAGCGTCAGAGGTGCACATACAGCAGGACTCCGACAATACAGGCCACTCTCTAGAAGCCTTCTGCACACCGTCTGTCTCGACACAACACGTCCTGTGGATGCCTCGAGGTCAGATGCCAGGTGCTGTGTAGTGCTGAGGCGGTACCGCCGTGCCCTTACAACCAAATAATGGTCCTCTCTTTCGTGTGTCACATATGGTCGGCCCCATCCTGGTCTTCGGAATACAGTTCAGCCTCTATAAACTGTCGGCAATAGGAGAAGCAACAAAACGACTCACATTAAACCATCGGGCCACACCAGTCTTCGACTGCACTGCTTCCATTCTTCCTCAGGCCCTCCACCGCAGAGAGTGTGGTAGGCGTGCGTCTTCTCTGTGCCGTACTGCACCGTCTGTGACTGTGCCCACGGCGACTGTGGATGTGGCACTAGCTGGCAAACTGCGTCCCCTCTGACAGGTGCCCTGTCCTGATCGATGGCGTGGTTGTTCGGTGGCCGGAATGCCGTCTGCCGTGCAGAACACCGTCGTACGGACTTCTGTTGACGACAGGACGGGCAAAAATCGGTTTGTTACTTTAAATTTGGATACCAGTGTATTTTTTAAATTAACAACAGGTCCTCTTTAAAAAAAAAACAGGTAAGGAAATCAAAAGTTAATTTGCCTTGTTAAATTTACACACTTGAAAGCGTTAAAAATAGTGAATAATACAATTGCCCTTTTGATGTCTTTTAACAAAATGCAAGAAGAATAAGACTAACAACATTGACCTATGAAACGTTTAAATTAAAAGAAAATTAAATAAACCAGCAAACAATTAAAACCGAGCTCTAGATAAATTTCTGCAAGCGATCTCAAAACGAAGACGTTAGGCAGTCCTCCAAAAGACAGATGTTAACTAGTTAACAAGACGTAACAGATCGCCTTTACGCCTTATCCAAAGCGTTTACAGCAAATAATTTAAAACAAAATTTAAAATAAGGCTACAATGTGTGTTAAACACAACAATAAACTTAAAGGGACAATTCCCTGTGCGAAGCCAGTTACTCAGAGAAAGGGCTTTTCGCAGAAAGCAAAATTTCATTTACGGTGCAAGTCAGATAAACATAAGGTACTCAACTTGAGTGCACACAGTCACGGGACGCGACCGCGAACTAGTAGCAAGCCAGGCTCGGAAGCGCTCGAGAGCCGTCCACGCGGCTGCAAGCATCCCGGGTCCAAGCACCAAGAAGCCGCACACATGGAATGCTCTCCTCAGAACTTAGTTAGTACTGTCAACAAACAAAGAACACAAATGTCTCACAGAATCATACTACGCTACTGGCCAATAAATTGCTACACCAAGAAGAAATGCAGATGAGAAACGGGTATTCATTGGACAAATATATTACACTAGAACTGACATGTGATTACATTTTCACGCAATTTGGGTGCATAGACCCTCAGAAATTATTACCCAGAACAACCACCTTTGCCTATAATAACGGCCTTGATATGCCTGAGCATTGAGTCAAACAGAGCTTGGATGGCGTGTGCAGGTACAGCTGCCCATGCAGCTTCAACACGATACCACAGTTCATCAACAGTAGTGACTGGCGTATTGTCACGAGCCAGTTGCTCGGCCACCACTGACCAGACGTTTTCAATTGGTGACAGATCTGGAGAAAGTGCTGGCCAGGGCAGCAGTCGAACATTTTCTGTATCCAGAAAGGCCCGTACAGGACCTGCAACATGCGGTCGTGCATTATCCTGCTGAAATCTAGGGTTTCGCAGGGATCGAATGAAGGTAGAGCCACGGGTCGTAACACAATCTGAAATGTAACGCCCACTTTTCAAAGTGCCGTCAGTGCGAACAAGAGCTGACCGAGACGTGTAATCAATGGCACCCCATACCACCACCGCCGGGTGATACGCCAGTGTGGCGATGACGAATACACGCTTCCAATGTGTGTTCACTTCGATGTCGCCAAACACGGATGCGAACATCACAATGCTGTAAACAGAACCTGGATTCATCCGAAAAAGTAACGTTTTGCCATTCGTGCACCCAGGTTCGTCGTTGAGTACAACCATCGTAGGCGCTCCTGTCTGTCATGCAGCGTCAAGGGTGACCCGCAGCCATGGTCTCCGCGCTGATAGTCCATGCACCTGCAAACGTCGTCGAAACTGTTCGTGCAGGTAGTTGTTGTTGTTGTTGTGGTCTTCAGTCCTGAGACTGGTTTGATGCAGCTCTCCATGCTACTCTATCCTGTGCAAGCTTCTTCATCTCCCAGTACCTACTCCAGCCTACAGCCTTCTGAATCTGCTTAGTGTATTCATCTCTTGGTATCTGTCTTACGATTTTTACCCTCCACGCTGCCCTCCAATAATAAATTGGTGATCCCTTGATGCCTCAGAACATGTCCTAGCAAACCGATCCCTTCTTCTGTCAATTTGTGCCACAAACGTCTCTTCTCCCCAATCCTATTCAACACCTCCTCATTAGTTATGTGATCTACCTATCTAATCTTCAGCATTCTTCTGTAGCACCACATTTCGAAAGCTTCTATTCTCTTCTTGTCTAAACTATTTATCGTCCATGTTTCACTTCCATACATGGCTACACTCCACACAAATACTTTCAGAAACGACTTCCTAACACTTAAACCAATACTCGATTTTATATCCTCTCTACTTCGACCATCATCAGTTATTTTGCTCCCCAAATGGCAAAACTCCTTTACTACTTAAAGTGTCTTATTCCCTAATCTAATTTCCTCAGCATCACCCGACTTAATTCGACTACATTCCATGATCCTCGTTTTGCTTTTGTTGATGTTCATCTTATATCCTCCCTTCAAGACACCATCCATTCTGTTCAACTGATCTTCCAAGTCCTTTGCTGTCTCTGACAGAATTACAATGTCATCGGCGAACCTCAAAGTTTTTATTTCTTCTCCATGGATTTTAATACCTTCTTATGTTTCCTTCACTGCTTGCTCAATATACAGATTGAATAACATCGGGGATAGGCTACAACCCTGCCTCACTCCCTTCCCAACCACTGCTTCCCTTTCATGCCCCTCAACTCTTATAACTGCCATTTGGTTTCTACACAAATTGTAAATAGCATTTCGCTCCCTATATTTTACCCCTGCCACCTTCAGAATTTGAAAGACAGTATTCCAGTCAACATTGTCAAAACTTTTTCTAAGTCTACAAATGCTAGAAACGTAGGTTTGCCTTTCCTTAATCTAGCTTCTAAGATAAGCCGTAGGGTCAGTATTGCCTCACGTGTTCCAATATTTCTTTTTGTGTTGCAAACGTCCCTGTCTGTTGACTCAGGGATCGAGACGTGGCTGCACGATTCGTTACAGCCATGGGGATAAGATGCCTGTCATCTCGACTGCTAGTGATACGAGTCCGTTGGGATCCAGCACGGCGTTCCGTATTACCCTCCTGAACCCACCGATTCCATATTGTGCTAACAGTCACTGGATCTCGACCAACGCGAGCAGCAATGTCGCGATACGATAAACCGCAATCGCGATAGGCTACAATATGACCTTTATCAAAGTCGGAAACGTGATGGTACGCATTTCTCCTCCTTACACGAGGCATCACAACAACGTTTCAACAGGCAACGCCGGTCAACTGCTGTTTTGGGTATGAGAAATCGGTTGGAAACTTTCCTCATGTCAGCACGTAGTAGGTGTCGCCACCGGCGCCAACCTTGTGTGAATGCTCTGAAAAGCTAATCATTTGCATATCACAGCATCTTCTTCCTGCCGGTTAATGTTCGCGTCTGTAGCACGTAATCTTCGTGGTGTAGCAGTTGTAATGGCCAGTAGTGTACAAATGAAAATTACTGTTTAACCACGATTCCACTTATAGAACCTTTCCAATAAGGTCATACGCCACAGTAAATAAGCATCGCTAAACGTATAAGATGTAAAAGAGAACTACTGAAATGGAGCCGTAAATTCTTCCAGGAAGGAGTGAGTATAAAGAAGGACTCTCTAAGGTCTTACCATTCGCTTGGTGTCATAACACACAAAACTTAAAGGGCTGGACAGTAGTAATACCAGAGAGCACACCAGCTCCTAAAACACAGTGAAAACAAATATTAAAATTCAGAAACAATTTGTTCTCTCAGATAAGACAATTTAAAAAGAAACGTGAAATTTTAAAAAACTACATAATTCATAGGTCCCTGACATAATTATGCGTGATAACTGGGCACATTAAAAATCGCCATAACAACATTAACAATTTTAGAGAGAACGCTGCCCAACATACTAACACAAGTCACCTTAAAGGCACACAGAGTAGGCAGAATCTGTTTAGTTTGTCCTAGAATCACACAGAGTCAAATAACAAAGGCATGCGTGACGATTCAATGAATATAAACACGAACATCTGCGCAAACAGCTTGCAGAGCGGTAAATCGGTGCCCAGAGCCCAACAACCAGATACGCACGACATAGGAGAAACAAATCTTTTGCCTTCGACCCAGTCCTGGCAAAAAGAGTGAGCGACGATCTGGAAAAGACGTCTTGCCGATCCGCACCGCGTGTCCCAGCTCCACACTGCGCGAAGTCTACACGTAGACTGCCTACACTGCGCTGTTGCAAGGACTTTCTCGACGCCCCTCTAGCGGCCGCTTTCGGAGCCTATCTGGGGCAGAGGTAACCGCACATTAGTAATACGCGCCACCTGGTGAGAGGCTAGCTAGAAGTTATCGATATCCGCCACGGCTCATTCATCTGTCAATGTAAATATAGCGTGTTCACTTGTCAGTACTGTTCGGTATTGAGCATGTTTTATTGTACTAAGTTTATGTACTATTATGTTTATTGTACGTTATATTCTCGAAAGTTTTTGAAAATAGTGGTAGTAATGAGATGAGTCGGTAATTCTGTACTAACTTTTTGTCTCCTTTTCTGTGAAATAGCTTGAAAACAGCATTTTTAAACGTCTCTAGGAAATATGGTTGTGGAAAGATTGATTACGCAAGTAACTGCTGAAGCAGAGCTTAACTCCATTTCATTGTTTTGCTACTGATGTCTTTATTCCCGATTGAACATTTATTTTTAATGCGGCTGATAACACTGAAATCTTCTTTTAGAGAAGCTGAATTTTTTCAGGTTTGTTTTGGAAGGTCTTTCTTAGGAACTATGGGCTGTCTCCTAAAGAAGGGTTCAAAACTAAATTATCTGCTAGTGACAGAAAAAAAGTTATTGAATGTTTCTATAACCCTAGGGTTATTTATGATGGATTCGTATTCATTTTGTTGATTTGTGTCTCCTGTCTCATCTTTTACTTTGTTCCAGATAGTTCTTTGTTGTGGCAGGAGTAGTTTATTTTTGTCTTGAAAGTGCGAGGAGCACATACATTTTGATGATTTGATTACTTTGCTTAGAATTTTAAAGTACGCTTTCTAACGAGATTTTATCTTGATGTCATACACTCCTGGAAATGGAAAAAAGAACACATTGACACCGGTGTGTCAGACCCACCATACTTGCTCCGGACACTGCGAGAGGGCTGTACAAGCAATGATCACACGCACGGCACAGCGGACACACCAGGAACCGCGGTGTTGGCCGTCGAATGGCGCTAGCTGCGCAGCATTTGTGCACCGCCGCCGTCAGTGTCAGCCAGTTTGCCGTGGCATACGGAGCTCCATCGCAGTCTTTAACACTCGTAGCATGCCGCGACAGCGTGGACGTGAACCGTATGTGCAGTTGACGGACTTTGAGCGAGGGCGTATAGTGGGCATGCGGGAGGCCGGGTGGACGTACCGCCGAATTGCTCAACACGTGGGGCGTGAGGTCTCCACAGTACATCGATGTTGTCGTCAGTGGTCGGCGGAAGGTGCACGTGCCCGTCGACCTGGGACCGGACCGCAGCGACGCACGGATGCACGCCAAGACCGTAGGATCCTACGCAGTGCCGTAGGGGACCGCACTGTCACTTCCCAGCAAATTAGGGACACTGTTGCTCCTGGGGTATCGGCGAGGACCATTCGCAACCGTCTCCATGAATCTGGGCTACGGTCCCGCACACTGTTAGGCCGTCTTCCGCTCACGCCCCAACATCGTGCAGCCCGCCTCCAGTAATGTCGCAACAGGCGTGAATGGAGGGACGAATGGAGACGTGTCGTCTTCAGCGATGAGAGTCGCTTCTGCCTTGGTGCCAATGATGGTCGTATGCGTGTTTGGCGCCGTGCAGGTGAGCGCCACAATCAGGACTGCATACGACCGAGGCACACAGGGCCAACACCCGGCATCATGGTGTGGGGAGCGATCTCCTACACTGGCCGTACACCACTGGTGATCGTCGAGGGGACACTGAATAGTGCACGGTACATCCAAACCGTCATCGAACCCATCGTTCTACCATTCCTAGACCGGCAAGGGAACTTGCTGTTCCAACAGGACAATGCACGTCCGCATGTATCCCGTGCCACCCAACGTGCTCTAGAAGGTGTAAGTCAACTACCCTGGCCAGCAAGATCTCCGGATCTGTCCCCCATTGAGCATGTTTGGGACTGGATGAAGCGTCGTCTCACGCGGTCTGCACGTCCAGCACGAACGCTGGTCCAACTGAGGCGCCAGGTGGAAATGGCATGGCAAGCTGTTCCACAGGAGTACATCCAGCATCTCTACGATCGTCTCCATGGGAGAATAGCAGCCTGCATTGCTGCGAAAGGTGGATATACACTGTACTAGTGCCGACATTGTGCATGCTCTGTTGCCTGTGTCTATGTGCCTGTGGTTCTGTCAGTGTGATCATGTGATGTATCTGACCCCAGGAATGTGTCAATAAAGTTTCCCCTTCCTGGGACAATGAATTCACGGTGTTCTTATTTCAATTTCCAGGAGTGTATGTGTTCCTTGATCCCAAGTAGAGTCTTCTTTCCTTTAGGCATAATATTCACACGCCTTTTGTAATCGAGGCTTTAGTTGCGTTTAATCTTGTTTCACCAATTAATTTCTAAGGAAAACAGTTTTCATAGTGCCCTATAACTATGCTACAGAACACACTACATTTTTCATTCCCATCAGGTGTGTTGTGTACATGTTCCACTGAAATTTCGCAGATCCTTTCTGAATTGCTCAAATCCTTTCTATTTTGTTACGTTATCGAGTGACGGCTTCTTAATATATAATTTTTTGTAGAGTGGTCACAAACAGAAACGGTGGACTTCGTGTTGCTTACCCGCTGTATGACCAGTTCTCAGGGTACGCACCAGCTGGAGTATGAGGCGTGGGTCAGGAAGGCCAGAGGTGACTCGGCTCAGCACTGACCGTCCCTCTCTGCGAATGATGCCGTCCTACTTGCACACAACTGTAGTCAGTGTGCAGTATGAACAGGACCGTCTCTGCAGTTCCAAAGGGGAGACTGGATCGTGCGATCTACCAATTTCGACGACCTTTGGCTTACTGGCAATGGTCGGGGACTCCTCGAAAGGACCGCCTATGGAAGGTTTACGTCACTACCATGTTCGTTCCCGAAGTGACCGACATCAAATGCTACGACGAAGAATGCATTTCAGACAAGATGGTATCGTTCGATAGCTCGAAACTAAGGAACTTTTATCTGTATTGGTCATGAACGTGGTGAAATTAATATCCAAGAGAAATGCCTTTATAAAACGATAACAAAGCATGCCCCCCGAAGCGTACTCGGCTGGAAGCCAGCGTGCGCAATGTGCATTTGCAAAGGATTTCTCTGCTTCTCCTAATTACACGATACTTAACTTACCATTATAAGGTGAAAATAAGCGAGCCTTCAAGAAACAGAAAGATTAGTTGGTTGGTTCATTTCGGGGGGGGGGGGGGGGGGGGGGGGGGCAAACAGCGAAGTCTTGGGTCACATCGGATTAGAGAGGGATGGGGAAAGGAGCAAAGCCTGCACCGTGGATCAAACACTTGTCACCGCAGCTTGTAGGCACATAAACTGATCATATTTCTTTCCTTTTTCACGATCAATTTATTTTATTTGTGACAACAGTATATAACTTCTGCGACAGCCTCCATTCCTTTGGAAAAAGAGGAAATATGTTGCCAGAAGTGCGACTCGAAACCCTTCACTCTGATCTGAATGCAGGCCTTTTATTACTTTTCATTTCTTTTTTTTTAATTTCACGTAGCCACTGCCCGTGTTGGTAGGGGTTTCCATCCCCGAGCATCTCTGCAACAGATCTAATCACTAATTCCACGATTTGTCACGAATAACTTGGTTGCAGGGCTGAAACGTATAAATACAATTTCCATATTTTCGTGTGTGCTAACGGTTCCACCTGGATTCTGCGTCATGCTCTCTGAGTTCTGTTGTTTCATAAACGGGAGCGTAGTGACCTAGACGGTTTCACAGTTACTTTATTCGAGCGACATCTGACTGGCATTTAAAAGCTCATCGAAGTCGGTGAATCACAGGCTGAGGTCCCTCCTCGACTGCTTGAAGGAGTCCCGAATACACTGCATTTTCCCACTCCACGAGCCAACGATAATGTCCAGGTGGTTTCTGACAACCACAGTGCAACACAATGGCAACAGTCCAGCAGACGGGGCCGCGCGGAGTAGCCGTGTTGTGTGGCAATTTCGCCTCTCCGTCAAATAATGGAATGCTATTGATTATGAAATGTCGTTAAAGAAATATTAAATTTTATCTTTTGCTTTTAACTTAATTTACTGTCGTGCGAACCTTGTTGTAGAACCACTCTCTTAATTTATTGTGGTAAAACAAAATGTCTTAAGGATTACGTACATTTAAAGAAAAATATTACGTGCACTCATATTAACCGGATAGTAATATTTGGTTGAGAACTGAGTCCTTTAAATCATTCGGCCTTGGCATACACTTTCCAGATGCAGTGGTTTTTTTTTTTTGTTAAATATTTTTTACTGAAGTTTATCCCGGCACTAGCCATAGAACACAAGATTATCTCTATCAGCAGAAAATGTTTTAATTACTGCCAAGCCGACATTTATCACTGATCAAACCTACTTCACTACTCATTTGATTTATAGATGACGTGGGCAAGCTAATTTACATAATAATTCACACTTTTGATAAATACTGATATATTTCGCACAAACAACAAGTCAACTCACATTAATTCGTAACTCTTCATCTAATGGCGGCTAAGTCCAGACAGAGACAAGAGAAGTCTATAAATTCGTTAAAAGCTTCTCCACAGCGTCCTACCTCGATAACGTCTTAACTCTGCTGAACAACCACGATGGATACACAACTCGCCCAGATCGGCGCACATGTCACAAATAAACTGTGAAAATGCCAGAGAACGTTACAGTGCCCACAATACGGGTTAACGAATCAGGCGCGTCTAATGGGCGCGAGCACAGCTGCACATCGCGTCTGCTAGAGCGGCCAACTGACACTTCCTCCCTCTTTCCTCACTCAAGCTACTCTGTCCTCCACGCGACAGAGAGTCTCCACACGCAAAGATAAACAGCGGCGCGACTATTAACATTTCTTTGTAAATTGATTTCTGGCAAATTTTTATATCGCTGATACCGCAAATACTGACACGTTTTACATTCACATAAAAAATACAGAAAAATTCCTATCCTAAATACAGAGAAATATTACAATAAAAATATAATGAAAATAACAAACATATTTTATACCACATTCAGTAATATCTTTGGTTGAATAATTACGATGTATATACGACTTGCCCAGATCGGCGTATATGTTACAAATAAATTGTGAGAATGCCAGGGAACGTTACATTGCCCCCTGGCAGCATTTGGCAAAGAAGTTTTACACTTTGACACAATGGTGCCAGTAACGTTCTTTACACTTCTGTATGTTTTATGGAATGGCTCTTTCATTTAGTCCCAGGGTTATATAAGTTCATGGCTCCCCCATTTGGGCGTAGGCAATCAGGAAACCTGGGCAAAACTGTGCCGGAGCCCAGCCATCCCAGTTGGTTTATAGTCAGTATTGTCCTTTTACCAGTTATTCATTTGAATTAAATTTGCAGTTTGTCACAAACGAGGTTACACAATTACACAATATCACAGTCACATACACATGTTCAATGTTTATCAAAATGAAGTCATTAACATGTTATTCAGTTTATGTGAACATTTCACAAAGTCAATAATGTATTTGGTGACCGGTGCGGAGTGATTGTTGGGCGGCGCTCGGCGCGGCGCGCTGACTCCGTGTAGGCCACTGCCCCCATCGTTGACAGCTACGGCGCGGAGGGGCGTGGCTGTCTGGTCTGCTACGGGCTGCTGTGGCCGCTGCATAGCTGATGTAGCCGGATGCGCGTTGGATATCAGCTCGCCCGTGCGACGTCCTCTCGCGGTGCTCCAGGAAACATGCAACAAGTTCACAAACAGTATACTATCCTTATTTCCTGCTGTGGGAAAGAACGCACACAGTTAGTGGTAGTTATTACTCAGTAGGCCTTCACTAGTCTGGTTTGCACAATGTTTCGTTGTCACAGTAACACTTTTATGGGCACACAATATTCTTCACCATGTCATGACTTGTCATTAGTCACACACAAGTTTTCACCTTAGGACAAAATCAAAATGTATTTTTGTAGTCAATGCGCTTTCCTAGCGTCCCTTGACACACAAAGAGTTAAAATTTGACACTAAGTTTATCCACCGTCCGTTATCGGTTCACTGTTCGTGTTGTGCTAGTTCCCTATCCACTTGCACACACGGCGATGATACAGTTATTACTTATACACCACTACTCCGTGACGTATTGCTGCAGGTTTAACAGTCACTGTCTGTCTCTGCCGCACAATACTGCACTTTTGTTAAAGTTCCTTTATTTCTATTTACAATGTCCGCTGCTCAATTTTGTTTGTAACAGCACATTCGTAACTCTTTACCAGGGTGTGAGATTTGCGTACATGGTAACAAATATTCAAAATTCGTATTAGTTTGCCCAAAGTCATCTATATTCGTGTTCGATTAGATTATATTTGTGCATTCCAGCCGGATTCAGGCATATTGTTCAATAACTCCTTTGTTCACATGTCACACTTTACTATCAACGTCCTACGTAACTACAGTGTAGTCTCTGTAGGCAAAAATTTACTTGGACTGTATCTAGCTAGCTCTTTCTTATTGACTGAATCTGCACATGCTTCAATTGAAGCTTTTTTTTTTTTTTTTTTTTTTTTTGTGAGTAACTTCACATTCCATAACTTTACAACAAGGTTGCCTCCCGTGGTGCCCTCGGGTCACTACTGGGTGCATTATTTTTTTTTTTTTTTTTTTTTTTTTTTTTTATAATACTGGTGAGATAATAAAGTTCTCAGGGCCTTATATTACTGATATTGTTCTGGGTTCGGATCTGTCAATCTGACAGCTACACATACATACATACATACACATAATAGAAAGGAATGTGCCAAGAAATGGACTACTATAAGGGGACAAAGACGGTTCTATTATTCCCCACTCGATTAGTTTTCTTATTTCTTTAACTACTATTTCCTTCTTGGACCAAGGAATGGAGTATGAGGCTCGACAGTAAGTTTTGTGAGGCTTTACCTCGATCTTGTATTGATATCCCTTAACAACTCCTGGTCGTTCAGAAAATACATCTGCATAATTAGATAATAACTGTACTAATTCCTGCTGTTGCATTGAATTTAAATTTTCGGACTGTGACACTTTGTTCACTAATACGTCCATATTCGCTTTTAATTGATCACCTTGTACGTCAGGATAATAGAGATTCTGTCCTGGACAATGATTGTCTAATTGTAGTATCGACTGATTCCTACATTTGATATTAATAGCGTTACAATTAGGTACAGGTACCTCTTCTGATCTGAGCATCGACAATTCTATTCTCCTACCAGCATTCATCAAACTTAATTTTCCCCGAGAAAGGTCGATTATTGCGTCCCTTTCTCTCAAAAAATCTACCCCCAAAATGCAGGCTACCTTTAAACCCTTTACTACCAGGAATGAGCTCGCTATGGCTTCTTCCCCTATATACATCTCTACCCGCACTTGGAGTTTAATTATTTGTCGCTGTGCACTTATGGCTCCAGTGACTCTACAATTATTCACGGGAAAAGTCAGCATACGCCTTTCCTTCCCCAGTACCTTGAATAAGTCCATACTCATGACACTAACAGTAGCACCTGTATCTACGACCGCTTGCACATCAATATTGTTAATTTTAATTTCTATTATCACTTGTACTTTGTCTTTGTGTTCCTTTATGCACGTGGATGGTTCAGTTATTAATTCATCTCCCATCTGTACCCCGTCATTATACCTAAGGATATAGATTTTGTTCGGTGTTTTGTTTTGTGTCGGGCTGCTCTCACTCCAAACCTCAGCCGACGATGGAGAGCGTATCTCGGCTGCATCTAGTTTGTTGAATTATTGCTAGTGGATGGGCGTGACTGCTCTGTGTCACTGACCTCCACTATGTGCACGTTGTGTTGCGTCGGCCGCCACGGCTGCGCAATTGGCGCATTTTGTGGTGGCGGTCGGTTATCACTGTTTTGCCGGTCCGGACTGGGCCTCTGGTTCTGTGGCCAAGTTCGGTTTGCATCATTATAAGTATTAGTGTTGTACGGCCCCCCGGCATTTTTCCATCTATAATTGCTTGGTGGGCCTGTTTCATACCGGTCATCGAACCTCCTCTTCCGGTCATTATTCACCGGCTGACTATTGCCGTTCCGGTCTCTACCTCTATTTCCGTTTTGTGCATACTCTTGTCTCCTATTATTACCTCCGCCGTTTCCATTACTGGTTGGGGGCGTGTTATTTCTACCATTTCTATAACCGTTTCCGTTACTTCTAGCCTGTTCAGAGGCTGCCTTAACGTCCTCCTGAATCAGGTCAATTGAGTCCAGAACAGACAAGAAATGTTCCATATCATTTTCGGGCACGTGTATAAGCTTTTCCTTTACATGTATCGGCAAGTGTGATTTCAAAAGTCTGATCAAATCCCGAGATGAAATCTGTTCGTCCCAGTAACGGGTCTTATTAATGTACTTCTCAAAATATTTTCGCAAATTGCCTAGTCGTGGAGAATACGGCTCTGGATTATATACTTCCTTCCGTAATCTCTCCTGAATACATGTTGACCAATATTTGGCCAAGAATGCCTTTTCGAATTGCTCATATGTATCACAACTGTCAGCTGCTTCGGTTGCCCATAATGCAGCATCTCCTTGTATGTAAGACATAACAAACTGTATTTTCTGGGTATGACTCCAAACGCTAGGCAAAATGTTTCTAAATCCCTTGATAAACACTACAGGGTGAACAGATTTCTTCTCCGTTGTAAAGATCTGAAACTGTCGATTCCTAATCAGACTTTCTTCAATTACTACTTTAGAATGACATTTATTTGTTCCGCTTACATTGGTTGCCTGTTCTGTCTCGCAGTCGCAATTTTTTACTGCAGTATTTATATGCCTATCATTGTTGGACGTGGCTGGCGTGACATACGCCTGCGCATCGTCTTGCCGCAGGCTTAGCTCCATTTCGGCAAGACGGCGGTCCACACTCCGCTGCCACAGCGGAATGTCCTTTTGCACTATCTTTTTAAGATTTTGCACATCCGTAGTTGAGTCCACCTCTCTGGCCTCAATTGCGGCGTGCACTTTCTCATCTAATTCCTTTGTGAAGTTACGTTCTACTTTGTGCACATGTTCGATCACTTTGTTCTCAATTACGTGAGTTGTGTTAAGTTCTAGTTGTTCGACCCTATTAGTCAGGACACTGACTTCCTCTGCGATATTGGCATTAGCCACTTGAATACTATCTAGTCTTTCGCTTAATTCTTGCATCGTTTGGGGCATGGTTTCATATTTTTGTTTCAAGCTGACAATGTCACCTTGCATAACTTCTAAAGTTTGCATCAACTGCAAGTCCCTCTCTCGCAGGCGTCGGTCACGCTCTGCTTGTTTAGCATCACGTTCTTTATCGCGTTCTGCTTGCATACAGGCAAATTCAGCTACCAATCTCTGGTCCCGTTCTGCTTGCATTTGTACAAATTCAGCTTGGAAATTGAGCATGCGCTCGAACATAACTCTTAATGATTGCACTTCTGACATCACACCACTCTCTGGTCCGTGTCCAGTGCTTGCGGTGGGCACAGTATTTTCACTATCAACTGAATTACTGGGTGGCAGTGGCAACATTTCTTGCCCTTCTGCCCCCAGATTCTCACATTGTACTTCCTGAACTACGTCACTAATATTACTTTGTGTCCCACTTTCCAACTCGGTATCACTACTGACTGACTGTTGCTCTTTATCCATGTTGATATCTTTCTGACTACGCAATTTAACCATAGTAAGCAAAGGAAATAAAATCTGAACTAAATATCCTAACACTCAGGTTTCACTGACATAATCACACAAGAAATGGACATTAACTAATACACACTTACTATATACTACAATGACTAACTACTTAAGTGTCCTGTTATTTTAAAACAAAATACTAACAACAAGCACACCACTAATGATCCGAGAACACTGCACTGAGGCTACTTTACTACCCACAGGACAACTACACTGTAGCTTTACCTTTTGGTGATCTATCTTGGGTGCAGCTGCCCCCTGATATTGTGGAAGGTTATTAATTTTTCAAAATAATGAGCTCTCTTCTTCAGCTTGCTCCGGATACATAGTGTTCTCATGCAAAAAATCATACACAGGTATTACTACACGCAATACATACAATACATGAAAAAATTATTAAATGTTCTCCAACAAAGTTCGACTATATTAATTCCCTAGTTATCTCACGGGTATTTAGTGGCCACTGCATATTCGGGCCCCACGCTGGGCGCCATATGTGGCAATTTCGCCTCTCCGTCAAATAATGGAATGCTATTGATTATGAAATGTCGTTAAAGAAATATTAAATTTTATCTTTTGCTTTTAACTTAATTTACTGTCGTGCGAACCTTGTTGTAGAACCACTCTCTTAATTTATTGTGGTAAAACAAAATGTCTTAAGGATTACGTACATTTAAAGAAAAATATTACGTGCACTCATATTAACCGGATAGTAATATTTGGTTGAGAACTGAGTCCTTTAAATCATTCGGCCTTGGCATACACTTTCCAGATGCAGTGGTTTTTTTTTTTGTTAAATATTTTTTACTGAAGTTTATCCCGGCACTAGCCATAGAACACAAGATTATCTCTATCAGCAGAAAATGTTTTAATTACTGCCAAGCCGACATTTATCACTGATCAAACCTACTTCACTACTCATTTGATTTATAGATGACGTGGGCAAGCTAATTTACATAATAATTCACACTTTTGATAAATACTGATATATTTCGCACAAACAACAAGTCAACTCACATTAATTCGTAACTCTTCATCTAATGGCGGCTAAGTCCAGACAGAGACAAGAGAAGTCTATAAATTCGTTAAAAGCTTCTCCACAGCGTCCTACCTCGATAACGTCTTAACTCTGCTGAACAACCACGATGGATACACAACTCGCCCAGATCGGCGCACATGTCACAAATAAACTGTGAAAATGCCAGAGAACGTTACAGTGCCCACAATACGGGTTAACGAATCAGGCGCGTCTAATGGGCGCGAGCATAGCTGCACATCGCGTCTGCTAGAGCGGCCAACTGACACTTCCTCCCTCTTTCCTCACTCAAGCTACTCTGTCCTCCACGCGACAGAGAGTCTCCACACGCAAAGATAAACAGCGGCGCGACTATTAACATTTCTTTGTAAATTGATTTCTGGCAAATTTTTATATCGCTGATACCGCAAATACTGACACGTTTTACATTCACATAAAAAATACAGAAAAATTCCTATCCTAAATACAGAGAAATATTACAATAAAAATATAATGAAAATAACAAACATATTTTATACCACATTCAGTAATATCTTTGGTTGAATAATTACGATGTATATACGACTTGCCCAGATCGGCGTATATGTTACAAATAAATTGTGAGAATGCCAGGGAACGTTACAGTTGTTCGAGGCGCCATGTCACGGACTGCGGGGCCCCTCCCGCTGGAGGTTCGAGTCCTCCCTCGGGCATGGGTGTTTGTGTTGTCCTTAGCGTAAGTTAGTTTAAGTAGTGTGCAAGTCTAGGGACCGATGACCTAAGCAGTTTGGTCCATTACGAATTCAAACACATTTGAACATTTTTTTTCCCAGCAGACGTTGTCGATCTGTCGACGTTGCCCCAGCACCGCTGGACTCGAGAAGCGAACCAGGACTGTGAAAGACGTTGTACTATCTTTCGCGGCCTTGCTGTTGTCACATTGCGTTACTTCCTTCATGGTGTTTCTGTTTGACTTTTTCCATCGAAACTGGTTTCCTATCACTGCCCTCTCTTTGCTCGCCTATAGAGTCTCCGTGTAGTCCACTGCTGACTTACGCCTTTGCAGCCCAGAGGTTCGCGCTGATGGAGTCCAAGGCGGTGCTGGTCCAGCTGCTGTCCAGGTTCAGCCTCCAGGCGGTCGCCGAGACGCCGGTGCCGCTCAGACTCCAGCCGGACAGCGCCACGCTCTCCGTCAAAGGCGGCGCCTGGCTCGGGATTCGAAGCAGGGTCTGAGGGTCTGAGCCAGCGCCCCAGCCGCTCCTCACCACACAACGTTACACGCACTTGTAAAACGTACTGTGCCTGTGAAATCATACGTGTCAGAGCAAAACGGTTACTACGTCACAAAGAGCTATGCTACTGTTTTAAGTGCAAGTGTGTCGTTTTAAGTGTGCTTTTGTCTGTAGCCTCCATAATATTATTCTGTTACTTTTGTTCACTTGCTCTGTTTATCTTATATACCATACTACCAATTTAAGTAGATTATATGACATGATTCAAGATCTCAGCTAGACTTTATAGGATTTAACGAGGCCATTTAGTGTTTTTCTTAGCGGATAGAATTTGATGCACGAGTGATTAAGCACGCTTCTAGTGTAATGAGTGACACTTTGACGTCCCTCCAGAAAGTGAACCTATACGCTTTTATTTATATTACTTCAGGGCGTAAACAACCGTATGGAATAACAGAGGAGTGGCCGAGCCGTTCTCGGCGCTACAGTCTGGAACTGAGCGACCGCTACGGTCGCAGGTTCGAATCCTGCCTCGGGCATGGATGTGTGTGATGTCCTTAGGTTAGTTAGGTTTAAGTAGTTCTAAGTTCTAGGGGACTGACTACTTCAACGTAACTAATCTAAGCACATCACACACGTCCATGCCCGAGGCAGGATTCGAACCTGCGACCGTAGCAGTCGCGCGGTTTCGGACTGAAGCGCATAGAACCGCTCGGTCACCGCGGCCGGCTACACTAGTTTTGGGATAAATGTCAGTGGGATAAGAAGGAGCGACTATTATCACAAAGTCTCTGTGTATGTCCATGGGTACAGCACTCGGCTGTGCAGCACAGAATGTCAAATCCAACACCTAATTCCCAAACTGTTATTTTATTTGGCTACCAGTTTCGAGGATTTACTACGCCAGCTTCTGCCCCCTTTATCGACGTGTGGAAAGATTACAGCATCGGTTATAGGGCCACATTGATACCTGTAGATTCTGCTCGATATAGCGATCACTCTAACCATCATCCAATGTGATGATGGTTGACGTGAACACTGTGTCAAGCAGAAATCTACAGATACTAGTCTGGCCCCTATTTTGACCGGAACCGAGGTTGGAATCATCCTACACGTCTATCAAGGGGTCAGAAGCTGGCGTCGTAAATCGTCGAAACTAATAGCCAAATAACATAACAGTTTGGGAAATAGAAGGCTGAAAGGTGTTTGATCTGCCATTCTGTTATCACCAACCCCAGACATGAATAGTTATCTGTTGTCTGTCAGAGGATGGATGCTAATATTCATCCACCCACATGCATTGTCGTGCAGAATGTCGTAGTAACTATTGTTCAAGACGGTTAGTTGTCGATGAACATGCAACGGAGGCAATGCGACGATGTAAGTCAACGCGAATTATAGAATATTTCGAACGCGATTTGGTAAATTCGATATTACGTTGGCAGATATGTTAGTATCATGCAACATAGCTTTGATAAACGATTACTGATTATAAGTGCTTGTCTTCAGCCTATTATAATACACTACATGCACGACGCTTTGTTCTCCATGAAAACTTCAGTCATATTAAATTGTCGTAAGATTTTTGTAAATGGTATTGATAACTGAAGTCGTTTCACGCAATAAATATGATACACATCACGCATGAGTAAACGTGGCTATATTTTTTGTTTACAACTATATTACTTCTAGTACTATATTGTAATAAGTAGCAACAAGCCCCTTTCAGCTGTTATCGCATGAAATGCATTTTCAAAATTATTTTACACATATAAACTTGTAGATGCTTACGAGTAGTTGTTCAAGATTGTTCAAGTGTTCACGCTACATTATCTCATTAATAAATTATCGCTTGTTTGTATAGAAATATGTGTGTGTCTGTTAATTTTCCATCTCCGTTGTTTTGTCTCTAATGGTTAATACTGCATACGAAAAACCTTTTACAAACCAAGATTACAAACACAGAAATGTAAAAGAAAATTCTTAAGCTACATTTGCGACCTTTTCTCCAAGATTTTAGAGTGGACGACGAAACGAAAAACTTAGTTCATCACCCACAATAATTTTAAACAAAGATCGCAGTTAGCAAAGAATGGAAAATCTCATCCGTCAAATTCTAGAAGTCTCCTTTTAGTTTGTGTCAAAACCTGTGCATATAGCAGCCACACAAATTATGTTTTTCTGATGAAAGAAGAGAACGCAGACTGATACGATTTATAAATGCACCAGAGTAAGTAAACAGTATCAAGAAAAAAGCTAAAGAAAAAATGAACACTTACAACCTCAGCCTCTGAAAATTACTAAACTGGTTGAGCTCGGAAATTCCTCCCTTCTCTGGGACGAAGAAGGGCTTTCAGTGAACACCTATGGACAGCAAGTACTGGTGCTGTCTAGTTCGTAGCTCTCTGCGGTTACAGAGAGTGGTTCGGACGCTGGAAAGATTACGTGTTGCACGAAATACTTCTGTCTTTCTCACTGTGCTCCTTAATCTGTGTAGGGACTTAGCTCCGCTTTTCATTAGCTGGTAGAGTTTCTCTAGGAAATACCAACCGAGGCAGGTTGCTCAGCCTAGCTCGCCATATCTCGAGTCTAGATGAAGTACGGTGTCTACAGAAGTTGTACTGTTGAGGAAGTTTCTTCCGGACTTCAGAATCTGTGAGTGGTTAATAGCTGCTCATAGGCATCATTTATTGTGTTCCATATATTATTATTCTGCATTTGCAAACAGTTCGCATCTCTAGTGGTGCGGTTGAAGTTCGGATACTTAGTTTGTCAATGGCTTTCGGCTTAAGATATCCTGTAATAACCCACATACTTTAATCACATGTAGATCAAAGAAGTGTGATGTGGGATTAGCAGTGAGGTTTGTAATCGTGAGGAACAGCCTTCAGATCCTCGTTACCCTAGTTTAGATTTCTGTGGATGATTCCTTCAAGAAGGCCACAGCCTATTCTTCCTCGGAGCTACGTGGACTGAAAACGTTGAAACCTGCATATTCGTTTCCCAAATGCGGTGCTAATTGTTGGCATTTCGAATGAAAAAAAGTATGACACCTTCGGTAAAATACTAATTGTCTCTGAATACACAGCAAGAATTTAATACAACCGTATTTCACTGCACGTATTTATGCAAGCTACCACGTCACAAACTAATCAAATGATGTGTTGCAATAGATTTTATTTTGGTGGCAGAGTGTGTTTAATCTTGACTTACATCTTTATTACTTTTTCCTTACTTTTTCGTTTGACTTCGTTCCATTCTATGTATCTCCTGCGTAAGAGAATAGTGTTGCTTAGTACATGAAGAGGAGAGTTTCCAGTTTGCTATATTTAACACCGCTATTTTTCATTACTACACTCCTGGAAATTGAAATAAGAACACCGTGAATTCATTGTCCCAGGAACGGGAAACTTTATTGACACATTCCTGGGGTCAGATACATCACATGATCACACTGACAGAACCACAGGCACATAGACACAGGCAACAGAGCATGCACAATGTCGGCACTAGTACAGTGTATATCCACCTTTCGCAGCAATGCAGGCTGCTATTCTCCCATGGAGACGATCGTAGAGATGCTGGATGTAGTCCTGTGGAACAGCTTGCCATGCCATTTCCACCTGGCGCCTCAGTTGGACCAGCGTTCGTGCTGGACGTGCAGACCGCGTGAGACGACGCTTCATCCAGTCCCAAACATGCTCAATGGGGGACAGATCCGGAGATCTTGCTGGCCAGGGTAGTTGACTTACACCTTCTAGAGCACGTTGGGTGGCACGGGATACATGCGGACGTGCATTGTCCTGTTGGAACAGCAAGTTCCCTTGCCGGTCTAGGAATGGTAGAACGATGGATTCGATGACGGTTTGGATGTACCGTGCACTATTCAGTGTCCCCTCGACGATCACCAGTGGTGTACGGCCAGTGTAGGAGATCGCTTCCCACACCATGATGCCGGGTGTTGGCCGTGTGTGCCTCGGTCGTATGCAGTCCTGATTGTGGCGCTCACCTGCACGGCGCCAAACACGCATACGACCATCATTGGCACCAAGGCAGAAGCGACTCTCAGCGCTGAAGACGACACGTCTCCATTCGTCCCTCCATTCACGCCTGTCGCGACACCACTGGAGGCGGGCTGCACAATGTTGGGGCGTCAGCGGAAGACGGCCTAACGGTGTGCGGGACCGTAGCCCAGCTTCATGGAGACGGTTGCGAATGGTCCTCGCCGATACCCCAGGAGCAACAGTGAACCTAATTTGCTGGGAAGTGGCGGTGCGGTCCCCTACGGCACTGCGTAGGATCCTACGGTCTTGGCGTGCATCCGTGCGTCGCTGCGGTCCGGTCCCAGGTCGACGGGCACGTGCACCTTCCGCCGACCACTGGCGACAACATCGATGTACTGTGGAGACCTCACGCCCCACGTGTTGAGCAATTCGGCGGTACGTCCACCCGGCCTCCCGCATGCCCACTATACGCCCTCGCTCAAAGTCCGTCAACTGCACATACGGTTCACGTCCACGCTGTCGCGGCATGCTACCAGTGTTAAAGACTGCGATGGAGCTCCGTATGCCACGGCAAATTGGCTGACACTGACGGCGGCGGTGCACAAATGCTGCGCAGCTAGCGCCATTCGACGGCCAACACCGCGGTTCCTGGTGTGTCCGCTGTGCCGTGCGTGTGATCATTGCTTGTACAGCCCTCTCGCAGTGTCCGGAGCAAGTATGGTGGGTCTGACACACCGGTGTCAATGTGTTCTTTTTTCCATTTCCAGGAGTGTATTTACCTGTATGAATAGAGCTCACGTAAGAAATCGATATATAAATGGTAGGAAACTTCTGCGTAACGTGTCGGCTACTGCTTTTCACGTTTTTAATGCTTTATAAGCTACCACGTGCTCCGACGGTTGTGCCAAATGGCGATCAACTCAGGGACATTGACCGTGCATGGATCTGCCTAGTGAGAGTTTTCCAAGCTGTGCCTGTTCAGCACCACAGTCGTCCAGTACTGTAACCAGCAGCCATCATTGAGTGCGACATCGAAAAGTAGCGTGTTTTGGAGAATTGTAAACCTTAACAATCTGGATCTAGGGCACTTGCTCAGCCCAGCCATACACCGTCTGTCCAAAGAATTGAGAGACTGATTTTATTCCTGGCGTACAAACGACGTCAGTGCAGAAACAGCAGTGGCAGCTTGAAGTAGTAACTGTAAACAACATACGTGCATTCGACCAGTTAGTTCTGTGTTAAGTAGTAGACGTGCGCTTGTAATGTGAACGTTGTCGTCAGAAATAGTAATGAAGCAAGAAGCCATTTTTCGCAATGTTTTAAAGACGAGAAAAGTATGCACAAAGTTCGTCCCATACACCTACGACATGTGGACGGTTGCCACTACTTGACTGAAATGCAAAACAAGGATAATTATTTTCTGGAAAAAGTTATCACAGCTGACAAGATTTGGTGTTATCAGAACGAAACAACCACAAAACGACAGTGCAGAAATCCAACGAAGGCTCAACGCGTTGTCAACATAACCGACATTCAAGCAAAATGTTTCGCGCGAGATAAACAACAGTTTTATACGATTGCATGAATGTTCTGTGCGTTCCACTATGTAGAACACCCGAGGGTTTAAATCCGCTACTTAACTTTTCTCTTTTTTTTATTAATCGAGTCACGGAACTTTTTGGACTAACAGGATGCAGGATATATGAAGTACACCTGGGCGTTAAAAGCGCTATCTTAAGTTTTCTCTTTTTTTATTAATTCAGTCACGAAACTTTTTGGACTGACAGAATATAAGATATATTAAGTTAAGTAAATACTCGACCATTTTTCTCCTAGGTACTCAAGAGTTGAAAATGAAGCCTCAAATCTCTACAGAAAACCTAGTTGCTTTAAAATGTTGATTACGTCCTTTGCAGGTTCTCACTGGGAGAAAATGGATCATAGGATCTGTAAAACACACTCTCAGAAATTTTGCTGGCTCGGCAGATTGGAATCACATCCAATTAAACAAGAGAACTTCTCCGCTCATTTCTCCTGAAGACATGCCAGCTGAAATGACACCGGGAATTGACAACGGAACACGAAGTGTCAGAATGTGTTCTCGAGTGTGAAGATAGAAGTTTTTGAAGTTTTTCGCTCTTCGATAAACTTTACAGTGAATTGTTGGAAGACTGAAACTTCCTACGTCAGCAATCGGACTCTACAAGCAGAGTCATCCACTGTATATAGCGTCAGACGGCAGTGTTTTCAAATAATAAACGCCTTGGAGTTCATGAGTTTTAATTAGAAAGATATCACGATTACGAAAATATGTGACGTTAAGGCAGAATCAGAAGTAAAGATATCACTCATAGCAAAAGTATTATATTGGTGAACAACAGTAGATTGCAACTGGTGGCAGCATTTACTACCATATTTAGCTAGTATTAGTTTCCACAATTTATTAAAACCGAGTTATGTGTGTGGTTACGGTCTTACATTACAGATACTTCATATGTTAAAAAGCACTTCGGAAACATCGCTTCGGCATGTAACGCTCTGACAACATGCAGAAATTCTAAGAAAGTGGCTTATGTACACGAAATGTCCAGTTCATCTAGTGTTATTTGCTTACCAAGTTATGCGAAAGAAAACTGACATTGTGCAGAATAGCTGGAGGAAAGGAAAATCCATCCCTCCACAAAGTAGCACAACGGCCTGCTGGCTACTACGCCATTCGTTGCTGAGCTGAAGGAGCCGCAAGAGGAAGTTGAGAGACCTGCGCGCAAGCGTCATTAAAGTACACCTAAGTGTACCTACACATCATTGTAGTGACAAAGATTGTTATCTCCTCCTTCAGACCGACAGTCAATCGAATAGGTATCAATGGTGATTGGTGCTACGTCTTCTCCGACCACGCAGTCAGCTGCAAATTTCCGAGTTTATCTCAATGTATGAGGAGCTCATCGTCAACATGGAACGTTACGCTACCAGAAGCTGGCCTGCAGAAAGAGAGGCTCAGGTGAGAGCTCTGACAGTTCGCGGCCGCTACCTGACGGGGCGAGCGACACATGGTACCTGGCGACAGAGTGCGGTGTTTTCAGTGAGGTGGAAGCGCGCATGTTTGACTAAAGGATGGAGACGGCTCAGTGGCCGCCAAGATGGACTAAGTGAAAGATGAATATCATATTTTAAAAAACTACGTTACAGAACCTACAGATATGATACATGAACACCAGGTACACCAGAAAAATCGCGACAATGGGACGAGTTCGTTGCATCTTCAAGCATGATTCTACGACAAATATTACGAAAATTACAACTGTTTTAACTATGATGGATTATAAAAATAATTCAACTGGACCACTGTAGAGATCTTATTAAATGAAGTTTCAAATGAAAACTGACAATGTAAACCAACGCTACAACAAACTGCTTTTGAAATCATGCAAACGTGTAAATAAATATGGGTTTATTGAAAGTATACAAGCAAATGTGTCACTACTATAAATCCTACACAGTTACACGTAGTATGAAGGCGGCACAGAGTTCCTCGTGAGTTTTCTAGATACTTAACTAATCTTTCTACTGGATGCGAATGCACAGTTTACTGTCTGACAGGCTTTCATTGTTTAGATATGTAGCTAACAATTAACAAAACAATGTAGAACCACTATGGAGGCGTGAACTGTTATGAAAATAATAGAGATTGCAGCTAAAGAGCCGGACACTTGTTCTTCAAACAAGTCCTATAATTTGCAGTTGTAATTTATGTAATTTACAGTCATTTTCTAAAATTCCATGCAGCCATGCTTCATGGGTTTTGTTGATAACCTACCTGTCTGATGCTGTAGTCCCCCTTTAACAAGAGATCGCAAAATGATCACAACAATTTTAACTGTATTGTACTATTTTATGTGTAGGTGTAATTAGTTTTAGATATGAATGGTGTAATGTGACAGCCTATTGCAAAGGGAAGAGACATTTTATTCAATCACAAACACGCTACTGCGGACGTACAGGCGGCGGCTGAGATAGAGTCACAATCGTGTGGACAGCTGACGTCAGCTTGAGAGGAGGATCACGTGGAGGGCCGTCTTCACACAGGTGGGGCGGGCTGTCTCAGGACTTCCACAGGCCGCTAAGGCGATCACGTGACCGGGGAAACACGTCCGTCAGCCAGCAGAATGGCTGCTCCTCTCTCATGGCCGCTTTTCGCGTCCTGTGGAAAATTAAAGCTCACCCCAAAATTAACAAAATATTGAAACATACGTGTCACTGAAGAGCCAGTAGATTCATTTGAAGCGGAAAAGATGAATGAGTACGACCGTGAAGACAGGCGTTCGATATCCACATTAGTTTATAAGCTATTGTAAGTTAAATGCTATAAATGATTCCTGAACTGGAAAAGTGAATATCTCGGCAACGAATTACGAGATTGCTAGGAATGAGCTGTCTGCGGATACATCACGTAGAACTTTATCGGACTCTGATAGTATAGTTACTGAAATTATTCACATATTTAAATGAGAATTACTAAATAAATTGATAAACATTAAAACTAGTGGCAGTACTGCAAACTTGAGGTGTACAGGAAATTATTTAATGTGTAATTTAAATCGTTTCTTAATATTAACAATTATAAATCCGAAAGTGGAGGAAAACCATAGAAACTATTATTTGTAAATAAACTATGGAAGATAAAAGAAAACTGGTAACAGCATAGTATTTAGCGGAAAAATACCCTATGATCTGATGTATCATATGTGTATAAAAGGTTAAAATTAAGAATTTCAGCAATTTTAATGTTCAATAGTTAACTGACTTCAGTTGTGCTTGACCGAGGTTCCCTGGTGAACAGCGGCATTTTAAAAGGGAGCTTGTGTTCGGACGCCGTTGGAAGCGGTAAGGCTGTGTTAGTGTGTGTTTCGAGAAAGTTTTATCTGATAAGCGGCGAAACAGCCGCTAGTTTGCGTGTCTGAGTTATTGAGAGTTCCTACTTTCAGACATAAAAATTTTTTGGCATGTGATAGACTTGTTATTTTTCGGGTCGCATGTGATACAAGCTACTCATAGAAGGTTTCTGTCCTAGCCAATGTGGAATTTATGGTTTGAGATAACTCACGCAATTAATCATGGTTTATTCAGCCGCCTCCAACACCTTAAGAAATTCGCCTGGGCTGCGAGACTAATTTATTTTGAACTACGACTCTCGATTTTTCTGTGTTCTTATTGGAAATAAAACGAATTTGTGAAGCTTTAAAAAATAAATGAGCGTGTACGTCATTTTCTGCATAGCAAATCCTGCCTACATTTATATTAAATACTTTTGTGGAACATTAGGTACATTTCGGCGAATGTGAAGAGATGACACTGTATAATGTCTACAAAAGGCGGCCCTAAATGCAATTCCACGAGGATCGAGAAAGGAATACACCCCCTGCTGGACGAAAGAGTGTGAAACACTACTGGAGGAATATGAGAAGACTGGGGACCAGGAGAGTGCAGACCAACTGATCAACGCCATGAATGGGGAACGTAGGAGTAGATGGAAGGAGGCGATGGGAAATCTAGATTTTACCCACTCCAGCAGGAGGAGCTGGGGCCTGCTGAGGAAATTAGGCGGTGCCACAGCGCCTAACAGGCCGACTCTTGGAACCAGCGCATCTGAGATTGCAGCTGTCCCGAAGCAGACCTCCAAAATCCAGCTAAAAACAGCCGAAAAGAGAGAAACTTCCCAAGAGCTAAGCAGTTTATTGCTTAATAACCCAACCAACATGGGCATTGTAAAAGAAGTGGAGACAGAAGAGATATCCCAGGCCTTGAAGCAAATGAAGACAGGAAAAGCAGCCGGACCCGACAACATCCTACCAGAATTCTTAAAGGAATTGGGAACTTTAGGAAGAAGGTGGCTGGCCAGACTTTGTACGGAATGCATAAGCACGGGGGTTGTGCATAAGGAATGGAAGAAGCAAAAGTCATCGCAGTGCTGAAACCCGGAAAGACTGGAGACAATCCTAGGAATTACAGACCAATATACCTGCTATGTACCTCCTATAAATTATTCGAGAGAATATTGCTGACTAGATTAACTCCATACATCGAAGCCAACCTCCCAACATACCAAGCGGGTTTCCGAGCAGGTAGAAACTGCTGCGATCAAGTGCTGTCCCTCACAACCTATATTGAGAAAGGCTTCCAGAACAAGATGAAAACTGGCCTGGTCCTCATAGACCTCACATCAGCTTACGACACAGTATGGATTGAAGGGTTACTGCTTAAGCTAACTAGAATCATAAACTGCAAGCAGACTCACAAACTACTCAAGAACATACTAACGAACAGGAAAATCAAGGTCTCACGCCATGGTACGAACAGTAAGAGCATGGTTCTGAATAATGGTCTGCCACAGGGTTCGGCACTAGCACCCGCTCTCTTCAGTCTATATATAGCTGACTTGCCAGAAACTAAATCACGCAAATTTGCATATGCAGACGACCTGGCCATCGCATATCAGAGTAAGAACTACAACGATCTCGACGAAACACTGAATGCAGACCTTGAAGTCCTGAACACCTATCACTCCAAGTGGCACCTACTTCCCAACCCCAACAAAACAACCAGCACCATAATGCACCTCAACAACAGAGAGACACACAGAAAATTACAGATCTCTTCGAATGGCCAAAGCATAAGACATGAGGATAAACCTAAATATTTGGGAGTGAAACTAGACCGGACCCTAACGTACAGCTCACACCTCGAAGACACAAAGCAAAAACTAAAATCCCGCAATGCTATCCTTTCGAAACTGGCTGGAACAACATGGGGATGTGGAGCGAGCACTTTGAGAACTTCAGCACTAGCCCTTGTCTACAGTGTAGCTGAATACTGTTCACCAGTCTGGAGGAGAAGTGCACACGTATCTAAAGTGGATGTCCAGCTGAGGGAGACAATGCGAATAATCTCGGGAACACTCAGGACCATCCCCTGTGCATGGCTTCCTGTACTAGCGAACATAGAGACTCCAGAAATCAGGCGATCACAGCTAGCCCTAAAAACCTACAGGAAAATTATAGACAACCCGGACCTCCCTATCCACCAAGATCTGACACCGACAAACAGGCTTAAATCCAGATCACCTTTTTGGAAAATCGGCGAAGAACTACAACCCTTTGAACCGAGAACGGCCTGGAACAAAGTATGGTCGGCAAGTGAATTTAAGAACAAAAATTTAGTACACGATCCGAACAAGAAGATTGATGGCTTCAACCTACCAAGAAGAGTGTGGACAGCTCTAAACCGGGTCAGAACGAGTGTTGGGAGATGTAAACACCTGATGAACAAGTAGGGCCTGGCAGACAGCGCTGTATGTGAGTGCGGTGAAATACAGCAATGGACCATCTACTCGTGTGCAAAGTGTATGGCTATGGTGGTGAACTCATGGACATACATAGACTCAGTGACTCAGCCATAGAGTGGCTCAAAAACATTTCTAGTATAGTGTAGAATTATATTGGTTTCTTTTTTAGTATGTAGTGATAATAATATTGTAAATTATGCCTCTGTGATGCCGAACGAGTAAGTAAGGCGAATGTGAGCTTGCGTTCCATAGACGAAACGTAGCCAAACGGCATTTATGGGGCCCACTGAACTGTTTGTACTGTGCAATGTGTGGGTAAATCTTTTCGTGCAGTAAATCTTTCGAGCTGATATAGAACTTGTGAACAGCTTATAACTTTGATTTTCGGCGAGTTGATAAAAGAGATTTATTTTATTTCGGCATTTACGCCACATGTACTCGTATGTTCCCAAAGAAGCTGTACAGTCACAATAGTGTTCATTATGCATGCGCTTAACATAGGTTCAATAATATGTGCGGTCACTGAAAAGTTTAAATGGTGTGCTGTAGTCCGCGCATTTGTGTCTTTTGGTCGTCGTTTGGTGGTGAGTGGTCGCTGACTGTCCTTTTGTGGAGCGGGCTTTGTTGCCCAGCAGCCACGTGGGTTACTATTACGTTCGTTAACTGTTCGTCGGCTTGGAATAATTTTTGCGAGCGCGAGTTACACATTTATTGTAATCACATTATTTGTATGTTTTTTTTACTGATCTTGCGCGGCTTTTGAAACTTTAAATTTTTTTACGGAAGTCGAGGCAGCTATGCATTACAGTTTTTGCTGCCGTATAATTTTTATTCGCTTGTGATGGACTTGTATGTTTTTCTTAGTGGTTACTTAGGATGACTCGTAGTGAGAAGCTGTAGTTTTGGAAATTGACTGTCTGGTGTTGATTTTCGTGTATTAATGTGCACTTAAAAGAACTCCACTTGCACCCTTTTTTGTACTCGATGATCTGCTCGCATTGTATGCAGTAATTAGTGTTGAATTGTTTTTATTTGAATGTGCAATATGTAAGGCCATCATTCACACAAGTGAATAATATTCAGCAAGTACTTACTTCGGTTTAAACTATAATACTCTGTTTTCCTCAACGTTATCAGTCCTATAGGATTTAATCAGTCATTTCACATATTAATTTATTATTCACAACTGATCACGTTTCAAAAGAGTTTTCTACATTTAGTTCTAAATTAGATGTATGGGCTTTACAGTAATATGCATGACCAATCAATAAGATTTCATGAGTCAAGCCAACTAATCTGGTCGTGCATTTCCCCTTCTGTTGCGTTCATTTGATGGTTTTTCGACAGTGATGGAATTGTAAATGATATTTCCCACGTGGCTTGAAACTTAAGATTCAAATTTCTGGCGAGGGTATGGCCTGTTTGTGATTTATTGTTGAGAATCTTAGTTTCAGGATTGGTTGTCCTACAAAAAGAACGATCTAGATCCAGAAAGCTTCATATACTGCTGCAGAAGCAGTGTGGACAGTGCAATTGCTACAGTTACGTGCAGAGTCATGTATGGAGAAGTGCAGCCCCGGGAGTGGAGAGAAGGGTAGCAGTGGTCGGCAGTAAAGGTGAGCAGCGGCCTGCGCAGTCGCACACTAACCACTTGGCGCGTACCTCGCACCACTCCACGTCCTGGGGGACAGGCCACGAGTGACGGCGACCCGGCAGCGAGCAGCGGCAAGCAGCAACGTGTCTGCGTCCGCTCACCAGCCGCCAGGTGCGTACCTCGCGTCGCGCCACCTTCAAGGAGGCAGCCTATGAGGGGAGTCTTCACATCGTGGCGAAGCAGTAGATGACAGTAAACACCTGTTTACATCTGTGCACCTTTCTCCTAGTCGTAATGTGACTGTGCTTTCCCCACACGCAAGTATAGACGTGTGTAGGTTGCATGCCTCTTCCTCAGCATGTGAGTGCGAGAGCTCCCACTCGCACCTGTGTTCACACTTGGCGCCTTCTCTTGCATATGGGGCAACTGGCCGCACGTTACCGAGGTACACAGGTGTAAGTGCACCTTCACGCATCGTATCAGCAGCACAGCAGGGAACAGCGGCGTATGGCAACGTGTCTGGGTCCATTCATTTGGCACCAGGTGAACACCTCGTGTCGCTCCACATCCAGGACAGCAGTCAACTGTGGGGGGCTCCACATAACCGCACAGCGAGGCTGCGTGCAAAGGATACGTCTGGTGGGCAATGTCTTCATATGATGCACGTTGCGTTCACATCACATACAATGCCCCATTGTAGCCAGATATTGTGCTCCCTTTGAGAGAGCTTCCGCTCTTATTGGCCAACACCTCCAATCAACTGCCCAAAATCTAATCTCCCACATCAAAGATACTAACCACTTCCTTAACCAACTCTCTACCATCCTCGCCCCCTTACCACCCTTATCCCCACTCGCCACTGATGATGCGACCTCCATATAAATCCCTCATGCCCATGACCTTGCTGCTATTGAACACTACTTCTCTCAAAGTCCTTCAGAATCCTAACCCAGCACCTTGTTGCTTATATGCAACTATACGCTCACCCACAACTACTTTTCTTTTGAAGGGAAGGTATATAAAAAAATCTGTGACACAGCCATGGGTTCCTACACTGAACCCTCCTATATCAAGCTGTTTAATATCGTCCCTCTAGAGGAAACATTCCTAGGCTCCCAAAACTCCCAGATCCTAGTTTGGTTCAGATTCATTTATGATATCTTCATGATCTGGACTCAGGACCAAGAAACCCCTCATTTCTTTAGAATCTCAACACCTTCTCTCCCATCCACTTCACCTGTTCTCCACAATCCAATGGGCTACCTTTCTGGATGTTGATGTCCACATCTCTGATGATTCCACCCACACCTCTGTCCACACGAAAACCACTAACCACCGACAGTACCTGCATTTAGGCATCTGTCATCCCTCCCACTCAAAATAATCCATCCCATGCAGCATAACTACCTGTGGATGATGTATCTGCAGTGATGAGAACTCCTTTGTCCAGAATATAGAAGCCCTCAAAACAGGTCCTATCCCCAGACCTAGTTGCTGAACATTTTTCCCATGCATATTTGCACACACCACCAGCCCTACCATCACCCCAAAGAATCAGCTACAAAGCAACACGAATCACGCAATATCACCATTGACTGGAACAGCTGAACCATACCTTTCATCACGATTTGATTATCTCTTACCACACCTTGAAATGAGGGATACCGCCCAAGATCCTTTAGACTCTTCCTGAAGTGGTTTGCGGTAGCCCTCCCAACCTACACAACGTCCTAGTCTATCCCTATGCCATTTCGTCTTCAAACCTCTTGCCACAGATGCGGTTTCCTTGTGGTAGATCAGCTTGCAAGACCTGCACAGCGCTTGCTACCCAAGTCCTATTACAGACTAATCCTACACCATCATACGCCACGCCACCTGAGAAAGCAGCCAAATCATATATCAACTCTGCTATAAACACAGCACAGCTGTTAATGTTGGTAAGACAACAACCAGCTGCTGGCCAAGCCGTTGCCAAGAACAAAGTTGACCAATTTGTGGTAGAACACATAGCTAAGCATTTTTTTCTGTTTTTGGTCATCAGTCTTCTGACTGGTTTGCGCCACGAATTCCTCTCCTGTGCTAATCTCTTCTTCTCGGAGTAGCACTTGCAACCTACATCCTCAATTATTTGCTGAATGTATTCCAATCTCTGTCTTCCTCAACACTTTTTGCTCTCTACAGCTCCCTCTGGTACCATGGAAGTCATTCTCTCACATCTTAACAGATGTCCTATCATCCTGTCCCTTCTCCTTATCAAGGTTTTCCACATTTTCCTGTCCTCTGCAATTCTGTACAGAACCTCCTCATTCCTTACCTTATCGGTCCATCTAATTTTCAACATTAGTCTGTGGCACCACATCTCAAATAATTCGATTCTCTTCTGTTCCGGTTTTCTTACAGTCCACGTTTCACTACCGTACAATACCTTACTCCAGACGTACATTCTCAGCAATTTCTTCCTCAAATTAAGGCCGATATTTGATATTAGTAGACTTCTCTTGGACTTTTTGTCATTGCTAGTCTGCTTTTGATGTCCTCCTTGCTCCATCCGTCATTGGTTATTTTACTGCCTAGGTAGCAGAATTGCTTAACTTCATCTACTTCGTGACCATCAATGCTGATGTCAACTCTCTCGCTGTTCTCATTTCTACTACTTCTCGTTACCTTCGGCTTCCTTTGATTTACTCTCAATCCATACTCTGTACTCAGAATGTTCATTCCGTTCAGCAGATAATGTAATCCTTCTTCACTTCCACACAGGATAGCAATGTCATCACTGAAACTTACCAATGATATCCTTTCACCTTGAATTTTAATTCCATCCTGAACCTTTCCTTTATTTCCATCATTGCTTCCTCAGTGTACAGATTTAACAGTAGGGGCGAAAGGCTACATCCTTGTCCAACACCCTCTTTAATACGAGCACTTCGTTCTTGGCCGTCCACTCTTATTATTTTTACTTGGCTATTGGACATATTGTACAAGGGTAGTCCAGAACGTAAGTTCCGATAGCTCGCTAAATGGAAACCACAGTGGAAATCACACTTTCCAGATGCTTCTCTACATAGTCGCCGCTCCGACTTAGACGTTTGTCGGAGCGGTTATAACACTACCTGTCTGCTACTACTGTACCATAACCTCAATGCTAGAAGCAGGTTGTAACATAAAACAATTTTGTAAAAGAAACTATGGCACAAAGCAACAGAGCAGTGTTACCCTCTGAGAGGAATTTTGTTAGTTTGACCGTGTTGTTCCTAACGGAGGTGGCTTATCGAAAATGAAAGTAAGAATTACGTAAATATTGGAATAGTGACAAACAAAATTTTGCCTAGCTATACTGTTTATAGAATAAGGGAAACGGTCGCCAGCCTAATTAGGCAAGAGAAAGATTAACATTCTCGTTTATGAAAGTAGGTATAAGTAACTATAATGGACAAACACAACCTAGACTTAGCCACACGCGAGTGCAATGAACTCTGACACACATATGTTTTAAGATTGAAGCTAACAACTGGAGCAGCAGGAACTATTTTCAAAATTATAACAGATACCGAAACACACTATTACTTTCAGGGTTTACACAAAGTGAATGGTCTTTATAACATTATTATTAATATGCACTTCTAATACACAAGAGAGACAAACACTTAGCAAACATGAGAATGTAACGTTTCACAACTGCAGCTTTCTCTCTTTTACTACAACGAAACACAATGTTGACAAAATTGCAAGAAACTGACTCATCTTCTAGAATTTACTTTATAAGCCTCAGTCTTAAGAACTTTTAATTTTTAAGTTAGCAACAGCACTTTAATAAGCAGTTTTACTAGGAAATTTGTTTTCAGCAAGCATCATTGACTTTAACTTTCTCTTTACTATGTTCAAAGGGCATCAATTAGAAAACTGGGTTTCAATGCACTTTCAGTAAGGACACTCGGTAATCACTTTACTTCAAACGGAGAGGACCCTGAGAGGTGTTATGATGAGGAGTAAAATCAAGGTAGGTACATAAATTCAGATATGAATTACCTTATATTTCAGCACACTAACACATCCATTAGGCTGATCCTTCACTGTACATCGTTATAGTATTACGTTGCAATGATTGCGCAATGTGGTGGCAACTGCATGTTGGTAGGTGGAATTGTAGGCAGAATTGCTGGACTCTATCATTTCTTGGTGGTGATGATATATACAAATTCCAGAATAGTTCCAGCTATTTATCCACCCATCCGAGGCCTTGGAAAGAAGCAGGAAAAGCCTCTCTCTGAATCAGCACAATATGCATCTTTATAATAGCAGTGCACGGACTCGTAGCTCGTCTCCGACTCGTAGCTCGTCCCCGACTGCTGGCTCGTCCCCGACTGACTATCAGTTCCACCTTTTCCACCTAGGCCAACCACAATTTGCGCGCGTTACACAGTTCCGTTCCTGAGGGGAACCACTACACCATTTACATACAAACCAACTAAGAACCCTAAGTGAGGATCAGCAATTTACATAACAGTAACCAAATACATTAAATAAAACAGAACATTTGCACATATTAACATTTCTACAAAAAATTATTCACACAAAATTACAGTCATATACAGTAAGTTTTGTTCCCTCCAAATGGGACAAAGAATATAAATTGCAGATACACTACTTTGCATAGAATCAAATCACGACATCAAAGGTTTGACAAAGAAAAGAGTACACAATTTTATGTTATCGATTCAAACACATTTACAGAAGATCAACAATGTGACATTAAATAAAGCAAAAAAAAAAAAAATCCATACAGCATAAGAGCTGTGGTGTTACACATGCCCCATGTTTCGTTGAAGTTTCCTGTCAGGGATACTTCAAGGAAACATCTATAACACCAAAGTGGTGTTGGCTGCAAAAAAAATTATTCCATCCAACTTCAGTTGGGAGAAAAAAAAGACACACATTACAAACATACAGTATACACACTAAGAAACTTCATACCATTCTTCCAAAATATTTTCAAAATAAGACATCTAAAGCAATTTTCAATTTCACACTGGTTTAAGGAAACTAATTTTGCATCATTACACAAGATATCTTCAAGCATGTTCTTTCCATACACATACAGTTCAAGTAACAGACAAACAGTACAAAAATAATCTGCATATTAGTAGAATATAGTATAGCCTACAAATAAAATAAAGAAAATACACATATACAACAACACAGAACATTCTAACTTAGCAAAACAGAAGTTTGTCTCTCAATATTTTTAAAAGAATGTAAAATTTCACAGACACACAAGCATATTAATGATCACAGTACATTTTACAAGGTTCAGCAATTAATGAAATATTGAAAATATCAGTTTGCATCCACATATGTACGAATATTTACACAAACAGCTATGGAAACCTTTTCCAACTGACTCCTTAAATACAAAAGTAACTTCGCAAGGATGTTTCAAAATAAAGCTGCTCTTCATTAATAGCAGTCCAAAATATTTGTTGCACATAAACAAACTAACATATTCAGAGCGTATCTTTAATCATCACTGCTGTGTTTTAAAACAAGGCAGTCCAAAACTTTAAGTTATTTAAAAAAACCTAGAATCAAAAACATCAACATCCATTTAAATAAGAATGCATATATATTTTATAATAACTTTTCACTGACTTCAATAAGAATAGTCAGTTCATAACATATTGCTCAAAAAACCTAACTTAGTTCACTGTTTGCCTCAGCACTAACAGTCCATGTTACACATTCTGCCCATTATTGGTTTGGCAGTCTTTACCTATAACATTTAGACACAAAACACAATTTAAATTAAGAACACACAAAAAAACACATTTTTAAATTGACACACTGACCCATCCTCTAGGTTTGGCAGTTCGTGACCACTTATCAACTTCTTGCCCCACAATGGCAAGTCCTTTGGCTACTGCTCACATAGCATATTTTGTAGTCCTCAACTTCAGGACCACAGCATTCTTATTCTTTTGTCTTGTTTTGCTCCCCAACAACATATTTTTGAGCAGTTTATAGTCATCATCTTTAAGCTTTTTCATCATTATGTCACATCTTTGGTAAAATTTGCTTTAATGGTATAAAACATTAAACCTGCAACTTTGAAACAGTAACTAGACACTGGCAACAAAATCATTTCTTTACACCATGACCAAATCAGGTAACATACACATCATTAATAGAGAAATTTTTAAATGGCATTTTTGGTATAATGACAATGTTCAGGTAACATAAATTAAATGTCATACTTTGGATCAAGTCAGGATTAAGAATTTCTTACTACTCCTTTACCATTGCTTTTCTACACACAGTTAGGTCATTACATACATCAAGATCAGGACAATAATTGCATATCCTATTGCAAGTGATTTCTGCCAATCCTTTTATGGCACTAGACACATTTATCTCATATCTACTTTACACATATTAATCAGGTTTCTCTCCTCAGTTTTGACCACATACAGGTTTTTTTATCATATTTATCCCTATTTTCAAGAACATTTACATTTAGTCATATTATGGCATTCATTTATCTTTTTGTTTTCAGTAACTTATTCTTTTCTCATCTATACTTTTCCCTTTACTTTTCCATTACATTTTCTCTTTACAATATCCACTATGCTTCCATTATTCTTGGCCATTTTCTAGTGTACCCACAGTATTCTACATTATTTCCACACTATTCAATACACTTTGATAGAGAAGAAGGAAGGAAGATAGTAAAAGTTCTGAATGATGAAGAGGAAGGTTGGCAGCACGAAAAGAAACGGAAGTAGTGCTAGCAACGACTCGGGTCCCTGGTGCTCGTCAGGCACCTGACAATGCAAAGAGTGCATTGCCCCCTGAGGGTTACTACATTTTATTCATCATTGGTTTCTGTGGACATACAATTTCAGGTCGACTATATTTCTAACTCCTAAAGGCTTCCTTGACCTAGGGTACACAAGAAAATAAGCATTTGCATGTGGAGTTCCTTGCACTTCAAAAGGCCCATTGTAAATGTATTTGAATTTAGAAATTTCATTATTAATTTCACTAGATTTTTCATGGGTCTTCACTAAAACATAATCTCCAAGCTTAAATTTAGTTGTTTTGAGATTATTATCATGCCTTTTAGATCTAGCAGCCGCTTTCTCTTTCATTCTTTTCTTAACTAACTCTTTTTTCGCATGCAGGTTAATTCCTACAATAGGTGGGAATTGGAAGATCTCTTCAATAATACTTTTACTTTTACGGTCCAACAGAATTTCTTCAGGGGTAAAACCTGTGGTTTCATGGTATAAGGTGTTCATGGTCTTTTCAAAGTCATTTACAAATCTGCCCCAAGCCTTATGGTTATGGTGACAGTAGGTTCTACCTAACCTTCCTAATTCACGCATATATCTTTCGACAGGGTTACTAGCCGGGTGGTAAGCTGAAATATATTTAACTTGAACACCATGTTGCTTCATACCTTCCTTCCAGATTTTTGAGGTAAACTGTGGTCCATTATCAGACAAAACTGCTTTAGGTTTACCAATGGTGTTAAAATACTCAGTCATCTTGCTAAAGACTGCTTTAGCAGTGGCTTTCCTGATTGGATATAATTTAATAAATTTGGAGAACACTTCCAACACTACAACAATGTAAGACCAATTACCTAAGGTTTTAGGTAAAGGACCATACAAATCCACTGACAATAATTCTAATGTGTCCTCTGGTATTGTATTCTGCATGAAACCTTGATTTTTTTTTATTTGTTACTTTTGCCCTCTGACATACATCACAAGATCTTATTCTCTGAGTAATTTTCTTAGTAGCACCTACATTAATCACAACCACATCAGTTAATTTTTACATACACTTCTTGGGATCACAATCCCCTAAGGCAAGATGAAAATAATCAATTACTTCAGTCTCAAATTGCCTAGGCCAACACACCTTCCATTCTTCAGTGCTGGTATTCTTTCTCCTGTATAAAATTCCATTAAATATCTTGCAAAATCTACAGATTTGTGGGGAATTTGGGTTACTAAAATTAACTTTCACTGACTTCCAAATTTCATCGTCATTCTGGTGGAACCGCATACTTTTACAAATTCGCTCAATTCTTTTCCTACCTGGAACCTCCTTAATATATCTTACATGAAATTTGCCATCTTCATTATATTCCCTTGGTAAATTGTTCATACCATCAGGCAACCGTGATAAAGCATCAGCTACATAATTGTCACTACCTTTAATGTATAATATCTCATAATCAAACTGTTGTAAGTACAGGGCCCATCGACTCAACCTGCTGGTAAACAGTCGACAGTTTTTTAGAAAGGTTAACGCCTTGTGGTCTGTATGAATTATAGTTTTATGTCCCCATAAATAATTCCTAAATTTCTTTAATCCCCAAATGATTGCTAAAGCCTCTTTCTCTGAAATAGTATAGTTTTTCTCATATTTAGTTAAAGTTCTACTAGCAAAAGCAATGGTATTATGTTCAGTTTCCCCAGATTCTGTGTTTTCCTGAAATATATCAACACCAATACCATAAGCACTACTGTCCGTAATCATGTGGAATGGCTCAATTAAAACTGGATGATGCAAAATGTTTTCCCTTACTAACTCAGTTTTCAAATTTTCAAAATCTTTCTGACATTCAGATGTCCAAATATATACACTATTTTTCTTTAACAAGCTATTCAAATGTGGGCTGTTAAAAGCTTGCCCTTTCACAAATTTGCGGTAAAACCCGCAAAGACCTAAAAACGCTTTCAACTGTTTCCTGTTCTTTGGAGGAGGGCACTTTTCAATAGCATTAAGCTTTTCTGGGTCCTTGCTAATCCCAGATGTGGTTATTATGTGTCCTAAAAACTTAATTTCTTGTCTCACAAATTCACACTTTTTTAACTTTAAAGTCATGCCCCCTGCTTGAAGAGCAATAAGGGTTTTCTTTAACAGGTCACAATGTTCTTCCCAGTTATCAGTAGCAATCAATAGGTCATCTACATATACAGTCAATCTGGCACAAAGTTCTTTTCCTAATACAGAATCCAAAGCCCTAATGAAAACAGAAACAGAGGTATTTAAACCAAATGGTACAACTTTGTATTGGTAACACTTTCCTGCAAACAAAAAAGCTGTATATTTCCTAGAATCTTTGTGTAATGGGATTTGCCAATATCCAGCAGTGAGGTCTAAACTAGTTAAATATTTTACATTATGGAACTTTTGTAATAAATCGTCTAAATTTTCAGGTCTGTCTACTTCTCTCCTGACAATTTTATTCAGTGTCCGTGCATCAATGACTACTCTTACGCCTCCATCCTTCTTATTGACTATAATAAGTGGACTATTGTATTCACTATTGCTTCTTTCTATTACCCCCCATTCCAACATTTTATCAATTTCAGCTTGTACTGCCTCTTTCTTAGCTATAGGTATTGGATATGGTCTGACAAAGAATGGTTCATGTTCCAGGATATCCATACGGTATTCAAAGTTATTTACGACTCCTGGTTTATCAGAGAACACTTTCTTATTATTATTCAAGATATTAAATAAATCATCTTTCTGTTCACATGATATTTCTTGGATAACAGCAACAATTTCCCTAAAACTGTCAGTTTTTTGATCATCCTGCAATAAACCTCTCACATGGTATATTTCATATAGTTGGGATAAACCATCATTTTCAGATTCTATTTTTAATACAATGGGTTCTACATTCACAGCTTGGACCTGGTTGTCACCTTCAAATTTAATTTCTATTGTTTCGGTTTCCCTATTAATCTTAACAGTTCCCCTACCACAATCTAAAATTACTTTTTCCTTGTCTAGCCAATCAATACCTAGAATCATTTCAGCACTTAGTTCAGGGACCACTAAAAAATCATGTTCAAATTTTTGGCTTCCTATTTCAAAGTCCATCAATACTTGTTTTTGAATGGGCTTGCTGGACCTACCAGTAGCTCCTATAATTTTCACTCCACTAACAGACATTATTACTAACCCTGGTTTACATGAAATATGATCAAAGAAAGATTCTGATATGGCACTGATTTGGGATCCTGTGTCTAAAAGTAGTTGCAGTTCAGTGTTACAAACATTTACAGGTATTATAGTTTGTTTAATAATTCTCTGTTCCTTTTCCTCCTGTTCTTCCCATAATAAATCCTGCTCAATCATAATGTCTTTCCATGAAATATTACCTACTGATTTCAGTTGTACATCAGGTGGCTTTTTGGGTTTGTGGACCTCTACATCTTTACAGATCTTTAACAGTTCATGGTCTACTATATTTATCTCTGAACATTCTTTAGGTTTCTGTAAATCTATTTCTGTCATTTCATTTAGTAAAGCCCGCCCTAATATAGTATCATCCGGCGGCTCTTTCGGTTTTGTTTCAGTTACACATTCCGGATTTTGTTTCGAAAAGATGTCGTTAATTTTTTCGTAACCTCTTTCTGTAAAGGTATAATTATGTTTGTCGACCTCCGAAAACTCATCTGTATCTGAATCTGTCGTCTCTCCTTCGTCTGAGATATCACTAGGTTCTATTTCGTTATCAGATTCGAGCAGGAAGGCAACTTTTAAACAGTGAGGCAGATTATCACTAGGTGTTTCAGTCACTTCGTTTTCCGTCTCATTTTCTACACAATGCACATCGTTTGGACAGTCAGGCACTTCTGTTATATCACTTTGAACGATTTCAGCCTTAACTTCATACTTAGTATAATCGTCACATACTTCGATAACTTTCATTTCATTTTCCCCTTTGTTGTCATTCTCAGGTAATCGTGCGAAATTCCTACTAGACTCTTCTGCATTATAATCACAGAACACCTTTCCATCAACAACAATTTCGTCTGCACTGCTTATAATGCAATGTTTACTAACTTCCTTCTCTACGTCATTTTCACCTACTATTAACTGAGCACACGTCTTTTGCGTGGCGTATTTTACCTTCCTTTCCTCTTTATTCATCACAACCTCCCCCACATCTACGTCTTTTACCTTATACACATCATTAACAGTACAAATGTTCTCCTTTTCACTCGCCTTTTCTGGCTCCCTTTTATTCTTTAATAAAGTCTTTTCACACGATTCCGAAACCGAGTTATCATTATCATATGACATATTAACTTTATTTTCATTTCTACATTCATCTACTACTGAAACCGGCCATCGGAAGTGTCCGATCCCGCCTCTTCTGTCTCTCTCTACGGCAGCCATCTTGTTCTGACGTCTGCCATTTGTGTGTGCTGCCAAGTGCAATGTACGCTGCTCCGGCAACCGCTGGCCCGAGCACGAACGGTCACGTGACTTCGCACTGGGAATGCCACTATGTATCACTCCGCGCCCGTCTGCTATAGGCGCGCCCTTAACCTTCCTGCCCCATAGTTTACATCTTTCCTTCTCGAATCTAATATTTGGCATCTTTTCTTTGGGCCCAAAACCGGTTTCCGCGTGAATCCCGCCCGTAACACACGCGGTTTTTAGTTTTCCATTTCGTCTCTAGTTTGGGAATTCCGTGCTATGTACCCTCTGCCGCGCGTCGTATAATTTCCTCTACCTCTCGCACGACCTCTTTGAATCGTGTTTACACGAAATCTATCGTTTTCCTGTCGCTCAGCTTGGTCATTACTTTCTCGCGAATAATTATTGTTATTATGGGGACGGTACTCGCGATTTCTTCGCCAGTGATCTTCATCCTCTACCCTTTCCAAGAACGCAGAAAAGCTTCTGTGTGTACTCCCAACATATCGTTTCGAATCCTCAGGCAGTTTCTGCCAAAGAACCCAAACGATCTCAGCTTCAGTTCTTCTAGCCTTCAAATGTATCAGTTTTATGTACCATGATTCGCAGAATTCTTTCATGGTTTGCCTACTTCTGATGTCATACAACCTGGCCATTAGAAATTCACGCCACAACTGGTCTTGTTTTTGTTCGGACCAGTATTCGTCAATAAAGTTTTGTTTAAACGTTTCAAAATACATCTGGTTAGTATCCAGATTCAACCCCCATCTTTTTTATTCTCCTGTTAGTGCACTAATTACAACATTAATTTTTTCCTGATCAGACAAATATTCAGGAAAATTTCTTTCGCAATTCTTTACAAAGTCTAGGGGGTGCCATCCGTTATGCCTCTTTGCAGGGTCGAATTTCTCTTCGCCCTCTAATATTTTACTGAGAGGCATTCTTTCAGTAAAATGTGTAGGTCCGGTTTGTATTTTCCTTTCCAAGTCATACACTTTGCCTTGGATTTGTGAAGTGTTATGTTCACACTTCTTTTCGCAAGTAACAATCTGTTTGGTTAATTCTCTACTTGTTTCTGTTACAGATTGTTTAATCTGTGCAAATTCTGCGTTACATTCGGTTTGTATTTCGGATTTAATACCGAATACCTTTTCGTCAACCTTAGTACAGACTAAGGGTTCAACTTGACCTTGAATTTTAATTACTTCAGAGTCAAATCTTTCGTTAATGTCATCAATTTGTCCTTGTACATTGGCAATATTGCCACTGATGACAGTAATTTCGCTTTTAATACTTTTGATTTCATTACTCACTGTTCCTACCCTTGAGTTGACTTCTTCAGTTTGTTTACTAAGTCTGGTATCCTGCATTTCGATTTGTTTACTTTGTTGCCCCAATGCTGCGATTTGTGCATTAATATTGTCACTGTGTGCTGCAATTTGTGCCTTAATATTGTCATTGATATTGTCATTTTGCGCTGCAATTTGCGTCTTAATACTGTCATTGATATTGTCATTTTGCGCTGCAAATTGCGCAGACAGTATTCTAAGTAAATCAGTCAGATCTGGTGTCTTTCCACTTTTAGGTTCTGCTACATTTTTGTGTTCGTGTCCTACTTCCCTTTCAGTTTTTGGTGATTCAAACATATCCCTCGATTCATCAGCATAGCCACTGTCTTCGACAACATCGCCTACATTGTCTTGCTTAGTACGCGCTACACACATAGCTTCGATCTGTTTATTAACGTCTGCGTGATAACGTACGTAATTTAACTCGCGCGTCATGCCATCTGTTGGTGTGCTGCCTGAACTGCTCTCGGTTGCATTCTGCTCTCGCGTGTCTCCATTTATTTCTAGTTTCCTGTCCATTTTAGATACTATTAAGTACTGATACCTTTTATTTTTAATTTAAACTGAACTCCCACTACTAGTTCTGTCAACTAATGTACAGGTTCGTGCCGCTGGACGTTTTATGTTCACTCTATGTTTGTAAAATCCTAACTACTTGTAATTTTTTCCGTCTGTAGGTGCAAACTGAACAACGTCCTGTCACGCAGCGCCACGTATAACACTACCTGTCTGCTACTACTGTACCATAACCTCAATGCTAGAAGCAGGTTGTAACATAAAACAATTTTGTAAAAGAAACTATGGCACAAAGCAACAGAGCAGTGTTACCCTCTGAGAGGAATTTTGTTAGTTTGACCGTGTTGTTCCTAACGGAGGTGGCTTATCGAAAATGAAAGTAAGAATTACGTAAATATTGGAATAGTGACAAACAAAATTTTGCCTAGCTATACTGTTTATAGAATAAGGGAAACGGTCGCCAGCCTAATTAGGCAAGAGAAAGATTAACATTCTCGTTTATGAAAGTAGGTATAAGTAACTATAATGGACAAACACAACCTAGACTTAGCCACACGCGAGTGCAATGAACTCTGACACACATATGTTTTAAGATTGAAGCTAACAACTGGAGCAGCAGGAACTATTTTCAAAATTATAACAGATACCGAAACACACTATTACTTTCAGGGTTTACACAAAGTGAATGGTCTTTATAACATTATTATTAATATGCACTTCTAATACACAAGAGAGACAAACACTTAGCAAACATGAGAATGTAACGTTTCACAACTGCAGCTTTCTCACTTTTACTACAACGAAACACAATGTTGACAAAATTGCAAGAAACTGACTCATCTTCTAGAATTTACTACAGGTAACAATGTGTTCATTTACTTTATAAGCCTCAGTCTTAAGAACTTTTAATTTTTAAGTTAGCAACAGCACTTTAATAAGCAGTTTTACTAGGAAAATTGTTTTCAGCAAGCATCATTGACTTTAACTTTCTCTTTACTATGTTCAAAGGGCATAAATTAGAAAACTGGGTTTCAATGTACTTTCAGTAAGGACACTCGGTAATCACTTTACTTCAAACGGAGAGGACCCTGAAAGGTGTTATGATGAGGAGTAAAATCAAGGTAGGTACATAAATTCAGATATGAATTACCTTATATTTCAGCACACTAACACATCCATTAGGCTGATCCTTCACTGTACATCGTTATAGTATTACGTTGCAATGATTGCGCAATGTGGTGGCAACTGCGTGTTGGTAGGTGGAATTGTAGGCAGAATTGCTGGACTCTATCATTTCTTGGTGGCGATGATATATACAAATTCCAGAATAGTTCCAGCTATTTATCCACCCATCCGAGGCCTTGGAAAGAAGCAAGAAAAGCCTCTCTCTGAATCAGCACAATATGCACCTTTATAATAGCAGTGCACGGACTCGTAGCTCGTCTCCGACTCGTAGCTCGTCCCCGACTGCTGGCTCGTCCCCGACTGACTATCAGTTCCACCTTTTCCACCTAGGCCAACCACAATTTGCGCGCGCTACACAGTTCCGTTCCTGAGGGGAACCACTACACCATTTACATACAAACCAACTAAGAACCCTAAGTGAGGATCAGCAATTTACATAACAGTAACCAAATACATTAAATAAAACAGAACATTTGCACATATTAACATTTCTACAAAAAATTATTCACACAAAATTACAGTCATATACAGTAAGTTTTGTTCCCTCCAAATGGGACAAAGAATATAAATTGCAGATACACTACTTTGCATAGAATCAAATCACGACATCAAAGGTTTGACAAAGAAAAGAGTAGACAATATTATGTTATCGATTCAAACTCATTTACAGAAGGTCAACAATGTGACATTAAATAAAGCAAAAAAAAAAAAATTAATCCATACAACATAAGAGCTGTGGTGTTACACGGTATACCAAACTTCCAACACCATCGTCATAGAAGGCAGCCGTCTGTGCCTTCCGATGATTCTCTACGCTGGTCTACAGCGCGTAGCTTGCACCCAAGTGTTGTCTTCGTATCCAGCGTTTCGTGTGAACAGAGATGATGCTCAGGACAAGCCAATTAGGGCTGTGTTGTGGGTGATCGAACACTTCCCATCGAAAAGGCTGCAGGAGCGTCTTCACTGCCCCTGCAGACTGCGGCTGAGAATTGCCATGAAGAAGGAAGTGCGTGGCAGTTGTGTTAGGTGGGTTGCATTCATTAAGTTGAAGCCTCCCAACTGTCCCTCCTATTTGGCGGGAGACATCGTTGTTCTAGGCACCTTTACTCGCTCGCAGTGCGCACACAACTGAAAAGAGCGTCTTCATGCGATCGACGGTAATACCAGAGCCCCTGCCAACACATCTGTGCAAAGCTTCATCGGGTTTTCACTGTGCTGTCCATTTCGTGACTGATCGGAACTTACTTTCTGGACAGCCCTCATATATGACCCGTCTCTCCCAATAGTTTACCCCTATTTTTCTCAGATTTTACAACATCTTGCACCATTTTACATTGTCGAACGCTTTTTCCAGGTCGACAAATCCTATGAACGTGTCTTGATTTTTCTTTAGTCTTGCTTCCATTATTAACCGCAACGTCAGAATTGCCTCTCTCACGCCTTTACGTTTCCTAAAGCCAAACTGATCCTTATCCAGTACATCCTCAACTTTCTTTTCCATTCTTCTGTATATTATTCTTGTAAGCAACTTGGGTGCATGAGCTGTTAAGCTGATTGTGCGATAATTCTCGCATTTCTCAGCTCTTACCGTCTTCGGAATTATGTGAATGATGCTTTCCGAAAGTCAGATGGTATGTCACCAGACTCATACATACTACACACCAAAGTGCATAGTCGTTTTTTTGCCACTTCCCCCAATGATTATAGAAATTCTGATGGAATGTTATCCATCCCTTCTGCCTTATTTGATCTTAAGTCCTCCAAAGCTCTTTTAAATTCTGATTCTAAAATTGGATACCCTATCTTTTCTAAATCGACTCCTGTTTCTTCTTCTACTACATCAGACAAATCTTCCCCCTCATAGAGATTTTCAATATATTCTTTCCACCTATCCGCTCTCTCCTCTGCATTTGACAGTGGAATTCCCGTTGCACTCTTAATGTTATCAACCTTGCTTTTAACGTCACCGAACGTTGTTTTGACTTTCCTGTATGCTGAGTCTGTCCTCCTAATAAAGATTTCTTTTTCGATGTCTCCATATTTTTCCTGCAGCCATTTTGTCTTAGCTCGCCTGCACTTCCTATTAATTTCATTCCTCAGCGACTTGTATTTCTGTATTCCTGAGTTTCCCAGAACATTTTTGTACTTGCTCCTTTTAATGATCAATTGAAGTATTTCTTCTGTTACCCATGGTTTCTTCGCAGTTACCTCCTTTGTACCTATGGTTTCCTTTCCAACTTCTGTGATGGCCCTTTTCAGAGATGTCCATTCCTCTTCAATTGTACTGCCTACTGAGCTATTCCTTATTCCTGTATCTATAGCCTTAGAGCACTTCCACCATATCTCGTCATTCCTTAGTACTTCTGTATACCACTTCTTTGCATATTGATTTTTCCTGACTAATGTCCTAAGCCTCAGCCTGCTCTTCATCACTACTATTCTGTGATATGAGTCTATATCTGATCCTGGGTATGGCTTACAATTCAGTATCTGATTTCGGAATCTCTGTCTAACCATGATATAATCGAATTGAAATCTTCCCGTATCACCAGGCGTTTTCCAAGTATACCTCTTCCTCTTGTGATTCTTGAACAGAGTATTCCCTATTATTAGCTGCAACTTGTTACAGAACTCAATTAGTCTTTCTCCTCTCTCATTCCTTGTCCCAAGCCCATATTCTCCTGTAACCTTTTCTTCTACTCGTTACCCTACGACTCCATTGCAGACCCCCATGACTATTAGATTTTCATTCCTCTTTACATATTGTATTACCCTTTCAATATCCTCATACACTTTCTCTATCTGTTCATCTTCTGCTTACGACGTTGGCATGTTTACCTGAACTATCGTCGTGGATGTTGGTTTGCTGTCGTTTCTGATAAGAACAACCCTGTCACTGAACTGTTCACGGTAACACACTCTCTGCCCTACCTTCCTATTTATAACGAATCCTACTCCCATTTTACCATTTTCTGCTGCTGTTGATATTACCCTACAGTCATCTGACCAGATATCCTTGTCTTCTCTCCAATTCATTTCACTGTCCTCTACTATATCTAGACTGAGCCTTTGCATCTCCATTTTTAGTTTTTCTAGTTTCCGTACCACATTCAACCTTCTGACATTCCACGCCCTGACACGTAGAACGTTATCCTTTCGTTGATTGTTCAATCGTTTTCCCATGGTAACCTTCCCCCTGCCAGTCCCCTCCCGGAGATCCGAATGAGGTCTATTCCGGAATCTTTTTCCAATTGAGAGATCATCATGACACTTCTTCAATTACAGGCCACATGTCCTGTGGATAAACGTTACGTGTCTTTAATGCCGTGGTTTCCATTGCCTTCTGCATCCTCATGACGTTGATCATTGCTGATTCTTCCGCCTTTAAGGGCAGTTTCCCACCCCTAGGACAAGAGAGTGCCCTGAACCTCTGTCAGCTCCTCCGCCCTCTTTGACAAGGCCGTTGGCAGAATGAGGCTGACTTCTTATGCCAGAAGTCTTCGGCCGCCAATGCTGATTATTAATCCAAATCTAAGCAGCAGCGGCGTCGAAGAAGATTTGATTACGAATAAAAGACGCCACACCTAGAGCACAGGTGGAAGGATAAGGATAACTTGCTCAATTTCAATGGTTGCTTCACAATGAAGGCCATTTGGATCCTTCCTTCCACCATAAGATTCTCTGAACTACTGAGTTCATCCAGTAATCGTCCTGGGCTCAGTCTCCAGTAACCCACTGTCCCGACGTCCTCGACCCAACAGTTTCCTATTCGTCTGCTTGACACTCCCTCCAAATTCACATCCCCACATCATCTTCAGTGTGTGCTGCCCACCACCAGTTCTGACACCATGCACTACGTGTCCAGCCTGTGAACCTACCACCTGTCCCTCGAGCATTCCTAGTCAGCAGACCTGGTCTGGTGCCTCCCTCTCAGCTGCCGGCCGCCTGCCTGCCACCAGTTGTTATCCCAGCGTCCCACTCCTCTGCTCTCTTCCCCTCTATCCCCCTCCCACTCGATATAACGCCCACCACAGCCTAGTGCACCTGCTGAAATGCAGCTCTCGTGCTGTGTGTCCAGCCATTACCATGAAGGGGCGTCGGTATGTGTGTGTGTGTGTGTGTGGTTTTTTTACACTAGCTTGAAAAATTTCTTCTCCAAAGGTAGGAAGTTTTCTTTCTGTTTGTGTGTGCCTACTGATAACTCAACACTTCTGCTTTTCGGTGAGTACTTCAGTCCAAAAGTATTTACATATTTCCAATAGATTTAGTCGTCGGGAAGAAGTTCTGTTGTTTGATGACAACAATATTATACTTTGCGACAAATAAGAGAACTCTGTGCAGGGAAAGCAAATGAAATCCTCAAAGAAGTTTACAATGTATTAGTTGAAAACAGTCTTGGTTGCGATTTTACTTTTTTTATTTATCAACTACGCGGTTCGCCTTATTTAGGCTGATCTTAATTTGGTATTTCTCAGGACGATCTTTTAGACAGGGTATCGTCGAGTACATCAGGCCAACATCGCCTTCGTTAACGTCAGTAAATACTTTCTAGATGAACGTGAGTGAAAGAAACATGAGCTTACAGAGTATCGTATCAAATTCGCGACGCGATTCTTGACTTTCTTGCATACAGAACTCAACACGTCGCTCTTAACGGGACAAAATCGACAGATATAAATGTAATTTGCGGAGTAACCCAAGCAAGTGTATAGAGTGTAAACTATCTAACTGAAAGCGTCGGAATCTATTTAAGGCCATCGCATGTCTACAAGAAAGTGGCAACGCCAGAAGACGGCATCATTTGCAAAGGACTGATTAGAGGTGGAGGTTCTAGCAGTTGACCCTGCACATAAATAAATGTAACATATTACACATACACAGGAAAACAAATCCTCTGCTCCATAACTACACTGTTAATGACAAACTGCTCGAAGCAGTATCAACCGTAAAATATCTAGGACTAGGTATCCAGAGCGACCCTAAATGGAATGACCTCATAAACCAAACAGTGGGAAAAGCTGATGCCAGACCAAGAGCCTTATGAATAATCTTACGGGAACTTAACTCATCCACGAAAGAAGTAGCGCACAAGGCGCTTTTTCGACCAATTCTATATAAGTGTTCAGCCAATCATTTGAGATTGAAGCTCTTCTGTTCGTGTTTGCTTTCAAATAAATTTGTTTTTTAAGAGAGTCCGCCATGAGCAAAACACATTTTTTTGTCTTTCATTTACGAGGCATGTTTCGCTGAAGTTTCACCATCATCAGTGGGCTTTTATTATCTTTCTATTAAAGAAGAAAAATGGACTTTGTTACTTGAACCCGCATAAAATCGGGTTTTTATGACAAACAAAGTTTTGAAACTTTCTGGCAGATTAAAACTCTATGCCAGACCGAGGTTTGCATATATACCTCGTTACCACATGCAGTACGTTTCCTAGATTTTTATGTATTCTATAGTCGTCGTTTTATTTCACAGTTTGTCATGTGCAACCATATGGAACTTAATGTGGGACAGTAATTTACTTCGAAATTTTACGAGTTTGATCGTTATGGCTACGCTAAACATTAATTAATTGCGTGTGGAACATTGTCTGCTCATGTATGTCTGTATGTATGTGTGTGTGTATGTGTGTGTACGTGGGCAGTGAACAGAGTTCCAGTGCAGAAAACTGTGTATTCATTTATCATCTGTTTTCCTTCAAGTAACTCCACAATGATATACACACAGTTTACCCCAAAATAAGATTCACCATCGAAACAAAAAATGACAAAACTTTAAATTTTGTTGACTTTGCAGTATAAAGACACACAACCAACACCAACTCTCCACATTCTGCTCAGCCACACAAAAATACTCTAATCATCCAATTGCACATAAACTAGCTGGTTTCCAGGATATGCTGCGCGGACTGAACAAAAATACACTCAGTATGGAAACTACAAAAATGAATTGCAGGCTCTCAAACAAACAGTTATAGAGAATGGATATTATGCAAACATCACAGGGAATCTGAATCAAAAATTTAAACAAAGATAAACGGAACACATAGCACACAAAAACAAACAGCCCATCATCAACTTGTAAACACAGATACACTGAACGTAAACAAACACGACACAAACACGTAGAATACACACACAAGCACACCTTAACAAGAGACAACCATAAGAACGAACACAGACACACAGAATATAAACGCACAGAACACAAACACACAGAAAAAACGACAGGCACTCAAGAACAAGGAACACACATACCAACAAAGAAATGGTACATTCTCACTTACAATAATAAAACAGCTCAAAGAAAAGGCAATACACTCAAAACAACAGACTACTCAATACAGAGGAAACGAAGGGTAACCAATATAAACATGGACGAACACAACATTTACCAAAAGACATGCAAGGACTGCAAATCAGTTTATATAGAACAGACAAGCAGAAACTTTAATACGAGATACACAGATCACAGAAGAGCATTAAGAAATAGCAGCTGTCATAATAGATTTGTGGAAGACGTTATGGACATGCAACACAATCCAACAAACATCAACACTGACTCAAAAATCCTCAAATGCAGCAAACGTTCCCCACAAAAACAATAATTAAAGAAAGCTGTCAAATACAAAAAGCCAAAGTTGACGGAAAACAAATAATAAATGGGTACACAGTTGTTTGCAACAGAACTCTAGTCTGTCCTCCGCCCTCAAAGAACTATCAGACAACATCAACCCAAAAACACCCTAAATCCTCCTCTCTCCACGCCCACCCACCAACACGCGAGTGCAGACGCGCACAAACGCACACCCACGCACGCACGCACACACACACACACACACACACACACACACACACACACACACACACACACCGAAACATGTCTAGGAAATAAAAGATAAAAACTGTGTTTTGCTCAAGGCGGGCCCTATCTGAAAACAAAACTATTGCTCATCTATCTGGGATCCATACCAGGTAGGACTGATAGAAGACATAGAGAAGATCCAGAGAAGAGCGGCGCGTTTCGTCACGGGATCGTTTAGTCGACGTGAGAACGTTACAGAGATTACCGACAAACTGCAGTGGCAGACGTTACAAGGGAGGCGTTGTGCATCGCGAAGGAGTTCACTACTGAAATTTCGAGAGATCACTTTCCGGGAACAGCCGGACAGCATATTACTTCCTCCCACATGTATGTAACGAAATGACCACGACTAGAAAATTCGACAAATAAGAGCTACTACAGGGGCTTAGCGACAATCATTCTTCTCTTGCGGCATTCCCGATTGAACAGGGAATGGGGCTGAGGCTGTTAGTTAATGGTACCACAAGTACCTTCTGCCACACACCGTTTCGTAGCTTACGAAGTATGATGTAGATGAAGACAAGATAAATACTAATATCAAATATATTAGGACAGAGTATCAATAAATCAGCGCCTGTGAATTCGTTCAGGATTTAACATACACAAATAGCAACGCACAGTAAATGTAGGACACGAGAGTACTCTGCAAACATTCTTACCTGACAACCAAATTCTAAAACGCAGCCAACCAGAGCCGACACCTTATTTAATACCAGACAGGCAACACAAGAGAGACAAAATCCACAGTCAGACCGATCATATGGACACTCTGCTGCACACAGAATAATAATAAATAATGAAGTCAAGAGCAGTGGCAAATGAAATCTCACTAGAGACACTTGACCAAACATAACTTTTCTAGTGAATACACTAGGCCCAACTGCGGTTTCACTGCGTTTCACGAATAGGCTAAGCTACCCCTGAGTCACTCTCATCTAACCGTTGTATCCGAGAACACGCCACAGCAACCAAGCACTCCTTCCTGGCTGCGCTGTGTGTGTCCTGGATCACGAAGCCACGCTCCGTCAGCGGCAGTGGTCGGAACAACTCCCTGTACCGAGCTAGATGACGCATTGGTTAGCACACTGGACTCGCATTCGGGAGGACGACGCTTCAAACCCGCGTCCGGTAATCCTGATTTAGGTTTTCCGTGATTTCCCAACACCGCTTCAGGCAAATGCCGGGATGGTTCCTTTGAAAAGGCACGGCCGATTTCCTTCCCCAATCCGATGGGACCGAAGACCTTGCTGTTCGGTCCCCTCCCCCCAAATCGACCAACCAACAGCGCCCTGCGTTGGCGTCGAGCCACCACCTGCCTCGGCGAGGCCGCCTCGCCCGCTGCTCTGCCCCACTCTGTCTGCTCAGCCCCTCCAGCCAGCTGTTCTCACACTCCAAGATGCTAGTAGTGGTTCTTCTTCAACGGCCGCCTTGACAGCGCCACCAACCACATGAAGCTGCTTTGTCGCTGGCAGCTCCCTGAACAACCCACGACGGTACACCGAGCAGCTTAGCCAGCGCGCTATGCGTGGCCCCAGCGCCAGATGAGGGCGTGTCCGGCACTGGTCAGCAGGTCCCAGGCGCCGCCTGGCACAAGCTGTTGTCGCCGCTTCAGGTGCAGCAGTCACCAGACTCCCCACAGCCGCACCCCACCTCAGCAGGGGGCTGCGTCCACCTGCTGGCTGATAAGTGCACCCTGCAGCGCAGCCGAACTTCACGAAGAACACCAGTGCCATCTGCTGTGCAAGGAGGGAATTCAACTGTGTCACGAATTGCTAATTCGTGACACAACTCTCAAACGTTTCGCAACTGGTTAAGTTTCAGTATGTGTCGCAAACGCAGTAAGGCCACTGATTTGTACGAGGTGCATTCAAGTTCAAAGGCCTCCGATTTTTTTTCTCTGGACTGGAAAGAGATAAAAACATGCGCATTGTTTTAAAATGAGGCCGTGTTCATTGTCAATACGTCCCAGAGATGGGAGCACCGTACGGCAGATTGAATTTTACCGCCAGCGGCGAGAATGAGAGCTTTTTTAAATACTTAAAATGGCGACGTTTTCCTTACTTGAACAGCGTGCAATCATTCGTTTTCTGAATTTGTGTAGTGTGAAACCAATTGAAATTCATTGACAGTTGAAGGAGACATGTGGTGATGGTGTTATGGATGTTTCGAAAGTGCGTTTTTGGGTGTGACAGTTTAATGAAGGCAGAACATCGTGTGACAACAAACCGAAACAACCTCGGGCTTGCGCAAGCGGGTCTGACGACATGATCAAGAAAGTGGAGAGAATTGTTTTGGGGGATCGCCGAATGACTGTTGAACAGATCGCCTCCAGAGTTGGCATTTCTATGGGTTCTGTGCACACAATCCTGCATGACGACCTGAAAATGCGAAAAGTGTCATCCCGGTGGGTGCCACGAATGCTGACGGACGACCACATGGCTGCCCGTGTGGCATGTTTCCAAGCAATGTTGACGCACAACGACAGCATGAATGGGACTTTCTTTTCGTCGGTTGTGACAATGGATGAGACGTGGATGCCATTTTTCAATCCATAAGCAAAACGCCAGTCAGCCAATGGAAGCACACAGATTCACTGCCACCAAAAAAATTTCGGGTAACCGCCAGTGCTGAAAAAATGATGGTGTCCATGTTCTGGGACAGCGAGGGCGTAATCCTTACCCATTGCGTTCCAAAGGGCACTACGGTAACAGGTGCATCCTACGAAAATGTTTTGAAGAACAAATTCCTTCCTGCACTGCAACAAAAACGTCCGGGAAGGGCTGCGCGTGTGCTGTTTCACCAAGACAACGCATCCGCACATCGAGCTAACGTTACGCATCAGTTTCTTCGTGATAACAACTTTGAAGTGATTCGTCATGCTCCCTACTCACCTGACCTGGCTGCTAATGACTTTTGGCTTTTTCCAACAATGAAAGACACTCTCCGCGGCCGCACATTCACCAGCCGTGCTGCTATTGCCTCAGCGATTTTCCAGTGGTCAAAAGAGACTCCTAAAGAAGCCTTCGCCGCTGCCATGGAATCATGGCGTCAGCGTTGTGAAAAATGTGTACGTCTGCAGGGCGATTACGTCGAGAAGTAACGCCAGTTTCATCGATTTCGGGTGAGTAGTTAATTAGAAAAAAACCGGAGGCCTTAGACCTTGAATGCACCTCGTAGAACATCTTATTTTCTCGTCTTCATAAAGGTTTCTATTTTTTCACATTTTTGCCTGAAGTTTCAGACCATATCTTTAGCTGTGTAAAGCACGCCTTTTCATCCTGATAATGCAAGGACGCATTGTGACATGGACTCCACGAGACACCAAATGCAACGGGGAGCGATGCTGATTCAAGATAGTTCACCCGCTATTCACAGCTGACTGGGGATGCGGTCAGTAGGACTGTCATTATATGATCTGTGGCGCACCACAAGCAACCTCACTTGCATGACGTTTTCCTCAAATCAACCGACAAAATTTTGCTACCATGGAGAGCTGCGTTGTCTTGACGAAAGTGCAAGTACTCTCTGGTGTGTTGTGGACGAACAAAGGGATACACACGATCGGGTGCTAGGTGCATGTATCGTTCGCAGATGGAACAAGAGGGTGGAAATAATAGGCGCCTCATTTTTCTCATGAGGGATAGTTTTCATTATTACCTCGAAAAACTCAGTCTGTGGCACTTGTCCTAGCCTTGTGTGGAGATTTCAGTGGTATGCTCCTGTTGCAGTTTTCCCCTTTCGAGCAATAATCTGTTACCACCAAACCATGGTAGCCCCAAGAAATTCAGCATCACTTGGTTCGATAACACAGGTCAACGATAAAATTTTTTTTAAACTTTTTTTTACTTTGACAGCTGATCTTTATATATTTTTATGAGCTGAATCCAAATATGGCGTCAGTTTTTTTGTATCACCCATAGTTTTAGAGCGATATGCATTTTATTATATAGTACAAAAATCCTAAGTTATACGGTAAATGGGGAAATTAATGAAACGCTTTGTTACAACATAAGTATGGTTTGTATTTACGGTAAGCTACTTCAAACAATGATATGTGTTAATAGAGGCTTCACTTGTCAGCTGGAATTGGTTTGTATTTTCTTTCTCTTTTTTCTTTGTAGCTTCTTGTGTTGCTTTTTCTACGTTGAGTCGCTTGCTGAACTTCTCTATGAAATGACCAACAGTAGTCCCCCATCATGTTGTTGTTGCAGCGGCCTTCGTAGCATTTTTCCATCACTTTAATGTCCTGCTGAAAACGCTCTACTTGCTCCTCACTAACATCTCCCATACTATCCGGGATGTAATCAAGATGACTGTTCAAAAAGTGAACTTTCAGGCTCATTAAACATCCTAAAGTTGTAAACTTCTTTAACGTTGTAGCTATAATAGAAACATATTCTGGGTCTTTTTCGTGCGCTAAGAACTTTGTAACGACTTGCTTGAGTGATATCCATGCTTCTTTTCATTTAAGGTCACTGTGAATTCAAAGTTAACATCAAACATCAATTTTCTCATGACAGGTCCAACAAAGACGCCTTCTTTTAGTTTAGCATCTGAAAGGTTTGGAAACTTTTGGCAGAGATACTTCAAACATGGTCCATCTTTAGGCAAAGCATTTACAAACTGTTTCATTAGGCCTAACTTTATATGTAGAGGTGGTAGGAGCACGTTTTTTTGGACCTACAAGGTTTTTGTGTAGAATTTTCTTCTCACCCAGTTTTAAAGACTCCCTCACAGGCCAGTTCTTTCTGCACCAGTGTTGATCCCTAGCCCTACTGTCCCACTCACACAAGAAACATGGAAATTTGGTAAAGCCATCTTGCTGGCCAAGGAGCATACATGTTACTTTTAGATCGCCACATATCATCCAACCCCGAGCAGAACAGCCTATTTTATTTAGCACTATTTCTAGGTTTTCATAGCTTTCTTTCATATGTACAGAATGTCCAACAAGTATAGATGCGTTCATGTTACCATTGAGTAATAAAGCAGCGTTTAAACTAGTTTTGGATGAATCAATAAACAACCTTCTTGTATTCAATACCAGGCTCATTCATCAGACTGGGAATATCTGACCAGTCCACTAAATCACCTTCTTGTTGAAAAAACTTGGAAAATTGCTGCTCTCTCTTTCTATGCATGTATATACTGGTTCCAACTGCCAATATGTTCTTTTCTTTTAATCTGGAGCAACGAAATTCAGATTTTTCTTTCGTTAAGCCCAGGTCCTTAACCAAATCGTTAAGCTCGTCTGAGTAAACAATTTGGGCCCTAGACTTTCTGTATTACAATGTAACTCATTAATTATCAGCTGGTTCACCTAAATCACATTGTACATCAGAAAATAGTTCTTTTGGAATAGAATTTATATCTCCTGGTGGTTCAGGAACCAGCAAATCTACTCCATGCCCCACCTGTCGGATGGCGGACGGAAGGTTACGGTAGCTTATTACCTTCGTGTTTTTCGAATTATGACCAGTAATATCAACACTGCAAAAGTAACAATCATCGGAATGATTTATCGGCTCCCTCCATATCATAGGAACAGCAAATCTAAAGGCTTTTTTCTCCTTTTTGGATCATTTTCTCAGATCTTCAACACACACATAACATACTTTATGCAGCGTCCAAGATTTATCTTGATCAATAAGTTTAGATCAAAAGTATGATAGATAAATTTTTTCACAAACTCTGTAATGGTCATTTGGTGTTTTTAATCATAAATTCGCCACAAATATAACAAAAACTGTTAGCAGTGTTTTTACAGCGACGATTAGACATTGTACTGAGCACTGTACAGGAAACAGGAAAGTGAGGTTAGGTTGAAAGTAAACAAAACACCATCTGTTAACACAAATATAGAATCGACCTTTCTTTGCTAGCAGACGTTTTTCAACAGTGCTACCATCGTCATCTACATTCATTAGACCTCCTTTTGAAATTATTTTAACTAAATAAAAGCTGTTAAATTCTTTAAAAAAATCGTTTAATTTAATAAATTTAACTGTAAAATGTAAATAAATGGTGGGTGATTTCCCATAATAAAGATGTAAGAACAAGAAATTTTAGCAAAAACGTTTTTCCATCATTGGCCTGTGTAATAGATTTACCATTGTCAGTAATGGTAAACCCTCAAGTTACCAGTGACAGCGTTGCTCTTTTGTGCCGTGGTTGTAGTGATGCAACCAACACTCTTCCAAGGCGACTACTCGGGTAAAGAAATCGCCTGAATTGCCCTGACACAGCTGCAACAGTATCATCACCGCCTCGGCTTGGCGGGCTTTTTGTATGGTGAACACAGCAGTCGGTGGCATTTGTCACGCTAAAAATGTAGTGCAAGGTGATGAGAACTGATCCATCTCTCAATTTCTCTTTTGGCACTGTCGCCTCGATTATGATACGTTGGTCTTCGAGCACCAGATCTTCCTCTTGCAGTTTCCGAGTCTTTACAGAAAAATGGTCTCCCAGTTCTTTCTTAGAACCCCACAATTGTTTGACTATGGTGAAAGCGTCTGGTGCGACAAGCACTGTGTAATATGATGGCACGTTAATGCGGAACTCAAAAACCATCTTTCCAGCGTTCTTCCTCCTAAAACTGGCTGCGCCATATTCTTTTGGCTCCTCTAGCGGCCTCTTACGGTACTCTAGTATGTGTTTATCTGGACTGCAGACACCTAACTGCAATAAAAAATGGACAGAAAGAGGGAGATTTATTGTTTAAGGAGAAGAGTTAAACTTTATCCTTTGTATCTTCATAGTCTGGGAAAAATCTGTCTGTTGGTATCAGTACAGTTCGTCATGCAGTTTTCAACGTGGTCACATTCTGCATTTGGCATGTACTTTTGTTACCGCGGCTCATTGATTAAGCCGAGCTTTCTCTATACTTCGAGCACCAATGGCAAGCTTAAGTATTGGTTGCTCGTTGACTGTTGTTGTCCATCAATGAAACGGCCGATGAGTGCTGCACTGCGATAGCCGTTACAGGGTGCGACTGCCAAAGGCGAAGTGTGGCGTTAACACTATACAGCACACGGCACTTGAATCTGGTGACGATTGTTCTCCTCCAGTCGACATACAGTTCATCCCTGACACGACGACGCGTGATACATTCGATCACTGCACGGCCTCGGCGGTGGAGAGTCGCATGCCAAGACATCTACCATCTATCCGCGATAAAATATGCTAGTATCGCGCGTCAGTAAGTGTGACGATAGCCCAGTTGCATGATGTGCCGAACCATTGGTAGCAGGACGTCTCCAGTACAAGAGCTTCCTCCAAGTAGATACCTTAATGAGTGAATCACTGATACACTCACTGTTATTTCATGTTGAGTAGACTCAGAGAGGTTTTCATGTGGTCATCAGAAACTTGGTGGGTACCACCTACTTGCGAATGTGCATTGATTTTAGAGAGAGCTGAAAAACGGTATGCTGAGCTACAATCACTGAAGACATTTATGTCATTCCGTAGTAGGATGATTTTGTAGATTCTGGCTCACTAGCTCAATTTTATAAAAAATAAAATATTGCTCGTTAACACTCACAATTTTGTTATTTTTGACAAAATTGACCCAATTATCCAGAATCTACAAAATCATCCTACATCCCTTTACCTAATATTTAATAAGTATAATATAATATAATATATAATAATATAACTATCATAAAAAATCACTTATTTTACGTACATTCCCACAGGTGAATGTAATAAAGTCAAAATAATAAATATATGATAAATTAAATATATAAAATTATTTACTTTCTGCTTTAGCAGCCATAAGATTATTATGATTTATTGTTTGTAAATGTTTTTTGAGGGAACGCATATTTACAGTTCTACCACTTTCATATATTTAATCAAATCACATCGCTATGCTTTCAGCTACCCAGTTTCAGTTAGTTTTTATTTTTCTATTTTTTAACCTTTCCCACTTCTAGCTACTTTTTTGCAAGACTAATAAATTTTTATATCTCTAAATGGAAGCTGAAATTAAAATATGTGCTACAAACAAAAATAAATATTCCTTAACACAACTTTTGGGAAATAAAGTAAAACCAACTAATGAAAGATTTGCATTGTGGTTACTTACAGAAAATTTAAATAATATTAATCTTGTTACAAATATTAGATATATAATATATACAAATGAAGAACAAAAATTAAAGGAATTTAAAGCAATTACAGAATCATTTTGCGATAATATAATGGTAATTGAAATAACAGATTTTATAGATTGTGAAGGAGAAATTAAAAATGGAAAATTTCTTGTAAAAAAGGAAGCTTGTGGGAGTTTTAATAGTTTTTCAAGATCTAGATTTTCTACATATAATTTTGCAAGAGATGGAGTTAAAGCAAAAATTCCATATTTATTAAATTCTAACACACAAACAATTAAAGGCACTAAACAAATTATTAACAAAGATATAAAAATTATAGAACAAAAGTATAAAAATCCTGTTGTTATTCCCTACAAAATAGAATTAGCAGATGTTAAACTTGATACATTTTTAAGAGAATTACCAAAAATTTTAGAGCTTAAAAAGGAACACTGTTATTTATTGGATTTAGACATAACGTAAGTTTTTGCAGCAACTTTTAACAAAGAAGAAATGTGTAAACATTTAACAAACAATTTTAATTTTCGAAAACAAGGAGAGTATAAAGAAAATTTTAATGTAATAGTTAACAACCATAATTCTGTTGGAAATGACTGTTTAACATGGATCAATTCTAATTCTAGAGTTAAAATCTACAATAAATTTATTTGCCAGTTAACAAGTCCTGGTGTTAACAAACAGCTTGGTAACCATATTATAGATTTTTAAATCGTCCTGATAAATGATTAAGGGAAACATTTGCTTCTACATTAGCTAAAGAAAATGGAATTACAAGATTAGAAGCAACATTTTATAATTACATAATCTAGATTTCCAAAAAGAACAAGAATTTAATCTATTAACACATTGTTTAGAACTAATAGCAAATAATACAAAATATTTCTAAAAAGTTACAAAAAATACATTTATAGAAATTAAGAAAATAATAATATTCTAAAAAGAGAAGGATTTGTTTGTATTCCATATAACAGTCTTTGACAAGAATTAGAAATTTTTTACTATCCAAAGGAAGAACCATTTTCAGAAATAAAAACATATGGTTTTTCGACTTTTAATGCACATGCTATCCTAAAATAATTTACTTAAAAACAATAACGATTTTCGAAGGCAAAGATAGTTTACTGTATAAAGAATAAGATAAAGAAATAATAGAAAATGTAAAAATGGGCCAAATACTAGGAAATATAAAAATAAAAAAATTGTAAACGTTTAGAAGATCTAGAACAAGGATTACAGCTAATTATTTCCAACATAAAAATCGAAAATTATTGAGGAAAAGATAGATTTATTTTTAAATTTGAAAATATACCAGATTGTTATTTTTCCAATCATTGGTTGGAAGAAGAAATAAAAAATAAAAATGTAGATGTAAATTATAAGATTAAAGTTAAACTAGATAAAATTAAAACAACGCCAAACAAGCATAAAGAAAGACTTGTGATTGTTGTTTAATTTTTATATGTATATTATGGATGTTACTGCCAACAACGTCCAGTTTGCTGTATATTCTATGAATCTGTTTTAGTTGTTTCGAATTTATCTGGAATATATATATTATTCTGTTTAAAAAAGTCTAGCATGAATGGTGGATATTCATAATTAAGTCCAACTAAACTTGCTATGTATTTGTGAATATAATAATTTCCAAAAATATAACAAGGATAAAATAAATTTCCATCTTCTGCACAATAGATATGATAAACATTATGTCCTAAATGCCTAGTGATGCAGCTTGAAAGCAAAAAAAAAATTTTTTTCTTCTAGGGAGTTGATGAAAATATCAGCAGGGATACCAGCTAACAGATTTACCATAGCGAGACTGTCGGATTGCTGGTACAAATGTCCATTAAATTCTAAATAGTTGTACTTAATGAATTTCTTATTCCAGATACGTAGACGATATTCTAATCATCTACAAAGGACCCGCTGACAGTGTTAATCGTATCTTTTAACCTATTCAATGATCTTCATCAGAAAATTTCTTTCTCTATCGAATTGGAAAATGAAACCAGTCAATTAAACTTCCTTGACTAGACGCTTACCATAGAAACAAATAAAATTTCTTTCAATATATTTCGTAAAGTAACATATACCAACCAGAAAGTTCCTGAATCTTCTACTCATCCACAATCGCATAAAAAAACCTTTCTTCATTCTGTTGTTCACCGAGCCATTTCCATCCCACTTTCTAAAGAAAAGCTGAACGACAAAACCAATTTACTTAAAACAATATTAGTTAACAACCAGTATAAACCTAACATAGTAGATGGCGTCCTTAAAAAGAAAACTGCTAAAAGAATTACTACGCTAGGCACTTCTGTTATATAGTCTAACTCAAAAACTCTTTTTATGGGGCCTATCTCTTATCAGATCCAATGCATTCTTCGAAAGAAATACGATTGCAACGTTGCTTTTTCTTCTAATAACAATTTGAAAATAAACTTCATTCATAATTTACATTCTATTCGTTCCCCTTTAGAAAATTCTGGTGTTTACAAAATTGTCTGCAATACTTGCTCCTCTTACTATATAGGACAAACTGGACGTGCCTTCATTACCAGATATTAAGGACACTTGCTAAGAAAAAATGGCACTAGCCCCCAAAATTCGTCTTTTGCCAACCATCTTCTAATTACAGGTCATTCACTGAAAGCCATCTGCGATAGAAACATTTTGCACATCGAAAAGAAAGGGCGTAGACTAGATATTCTAGAAGAATTGGAGATCTCCAAACATCTTGCTTGAAAGGAGAGCCTCATCCTTAACGAACAGCTATAGCTATGTAACAAAAAATTTTTCAACGGTCTAAAGCCATCACTCGATATCTGACTTCGGGTCTCCTTGTGCAGGTGCCGAAATATTCTTTTCCTTCTAAGGTAGTCCTATGTTTTTCAATTATCAAATGTTTCTTGGCTGTATTTCACATCAATATTGCTTTCTACAAGTTGTCATTCAATCCTATCTACATTTTCATAATGATGTTTTCATGTTTCATCTTACTGTAATAAGCTTTGATGTAGACAAAATGTTATGTTGTATGCTACTATCAAACAAACATAGATTTCCATTATGTACCAAATACTGATCATTTATAATCGTTTCTGCCTATATTTCAATGTGAAGTAGCCTAATTGTATCTACGGCTACTAGATGGCGCGCTCGTTGCAGTGACATGTTCACCAGACCGCATTTTTTAACGCAGGCGCCTTCAGTCCGTTTGCACCCTGTAACCGCGTAAGTAACGAGCAGCCCTTAGTGGCTCGCCATCACAGATTTTTATCTTATATATCTTTGAGACTAATGCCCTTTAGGGATATTTATTATTTTATAAATGACATATAAGTACTGCCAGTCTTTCACGATGATTCTGTACTTATACTCTATATCATACGTTTTTAGTCATAATTCTGTGACCATGTTATAGACCATTCTTTGATTTAAATTCTGAGGAAGACACTCTTAACAGTGTTTAAACCCGGTTAATTCATTAAAAATAGTAAACGAGGGCTATTTTCTTTCAATTGTAACTATTCACCGTCTCTGAACGTGCAGCCATGTACAGAATTTTGAAACACAAACGTTTTTGGTACCAACCAAGTATCTACTGAAGCTGGTCACACTGTCATCTTAACACACTACTCTACTCCCGCAGTTATGTACGTATAATTCATAACTGTACATACACACATTCATCCGTTTTTATTGTTCAAAGAGGGAAATAAAAGGACAGATGGAATGGAATATGGCACTCAGACATTGTAAACACGAGCGTGTGACTCAGAGAAAACTTAATGCACATTGTACAAGTAAATCTAAATCGGGTAATTATCAGACAATTTCAGTACAAAAATATGAAGATTACGTAAACTTTGACTGATTGAACGCACTCAGCTGTTCACTCATTTTCATAGTGGAGGAAATTCACTAACTGCACCGTAAACTCAGGTGCTAGAGATACTGAGATAGGCTCGCGTAGAGACTCAGAGACTCAAATATCTTTGGTTAAAGACGTCTTCACAAAATTACTTTTAATGCATATTGAAGCTAATTAAGGTCTTCGTTCTTTTAATAGAGCAGGGCACAGCGCCATTCCTACCACCAACAAAATCTTAATTGTATAGTAAGCCGAACTTGCGAACGGAGAAGCAGTTTTAAATATATATTATCCCCTTGCTCTGTACAGGGATTGGGCTGGACCACTGTAGAGATTTAGACACATAAAGGTCTCTGGAAACTGTCGGTGTTACATACTTAGCTGAGGAACAGGCATGCTGTAACCATCCTGTCGTACTGGTCAAACTTTAAGCATCACACACTTCCTCCAGCCCAGGAAAACAAAGGAAATCGGTTGGTTCTTTTGCATTAGCTGAGGTCTAGGGAGGATGTGAGCGGTTTATACCAGCACTATTGGTTCATGGGCCGTTCTTGAGGAAACATAGAGAAACCGATATATTTGGGTAAGAAAAGTACAAACTGTGGGGATGGTCACTTGTATAATTTGCCGCGCGGGATTAGCCGAGCGGTCGAAGGCGCTGCAGTCATGGACTGTGCGGCTCGTCCCGGCGGAGGTTCAAGTCCTCCCTCGGGCATGGGTGTGTGTATTTGTCCTTAGGATAATTTAGGTTAAGTAGTGTGTAAGCTTTGGGACTGTTGACCTTAGCAGTTAAGTCCTATAAAATTTCACGCACATTTGAACATTTGAACTTCTATAATTTCTCTTCAGGGCAGATCGTCGGAATTTTTACCCTAAATTTTTAAAATGACTGTCTCTGGAAACTTTGAAATTTTTTCGATGTCATCATCCTTTACCGAGGTCCAGAGGTTCAATATTACCGTACTTATGCGTGTAAAAATGTACTCAATATCTGGTCTGTGACGTAAATTTAAATTTAACTAACGTTGTGATCACATGGTAAGGATTCTAGTGTCATTACAAGGATTCTGAGGTCATCAAACTACGTTCTTAGTCACCTATTTGTCACCAATAAAACTTTATGACATTGGTCTCTATATAATGGGCACTTCATTCCTATACAAATATGCCCATAAGTGGTACTGCAGCGACAAAAATCTGATACAAAGGAAATAAACAATTTTTTTCAGCCTTCAGTTGCAAGGAAATTTTTTACACCAGAATGAGATTTTCACTCTGCAGCGGAGTGTGCGCTGATATGAAACTTCCTGGCAGATTAACACTGCGTGCCCGACCGAGACTCGAACTCGGGACCTTTGCCTTTCGCGGGAAAGTGCTCTACCAGCACTTGGTAGAGCACTTGCCCGCGGAAGGCAAAGGTCCCGAGTTCGAGTCTCGGTCGGACACACAATTTTTTACTCGTTTACGCCAGCCGGCGTAGCTCCGTCTACGTTCGCCTTAATGGTTTTAATCTTGACAGACATAATCTAATGATTATGCGTCTTTATTGTTTTAATTTTTAATCTGTGACATGGCCAGTGTTTGGCTCTCAAAATAATTTAATTTTTGTTCTGAAGAAGATTCCATTACTGGAATTGAAACCTAGGTAAACGAGTAAAAAATTACCTTGCAACTGAAGGCTGAAAAAAATTGTTTATTTTCTATACATATACGGTTGCTGACGCGCTGCATGATGTTAAAGACTGATACAAAGGGTCTCAAGAGGCTTGAAAATAACAAAATAACTGCAAAAAAACTGTGTAAAACCCGAATGTCTACAAATTCAGTAAATGTATGTAATAATATTTTCGCTCTTTTAAGATAGAAATAAATAATCTGGACTGTAACTACGATCAAGAAAAAATATAAAGCAAACAATTTTGCGTTAAACTTATATTACATGTCCTTGTTTGCTGTTTATAGGTGCCTACGCATACAAATGTGTCGATGTATGTAAATGAACTGTCAGAACTTTAGCGAGCTATAGAATTCGTCTTACACAAGCAGCACACTCTGTAGCAGGGAAAAGAAGGGAAGCAGCAGAAAGTTTTTCCTATGAGAGCACAAAAAAGGTGAATACATTCCTCCTTGCACGACTCTAACAGAAAAGTGCGGAACAAGTTGTCTAAATCTTTATTCCGCCTTCCTCACCAAAATATTTATCATGTGAACATATTAGAGCTTTTTTGTGCTGAAAGAAAGTAGAAGAGAGTCAATGACGATGGTAAAGAGGGGAGTCATTGCCAGTGGGAGAGAAAGAGAGAGGGGACAGTGATGGTGGGAGAGAGAATGTGACAGCGACTGAGAACGAGAATGAAGGCAACACCAGTGGAACCAAAGGGAGAGGGTATATTGATGGTCAGTGAGAAAGAGTGGCAGCAAAAGAGAAAGAGAGGGTTAGAAGCAGTTGGAACAAAACATAGAGGAGACGGTGCAAATGAAAACTACAGATGATTGGAGACCATACATAGACTTGGAGCGTCTGGACGCGAACCTTAACACATATACATAGGGGAGGGCGCATTTTGGACTGAAATGTTAAACATGTAGGCGAAGGTGAAAAAACAGGGTGGACTCCAGAATTTTTGAGCTGCTGAGGTATGGTGGAGACAATGCAAGTGGGAAAGAAACATAAAAGGAGACAATGTAAGTGAGAAAGGAGACAGTGGCGGTGGTATATACTGTAAATCTATGGGCGAAAAAGACGAAGACTAATACAGACAGTGGCAGTGAGAGGTAGATGCTGAGTATGAAGGCTTAACTACAACGAGAGACTGGATAAAAAGATTTAGAATGATTTATGTTCAAAGAGCGCAAATATGTTCGCATGCCAAAAGTTGTTATGAGGAAGATGGAATGAGAATTGAGAGAGTTGGTTCTGCACTTCTCTGTCGAAACACATTCGCCTTTTTTATGCTCCGAACGGAGTATTTTTCAGCTGGTTACTCTGTGAACTATGGAGAGGCATTGAAATCTGACATGCCACCTTGGCGTCAGCGTAATCAGCTCTTGGATGGGAAGGTCATCCACAACAAGTAACCTAAATTATATTTCAAACATCATTCACAATTAGAAGGCGAAGTTCAATAAACATTTATTTTAAGGAATTAATTTACACACAAGTGACTTGAAATTACTTAAATCATGATTGTAAACCGTTTACCAAAAGAATCTGAGCAAGACTCTATAGATATCTACCTTCGACAAAAGAAATTAAATTACGATTGTTTAATAGCAAAATTACTTAAGCTCTTTACAAAATTATTGGACAAGAATATTATAGGTAGCCGTCTTCGCCAAGAATAATTAATTTTCAATCAATTGGTAACACGATTACTTAAATCTTGAGTTTATCATTTAGAAAAGTTTTTGTACGTATATCGTTATGCAGACGCCTTCGGCGATAAGAACGACGGCGTACCCCGCAGCAGGCCGTACAGGCTCGGAGGGAAGGGCAGGGGGGCAGTTGCAACCGATCGCTACAACAGACTACAGTTCAGAATTACATTTCACACACAAACAGAATACCGATAATATTTACCCTTTTCCTTTTTTAACCGCAGTTTAAGCACCTGATCTTCTTAAATGATGGTACAGTAGGAAGATAAAGAACATATTTAAAAAAAATTGTATACTGCAGTTAGATGGCCACCAGAAATTTAAACCTTACACTATTCAGTTCCTTCAAGAAGATTCCAATGTGCTTCTAAAAGGCCTCCTGCTTCAACAGCACTAATCACAAGAATGTATTACAAATGAATGATAATTAGCTGAAACCGTCAGCTGCCGACAGGTGTTGTTGATATACCTCGATGGAGACAGCTGAAAATGTTACATGGCAGACTATCTGTCCATCTCAGCCACCGAGGACACAGATGAATAGCGCGACTGCAGGGACGTATCCCTTGCACTCTTCCCGTAAGACCCACATTCCCAACCGTCCAATATCTACATACGTAATGTCCCTGCAGTCGCACTATTCATCTGTGTCCTCGGTGGCTCAGATGGATGTAGTGTCTGCCATGTAAGCAGGATATCTCGGGTTCGAGTCCCGGTCTGGGCACACATTTTCAGCTCTCCCCATCGAGGGATATCAACAACACATGTCGGCAGGTGATGGTTTCAGTTAATTATAATTTATTCTAGAGAATCTGCACGGTCATCAATGGTACCTGTTCTTTCGAGACCAGCTACTGTCTTCATATATAGTATTAGAAATATTTGAAAACATTAACTTCAGAGCAAATACATGCTTCATGTTATTTTTTTCTTTATAAACAGTGTTCGGAACGGATACGGCCAACTACACAGTGAAATTTATGTTTATTAAAAGAAAACGGCCATGTGACGGCCCTCGAGCGGCAGCTGCCATTTATAAATGAAACTACCTACAGTAAATGAGACCGTTGTTTAACCCCCAGCACAAGACTCAGTGTTGACTCCACAACATGACTCAGACTGCACAGGATCGTTACAGAACCTTTGTAATCAAACACAAAAACACATAATCTTTGTAATCAACAAAGAGTTGTAATCGATTTGCACAATATAAGAAGACTACAGTTATCAAGTCGAAAGCTCTTTGCTCACCCAACAGAAGAAGGTAGCATATTTACTTATTCCTATCACGCATCACGAAAACTGAACAGAAACAATAATTATTGAATACCAAACACGTAAGGTTTTGCCCTGAATATAATCTTGAGTCCCACATCAGCAGGCAGATGCAAAGTACAGCACCGCATTATACAAACATCGAAATGGCTCACGAGTGACACGTACTCTCGACAATAGGCAGGTGAATTAACACATCCACGTTCCCGGTAAAGGCAGCTGACGTCAGGGTGCACGAAATGCAGCGCAAGGCACTCCACCAGTCACGGCCACACGGTACAGCCCAGTACCCATGCGGGTGACTCAGTACACGACCAACCACCTGCAGCCACACCACAGCGAGTGACCCCGCCTCGCTGCACTTGCGCCTCGTTACGGCTCCTCAGTTCCCGGCGGCTGGCCGAGGCGTCCTTCCCGGCTGCCGGCCGGCGCTTCGCACGCCCGCCCACCACACTCACTCCGCACACCCCCTGTGACTCCCCCGCTTGTCCTACTGGCAACTATTACAACTCCCATCGACAAAGAAGATCGACAAGGGCTCGCACAGGTCGTCCTCCCCCACTTCGAGCTCCCCCTCCCTTTGCGGGAGGGACTGGAAACAGGTATAATTAAGAGAAGCTATTCGTCTGGATGGAATGCACTATGGATGTCTCGCCTGCAACGAGATTGCGGACTGAGGTTGACTGGATTCAGTACGTTAGCCACCTCGCAAGGTCCCACAAAACAGGGCGACAGCTTGAGCCAAGTGGCAACATCACCCTACCCTCGCACGCTGGAGTTACGAATGAAGACTTGGTCACCGACATTTGCCTTAAATGCACGCCGGCCCTTATTATAAAGCTGCACGTGTCCCCTGTGTGCGAAATGATATTGCTCCTGGTTCGTCTCCCATTTTGTTGGATAATATCAGAGGTAGTTTTGTCAGCAAGAAGGTCGTTCACGGACTACAAATTGCTCAAGGGAGACCTGAGACGGTAGCTAAAAATCAAATACGTGGGTGTTGCCCTGATGGCTCCGTGATGGAACGAGTAAAGTGCTAGATTCAGGCAGCGTATGGATGTATTCCATTTGTTCTGAGTGTGTGCATGGCCTATTATCGACACGAATTTGCGGTCACGATTGATCCTCTGCGCAAATGAGGGCGGGGGTAATACAGAATCATAGAGAAATGTTTTACCGCGCTTCCAAACTAGAACTTCTTGGAGACCTTGGATAAAGACGCCGGCGCATTATCAGTATATTCTGGGAGGGCCAACGATAGAAGTTTTGAGAGAAACAGGGAATGGTTAAAGAGGCAGTAACTTCACTGTAACTGGAAAAGGCGTCTAAAGAAACGAGAATGTAGCAGTTCCCGTCCCGGGTCGGTAGAAAACACCCAACGTAATAAACAACTTTTCCATAGGATTGCGCTCACGCGTTGATTGAAGAAGCCCCGTTCAAGAGTTGAGATCCAGCTTAGTGGCTTCGTCTCACTCCCCCACTGACCTGCGGATATGCTTCCGTAAGGCCGACCATGTCTAATATTCTTTGATCTTCACAGTCGTTTTATGGACGCTGAGATCCCACCAAAAGATGGTGAAAATATCGGAAAAGCACTGGCAGTTTCAACTAATTAGGTGGCAGTTGAACATAAGCCTAATAGATATTAAAGATATTACGTTGGATTGACTTTGTGGCAACGATTGAGGGAGCCGACCACAAAAGAGCATTGTCTATTCTGATGTTTGATAGACGACGTTAAACCATTCAAACGTCAAACGTACAAACTCGGGTATTAGTCACAGATCTTTTAATAACGTCCATTTGGAGAAACCACATTCGAGGCTGTTTTCGAGATGAAGGTGACCCTTCCTTTATACAGTACACTAAACACAAAGAAATTAACAGACACCAAATATAACACTATATGAGGAAGAAAATAAGGACGGTTAAAGTATTACGTACCACTGACGACGAATTCGCAAGAGACAGAGCGCAAACTCGGGTGGGAGATGGAGAGGGGAGGACATCAGCCGTGCCAATTTCGAAGGCAACGCGCTGATAGGGGCTTTAATCGATTCGGAGAAATCCGGACGGCTTAGAGGGATCTGAAGCCCGATCCATTCGAATGTGAAACGAGTGTCTCAGCACGAGGAGAATCTAAGCCATTGGTCTCCACAAGGCCGTATAGTCCACATGCTTAACGGATAGAAGAGAATATTTTTCCCAAACTAGCTGTCGAGTACCAAACGGAAGAAGGAAGAAACACGAGAAAATATGAACGGAACAGACAAGAGTATTTACTTGAGGTGGAGATGAGTATACAGATAGGGTAACATCCATTGCGTTGTTTTTTGTATTGATACAGGTAAGTAAACTGCATGGTACAAACAGTAAAAGTGACAACTGTCCAGAGCGCCATGAGATGTCAACTACAGCTAATCGTTTGTTCATGTCCTTGAGCTGTCACTATGAAGTTTGTTTTAGTCAACACTCATATTGTGTAATATTTATTTATTGGCTGTGTCGTTTTTGACATTGTTTCATTCATGTTTTGGACTACTGATAATGACTGAAAAAACAAAACCGGTATCAGGTGACCGGTAAGCGTAGACTGATATAAACTTCATAGCACGTTACGGTGTCGTTAGATAATAGATGGCAAATGCGTTGAGCCTGTTGAAACCATCTTTTCAAACCGGAACCACTACTTCTTTAAGTAGCTCCTAAATGCACCACGTTCCAGGCACCATAAAAGGAAAAGTAACGAGTAGTTTCAGGGATCATGTGTGCCCCTTGGCGCCCTCCCCATACTCCCCCCCCCCCTCTCCTTTGTCTCTCATATGTTATGAAGGGTAATGACCTCTCTGATGCGGAAGCGGACAGTGGAAAGGAGTAACTGGAAAGTCACCGCCGCGTTTAAAATATCGGGAGGGAGCCACGAGATAACGATCGAATAAGATACGAAGTCTGTCGGATCTGGCGTGACGCAGGCAGGTGTTACGGTGCCCTTTTTTGCGGGATCCTGACAGTCGCGTGACGTCCGCTCCTCCCCTCCACCTCCCCCCCCACTAAGACTCCAGCTGCGGCGCGGCTCTCAGTCTATCAACAGGAGTCCGGCAGAGGCGCTGGCCACCGCTGCATCACTCCCAGGCTACCGCCGCAAAGGTCAGTAACAGGTGTTCCAACGCCGCTCTTTGTGTGAAGCACTACTGTGGAACTGCTTGCCGCTGGCTGTACAGTGAAGCACTGCTTCGGAACACTCTCAGATTTAAGAAACATGCTCTTACAAATATGTCAAATAAGTGGCATCTCGATAATTTGAAAAATGCACTGTGAAGTTTGACAGTTGCTAGCTGAACGTCTGTCAGCCATTGGGGTCCATTTTGAAACATTTGTCACGCGGAATGTTTTCCTGTAAGACATGTTTACAAAGAGAAATGTAAAGCTTTTGCTGTGCAACGATGTACAGAAGCGGACAAAAGTATTCAGACACTGGGAGTAATCAGAGAAGTAAACCTTAAATGTGTTTTAACGCAAAACATATATTTTATTCTTTACAAATGTGTAATACATATTTCAGTCTGAACATATGCAGAACAACAAGTAACAAAACACGTTTTGTGTAAAAAAAAAGAAAGATAATCGAAATATATAATGGGCAAAAGTATTGAGACACTCAGCAGTCAGTATTTGGTAATACGTCCCTTTCTCTGTATTACAGCCCTTAGTCTTTATGGCATGGAGTAAACAACCTTTTTCGTTACATCCGAACCGATATTCACCCATTCTTCTTCTATCAATGCACGCAAACGTGTCAAACTGCTCACATGTCGTATGTGTAGTCTCGTCTTCAGCTCATTCCAGATGTTTTCGATGGGATTGAGGTCCGGACACTGCGGTGGGTAAAGAGGCGATGAGGCGTGTTGTACGGTGCCCACAGTTGGACAATTTCTGCCGTATGCTTAGGATCATTGTCTTGTTGGAAATAAAACTCACCTCCAAGAGCTAACTTCGCAGCACGTTTCGTCAAATTTTGTTTGAGTCTATCGAGAGAAATTTGTCCACTGTGCCTTCAATAAACACAAGCTCGCCAACACGTCTGGAAGACATGCATCCCCACACCGTCACACTGCCGCCTCCATGTTCGATGGTTGCTTGCATGTTTTTGGGCTCCCACTCTGTGTGGCTTGGCGACACACTAAACTGCGGCCATCCACGTGCCTCAAAGTAAATTTGCATTCATCACTCCACAGAATCTTGTCCCAGAAGGTCACACCCATGCCGGCAAATTATTCTTCTGCAAAAACCATCCGCTTTTTTGCGTTACACTTAGTGACGAACGTTCTGCGCCTTGGCACTCTGGCACTGTACCCAGCACCGTCCAGCCACCTGCGCACTGTTCTGCCACCAACGTCGGTACCAACGAGTTCCGCCAGTTCTGCACATATAGCAGGGACCGTTGTCCGCAGGTGGTTTCTCACCATTCGAAATATCTTCCTACTGTCTCTGTTCGTGAGTTTCTAAGGACGCCTCTGCCGTTGGCGATTGACGAGTTTTCTTCTTTCCATGTCTGGACAGTATTAAATATAGTTTTTCGGCTTCGCTTGACGACCTCGCGTACTTCTGCACACGATTTTCCCTCACTACGCAGCCGCACAAGAAGCCTTCGCTCTCCCACCTGCACGGGGCGTGGCGTTACGTTGCTCTTTCCCGGCTAGGCCTGTGCTTTGCTGCAGTACGAGACAGCTTCCTTGCGCACACTGACTGCTGCTGCCGCCGGGTTGTGCCTTCAGACTGCGGCCACTTTGTCAAGCGGGGCGGTGTCTGACTACTTTTGTCCCGAGTGAAACACACGCCCGTGATGGTGACACAGAACAAATCGTTCCAGGTAGAGGGTACTGTGACATTCGCATAGTCGACGTCTTTCGAAATATTCCCTGCATTATGGCACATACGCAAATACACATTCCGTGTATGCATCAGTCACAATTGACCGTGAGATACCCATGTGACCTGTGTCAGAATACTTCTGTCCACCTGTGTATGCTGTTCTCGACGTTACTTCGTGGGACCAACATTATCCTGTCGATTTAAATTCGACACTAAATGGAAAATAAATTCGTTACATTCAGTTACTGGAAAACTGGAAGGTTTAGCAATCTCTATGTACAGCTGAGTACGCCTTTTAAAATAATAATATTTTTATGATAGTATTATATAACTAATACTTGCAGTAAAAGAAGAAACTACTAAACACATTTAACTGTAAGATATACAAAAATGGAAACAGCATTCCTATTCCTTAGTTACTATTTTGGAACCAGCAAGTGACGTGGGTAGCTAAATAGCTCTGTGGCCCGTTGCACGCAAGTTACGTTTCTTCCCGTTGTTTCATCGGCAGAACTTACAGTTCACAGATTTTGTATTATTTTCTGTAGTTTCAAACTTTGACACTAAAATACTATTTCGAGGTTGTTGTCTGCTCTTGACGATCATCAGTTCTCTATCTGATTTTTCAAGGAGTATTCTTGGCACATCATGTCGCCTTGCGGTCGAATTGACAAGTTCTTCTGACGATAAAACGTCAATTTATTTGCGTCCCAACATGAATGACATCAATTTTCTTAGCAGAAACGCCAAGAATCCTGCGCCGAAATATTGGCTATCGATCAGTCTTACGTTTATAAGTGAGTTGTTACCTGATCGAGTGTGTCAACAGTCTCTTTAGTACTCTTGCAATCCAAGGTAATTTATGGTATTTTTTATGATCCTTATCCATGATTTCGCCAGCCTACTCCAAAATTCAGTTCTTTTTTTTCTTTGGGTTTTAGAGCTATGAGTTCCCCTTTTATCTATTTACCCATAAAGTCATCGCTTGGCAAATGGTTCAAATGGCTCTGAGCACTATGCGACTTAACTTCTGAGGTCATCAGTCGCCTAGAACTTAGAACTAATTAAACCTAACTAACCTAAGGACATCACACACATCCATGCCCGAGGCAGGATTCGAACCTGCGACCGTAGCGGTCGTGCGGTTCCAGACTGCAGCGCCTAGAACCGCACGGCCACACCGGCCGGCGCTTGTCAGTTCCTTTTTTTTATCAGTTTGTTCCAAATCATAAGAAGTAAAAATGTTGTCATAGTTTGTGTTCTGACATCTTGGTTCACTTGTCATTAAGCACTTCCTGGCGCTTTGTGTACATAAATTTTCGTTTTCAGTACATTACGAAGTTTCACTGTCCGAAAGCGCCATTGTTTCAGTCAAGTAGTGTGTTGCTCTCCTTGGACTGTAGCCTACATACTATCTGCAAGGATATCGACCTCGAGGTCTTACCATCTGTTGATCGACAGTCGTGTTACCGTCACATAATTTGGGACACCGTAGCATCTGTGACTAGTAACCAAAACTTAAGGGATCCCGGATTCTATCCCAGCGACTGCTTAATTTTAGAATATAAGTTATTAGCATTGGAGGCTGAAGACTTCTGGAATAAGATGTCAACATCGTTTTGGCAAAGGCTATTTCAAAGAAGGGCAGCGGATCACATCCTTTTCCCCTTGGTGCGGTAAACTGCCCCTAAAAGAAGAATCAGCTATGATCAAACAGCATGAGGATGCAGAAGGCGATGGGAACTACAGAATGAAAGGCGCTTAAGGTGTATCCACACGACATGTGGCCTGTAATGATGGTCACCCCAGTGGCATAAGATTTACTTCCCCCACCCCCGCTCGTTCCCCACCAACGAAACAGTAATGTACTAAGAATCGTAACGTGGTATTCCAGAAGTTTGAGGGTGCTAAGGAAGCTAGAAAAACTAAAAAGGGAAATGCAAAGGCTGGATCTACATATAGTGGAAATCAGTGAATGGAAAGCAGATAGTGATTTCTGGTGAGACGACTATAGCGTATTATCTACAACAGCAGGAAATGATATAACTGGAGTAGGATTCGTTATGAATCTGCCGAGCGAGGTGGCACAGTGGTTAGCACACTGGACTCGCATTCTGGAGGATGACTGTTCAAACCCGCGTCCGGCCATTCTGATTTAGGTTTCCCGTGATTTTCCTAAATCGCACAGGCAAATGTGACTTCGTAGGCGTAATAAGTCTTGAAAATCTCTTCGGGTTTGCTACCGGAACCTAAAATCAACTCCATTCGATATTTCGGCGACGTAACTGGTCGCCATCTTCAGGAGACTCCTGCTCCTGCTGATGAGTCCGGCTTAGCTCCGAGTTCTCAGCGGGACTCATCAGCAGAAGCAGCATTCTCCTGAAGATGGCGACCAGTTGGATCGCCGAAATATCGAATCGAATTTATTTTAGGATTAAGTAGCGACCCAAAGAGACTTTCAACGCTCAGGTAAATGCTTGATGACCCCACCAGCTTGCCAAAGCCGTAAATGCTCAGCGACCTGTTGCCTAATGGCGATAGATACTTGTCTAGCACGACGAAACTTCGGTTGTGCGTTGTGTTGGAGTGACACGTGGGCTAAAAGTTATTCACACAACCGAGACCGTCACTAAAAAGTTCAAAAAATTTGTCTCACAGAGCTCGAAGATTGTCTATAGGCACATCTGCTGGAATTTGCGACATTGACTTGTGGATTGACAATCCAAGAATGTCTAAAGAATCTAAGCCAGAAATATTCTGCTAAGATTTCGCAGAAACCACTGTGAATACAAGTATCTTCGTTAGACCTTGAAAGGTAGTTGGTGTACTGAAAGTTCCTAAAACTGGAATTTCCTGTCCAGTATAAATTGACAACACCAACTTAGCTCGACTCAGCAGTGGTTTATCTAACCGTTCATAAGTAAGGTTATCCACATATGTAACTGAAGTACCAATGTCCAGCTGCAATTTGACATCTTTCTTAGCTACTATCAAAGTAACAAACACCTTGTCCCAACTACGTTCCACGTGTAAGACAGAACTATCACTTCCTGCCTGTTACTGTTGTCGCGGCTTGCAGCGGCGACTGGATTTCCTCTCTCTTTCACTGAATAACACGGGTTGGAGAACCACCTTGTGACGCAGAAGCCACGCCTGTAAGGAATTTGGACTAGACGCTGCGCACAAAATAACAAACTCGTATCAGTAGTAGTGTCCGTCATGAGTGAAAAGTCCACACACTACTGTACTAGACACATAAAAAGAAGTAGCAAGAAATAAATAGCAAGTAACAAGGATGGGTGGGTAGGCAAAACAAAATTAATCCTGTAATTTGTGCAGATCCTGGCCCACCCTGGTCCCCAGCTGTTGTATTGTATTTCTGACACAACCGCAGGAGGAGAGTTCACTCGTCGCCACCCTCAACTATTTGTAGTGCGCTGAGGGCGGAGGAGCGGACAGAGGCTCGGGGCACCCTCTTGTACTTGGGGTGGGGGACTGCCGTACAGGCGGAAGATCGGCAAGATCAAAGGCATCAGGATGCAGAAGTCAATGGAAATCGCTGCATTAACGACACATAACGTGTAACTAAACACATGTGACCTGTAATTGTCATGATGATCTCTCCACTGGCAAAAGATTCCGGAACAGTCCACGATTCGGATATTCGGGATGGGACTTCATAGGGGCAGGTGACCATGTGAAAAGATGGAATAACCAACGAAAGGATAAAGTTCTACTAGTCGAGGTGTCAAATGTCAGAAACTTGAATGTGGTAGGCAAGCTAGAAAATCTAAAAAGGGAAATGTAAAGGCTCAATCTACACTACTGGCCATTAAAATTGCTACACCACGAAGATGACGTGCTACAGACGCGAAATTTAACCGACGGGAAGAAGATGCTGTGATATGCAAATGAGTAGCTTTTCAGAGCATTCACACAAGGTTGGCACCGGTGGCGACACCTACAACGTACTGGAATGAGGAAAGTTTCCTAACGATTTCTCATACACAAACAGCAGTTGACCGGCGTTGTCTGGTGAAACGTTGTTGTGGTGCCTCGTATAAGGAGGAGAAATGCGTACCATCACGTTTCCGACTTTGATAAAGGTCGGATTGTAGCCTATCGCGATTGCGGTTTATCGTATCGCGACATTGCTGCTCGCGTTGGTCGAGATCCAATGACTGTAAGCAGAATATGGAATCGGTGGTTCAGGAGGATAATACGGAACGCCGTGCTGGATCCCAACGGCCTCGTGTCACTAGCAGTCGAGATGACAGGCATCTTATCCGCATGGCTGTAACGGATCCCTGAGTCAACAGATGGGGACGTTTGCAAGACAACAACCAACTGCACGAACAGTTCGACGACGTTTGCAGCAGCATAAACTGTCAGCTCGGAGACCATGGCTGAGGTTACCCTTGACGCTGCATCACAGACAGGAGCGCCTTCGATGGTGTACTCAAAGACGAACCTGGGTGCACGAATGGCAAAACGTCATTTTTTTTCGGATGAATCCAGGTTCTGTTTGCAGCATCATGATGGTCGCATCCGTGTTTAGCGACATCGCGATGAACGCACATTGGAAGGGTGTATTGCCGCGCGGGATTAGCCGAGCGGTCAAGGGCGCTGCAGTCCTGGACTGTGCGGCTCGTCCCGGCGGAGGTTCGAGTCCTCCCTAGGGCATGGGTGTGTGTGTTTGTCCTTAGGATAATTTAGGTTAACTAGTGTGTAAGCTTAGGGACTGATGATCTTAGCAGTTAAGATTTCACACACATTTGAACATTTTGGAAGCGTGTATTCGTCATCGCCATACTGGCGTATCACCCACCGTCATGATATGGGGTGCCATTGGTTACACGTCTCTGTCACCTCTTGTTCGCATTGACAGCACTTTGAACAGTGGACGTTACATTTCAGATGTGTTACGACCCGTGGCCCTACCGTTCATTCCATCCCTGCGAAACCCTACATTTCAGAAGGATAATGCACGACCGCATGTTGCAGGTCCTGTACGGGCCTTTCTGGATACAGAAAATGTTCGACTGCTGCCCTGGCCAGCACATTCTCCAGATCTTTCACCAACTGAAAACGTCTAGTCAACGGTGGCCGAGCAACTGGCTCGTCACAATACGCCAGTCACTACTCTTGATGAACTGTGGTATCGTGTTGAAGCTGCATAGGCAGCTGTACCTGTAAACGCCATCCAAGCTCTATTTGACTCAATGCCCAGGCGTATCAAGGCCGTTATTACGGCCAGAGGTGGTTGTCCTGGGTACTGATTTCTCAGGATCTATGCACCCAAATTGCGTGAAAATGTAATCACATGTCATTTCTGGTATAATATATTTGTCCAATGAATACCAGTTTATCATCTGCATTTCGTCTTGGTGTAGTAATTTTAATGGTCAGTAGTGTAGATACAGTAGGCGTCAGTGTAGTGAAGTGGAGAGGAGACAAGGATCTCTGGTCAGAGGAGTACATGGTAATATCAACAGCAGCAGAAAATGGTACAACGGGAGTAGGATTCGTTATGAACAGGATGGTAGAGCAGGAAAGGATGTTACTGTGAACAGTTACTGTGAACAGTTCAGTTACGGGGTTCTTCCTATCAGAATCGACAGGAAACCAACACCGACAACCATAGTTCAGATACACAAGCCGACATCGTAATCTGACGATGGAGAGACAGAGAAAGTATATGAGTATATTAAAAGGGTAATATAGTACATAAACGGAGATGAGAATATAATAGTCATGGTGGACAAGAATCCAGTTGTAGGGGAAGGAGTAGAAGAAAAGGTTACAGGAGTATATGGGGTTGGGACTAGGGAAGAGAGAGGAGAAAGACTAGTTGAGACCTGCAATCAATTGCAGCTAGTAATAGCGAATACTCTGTTCAAGAATCACAAGCGAAGGAGGTATACTTGGACGAGGTCGGTGATAGGGGAAGATTTCAGTTAGATTACATCATGGTCAGACAGAGATTCCGAAATCAGATACTGGATCGTAAGGCGTCCCAGGAGCAGATATAGGCGCAGATCACGATACAGTAGTGATGAAGAGTAGGTTCAAATTTAAGAGATTAGTCAGGAAGGATCAATATGCATAGAAGTGGGATACGGAAGTAATAAAGAATGACGAGATACCCTTGAAGTTCTCTAAGGTTTGTAACGGAACTGAAATGATGGTGGGCGGACAGTAATTTGGAGCCCGCGCGTCGGAAACGGGCGCGCTTGTGTGAGACTGCCAGGGAGTGCACCCTGATGCCATCTATTGGCGAAGCTGGGAATTAGCGCTGCCTGTCAGACAATGCACTAAGCTATTGGAGTCAAATGTATTCTTTTTCTTGGTAATTATAAGTTATTACTGTATAATTTAATGTTGTAAAGCGCTAGTAGTAAATTATTATGACTGGTATGGACTCCAGGGTAGTAAATATAAATATTCTTAAATACTAAATGATTTCGGTAAAAAGGTGGTAGGGGAACGCCCCCACTCTTGGTGATACGAGCGTAGCTAGGGGTAGCTGGAGACACAGGGACTGAACAATGGAATGGCCTGGGGAGTGTTGACGTGATCGGACGTGCGTAACTGTGCTCACGCAAAAGTGATTGTGCAACAGCGAAGAGGCGAATATCGTCGCCGTTTTTGGAGTAAAACGCGACGAATGGTTGTTGAAGCCGCCTCTATGCCACTGGGGCTGATTGTAAGAGTTCCTGTGCCCAGATTTTATGGCGGACGTGCAGTAGCTTATACGAGTGCTACAGCTCATAGTTCCAGCCGCCATTAAGGGCATGAGGCGTGAAGAGCTGCGTTAGCCACATGCATCTCACCACCAGCACCGACACGTCTACCCAAGGCAAGACTGCTTGCAATTGTTAAGTCGAACTTTGTAAACATGTAAAAGGAGAATACCAGTTTTCTTTTATGCAAGTGCAGAGGACAGAATATAGTAATGAGTAAAATTACGACGCATGTTGTTCATTGTAAAGTGTAGTAACCTCAAACATAGTATAGTGAAATCAGACTGAGGCCACCATCGCCTCTTTCATTTACAATTCTTTTGGTTGTAGAATACTTTAGCGTATAAGAATGTTGAAAAGAGCAATGGTCACACCAGAATGAGTCGCCTATTTACAGTTACTTAAATTTTTCTGAGCAACCTTTCAAGTAAAGTCACTTAACTAATTCTGTATCAATGGTCCAAAGAGTAATATCCAAAATCATTAAATAAGTTGAAGGATAGAATTTTGTTAACCGAAGTTGCATAACCTGTCTTGGTAGTAATTACCAAGCCAACTCACAGAAATTGAGAGAGTATTTGCTTTGTAGAATCATCTAGAATGATCAGAAATAGTAATATTCAGAATTAAGTTTAAATTCAACTCAAGCCATTTCACTTTGAAACGAGCCCAAAAATTGATTTATTCTTTTGCTCCTTCAGAGCTGGCGACCGTAGTTATAAGTATTTTCAGGAGGATTCGACGGTAAGTCTGCTGCTCTCGTCGTGCTGATAGGATTATCCACTGCTGCTAGCAGTGGTGATTGGATACGTAAGCTCACTACCAAGTTAAGTGGGTCAGGTAGGCAGTGTTACCGTGTGAACTGTAGGGCACTATAGGCCGTGGATCGAACCCGTTCAATCATCACAGCTCTTAGGGAAATAGTCCGGTTAGGAGTGTACTAATCATTAGGTAAATACTGGCGAGTAACGGTCAAAAATGTATACGCAAGTGAATTTAGCAAGGTCCACGTAGCTCCTAGTTAATGTGGTGCAATGGCGAGGGTAGGAGTGGAGTAAAAGTGAGCTGAGCTTGTGGCAGCTGTGCTGGATTCAAATATTAACCACGTGAATTCACTACTGCCTCTTACCATTGGGACTGAACTATTTACAGTTAAAATACGTAGCAGTAAGCGCAAAGGCGTGACAGCTACAAGTCCGTATTGGTTTTATACATACGGAATTGGGAAGTGGGTCATTCCGTCAGTGGAGGGGGTTAAAACAACCGAGTCAGTGGAGAACATACCCCATTTACTGATGGAAAGATTCAGCGGTTCGGTCGCAGGTTATAGATGCAGCAATAACGAATAGCTCAGTAGGCTGTACAGTTGAAGAGGAATGGATATCTCTAAAAAGGGCAATCACAGAGGACTTACAACAATGTTCAGGTAAATTCAAGAATACAAAAATACCAGTATCTGTGGCATGAGAAAAATAGGATGTGCAGGGAAGGTAAGACGAAGTGGCTGCATGAAAAATGTGAAGAAATCGAAAACGAAATGACTGTCGGAAGGACTGACTCAGCATGCGAAAGTCAAATCAAAATAACCTTCGGTGAAATTAAAAGAAAGGGCGGTAACATTAAGTGCGTAATGGGGTATTCCACTACCAAATGCGGAGCAGAGAGCGGATAGATGTGAAGAGTAGATTGAAGGCCTCTGTCAGGGGCAAGATTTGTCTGATGTGACAGAAGAAGAAACAAGAGTCGATCTAGGAAATATGGAGGATCCAGAAGTAGAATTAGGATTTAAGAAAGCCTTGGAGGTCTTAAAATCAAATAAGGAAGAACGGATAGACAACATTAAATCAAAATTTCTAAAATGATTGGTAGAAGTGGCAACAAAACGACTACTCAAGTTGGTGAGTAGAATGTAAGAGCCTGGCCACATAAAATCTGATTTTGGGAGAAATGTCATCCACAGAATCCCAAGACTGCAAGGGTTGACAAGTGAGAGAATTATTCCACAATCAGCTTAACAGCTCAAGCATCCTAATTCTTGACAAGAATAATATGCAGAAGAATGGAGAAGAAAATCGAGGAGATGTTAGATGAGAATCAGTTTGGCTTTAGGAAAGGTAAAGGCACCAGAGGGGCAATTCTGACATTGCGCTTCATAATGGAAGTAAGACTGCAGAAAAATCAAGACATATTCACAGTTTTTGTCGACGTGGAAAAAGCGTTCGACATTGTAAGATGGTGCTAGATGTTCGAAATTCTGAGAAAAATAGGGGTAAGCTATAGGAAGAAAATGGTTCAAATGGCTCTGTGCACTATGGGACTTAACCCCTGAGCTCATCAATCCCCTAGAACTTAGAACTACTTTAACCTAACTAACCTAAGGACATCACACACACCAATACCCGAGGCAGGATTCGAACCTGCGACTGTAGCGGTCGCGCGGTTCCATACTGTAGGGCCTAGAACCGCTCGGCCACCTCGGTCGACATATAGGGAGAGGCTGGTAATATGCAACACGTACACCGAAGAGACAAGAGGGAATAATAAGAGTGGACGACCAGGAACGAGGTGCTCGGATTAAAAAGGGCGTAAGACAGGGATGTGGTCTCTCGCCCCTACTAATAAATCTGTACATCGCAGAAGCAATGATGGAAATAAAAGGAAGGTGCAGGAGTGGAATTAAAATTCAGGATGAAAAGATATCAATTATACGATTCGTTGATGACATTTTTATCCTGAGTGGAAGTGAAGAAGAATTACACGGCATGCTGAATGGAATGAACAGTCTAATGAGTACAGAATGTGGAATGAGAATATATCGAAGAAAGACGAAAGTAATGAGAAGTAGCGGAAACGAGAACAGCGAGAAAATTAACATTTGGATCGATGGTCACGAAGTAGAGGTAGTTAAGGAATTCTGCTACCTAGGCAGCAAAATAACCTATGACGGATGGGGCAAGGAGTACATCAAAAGTAGACTAGCACTGGAAAAAACGGCATTCTTGGCCAAGAGAAGTCTACCAATATCAAAAATTGGCCTTACTTTGAGGAAGAAATTTCTGAGAATATGCGTTCGGATCACAGCATTGTATGGTAGTGGAACATGGACCGTAGAAAAACCGGAACAGAAGAGAATCGAAGCATTTGGGATGTGGTGCTACGGACGAATGTTGAAAATTAGGTGGACTGATAAGGTAAGGAATGAGGAGGTTCTGCAGAGAATCGGAGAGGAAACGAATATGTGGAAAACACTGAGAACACACTAAGAAGACATCAGAGAATGACTTCTATGTTTCTAGAGGAAGCTGTTACGGCAAAAAATGTCGAGGAAGACAGAGATTGGAATACATCCAGCAGATAATTTAGGACGTAGGTTGCAAGTGCTACTCTGAGATGAAGAGATTGGCACAGGAGAGGAATTCCTGGCTGGCCACATCAAACCAGTGAGAAGACTGATTACTCAAATAAAAAATAAGTAAATAAGAAAGAAAAGAGAAACACTATGAGAGGAGAACGAGGAAGACACTGAAACAATGTTAATGAAAGTGACAAGAACACACACATTTATTGACGAACAGTCAACTTTGTACAAAGCGTCTCAGGCAGCAGATCGTGAAGTTCAACTACTATTGCAGAGACTAAGGCTGGATGGTAAACAGTTCTTGTCCCAGTAGAACGTTCACTGAAGACGGGCTGGTGTGGACCAGCTAGAAGGCTAGACGATGCGGCGCGGACTGCACAGTAGAGGGCGGTCTCCCCGGTAGTCGAGCTGACTTGGAACTGGCCGCTCTGCTGTGGCGCTGGCGCCAGTCACTGCTATGGCGGCGGCAGCGCGGCGACTTCTTAGTTGGTGGACTGCACGCCGTTTCTGGAGTGGGTAGTCGACGTGGCACTGCCTAATGCTGCATGCTGTGCTTACGACAGTTGTGAACAGTCGATCTCTAATGTTAAACAAGGAAATGTGTAGGACATTTAACGATTGTTTGTGTGCCGGCCGCGTGTTACACTTATATCCTTCCTTGGGTGTTCGATGCTTGTGCAACTTCCCAGCCGGCCGTTGTGGCCCAGCGGTTCTAGGCGCTTCAGTCCGGAACCGAGCTGCTGCTACGGTCGGAGGTTCGAATCCTGCCTCGGGCATGGATGTGTGTGATGTCCTTAGGTTACTTAGGTTTAAGTAGTTCTAACTCTAGGGGACCGATGACATCAGATGTTAAGTCCCATAGTGCTCAGAGCCATTTCGACCATTTGATTGTCTGTGTGCTAATATCTCCAAGTTCACCTCTGCGAGACACCATCGAGGTGAAACTATCATTTCACTTACACACTAGTGATATTGTGACAGCAAGAGACAATTTAGAAAAAATCGGCAAGGAAGCACAGGCAACAATTTCGAGGAAATGTAATGATCCTATGGCTATACCATATAAAGTAGAAACGCTGATGTTAAAAAGGCTGTTGCTAATGCACCAGCTGCGCGGCATATTGCAGCAGCTTCCTGCTGACGGCGCGGCTGCCCCCGTGGGAGGTTCGAGTCCTCCCTCGGGCACGGGTGTGTGTGTGTGTGTGTGTGTGTGTGTGTGTCGTCCTCAGCGAAAGTTAGATTAAGTAGTGCGTAAGCTTTGGGACTGATGACCACAGCAGTTTGGTCCCGTAACACCTTACCACAAACTTCCAACTGCCTGTAGACGACTATCGACTTATGGGCCCATGTATAATGCAAGATTTTGCTGGGATTTTTCACAAATGGAAATATGTGCTTGCCTAGTATCAAACCACAGAGGCAAGAACACTACCAAAGAAACAGCAATGCGATTTTGAACAATGATATTGTTGTTGTTGTGGTCTTCAGTCCTGAGACTGGTTTGATGCAGATCTCCATGCTACTCTATCCTGTGCAAGCTTCTTCATCTCCCAGTACCTACTGCAACCTACATCCTTCTGAATCTGTTTAGGGTATTCATCTCTTGGTCTCCCTCTACCATTTTTACCCTCCACGCTGCCCTCCAATACTAAATTGGTGATCCCTTGATGCCTCATGGACAATGATATGAGAATTCAAATAGCCAATTTAATGTGCATCAGGTCCAGTTGTAGAACAAAGATACAAAACAAAATTAGATGTTACATCACAAGTCCAGTCGTGAAATGTTATTGGTTTTCTTACAGAGTAATTACTGTGTTGTGTAAATAGTGTTTTACAATGTGGCTGCTGGGGCAATAAGAATGCACAGAACTTGACGGCGTGCAATTAAAACGCCCTATGCAGACAACAACCGACCGACCGACCGTCCGACAAAATGGACGTATGTAGGCAGTTTGGCCAACAGACCAACATTTCTTCTCGGAAGGTCAGCTGGGTACGACTATCCGAAAGCCAATGCCCCACCACTTCACCCGACCTTCACGAGCACTTTATCCAACAAACAGTGCGTTCCAACCACCCGGCAAACGTTCGTCTTCCGGCTCTGAGAGCGAGAGCGGGTGTCTGTCTGTCTGATACGAACGTGACAGTGTCAGGCGACCGAACCTCTAATGACCGAGAGTTTCCGAACAAATCCAATGGCTGCAGATGTCTGGAGGACATGTCGTGCGAGGAGCATAACAACAGGGATGCAAGGAATAAAGCATTTTTTCAGTTTTTGACAGATGCATAAAGGTTTCATGCAGAACACAGAAAGAGTAAAAAGCATATGTTTTACGAATAAAAGTCCGTCGACCTACCGTATTTCGATTTTTAGATTTTATTTCCGATACTTATAGGAAATTAAATCTAGAAACGGAGATGTATCTGAAATAAAATCTAAAATCCCAAGTACAGACAGTCGATGGACGTTTATTGATTGTTAGAGGTGTTGAAAGCCTATATCCAAGCCTTCTGCTATGAAGTAAACAGCGTAGGACGCTTTTTAGAGTTCTTATCACTTGCTACAGGGTGTTTCAAAAATGACCGGTATATTTGAAACGGCAATAAAAACTAAACGAGCAGCGATAGAAATACACCGTTTGTTGCAATATGCTTGGGACAACAGTACATTTTCAGGCAGACAAACTTTCGAAATTACAGTAGTTACAATTTTCAACAACAGATGGCGCTGCAAGTGATGTGAAAGATATAGAAGACAACGCAGTCTGTGGGTGCGCCATTCTGTACGTCGTCTTTCTGCTGTAAGCGTGTGCTGTTCACAACGTGCAAGTGTGCTGTAGACAACATGGTTTATTCCTTAGAACAGAGGATTTTTCTGGTGTTGGAATTCCACCGCCTAGAACACAGTGTTGTTGCAACAAGATGAAGTTTTCAACGGAGGTTTAATGTAACCAAAGGACCGAAAAGCGATTCAACGGACTGGGAACGTGGTGGATGAACGTGCTGGAAAGGTAGGGCGACCGCGTACGGCAACCACAGAGGGCAACGCGCAGCTAGTGCAGCAGTTGTTCCGACAGCGGCCTCGGGTTTCCATTCGCCGTGTTGCAGCTGCGGTCCAAATGACGCCAACGTCCACGTATCGTCTCATGCGCCAGAGTTTACACCTCTATCCATACAAAATTCAAACGCGGCAACCCCTCAGCGCCGCTACCATTGCTGCACGAGAGACATTCGCTAACGATATAGTGCACAGGATTGATGACGGCGATATGCATGTGGGCAGCATTTGGTTTACTGACGAAGCTTATTTTTAGCTGGACGGCTTCGTCAATAAACAGAACTGGCGCATATGGGGAACCGAAAAGCCCCATGTTGCAGTCCCATCGTCCCTGCATCCTCAAAAAGTACTGGTCTGGGCCGCCATTTCTTCCAAAGGAATCATTGGCCCATTTTTCAGATCCGAAACGATTACTGCATCACGCTATCTGGACATTCTTCGTGAATTTGTGGCGGTACAAACTGCCTTAGACGATACTGCAAACACCTCGTGGTTTATGCAAGATGGTGCCCGACCACATCGCGCGGCCGACGTCTTTAATTTCCTGAATGAATATTTCGATGATCGTGTGATTGTTTTGGGCTATCCGAAACATACAGGAGGCGGCGTGGATTGGCCTCCCTATTCGCCAGACATGAACCCCTGTGACTTCTTTCTGTGGGGACACTTGAAAGACCAGGTGTACCGCCAGAATCCAGAAACAATTGAACAGCTGAAGCAGTACATCTCATCTGCAAGTGAAGCCATTCCGCCAGACACGTTGTCAAAGGTTTCGGGTAATTTCATTCAGAGACTACGCCATATTATTGCTACGCATGGTGGATATGTGGAAAATATCGTACTATAGAGTTTCCCAGACCGCAGCGCCATCTGTTGTTGAAAATTGTAACTACTGTAATTTCGAAAGTTTGTCTGCCTGAAAATGTACTGTTGTCCCAAGCATATTGCAACAAACGGTGTATTTCTATCGCTGCTCGTTAGTTTTTATTGCCGTTTCAAATATACTGGTCATTTTTGAAACACCCTGTAAGTTCTTCATTTCTTCTGTGTCTGCTGTATTTATCAGACGATTTTCACCAACACCATTGGTAGTCTTTCTTTTTCCGGTTTCAAATGAGTTTCTTAATCTCAAAGGGAACACCTGTTACGCTACAAAAGTAAATAAATTAATAAAGTTTACATTGATGGCTTTTATTTATTTTCCGTTACCACAACGTACTTCCTCAGGCAACTATAAATGAAGTAGCAGGTTTCATAAATCATTTTAGATAGAATTTGAGGTTCAAATGGCTCTGAGCACTATGGGACTTAACATCTATGGTCATCAGTCTCCCAGAACTTTGAAATACTTAAACCTAGCTAACCTAAGGACATCACACAACACCCAGTCATCACGAGGCAGAGAAAATCCCTGACTCCGCCGGGAATAGAACCTGGGAACCCGGGTGCGTGAAGCGAGAACGCTACCGCACGACCACGAGCTGCGGACAGAATTTGAGGTTCTCGTAACTTGTGCTAGTGGCTAGAAACCTAATGTAGGGAACAGCCTTTCCGTGCAGTTTACATCCTTTCTATTTGACTTTATTCTTTTCATTAAGAAAGTGATTTGATTATGTTCAGCAGCTCTGAAAAGCATGTTCCATCCACTATTAGATAATCACGAAAGTCAGCGGCTCCCAGCTCCTTAAGTAACAGAGTGTGGGTCGAGATTCTCTCTTTGTATAAGCCACTTCTTTGCCTACAGTTTTCTCTCAGATTTTGGCGTTTGTTACGTACCTTTCCTTACTGATGGAACAAAATTTGGAAGAAATATTTAGCTATTATAAGAAGGTACTCAATGCAATTAAGAATGGTTTGCTGTGGGAAAGGTAAGTCGAAAGTGCGATGGCAAGATAATGTTGCCAGTATAACGTGTATCAAGCAAATATGAGTGGTTGTGAATAACGTAGTCAGCGTCTTCTGTACCATACAAATGCCATCGCATTTGCCTATATATCCAACACAATCCAGCTGCAGACCCAACAAGAATATAACAATACGATGCACTGGCCATAAACTGTTTGATTAAAATTTCCTTTTATTTTGAATCTCTACTATGTGCTGTTTTGCCTGTGAAGCCATTTTAGTTGAGTCTGAAATTCATGGCAGGTGTAACGTAGTTAAAATACAAATGTAAAGCAGCCATGAAGTGTCTGATCGAAAGGATTAGAAATAAAAATAAAAAGGGAAACTACAGGTCATAACTGGGCTGACACACATCTCTGGGCTATTATCAAAAACTTCGTCTAGTCATACATCGTTAAAATGTGCACTCGTTGTCATAAAAAGAGCTGCGCGCAGAAGGACAAGGGGGATTCTGATCATTACTATGAAGTATCGCCATGCCATTGCGCTACATGGTCACAAAACGTGCATGTTAGTATGGCGTTGATCCGCTCAGTTGTGAATACTTGCGTGCACACGTCACAGCATGGAGCTGTACAGGTGTTGGATGTAATCCTGTGATACTCTGTCCCATTCCACTTGCACCAGAGTGAAGAGCTCCCTCAGACTGGTGGGTGCAGGTATAGTTCTGATGACACTCTGCATGGCAGCCCACACATTCTCGATTGGGGAGAGATCCGGTGATGTGGCTGGCCATGGCGGAGTATCCACAGCTGCAGGGCAAGCTCGGGAGATGGGGACGAGCATTGTCCTGTTAAAATAGGACCTGGGCGTGGGCGAGCATGATTGGCAGAACCACTGGTTTCAGGATGTCCTCCAAGTACCGTATGGCTGTTATGGAGCCCCTTAGGAACACTGGCAGTGAACAAACACCCTAAGATATTGGTCACCACACCATCACACTAGGATAGCGGAGGTGAGATTGGAGATCAGAACCCGCTCTTCGTGGCGCTCTCCAGCGTGCCTCCAATCACTGACCTGATGGTTATTGCCACCGAGTCAGAAACAGTTCTCGTTCACAAAGTATGACCCACTGCCAGTTTGCAGGGACCCACGCTCGTCGAAGCTGACCGAGGCGATTTGGGAGCGTCGCTGCAGGTTGTGAATGGGAGGCATTATAATGGTTGACTTGTGGCAAGCCCTTCCAATGTAACTGGCACTTACGAGAAGATGCATAGAAGACAGGACAGCCTCCTGAATGGGCCTTTTTGTTGCCATCACATCTTCTCGCTCGAGGCAGATAATCGATTGGTGATCCCTCCTTGTGGTGCATGCCAGATATATAGATCCTACATTTTGTGCATGTGTGCCTTCCTGTACCCGTAGTTGCCAAGAACATGCAATGATGGCGCTCATATGAAGGACGCGGTGCACAGTAGGACGGTACGACCAGTCAGCATCCCGCAACCCCACACTGCGGCCCCTCTCACAGCCCTCTAGGTGGGGAAACTGCTGTGGAACGTGTCCCCTGGGCACAGTGCAGGTCCAGGTCGTCGCACTGGTGCGTATGGACATTTGGAGCCCTCTTATATCAACTCATGGTCACAGGGTCACGGTCCGATCCATGCTACCTGAATGCACAGCCGAACCCGTAATAAATTAATCAATAGCATAACTGATTCTGTGCGGCATACCCACCAAGTTTACAGTAGATCCTTCAGGTTCTACTGGATGCAGCTGTTTTTGTGATGATGAAAACAAAATGAGTGTAAAATGTTTTGCAGACAATGGCTTGTGACTGGTGGCCGCTCTTTGGGTCGCTGGTGCTGGTCGCAGGCACGCTGGCTTTCCTCTGGTGGCGCCACTACTCCAGGAGGTTCGCCAGAGCCGGGGTCCCGTACACGCCACCGCTGCCCGTGGTGGGGAACACCCTGGACGTTGTGCTCAACAGGAAGGCCATGGCGGACATAGTAGTCGACGCGTACAGACGTTTCGAACCGCACCCCTACGCTGGGTTCTACACTTTTGCGAAGTCTCTGGTCTTGTTGAGGGATCCTGATCTCATCAAGTCCGTCACAGTCAAGGACTTTGACCACTTCACTGACCACGTGGACTTTATGAACACCGACGAGGATACTCCAGTGCTACTGCGGATGTTGTTTCTCATGAAAGGTAAGGGTCTGGCTACCATAGCTTTGTATCTATGTACTAAGTTTTATTTTCGAAGCATCTTGTAATGGACGTTGTTAGACCTGCAGTTTGAGCTGTGCCATTGTTGCAGAAATTAAATGTGTGGCTCTGGAATGAGGAGCCTTTGTAGCATAAATGAACTGTATTCTAATATATCTCATAGCAACACATTGAGACATTTTATGTATTAACAGACAGGAAACGGTTTTCTTCCGAAATCGAAAAGAACTTGTAAATCAGGTATATTTACTTTAACCAACCAAGAGAAAGTAAGTCATTTAACGTCGACTGACGGAAAAGAAAACTGCAGTAATCAAAATCATACGAAATCATCATACCCTCTATCATCTTTCAAATACAAAAAGATGTTATGTGGACATGTGTCCGGAAACGCTTAATTTCCATGTTAGAGCTCATTTTAGTTTCGTCAGTATGTACTGTACTTCCTCGATTCACAGCCATGATTTCACACGGGATACTCTACCTGTGCTGCTAGAACATGTGGTTCATGCGCGGTGGAGCTCCTGCACATTTCAGTCGAAGTGTTCGTACGCTTCTCAACAACAGATTCGGTGACCGATGGATTGGTAGAGGCGGACCAATTCCATGGCCTCCACGCTCTCCTGACCTCAACCCTCTTGACTTTCATTTATGGGGGCATTTGAAAGCTCTTGTCTACGCAACCCCGGTACCAAATGTAGAGACTCTTCGTGCTCCTATTGTGGACGGCTGTGATATAATACGCCATTCTCCAGGGCTGCATCAGCGCATCAGGGATTCCATGCGACGGAGGGTGGATGCATGTATCCTCGCTAATGGAGGACATTTTGAACATTTCCTGTAACAAAGTGTTTGAAGTCACGCTGGTACGTTCTGTTGCTGTGTGTTTCCATTCCATGATTAATGTGATTTGAAGAGAAGTAATAAAATGAGCTCTAACATGAAAAGTAAGCGTTTCCGGACCCATGTCCACATAACGTATTTTCTTTCTTTGCGTGTGAGGAATGTTTCCTAAAAGTTTGGCCGTACCTTTTTGTAACACCCTGTATACATGTACGTAATTTGCACTAAGAATGACGCAGATAGTTTTTTTTACGTGTTTTTATGTCGCAAAACACAGCATCGATGTTGATAACAAATAGACTGGAGGAAACATATAGAGAGAGAGAGACAGTCAGTTGATCGTTGTTGTTTGATGTCTTTTTATAAATTTAGGCGATGTACGTTGTCTACTTTAGCATGACTGAAAGGATGTCATAATAAGAATTTTATAGGTTGTACCATTGAAAGACAACTGTCTCGTTTATTTTTCTAACAGCCAAAATAATATTGAACAAAAATAACCGCAAAGTGAGGTAACATTTTCCATAAGGCATAAAGAGAAGTACGCCTCCCATCTAACTTCTGTAGGACAGATCGGTGTAAGGCTCAAACGAAACCCACAACTACGAGTGTCAAAGTACTACAGAAAGGAACAACATTGCTTTTAAAGGTTTAATGTAATACTAATATAGATTCAGCGACACGGACGAGACACTGCTTGCCCATATAAATTAGTTATTCTATGTCTATGATTCCGAATTTGCACTTAAGAATCAGACTTTTTTGTTCCATCACGATATACATGGATACAATTTTAATGATGTTAGGTGCCTCATGGTCCGACTTATCGTGGTAAATCTTCAAACCGGTGTCCGTCCATCGGAATCACCGTCGACAACGACTTACGACTGAGTGACGTGAAAACTTTATTGTTTCCAACGGAATAGCATCACGGGCCTACTCAGTCTGCTCTCTAAGATCATCCAGTGTGTGTGGTCTCGCAGCGCAAACTGTGTTCTTGAGCGTACCCCTCAGAAGGAAGTCTAGAGGAGTTAAATCTGGAGATCGGGCGGGATACTCCATACACCCTCTTCGTCCTATCCGTCTGGCAGGAAATGTACGGTTGAGAAATGCTCTCACATCCAGGTGAAAGTGAGGTGGCGCCCCATCCTGTTGAAAGTAATAATCTTCATTTACAAACACAACGCTGAGACCAGGAAACAGCATTCCCAACATTTCCAAGAACGAGTCGCCCGTGACACTGTTGCCAAAGAAGTGCGGCCCGATTAACCCTCTAGAAGACGGACCACACCAGACTGTTACTCCTGGTAGTTTAATATGCCTTTGCTCCGTTATGTATGGATTCTCCCTGGCCCAGTACACGCAATTATGGCGGTTGATTGTTCCATCAAGTTTAAGCGTCGCTTCATCTGACCACAGAAATCGATCTTGGTAACGTTGCTCTTCTTCACATCTGTTAAAGAACCACTCACAAAATTCGCTTCGCCTATCAGAGTCATCCTCGTTAACGGCATGCAGAAGTCTTGGAATGCAAGCCTTAAAGTTTTGAGGACGCAAAATTCTACGAACACTGCTTCTGCAGATCCCAGTCTCATGAGAGCATTGCCTCACAGATTTCTCCGGGGATCGTGTGTGTGCCTGGATTACTGCATCGCCCAACACTCCTATTGTCTGTTGAACTTCTCTTTCGTCCGCTATGTCCCTTCTTCATATCGTGCACCGTTCCTTCGGCTTTAAACTTATCTCTCTGATTTTTGTAATTGTTACTCTTGTTGGTGTTGGTGTTCCAAATTCAACTCTCCAACGTCGGCGTGCCGCACTCACATTCTCTGTTTTCCAGTAACACTTTAGCACACATTTCCGTTGTTCAAACGATAACACCATGTTTGCTGACGATCCCAAAACAAAAGAAAGCATTGTTATGTTTTTCACCGTCTTCTAAATTATTACTCATAAACATTGTATTTATGTCTCCTTTAATTAAAGAAATATTCTGTTTAAAAGAGTGTATACATTATTTTGAGACACACTGTATTTCTCCGTTACGAGGTTCGTCTGCATCATATTACCACTCGCTTTTGTGACACGAACTGACAAATCATTTTAAACAGACAAGTAGATTATGGACACAGTTAAACAAAGAAATGAGGGATGGCTGACAGGAGGCGCTTATTTTTTATTTCTGTTTCTTGCTTTCAGGAAAAGAATGGCACGAAATGCGGACGACACTAAATCCTGCGTTCACATCGAAGAAAATGAGAAACATGTTCGTGTTGATAACAGATATAGGGCAGCAGATGGTAGATTACATAACAAAGGAATGTGACAAAGTCGAAGGTAAGTAGTCCTGGCTGTATCCACATTTCGTCAGATTTCTTTTCACTCATCTTCAAGTTTCGTAATCCATGTCTGTGCTATTGTATTGTTGTTGATGTACACTATCAGAGGAAGGAAGCCAATGAGAAATGTAGTTTTATCGTCTTCAGTGTGGCGATGAAAATGTAATGAATTTCCTCTTATCTATAATTTAAGGAATTCTAAACCATTAAAAGGCCTGAGTTAGTGGGTTGTGTATATTGCCGGGTTCCAGTCGGTCGGATCTAGCGTCGTCTGATACTCGTCTGCAGCCACAGGTGTGGTGCTGAAAAGAAGTGCAAGCAGAACCGAACTGTGGTTGTGTGACAGGACCGTGACTATTCATGAGACAAGTAAGAGGCAGGAGGGTTAACGTTACTGGTTACAGAGTTAAAGTCATGTTTCCTGCAGGGCTGTAATTTTTTGTCAAAAATTAAAACTTGTGTACATCACGCCTGGTCAGTGTAAATAAATATTAATTGCTTTGAAATATATCTTGCATCCTCCGCGGAATCATTGTTTGAAGCTTTGAAAAGTTCGCCGTGGTTGTGAAACGGACAGTAAAGAAGTACAATGTTTGCGGTCTCCATAATCGTCCACAAGAAGATCGCATCATTAAAAAATTGCTAATAACTTTCAGAAATACTTTTAGATACCCAGTTCTTCGTCAAAAGAGTGTTACATAATGCTCGACACAAACAAATTTAAAGTAATGTGCGGAAGCAGAGAGGAAGACTCGATTTTGTTTGGTTGCATCGTTGCGGATCAATCACTCGTGACAGTTACAGCTGTCAGACATGCGGAGGAGCTTGAGGTGGAGTGCCCATGAAGATCCAGTCACGAGGGAGGCTCACGCCTTACTGCGAATCAAGCAAACAATTACAGTGATCTGTGGCTCAAGGTCTCAACTATATTTCAGTTGTGTTAATCAGCATGAGAATCTTACCAGATGTGACTAACAGGAAGGGTGGAGATGGTTCCAAGAATATCGTTCGTATGTTTCCCGTTAGACAGCAACGTCAACATGTTCATAAGTAAGTACATTTCATTTTTGTTTTTAGAAGATATTCTACATCCTTGAGGAACCCCTCACGATACATCAATGGAATGGAAGGTGTATCTGTAAACCTAATTAATAATACCACAGTTATGCTCAATATATTCCACGGTTAAACTCTACAAGTAGAGAATGTACGTCACAGAGAATCCTTGATCTTTGAAAGGTGACACAGGCAATGTACAGTAAAACTGATCGATCCTGTTGAACTGAGACTTGGATTGCCTTTGTGAATCGGCTTATAAGATTTCCACTTACCTGTTCTGTGCAGTTCTCTCGATGATATCATTCCTCATAGTATGTAATGCGACGTAATGGAAACTTTTGCATCTGCAAAAAATCTATGTAGCTACGACTGGATGTGCGTCTAACAAAACTACCTTAAAGCCGGGGTTCCATGACAATTCCTTCATCGATAAACACTGCAAAATCGTTCACAATCACTCAGTTTGATGCGCTTAATTTTACAGGGTCAACGCACATTTTCAACTTCAAAATGGTTCAAACGGCTCTGAGCACCATGGGACTTAACTTCTGAGGTTATCAGTCCCCTAGAACTTAGAACTACTTAAAGCTAACTCACCTAAAGACGTCACACACATCTATGCCCGAGGCAGGATTCGAACCTGCGAACGTAGCGGTCGCGCTGTTCCAGACTGTAGCGCCTAGAACCGCTCGGCCACTCCGGCCGGCGTTTGAACTTCGAGAACATCCTTGTTGTTGTAGTCTTCAGTACAAAGACTGGTTTGAAGCAGCTCTCCACACTTTGTTGTGCAAGTCTCTTCATTTCCAAATAAATACAGAAACCTATGTCCTACTCAACCTGCTTACTGTAGTCATCTCTTGGTCTCCCTCTACAATTTTTAACCCTTCATACTTCCCTCTGATACTAAATTGGTCATCCCTTGCTTTCTCAGAATGTATCAGTAGTAGGTCGCTGCAGGTTCTAACCAAGAATTCTCTGATATCAGCTTCAGTGTTTTCTTATCTGCGGTGTCATATGATAGTTGAGACAATTGCACATGTTAAATTTCACTGACAGTAGCATCAGAATTTTCTTATCTTGTAGGTTATTCTGGAAATCATGACATCTTTCCACGTGCTGAGGTCAAGGGTGGGAGGAGCTATTCAGTCTCCCTGAAAATATCTGAACTGCAGAAAAATTCCTCGACTACATTTGCATTACTGACTTCAGAAAATTCCTTTAAGCACTGGCTCCCCAGTCTTCACATTGGTAACTTTGATTTGCAGCTATATATAATTCACCACGGAATAGTGGAACGACTAGGCAACATTTATCTCTATAAATGATTGAAAACCAACGTTTGGTTATAAAATGTAAATAACGGAATAGGAATCCTTATTAGTTGGAAATGAGCTTTTTAAATAAATTACTGTCAAAGAAACTCTGAAGACGTTAGTGAAAATAAATCAATTTTCACATCCTACTTGCTGCTGTCACCAGCAGATTGCCACACTGTAGAGAGCGCGTGCTGAGCACCACCAGCAGGTGACCTCTGCACCAGGCTGATAGATGTCTACACCGTTAGAATCGTCCTTAGGTTGTTGGTTGTACAATGAGTAAGTAGTTCTCACTGTTATCAACTGAAGGCTCTACAGTAAGAAACGCAAGAGAGTCAGAAATTACTTATTTTGCAGAGTTAAGATGCTGTGGTATTCTAAAATGTCTGGAAAATACATTGGCGCCACAAAAAGTGCAATGTTTACACCTAGAATCCAGGGCTTAGTAGAGGCTAATACACGAAAAAACGTTGTAAGACTCAAATTAGTTAATCAGATGTCAAATGTCGCATTTAAATCGCAAGAGATTTGTAATCTCCCCTACCACAGTGCAACAACAGTATCCTTTACCATAATATTCGGTCCCTGCCCACCCACAAACTCCTCTACCTCCACACCCTCAATCGACACCGCGTAGATGCCTTCATCCTAAATGAAACCTTCCTCCAACCCCATAACTCCGTCTCCACAGCCCCTTGCACCCTCCACCGCACCGAATAACCCACTCCCCCTGGCGTGTGGCGGGGTTTCAATCGGCCACCTCAAGCACCTCCCGGCTCAGCCCAAACATCTCAACAAACCTGCTGAGCATCTCAGCCTCAGCCTCTTCTTCCCTGCCCTTACTGTCACTTGTGCCACCAACTACATCCACCCTCGTACCCCCATCCCTTACGATTTGCTGGCCCACATTGACCGCACCTTCTCCACCTACATAATTGCCACAGACCTCAATATCCACAGCCGAGCTCCTGCCAAACTCCAGTGGTGGCATCAGTTTATCACCACCCTCCACGGAGACCTGGTTGCCCTCCCCCAACACATCTGACCCGAATCCAACACCACTCCTGACATGATCCTAGCCTCTCCCAACGTCCTTGGGCGCATCACTGAGGAAGTCCTTGACCTAATTGGCAGCGACCATGCCCCCCTCCTCCTCACTATCTCACTATCTCCTCCTAAAGTCGTCCACAATTACTCCTGTGCCAAATGGGATGTCTACTGGGACTTCATACACTCCCAGGTCGAACACCACGACCTTACCCGCCAATCTCCTGAAGACATCTCCTGAGCTGCTGCCTTCCTCCACCAGCCCTTGTCTGATGCCATAGCCACTCACATCCCTACGAAAGCCATCCACCCTCACCACCACCACACGCCATCCTTCTCCTTCATGAATCCCGTCACCTCTACTGCTCCTTCCTCCACACTCGTGACTGTGACACACTCATCCGCCACTGGCAATTACAATGGCACATCCACAACTTGCTTACTGTGAAGAAACACTGTGCCTGGCGACAGACATGCACACAACTCAACGCCACACTCCCAATAAACTCTTACAAGTATTGGTCTGCTTTCCACTGCCTTACTGGGAGCCACCCTATGCTCCACTCCTTGATAACCATACCTTTCCTGGTAGCCTCAGTAAGGCGAACCATATTGCCTCGTACCTATCTGATGTGTTTTCCATTACAGATGATTCCCAATTTGATTATTCCCTTTTCCTTGACATTATAGACCACACAGATACCTTCGCTTCTCCCCTTGCTCCTAGGTTCCAGTACTTGGGCCACACACCACCATTCAAACTTAACACTCCAATCACTACACAGGATACTCCGCACTAAACGCAACACCGCCCCCTGCCAAGACCGTGTTACCTACCCCCCATCTCAAACACTGCCCTCCCTCCTTCCTTGCAGTCCTTGCCACCTTGTACAACGTAATCCTTGCCACCGGCTTCTACCCCGACTTGTGGAAAACCTCCCATATCCTGATGTTCTCCAAACCCAACAAGCCTCCTTCTGACACCTCTTCCTTTCGCCCTATATGTCTCACTTCAGAGTTCAGCAAGCTCTTGGAATCCATCCTTACCTGGCACATCCATCACTACCTCCACTGACACCACCTCCTCGCCAGCAGCCACTGTGGCTTTCAACCTTCCTTCACTACCGACGACCAACTCCTACACCTCACTCATCTCCTCTCCTTCCACCTTAATTCCCGTCGCCCCGCCATTTTTGTCTCCCTACACCTCGAAAAGACCTACAACCACATATGGTGTCCCGGTCTCCTGTTTAAACTCAAGACCATGCCCATCCTATTAATTATGTCTGTCTGACTGCCTCTTTCCTCTCCCACTACCCTTCCTATGTTACCGTCCATAGCGCCAATTACTGCAACTTCTACCCCTCCATGGGTCTGTTAAGTCTGTTATCTACATAGTAAATTGTCTAAGTTCGTCACTGTAAGACATGGTGACAAGATGGAGCTATGTTACCGTCCATAGCGCCAATTCCTGCACCTTCTACCCCTCCATGTGTGTACCCTAGGGCTCTGTACTCTCCCCTCTCCTCTACCTCCTGTACACAGCCGATATGCCCCAACCCCCCCCCCCCCAGTCCACCCCCTGCAGTATGCTGATGATATGACCTTCCTTGCCTTCACTCCTACCTTTCAATAGTTCCAATGCCTTCTTCAGAATCCCCTTGACCTTCTTGCCAGATGGCGTAACCAGTGGCTCTTAAAAATCAATCCTTCTGAGACCCAGGCAAACATTCTAGGTCATACCACTCGCTCCTACCAGCTCCTTGATTTTTCCCTTTCCATCTGCACCCGTTCTGTCCACTTCTCCCAAACCCTCACCCACCTTGGACTCATCATTGACCATCACCTCAACTGGATCCCTCATCTCCACTCAATCCAATCCAAAGCCCACAACTGCCTCCATCTCCTTAAACTCCTCTCTGGCTGGACATGGGGGTTGAACCCCTCTACCATCCTCCACACCTACAAATCCTTAATCCGTCCCATCCTCTCTTATGCCAGTCCCGTCTGGATATCTGCCCCCGCCCCCCCCCCCCTGCCACCCAAATTCTGTAAGTCCCTTTAGGTCCTTGAGCACCATGCATTCCACCTCACCTTACATATACGCCTCCTGTCCCCCACATGGATCCTTTATGACCTGATTCCTTTCCCCCATCTGCTCCTTTTCCTCAAACATATCTGAGTCCTCTACAACTCCTGCCAACTTGATACCCCCCATCCCTTAGTTGCTCCTCTCCTCCCCAACCCCTGCCCACTGCTGCGCCTTCACCATCGTGTCCCTCCTACACTCCACCTCTACACCCTTCATCACCTCTCCCATGGTGGCTTCTGTCAACTCCCCCTCCCGGATGATGCCCTCTCTCCCTCCATTTATCCCTCCTATCATCTCTGATCCTCACTTCCCCCTTTCTCCCTCTGTCCTTTTCCTGGGCTCCCTCTGCCCCCCTTCCATACTGTTTTCTTTTCCTGCCTACCCTCTCTTTAACTCCTTTCTCTCTCCTGAGTCGTTTGCTTTCCCCTCCACTGCCTTCCCACTCCTTCTCATGTCTGCTCTGCCCTCCCTTGTCTGTGTCGTCTCGCTTCATTGGCTCCCCCTTTTTTACTTTTCCTATCCTCCCCCCATTCATTCCTCATCTTTCTGGGTCCTCCCCACCCCCTCCCATATTCATTTGCACTCTGTAGTGTAATGTTTTCCGTGAGTGTTCAGTGTTGTGCGTCCCCCCTTTTTAAGTGTTGTAAACAGAAACCAGACTGCCGTCACGTTTTTTAATTGTGCCCGTCTCATTACTACGTGTTTTAATCAGCATCGCCCCCCCTTTGGTTTTTATATTTTCATCGTAACTTCTTCACCATGTTCGTTTTAAGCAGTCACAGTTTTATCACCTGTTTTTATTGTTATATTTCCTCATTATGTTTTTTAACTTTATCTGTAGGCTGCAGAGGGATTATAGTTTTCTCAATGAGTATGCCGGTAGAAGTGCCTTAACATTTGCTTTACCAACACTAGAAGTATCATTGGAGGTGGTGGCGGTAGCAGTAATGGCGTCTGCACCATCAGACAGTTCCAGTATGCAGTTCATCAGGGAATATTGTTTGGGCTGGATCCAGCATGCACCAATCTGGGATATTGTTCAGAGCCAACCCTCCTGCACCAGGGAATGTTTGGGGTGGATCCGTCTAAGCAATAATTAATGGATAATGTTCAGTATGGATCGAACAATGTAGTGTCCAAAAGGTGGATCTTCCTGCATTAGATGTGATACTGCAGCTGCCGCCACCTCTGGTGCCACCACCACCACCACAGCCTCCAGACACACCCCCAGCAGTGGTGTAGGGAGCGTCAAAGCACTTCCACCGCCATTCAAATCGAGGAAACTACAGACGCCTTGGCTATTGTGATATAAACGTATGTTACAGATAGTTGCCTGCTTCACTATCTTGAGACACACAGACAGCAATGTCTCTACTACCAGTATGTTGATCATGTGATCATTAACTTGGTTATCTCGCAAGCATTGGGTAGTTAGGTGACCGAAATATGTACATTAATAACTTGATGAGATCCACTCTCTAGGCGACGCTCATTGAGAAAATCTATATCTCGATTCTTACAAACTGTAATGTATCTACTACTACATTTCTCATGTGATTGTTAAGTTGAAAATTCCTAGGTAGTTCTGCATATCTATGAGTGACAGCAGATGCCTTGAATATCTGCACCGCTGGTTATAACTTGTTGTACTAGCATACCTGGATGAGGTGTTGCTTTACTGTCTACCAGTAACAGAACGTATATTGGAACAGGTATGCTGGTTGCTTGATGCCTGGTGCATGACACTGACACCTGATGCATGACATATGATGCTCTACACATGATGGCTGATACATGACGCCTGTTGCTTGACGATTGATGCCTAATGCCTGATACATGACGCCCAACGCCCGACGCCTGACAATCGAGAAACTGACGCACATGCACACAGAATAGTTCAACTGAGCTAGAACTTTACAGTTACACAGCAAGTATAAGCAAATTTAAAAGAAATGAGCGCAAGTTCACGTGATCGGAAGGAGCACAATCTTTGATCTTTAGAGTGTGAAGGCAACCATCTGTGGTAGTGGAAAGTACTAACATGTCTTCCTCCATCGTGCAAGAAAAGACCGACCGACGAGCAGTTTGGTTTCTGGTTATTACTGGAGACCATCGACGATCTTGTTACTGATACGCGTAATACAAATTGCACCAAACATGACACGCATATTAACAGGAAGAATTTAAGTGTGCTTACAACTCTTACAGAACCACTCTGTGATAACATTACAGTTGTTAAAAACTATGATTAAATAGATTGTCAGGAGCAATTAGAGAAGGAGCAATCCGTAATGTTTAAGTCTGTTATCAACGTAGTAAATTCTCCAAGTTCGTCACTGTAAGACATGGTGACAAGATTGAGCTATCGTTTCTCCTTCACGAGAACGACAGCGTGACAGCGAGAGGAATAGTGGAAAAAATCGGCAAGGAAGCACTGTAGCTATACCATATAAAGAGGTTTGTCTCAATCCTAACCTCTCAGAAAGAAACCAAGTTTTAAGAGAGGTTGGGATTGAGACAAACCTTCAGTTTAAGAAAGAAATCAACAAAACGTAATTTTAGCTTATTACATCAGCACAGAAAATTATTGGTTAAGAATTTTCTGCAATCATCAGAAATTTCAACTCTACCCAATTTTAATGCAGTCAGTGTGAAATGTCAGCTATCTTTATTGCATCAAAATATTCGAGGACTGAGAAATAAAAATTAATGAATTAACTCTCTGCATAGATGAACTGTTGTTATTGCGGTCTCCAGTTCAGAGCCTGGTTTGATGCAGCTCTCCATGCTACTCTATCCCGTGCAAGCCTCTTCATCTCCCAGTACCTACTGCAACCTACATCTTTCTGAATATGCTTAGTGTATTCATCTCTTGGTCTCCCTCTACGATTTTTACCCTCCACGCTGCCCTCCAATACTAAATTGATGATCCCTTGATGCCTCAGAATATACCCTACCAACCGGTCCCTTCTTCTAGTCAAGCTGTGCCATAAATTCCTCTTCTCTCCAATTCTATTCAATACCTCCTCATTACTTATGTGATCTACCCATGTAATCTTCAGCATTCTTCTGTAGCACCACATTTAGAAAGCTTCTATTCTCTTCTTGCCTCAACTATTTATCGTCTAAGTTTCACTTCCATACATGACGACACTCCATACAAATACTTTCAGAAACGACTTCCTGACAGTTAAATCTATACTTGATGTTAACAAATTTCTCTTCTTCAGAAACGCTTTCCTTGCCATTGCCAGTCTACATTTTATATCCTATTTACTTCGACCATCATCAGTTATTTTGCTCCCCTAATAGATAGATGAATTAGAGTCTGCAAACACAGGTAACGTAATCTTAACTTGAAAGTTCTGTAACTTAACTTAAAATTTCTGTACCAGTGGTCACATGATGTTCAGAGCGGCAGATTATGTCACCTGGGTTTGCGGATAGATGAATTAGAGTCCGCAAACCCAGCTGACTTAATCTGCCTCTTTGAACATCATGTGACCACTGGTAATGTGTTCATTGTAAATTAGTATTGTAGTAGTTCAATTATATGTTTATTAACTTATAAATAAGAAAACATTTTTTAATTTAGTAAATGAGTGTTTGTAAAATGATGTTTGTAAAATGATTCTTTCACATAGTATTCATTAAAAATATGACGATCATTCCACTTGAGACCTATGGAAGGCACATTAGCTAATTTGCTTCAGTTGTAAATATTAGTCATGTATTATTGTTTTTCTGACATGTTCTACATCCTGAAGGACTTCCTCACTACGAATCAACTGGAATGAAAGTAAATCTAATCTAATCTAATCTAGCCGACGTTAAAGTTGGTGTTATAACGGAAGAACTATTTGGAATATAGCAGCAGATTAATGTAAACGACTGTTACCTGTTGTATTTGGACATAATAGAAGATTTTGCCGGGATTTTTATCAAAGTAGAGATGTGCGACAACATAACGCCAAACCACAACTTCTACATAGAAAGAGTTGTTGCCATGGAAACAGCAGTTTGATTGTGGACAATGATAAGCTACTGCAGTAGAATGCTTGACGTGGCTGACGTCCAGTTCTAGAGTAAAGATACATTATAAATTTATATGTCCAGGAGCAGACAAAGTTATTGGTAACCACGTTATATATATTGTAATGTGCCTGGACACGTGACTATGATAAACTTTAACGTCTTCCTTGGCTAAGGAGTATGAAATTACCTGGCTACAGGCTATAATATACACTACAGAATGGATCGTGTGTTTGATCGCGTACAATTATTTAAGTGTATTAGACTCTAACAAACGGCATTTACGATATGTACTCTGTACCGATCACGTTCTTGTGGTGTCAGCTAACAAATAACTTACAGAACAGCTGTTGTGTGGTGTTTAACAACATTCTGCTGTTCTTCTGGAGTAATAACAATACCCAAAGATTGACTGGTGTGCAAGTAGCCCTTCCTGACACTCAAAGCGGAGAAAATCTTATAAACTATGCCCTATCGGCACACAGTTTTAATGATCTGCTTGTAAATTACGTGGAGATTCTTAACACTGGCTCCAACAAAGACAACGTAAGCATCACGTGAAGTGCTGTATTAAAACAGAGAAACATGTTTCTCTCAGTCCAGGACAGTGTTCTCCACGATACAGGCAGACAGAGATATCGCCGAATTAGGACTGGTACCGCAAACAGTGTTATCTCAATCCTAAGAAAAGGAGTAAATATATCGCACAGACTTCACCATTCCCCATTACGGAAATGACACCTTTAAGTTCAGTTACTGTGGTGTGTGTACGGAAAACTGGAAATGGAAGAGATCGAAACCAAAAAATGAAAACTGCAATATATGGGCGAAGACGACTGCCATAAATGAAGTATATAGACAGCAAATGGAAAAAGAATAAGCTATTGCAGATGAGCGGATAAGGCTTACATGTTGCTAAAAAACACCGTGAATGGCGAAATTTGGCTACGACTGGGGAATATAAAGCATCTACAGTGACCCACTACTTGTATCCTAACAGCTGATCCAGTCTTTTAGTCAAACTATACCACAAATTTCTTTTTTCACCGGTTTTATTCAGTACCTGCTCATTGATTACCTCATCTGCCTGCCTAATCTTCAGCATTCTTCTGTACCACCACACTGCAAAAGCTTCTCTTCTCGTCTTGTCTGACCTGTTTATCGTTCACTTTTCACTTCCAAACAAGACTATTACCTTCAGAAAAGACTTACTAGCGCTTAAATCTATATTCGATGTTAACACACTTCTCTTCTTCAAAAACGCCAGCCTACATTTCATATCCTTTCTGCTTAGCCCATTGTCAGTTGACTCGACAAATAGGAAAACTAATCTACCACGTTAAGTGTCTCATTTCCTAATCTAATTCCGCCAGCATCGTTAGATTTAATACGACTACAATTCATTACATTTGTCTCGCTTTTGCTGATGTTCATCTTATATCCTCATTACTAGACACTTTCCATTCCGTTCAACTGCTCTTCCAAGTCCCTTGTCCGTGACAAAGGTACAGTGTCATCGGAAATCTTAAAGCTAGCATTTCTTTTCCCTGAACTTTAATTCCTTCGTCAAGTTTCTCTTCGCTTTTGTCTAGTGTCTGCTCCTTGTACAGATTGAATAACGCAGGGGATAGGCTACAACCTGTCTCACTCCCTTCTCAATCGCTGCTTCCCTTTCATGTCCCTCGACTCTTACAACTGCCAATTGGTTTCTGTGCAAGTCGTAAATAGTGTTTCGTTCCCTATGTTTTACCTCTGCTACTCTCAGAATTTCAAAGAGAATATTCCAGTCAGCATTGTCAAAAGCTTTCTCTAAGTCCACAAATGCCATAAATGTAGGTTTACCTTTCTTTAACGTATCTTCTATAAGAAGTCCTATGCTCAGTATTGACCAGTATTGCCTCTCGTGTGCCTACATTTCTCAGGAATTCAAACTGATCTTTCCCGAGATTGGTTTCTACCAGTTTTTCCATTCTTCTGTAAATAATTCGTGTTAGTGCTTAGCAACAATGACTTATTAAACTGATAGTTTGTTAATTTCCACACCAGTCAGCATCTTCTTTCTTTGGAACTGGAATTACTACATTTTCCTTGAGACCTGAGTGTTGACCTGTCTCATACCGCCTGAATTGCTTGGTGCGCAACAGGAATCACGAGAAGACTTCGTTCAACATTGGAAGGATTTGTATTTTGTCAGTACAGTTTTAACCATGATTTGTTTCTTATTACCATTAGTTTACCATATAGTTTAACAATACTGAAGTATCTTTAGTGACTCTTAGACTGCTCCTAGTACTTATTATGTTAAAAGTGGATACTAATAATTTATATTTGATATCGAAAAATTAGTAGTTTCCACATAAATTTCAGTGGTCCCCGGCATTTAAGATCGTTATGTCAGATAGGTACTGGAGACCTAGAAACGACGGAGAGGCTCCGCCCCGCCGTACCCCTCAGTGGTTCACCATCCTACAACAGGCCACAGCAGTCCACCCACCCCACCGCCGCCCCACACCGAAACATAGGTTATTGTTGTGCGGTTCGGCCCCCAGTGGACCCCCTGGGAACGCCTTATACCTGAAGAGTGTAGCCCTAGTTGTTTGCGTGGTGGAATAATTACGGTCTAGGTGTACGTGGAAGTGATGTTTGCGCAGCAGTCGCCAACACAGTGTAACTGAGGCGGAATAAGAGGAAACAGCCCGCATTCGCCGAGGGAGATGGGAAACCGCCTTAAAAACCGTCCACAGGCTGGCCGGCGCACCGGACCTCGTCCTCCCGCTCGGGAAGCAGTATTAGACCGCGCGGCTAGCCGGGCGAGACCTCTCACGCTTAGGTCGGTTCCTCATCCAACTAGCATACTTTCAGCCAGTCTCCCTGACTGCTTTCCAACGATGGGAAATGCTTGCTTGCTCTTCGCTACTATAGCGTCACTGTATCACTCGCTGGCAGGACATCTTCATCCTTAATCGCCGTATCTATCTAATCTACGACTGTCTCGTGTAACACCATATTTAAAGCCTTCCAGTTGTTTCATATCTGTCTTCCCCACTGTCCTTGTTTCGCACCCTTACAGAGCAGTGATTCCAATATAATTTTTCGAGTATCTTTTTCTGATCTCTTATTTTATATTTCTGTTTGTTGGTAGACGTTTCTTTTTATAGAAAGCCCTTTTGCCTCTCCGCTACGTCTTCCTTGCATTTTTCTTCTTCACCTGTTCTGTTTCTGAGTTAACAAAATTTACCCATCCCTTCAAAAGCATCTTGTCCAAGTTTAACATTTAATACTGCATGTTGTCCTTCTGTTATGTATACCACAATCGAAGTTTCCTTTGCGTTTATGGGCACTTTATGGGCACCAGCTAGTACATATGTTCTTTCATTAAGAGTCTGGGGCAGTTCAGTCACTTTCACCAATTTCTGCTATGCCATCAGGAAATAATATTATCGTGATTTTCTGTCCACGACAAACAGCTCTTCAATTCGAGATAGTGTGTTACTTACCTCACTGCCTCTTCTACGCTGAAGCGCAAAAGACACTGGTATAGGCACGAGCATTCAAAAACAGAGATATGTAAACAGGCTGAATATGGCGCTGCGGTCGGCAACGTCTATATAAGAAAATCAGTGTCTGGTGCAGTTGTTAAATCGGTTACTGCTGCTGCAATGGCAGGCTGTCAAGATTTAAGCGAGTTTGAATGTGGTGTTACGGCCGGCGCACGATCAATGGAACACAGAATCTCTGAAGTGGCGATGAAGTGGGGATTTTCCCGTACCACCATTCCACGAGTGTGCCGTGAAAATCAGGACCACGGTAAAACATCTGATCTCCGACATCGCTGCGTACGGAAAAAGATAAGAACGGGACCAACGACGACTGAAGAACATGATTCAACGTGACAGAGGTGCAACCCTTCCGCAAATTGCTGCAGATTTCAGTGCTGGGCCATCAACAAGTGTCAGGGTGCGAACCAATCAACGAAACATCGTCGACGTGGGCTTTCGGTGCCGAAGACCCACTCGTATAGCCTCGATGGCTGCGCGACACAAAATTTTAGACATCGCCTGACCCCGTCAACACCGACATTGAACTGTTGATGACTGGAAACAAGTTGCCTGGCCGGACGAGTCTCGTTTCAAATTGTATAGAGTGGATGGACGTGTACGGGTATGGAGACAACTCTATGAATCCATGGACCCTACATGTCAGCAGGCGACAGTTCAAGCTGATGAAGGCTCTGTAATGGTGTGGGGCGTTTGCAGTAGGAGTGATATGGACCCCTGATACGCCTAGATAAGACTCTGACAGGTGACATGTATGTAAGCATCCTGTCTGATCATCTGCATCCGTTCATGTCCGTTGTGCATTCCGACACCCCACACGTTAATAATTGCTACAGAGTGGGTTCAGGAACACCCTTCTGAGTTTAAACACTTCCGCTGGTCATCAAACTCCCCAGACATGAACATTATTGGGCATGTCTGGGATGCCTTGCAACGTGCTGCTCAGAAGAGATCTCCACCCCCTCGTACTCTTACGGATTTATGGAGAGCCCCGGAGGATTTATGGTATCGATTTCCCCCCCAGAACTACTTCAGACGTGAGCCGAGTCCACGTCGCGTCTTGTTGCGGCACTTCTGCGTCGCTACACGATATTAGGCAGGTGTATCAGTTTCTTTGGCTCTTCAGTGCACCTGTTGTATTAGGACTTGTTCCCGCTCCATTCACGTAAGGATCGTGGAAGAATTAATTTTTTAAATTCCTCTGTGCGTGCTGTAATTAATCTTATTAATATTATGGGTGCCGTAAGAGTGGAATTGCAGTATATTCCTAAAGTCGCTATTTAAAGCCAGTTCTTGAAATTTTGTCACTAGACAATCTCGGGATAGTTTCCGTCTGTCTTCAAGAGTCTACCAATTCAGTTATTTCAACATCTCAGTGACAGTCTCCTGCATCTCGAACTAAATCCCTCAATCCCTGTAGACAGCTGTACTCTGATTACAGCCCAAAGAGAGACGGCCCAGAGCTTCAGCCTCTGGACTGTCAGTATGCATGTACCCATGCATGTACTGGTTCCGCACTTCTCTGAATCAGTTCAGATGAATGCTGACACGGTTCTTTTGAAGTGGACTGTTTCTTATAACACTTGTCCAATCCAAGCTACTGCTCTAACTTCCACAGTGCGAGAACAGTAATTTCCAATGGCTGTTGGCAGTGATTCCTTCAGAAAACCATTAACTCGCTTACAAAACTGGTGGTGGTAGACACGTGCAGTAGGCTACGGTACAGGTCCCCGCTGTCCTCTACCGCGTCACGTCAAGTGCCGAGATCACGTGGTCTGCACAGTGGTCGCTGTGATAACAAACAGTGTCGTTTTCAGTTTACATGCTTACAACATACGTGGTAGCCAGTCTCTTGTTCAAGACGTTCACTGTAAGCTTGGACTAAGTTTTAATCTGTAGCTGGATTTCTTACAGCAGTAGGACGCACTTGGGTCTTGTGTAAGGGCTTGCCACATTTCACAGTGTTCATTCTTTGCATAACTGTCGACAACCAGAGGCCAGAGCACACTCCGTAAACTAGACATCCTTACTACTATTATGCACGAAAGCTCGTTTCCCACTGACTGAACTACGCTAATACTTGTGAAAATTGTGAGACCTAGAATGACTGTCGTGAATGAATCCAGAGCTAAAAACGTCTGGAAGATTGCATCAGCAATGAAATTGTCATGATAAATAAGTCCTTCACCCTCGTCTGTTCCCTCACTGGACCATATCTTGGTTTTCCTCTGTATCCTAGGAATTCCCACCAATGGTCTCTCCGTTGCTCACTGAAGGAAAATTGGTTTTTGACATTACAAGTCGATACCTCACACCCACAATACAGAAATGGCAATACACTTTGCTGGTAATCTTTCCTTTTCAAACACAGAAATCTTTGGAGCAGACAGTCTCGGCGGATTTCATCGCTGAAATCTGGTTCAAAGGATTTCTGGTCAGATGAGTATTGGGTATTATCAACAGCAGCAGAAAATGCTCTAAGCACTATGGGTCTTAACATCTGAGGTCATCAGTCCCCAAGAGTTAGAACTACTTAAACCTAACTAACCTAAGGACATCGCACACATCCATGCCCGAGGCAGGATTCGAACCTGCGACCGTAGCAGCAGCGCGGTTCTGGACTGAAGCGCCTAGAACCGCTCTGCCACAACGACTGGCGATGAGATCTTCTCGGGTGTATCAGTCAAGTCTTGGCATTCTGTTATCGAAACGTTTCTCTGAGTTTCCTACTTGCCATCTGCAAGTAAAGTGTGAGTTTCGTATCCGGTTGGAACATTTATAGCTGCCTGACCGCTGACTCCTCTGCCAAGGACCCAACACGTGGGACAATCACTTGTCTCCGAAAGAGATATCTTGGCCATGGTAAGGGGACACTCAGAGTAGGGCGAAAGGAGGGCTGGGCGTCGAGACCTGGTGGTAACCGCCTGTTCCGCCCGTTACCTCTGCTGCTTTCAGTTCTTTGCGTTGCACACATCCTATGTGCAGCTCAGTTGGCTACCAGTGTCCTGGTTGACACGTTCAGCAAGCACTCTTTCATTACTGAATCCTAGAAACACTTGGTGTGGTACTTCACCCTTGTTTGTTCAAATCCAAACCAATGACCTTCGTTGATGCTGCGCTCTTCGAATGCATACTTGTCTATTGGGACCAGGAAAACGCTCCCCACATGTTCTGAATGGCACTGCAAGATGCATCGGTACCTCTGGCCGATGTACTGCACGTCACACTCGCAACTGATGCTGTAGGCACCAGGTCCTTGTAGCCCTAGTTGGTCTTTGACCGGTGCAAGCATATTGATAAGGAAGGATAGAAATAATTATTAAGGCCATACAAGAGATTATAGGAAAAAATTTGTACATATTCGGATATAAGAATTCTTTATTTTTATCACATTACTGGCTGCAGAAATAATTAGATTATTCGGACACTGATATAAATTTCAAGTTAAAATTAAGCTATGTATAAAAAATACATAGTCCCCCATTCGGATCTCCGGGAGGGGACTGCCAAGAGGGAGGTTACCATGAGAAAAAGATTGAATAATCAACGAAAGGATAACGTTCTACGAGTCGGGGCGTGGAATGTCAGAAGCTTGAACGTGGTAGGGAAACTAGAAAATCTGAAAAGCGAAATGCAAAGGCTCAATCTAGACATAGTAGGGGTCAGTGAAGTGAAGTGGAAGGAAGACAAGGATTTCTGGTCAGGTGAGTATCGGGTATTATCAACAGCAGCAGAAAATGGTATAACAGGTGTAGGATTCCTTATGAATAGGAAGGTAGGGCAGAGGGTGTGTTACTGTGAATAGTTCAGTGACCGGGTTGTTCTAATCAGAATCGACAGCAGACCAACACCGACAACGATAGTTTAGGTATACATGCCGACGTCGCAAGCTGAAGATGAACAGATAGAGAAAGTGTATGAGGATATTGAAAGGGTAATGCAGTATGTAAAGGAGGACGAAAATCTAATAGTCATGGGCGACTGGAATGCAGTTGTAGGGGAAGGAGTAGAAGAAAAGGTTACAGCAGAATATGGGCTTGGGACAAGGAATGAAAGAGGAGAAAGACTAATTGAGTTCTGTAACAAGTTTCAGCTAGTAATAGCGAATACCCTGTTGAAGAATCACAAGAGGAGGAGGTATACTTGGAAAAGGCCGGGAGATACGGGAAGATTTCAATTAGATTCCATCATGGTCAGACAGAGATTCCGAAATCAGATACTGGACTGTAAGGCGTACCCAGGAGCAGATATGGACTCAGATCACTATATAGTAGTGATGAAGAGTAGGCTGAAGTTCAAGACATTAGTCAGGAAGGATCAATACGCAAAGAAGTGGGATACGGAAGTACTAAGGAATGACGAGATACGTTTGTAGTTCTCTAACGCTATGGATACAGCAATAAGGAATAGCGCAGTAGGCAGTACAGTTGAAGAGGAATGGACATCTCTAAAAAGGGCCATCACAGAAGTTGGGAAGGAAAACATAGGTACAAAGAAGGTAGCTGCGAAGAAACCATGGGTAACAGAAGAAATACTTCAGTTGATTGATGAAAGGAGGAAGTACAAACATGTTCCGGGAAAATCAGGAATACAGAAATACAAGTCGCTGAGGAATAAAATAAATAGGAAGTGCAAGGAAACTAAGACGAAATGGCTGCAGGAAAAATGTGAAGACATCGAAAAAGATATGATTGTTGGAAGGACAGACTCAGCATACAGGAAAGTCAAAACAACCTTTGGTGACATTAAAAGCAACGGTGCAACGGGAATTCCACTGTTCAATGCAGAGGAGAGAGCAGATAGGTGGAAAGAATACACTGAAAGCCTCTATGAGGGTGAAGATTTGTCTGATGTGATACAAGAAGAAACAGGAGTCGATTTAGAAGAGATAGGGGATCCAGTATTAGAATGGGAATTTAAAAGAGCTTTGGAGGACTTACGGTCAAGTAAGGCAGAAGGGATAGATAAAATTCCGTCAGAATTTCTAAAATCATTGGGGGAAGTGGCAACAAAACGACTATTCACGTTGGTGTGTAGAATATATGAGTCTGGCGACATACCATCTGACTTTCGGAAAAGCATCATCCACACAATTCCGAAGACGGCAAGAGCTGACAAGTGCGAGAATTATCGCACAATCAGCTTAACAGCTCATGCATCGAAGCTGCTTACAAGAATAATATACAGAAGAATGGAAAAGAAAATTGAGAATGCGCTAGGTGAAGATCAGTTTGGCTTTAGGAAAAGTAAAGGGACGAGAGAGGCAATTCTGACGTTACGGCTAATAATGGAAGCAAGGCTAAAGAAAAATCAAGACACTTTCATAGGATTTGTCGACCTGGAAAAAGCGTTCGACAATATAAAATGGTGCAAGCTGTTCGAGATTCTAAAAAAAGTAGGGGTAAGCTATAGGGAGAGACGGGTCACATACAATATGTACAACAACCAAGAGGGAATAATAAGAGTGGACGATCAAGAACGAAGTGCTCGTATTAAGAAGAGTGTAAGACAAGGCTGTAGCCTTTCGCCCCTACTCTTCAATCTGTACATCGAGGAAGCAATGATGGAAATAAAAGAAAGGTTCAGGAGTGGAATTAAAATACAAGGTGAAAGGATATCAATGATACGATTCGCTGATGACATTGCTATCCTGAGTGAAAGTGAAGAAGAATTAAATGATCTGCTGAACGGAATGAACAGTCTAATGAGTACACAGTATGGTTTGAGAGTAAATCGGAGAAAGACGAAGGTAATGAGAAGTAGTAGAAATGAGAACAGCGAGAAACTTAACATCAGGATTGATGGTCACGAAGTCAATGAAGTTAAGGAATTCTGCTACCTAGGCAGTAAAATAACCAATGACGGACGGAGCAAGGAGGACATCAAAAGCAGACTCGCTATGGCAAAGAAGGCATTTCTGGCCAAGAGAAGTCTACTAATATCAAATACCGGCCTTAATTTGAGGAAGAAATTTCTGAGGATGTACGTCTGGAGTACAGCATTGTATGGTAGTGAAACATGGACTGTGGGAAAACCGGAACAGAAGAGAATCGAAGGATTTGAGATGTGGTGCTATAGACGAATGTTGCAAATTAGGTGGACTGATAAGGTAAGGAATGAGGAGGTTCTATGCAGAATCGGAGAGGAAAGGAATATGTGGAAAACACTGATAAGGAGAAGGGACAGGATGATAGGACATCTGCTAAGACGTGAGGGAATGACTTCCATCGTACTAGAGGGAGCTGTATAGGGCAAAAACTGTAGAGGAAGACAGAAATTGGAATACGTCAAGCAAAGACTGATGACCAACAAAAAAAAAAAAAAAAAAAAAAAAAAATATACGAATCAGAATTAAAGAAAGAACTGTTCCGTGTGTAAACGCATATGCATTAATCTATAAACAATTTTTAGAATAAAGGTTCTTCTCCTTATTCATTGCCCTCATCAAAAACCTTAAGAAGGTTTCGTATTTATAATAATATACTTGTGACTTTGAAAATTAATTAAAAGTTGGTAGTTTTGTTGAATTTTAAGTTTTTCTTGTTCTATGGAGTTTGTTGAGGGCCTCCTCGTATGCGTTGTAGCTCTGTGATGGAAATGCTTGACAGGGAGTGATAATGTGTGACTTAAAATCGAAGTTAATAAAAATGTATATTACTCAGTCAACAATGTCAACCACATTTTTCTAATGTAGAACGTGATATGTTACCTTCTTTCTTCCTCAAATGGTGATTAGTGAAGTGAACTGTTACTGAGAAACTCCTAAACGCCAGCTGATAATAGTTCGTTTATTGTACTCACCATTTCTTGAACATTATTAGCAATAATAGATTCTAAATGCTGGCCTCACATCACAGACAAGAGTATCATCAGTTTTACTTGGAAGAGCGCAAAAGTATAGCGCATAAGAAGTAAAAAATCATTCCACATTATTCTCACAAATACTTTGAAAACTGATATGCGTTACTCCCATTTGCGCTTTTGTAGGGCACAAATACCGCTAGTGCCCCGCAAAGGCGTGTACTTTCTTTCTATAACCCTGTCACGGAGCTATTGATTTACGACTGCTACAGGCAGCACCCACAAGCGGAGAAACAACAGCAACAGGGAAGTAATCGATTTTGTGACATTTTACGAATTCCTAATCAGGAGCGAATTATAGTCTCACCTGTATGATTTGGTTGGTTAGCTTTTAAATCTCACCATGTTAGTCTAATTTACTAGACACAGTGAAACATCTTGGCAGGTTAAAACTGCATGCCCGACCGAGGCTCGAACTTGGGACCTTTGCATTTCTTACTAAGGACAGTTCTTGCGTCTTTGTTAGTGTCTACAGTAGAATTCCGCAGTACATGTCGATAGTCGTTTGTTTGTAGTGTAGTTTTCCACCGCCTTTCGTATGGGTAAGAACTGTGACTGCTATGTGCAGATGTGAGGCATCCCCATTTAGTCTGAAAAACAAGCTCCAGGTGCCAGGTGTACCTCAGCCATATGCAGTCGCTTGTCCTGTCAGAGGAAACCTTTCAGCCTACGAGATCTGGGCAGTCACAGGGGGTGGGATTATTGGCAGCCAAAAATTCTGGTGTTAGGCGTGTTATGTGGCACCTTAGGGACGTGGCTGCCGGGGAAAGGAAGAAAGTCAGAGTGCACTCCTTGTGCGTAACAGGTGGACTCATCCCAGACGTGGAATGGGTCCTTCTGGATGCCATGAAGACCACAGGGTTCAGCCAACTGCAGGTGGTGGCTCACATCGGTGCTAATGAAGTGTGTCGATTTGCAGCAGGAGATTATCTCTGGTTTCAAGCGGATATCTGAAATGGTAAAGGCACCCATTCTTGCTTGCGAGACGAAAATGGAGGTCACCATTTGCATCATAGTCGACAGGACCGATTGCGGATTTCTGGTATAGAGCCGAGTGGAGGGGCTGAATCAAAGGCTCAGCGGTCGTGTAGGTTGGAGATTCCTCGACTTGTGGCATAGGGTGGTCGGGTTTTGGGTTCTGCTGAATAGGTCAGGAGTCCGCTACACGCAGGAGGCGGCTACACTGGTAGCAGGGGTGTGTGGCTTGGACTGGAGGGGGGGGGGGGGTTGGTTAGAGGGACTCGGGAAAACACAAAAAGCCTTCAGTATCAATCAAAGGGTGCAGGCCGAACGTAGGAAGAACGTAAATCTAGAATCTATCGGTATAACAGTTGTAAATTGTCGTAGCTGTGTTGGAAAGGTATCAGAGCTCCAAGCGATAATAAAAGGCACTGATGCTCAAATCGTTTGAGGCACTGAAAGCTGGCTAAAGCCGGAGGTAAGTTAAGCCGAAATTTTTGCGAACGAGCTAATGTTGTTCAGAAAGGATAGGCTAAATACAGTTGGCAGAGCGTTTTTCTTGCTGTCGGAAGTAGTTTGTCTTGTAGCGAAATTGAAGCAGATTGTTCCTGTGAGTAATTATGGGTAGAGGTCATTTTGGGCAACTGGAATAAATTAACAAATGAATCCTTTTACCGACCTCCTAACTCAGACGATACAATTGCTGAAAGATTCAAAGAAAACTTGAGTCTAATTTCAAACACATATCCAACTCATAGAATTGTAGTTGGTGGTGACTGCTGTTTACCCTCGGTGTATTAGGGAAAATACATGTTTAAATCCAAAGGTACGCATAAAACATCATCCGAAATTGTGATAAATGCAGCGGTTTGTTCATGAGCCTACTCGAATGGTGAACGAATGCGAAAACTCACTTGACCTCTTATCAACAAATATTGCTGAGCTCATAACGAGCATCAAAACCGATACAGGGATTAGTGAACACAGTGTTGTCAAAGCGAGACTGAATACTGTAATCCCCGTAAGACTGGGAAGTTGCACAGGTCACATCAATATTCAAGAAAGGTAGTAGGAGTAGCGCACTAAATTACAGGCTTGTAATATTAACGTCAATATGCACCAGGATTCTGGAACATACGTATACTGTGTTCGAGCTATATGAATTACCTCGAAGAGAACGGTCTATTGATACATAGTCATTGTGAAGTACAAGTATTCTTGTATTCACACGAAGTGTTGAGTGTTATGGACAACGGATTTTAGAATGATTCCGTATTTATGGGCTTCCAGAAGGCTTTGACACCGTATCTAACAAGTGGCCTGTGATAAAATTGCGTTCTTATGGAAAATCTTCTGAGCTATGCGTCCGGATTCGTGATTTCCTGTCACAGAGGTCATAGTCGTAGTAACTGACGGAAAGTTATCGAGCAAAACAGAAGTGATTTCTCGCATTCTCCAAGGTAGTGATATGGGCCCCTTGCTGTTCCTTATCTATATAAACGATTTAGAAGACAATCTGAGCAGGCGTCTTAGGTCGTTTGCAGATAATGCTATCGTTTATCGACTAGCATAGTTATCAGAAGATGAAAAACAATTGCGAAATGATTCAGATACGATATCTACGTGGTACGAAAGTTGGCAATTGATCCTAAATAACGAAAAATGTGAGGTCATCCACACGAGTGCTAAAAGGAATCCGATATACTTCGGTTACATGAGAAGTCGGTCAAATGTAAAGGCAGTAAATTCAAGTAAATATCTAGGAACTACAATTACGAACAAGTTAAATTGTAAAGAACACATAGAAAATGTCCTGAGAAAGACTGTGTTTTATTGGCAGAACACTTAGAAGACGCAACAAGCCGGCCGCGGTGACCTAGCGGTTCTGGCGCTGCAGTCCGGAACCGCGGGACTGCTACGGTCGCAGGTTCGAATCCTGCCTCGGGCATGGGTGTGTGTGATGTCCTTAGGTTAGTTAGGTTTAAGTGGTTCTAAGTTCTAGGGGACTGATGACCACAGATGTTAAGTCCCATAGTGCTCAGAGCCATTTCAACCAAGACGCAACAGATGTACTAAAGAGACTGCCTACACTACGCTTGTCCGTCTTCTTTTGGAGTACTGCTGCGTGATGTGGGATCCTTACCAGATTGTATTAACGGATTACTTCGAGAAAGTTCAAAGAAGTGCAGTACGTTTTGTATGATCGAGAAACAGGGGACAGAGTCTCACGGACAATATACGGGATTTATGGTGGAAATCGTTAAAACAAAAGCATTTTTCGTTGCAGTGGGACCTTCTCATGAAATTTCAATCACCAGCTTTCTCTGTCAATACGAAAATATTTTGTTGACGCTGACGCAACAGAATTAAAGGATCACTTCTGAAAATTTCAAAATTGTCTTCCATTGGACGTATAAGTTTGAAATTTGGCTCAAGTTGCCTTAAACCTCCCACTGTAATGGGACAGGGGCTCGACGATCCTTCAAACAGCACATACGAAAAAAAAACGACACAGCCCAGAAGTTCATGGAACTGTAACATGGGTCTGTCATGTCACATCGACACCAAATTTCACCACAGTTCCACTGAATGGCGTCCTGGACGTCTCACACGATGGTAAAGGATTCACATCCCCTCTATCGTCCTACTGCTGCCCTTCACACTGCGAGTAGTCGTTTTCAACAGCGGAATGTCTGGGAATCAACACCCCAAGGGAAAGGGTGGTTTCAGTGATGCACTTTGTGGCAACACCTGAGGCCTTTTAGTGCCGATTCGAAGCAGGCGTCAAAAGAAGGGCTTAAATGTGGGTAAGAGGGGATGTTGGTACATTTTCATAGTGTGATACGTCCACGGTGGTGTTTGGCAGAGTTTTGGTAGAATCAGGTGCCAATGTGACACCATCAACCGACCTTACAATTCACATGAACTTCCGAACTGTGATCTGTCTCGCATGTGCCGACATCTTGCTGTTTGAAGCACCCTCGAGCCCGAAGGTCGCGGGGCACCGAGCTTTCGTCACTGGACTCGCATTCTGGAAGACGAGATTCCAACCCGCTTCCCGTCATCCTGAGTTAGGTTTCCCGTGATTTCCGTAAATCGCTTCAGGCAAATGCTGGGATGGTTCCTTTGAAAGAGCATGGCCGACTTCCTTTCCCATTCTTCCTTAATCCGATAGGACCGATGATCTGACTGTTTGGTCCCCTCCCAAAAATCAGCCAACAACGAAGCATTCTTACCCTTACAGAGGAACATTGAAGGAAGCTTTGAGCTAAGTTTGAAACTTGTGGCTCGGAACTGGAGACAGTTACTGGATTTTGAAAAAGTGATCCATTGATTTTGTTGCGCAGTGCATTTTCTATCCATAATTACCTGCTCATTGTCCTCTCAAAACTGTAAAGTGCGATGTGACGTCACAAACGTGTATACAACAGACACTTCTCAACCAACTGCGCGAAGTTTAACCGGATATTCGCCGCGGTTTTACTTTCGCATCCGAATGGAAGTGGAACCAAAAGTGTCCCCCGTATGTGAATTCAGTATTAAAGATCGCGCTCCTTTCTCTACTCCTGCCACAGCCGTTGCAGTTCCCAGGGCCTCACTTAACGACTTCAGTAACTCAGCTCATAACATACGAGGAAGTTAAACTGGCAAACCCCTCAAGAAGGCGTCTAAAGTCCTTTGCTCTGCCTACTGTATAATGGCTTTGTTGGCTTTGTCTTTGTAAGTCTACAGATGTTAATATTCTGTTTCCTAATCCTGTCTTGTCAAACTGGAAACAGCCAGGAGAGTGGTTCACTGACCCCCTACCCGTACGTACCACATCCGAATGACGGCATCAGTAAGAGATAACTTGACGCTTCGGAGGTAGCTTTGCGTTTTGCTAATTTTGCCCGTAAAATTTTGTATGGTTTTCTCATTTCTCTGAGCTATACCACTCAGCTGATCCTCATAGTAACCAGAAGGAGCTGTCTCTCAATAGCGCTTCAGTAACTCCTCCTGCAAATCCTGCAAGGAGCGAATATTCTGCAACTTTTCATGGCACATAAAATATGGCCTTGGATCCCCTGTCAATTTCAAGCGAGCCATATTCAACAATTGCTCATTATTCTATCTCCAGAATTTCGCGGCCGTGTCTACATTATCCACAAAACATCTTTCCACGATTTACCAGGAAAAAGAGTATCTTCTGTGACGGTACAACAATCTACGGCATACTAGTGTGGGGGCTGTTCTCTTCTCCTCTTGGAACTTTCTAGTTCCCTAACTAGCTAACTAACTAACTAATTAACTAACTAAATAGTCTGCGCTCACTGGAGCGACTTGACCAAGTAAGTGCTGGATTGCCTCCTGAGCCAATGCCTTCTCGCCTTCAGTACCTGATGGCACCTTCCTCACTTTCTCTTACTACTAGAAACTAGTACAAATATACGTAAAATGTCACTCACCTCCCAGACGGAACAGGAATCGTATGACTCCACAAGCCCATACATCGTTTGCAATCTGCACTTACTTGCATATCTTTGCTGAAGGCAGTCGTTGAAATACTGTCGCTGCTACATCTACCATTGTTGTTCTATGTCACTGTTTGACATCTAATGCAATTTCCAACAGCTCTTCTGATACCAAATGTCGGGGTACGAGGTTCTCTAGTGGATAGGCAAGGGCAAACATAGTGTAGGGCAGAAGTTGATTTACAGTATATCAAAAGTATCCAGACACCCCCAAAAACATACGCTTTTCATATTAGGTGCATTGTGCTATTACATACTGCCAGTTACTCCATATCAGCGACCTCAGTAGTCATTAGACATCGTGGGAGAGCGGTATGGCGCGCTCCACGGAACTCACAGACTTCGAACATGGTCAGGTGATTGGGTGTCGCTTGTGTCACATGTCTCTAACCGAGATTTCCGCACTCCTAAACATCCCTAGGTCCACTGTTTCTGATGTGGCAGTGAAGTGGAAACATGAAGGGACACGTACAGCACAAAAGCGTGTAGGCCGACCTCGTCTGTTGACTGACAGAGAGCGCCGACAGTTGAAGGGGATCGTTATGTGTAATAATTAGACATCCACGCAGGCCATCACACAGGATCCATTGAAAGTACTACGACAGTTAGGCGGGAGGTGAGAAAACTTGGATTTCATGGTTGAGCGCTGCTCATAAGTCACAAATCACGCCAGTAAATGCCAAACGACGACGCTTGGTGTAAGGAGCGTAAACATTGGACGACTGAACAGTGGGAAAACGTTGTGTGGCGAATCACGGAACACAATGTGGCGATCCGATGGCAGGCTGTGGGTATGCGAATGCCCGGTGACCGTCACCTGTCAGCGTGTGTAGTGCCAACAGTAAAATTCGAAGGCGTTGGTGTTAAGGTGTAGTCGTGTTTTTCATGGTGGAGGCATGCACCCCTTGTTGTTTTGCGTGACACTATTACAGCACAGGCCTACACTGATGTTTTAAGCACCTTCTTGCTTCCCACTGTTGAAGAGCAATTCGCGGATGGCGATTGCATCTCTCAACACGATCGAGCACCTGTTCATAATGTACGGCCTGTGGCGGATTCGTTACACGACAAACATTTTACGGACATTCGTGTAACGGACTGGCCTGCACAGAGTCCTGACCTGAATCCTATAAAACACCTTTGGGATGTTTCGGAACGCCACTTGGTGCCAGGCCTCACCGACTGACATCAATACCTCTCCTCAGTGCAGCACTCCGTGTAGAATGGAATGCCATTCTCCAAGAAACTTTCCAGCACCTGATTGAACGTATGCTTGCGAGAGTGGAAGCTGTCATCAAGGCTAAGGGTGGGCCAACACCATATAGAATTCCAGCATTAGCGATCTAGGGCGCCACGAACTTGTAAGTCATTTTCAGGCAGGTGTCCGGCTACTTTTGATCATATAGTGTATCAGTAATGGTTGGTTCAAATGGCTCTGAGCACTATGGGACTTAACATCTGAGGTCATCAGTCCGCTAGAACTTAGAACTACTTAAACCTAACTAACCTAACCACATCACACACATCCATGGCCGAGGCAGGATTCAAACCTGCGACCGTAGCGGTCGCGCGGTTCCAGACTGAAGCGCCTAGAACCGCCGGCCACTCCGGCCGGCGTATCAGTAATGCCTGTGGTCTTCGACTGAGCGGTTATTACGGGGTACGCAAGTTGGTAGTGTGGCGAAATACTGCTCTACAAGACTACTGTACGGTGAGCTATTACGGCAGCAAACGCTACAGTATACTTAACTGAAAAATTCTTACATACGACTTTTACTCCCTTTCTTCATTTAGCTATAATAATTTTTTGTATTATCTTAAGCTACAATTTCATTCCACACTTTCAAAACAGACCTAGAATTCAATCGCAACTCACAGTGCCCATCAAATTACAGATATTAGGGGTGCACGTTGCTGATTTGGTGTATTATTGTGTTGCAGTTTCTTCTGGAGAAAAACAGGTACTGACACTGGAGATGAAGGACCTTTTCACACGCGTGACCAATGATGTCATTGCGACGACTGCATTTGGAGTAAAGGTGGACTCCTTGGCAGAGCCAAACAACACATTCTACACAATGGGCCGTGAGCTGACAACCATCAAACCAGCAGTCGTAATGGGATACACGTTAGCTCCGAAGCTTATGCGGGTGAGTTATACACCTTGTGCTATTATTATTGTACCTGTGTACAATTATTTGTACCCCTTGTGATTTTATTGATTTATTTATTTTTGCATGCGGCAGTTATTAGGTGCAAAGTTCATTGACGCGAAGATAGTGGAGTTCTTCAGGACCATGTTGGCCGAGACTATTAAAACGCGAGAGCAGCAGGGGATCGTGCGCCACGACATGATCCACCTCATGATGCAGGCGCGCCGAGGTGAACTGGCGCCAGAAGAAGGGGAGGCTAACGGCACCACCGACGGCAAAAGAGGACGTGAGTAGAGCGTTCCAGCGTCCTCGTCGTCGCCTTCTTACGCAACTTGATTGCCCTTTACGAAACATGCCGCCTCTTTCGAAACTGATTCAAGCGTGGTTGGATCACACAAAGGCTACTTGAAACTAGTGCCAACAGCACACACGTCACTCTGAACCTGAGCATTTGACTAATATTTTTTGAGTGCATTGATTCAGAAAAATGCAATCACTTATTCAAATGTCTCGCAAATCATCGCGCCCATTTCTGTCATAACTGTGTGAAACTAGTTAGCTCATGCACTATGTATAAATGATTTGTTTGTGTGGTTCACTACGTGATGCCGGCCGCGGTGGTCTAGCGGTTCTGGCGCTGCAGTCCGGAACCGCGGGACTGCTACGGCCGCAGGCTCGAATCCTGCCTCGGGCATGGGTGTGTGTGATGTCCTTAGGTTAGTTAGGTTTAAGTAGTTCTAAGTTCTTGGGGACTTATGACCTAAGATGTTGAGTCCCATAGTGCTCAGAGCCATTTGAACCATTTGAACCACTACGTGATGGCCATATAAAGATTACCTAGTGCCGTAATGACCTCAGTGTGGTAACAGAAATGATCGCCCTTCACACTACTCAGATAATTAGTGAAAGATTCTAAACTCAATCTAAGAACTAAACCTGTAGTACTGCACAAGTAAACCACCGATTCTTTAAAGATAATAAATCCCATGTTTAAAACCGCTTCAACGTCTGATTAGACGTATTAGACGTTAAGCATTTAAGCGAGAAAAAGCTTAGAAAATGTTTCAAATTATGTTTAACGTTTGCTGGAAGTTCTTAAGTGCTCCCACTGTGAACAGTGGATGAACATAGTGTGTGTAATTTGTTCTCCGTTTTAAGCAAAATCAAGTTTTTCACACACCTCAATAATTATAATGTCATATCTCCTCAACTAAATTTGTTATAATCATATAATTTTGCAATTACATTCATTCGTATGTGTAAATCATGTCTCCGTAGTGTCTTGCAAATACAGTTAGCTGTAAAGAAGTAATAAACAAAAGCGTCATGCCTAATGTTGACTTTTTACAGTGCACCATTTTAAGCAGAATCTAGTTTTTCGGGCATATGAATATCTGTGACGTCATATCTCCTCAACTACATGTCGTTCAGTTAGAAAATAAGCAATAAACTAAAACATCGTGAGATGAAGTTTTACAGCACTCCATTTTAAGTAAATGCTAGTTTCTCACTCGTCTGAATGTTCGTGACGTCGTATCTCCTGAACTGCTCGTTGAAATATGATACAATTTTGCAGGCACATTCAACGGTATACATGGACACCGTTTACAAAGGGGTGGTGCGAATAGAGATAATAGTAAAACGTGATATAATTATAACGTCATGCTTCATGCTGAAAGTTTACTGCAAGAAAAAAAGAAAATGTAGTAACCGATAATGTTTTTTCTCTTCATCGTTCCTGGGGGGTACAAGCGAGAAAAAGTTTCATAAAGGCTTGAAATTATGTTTAAAATTCGTTGGAACACGCAAAGGCTGTTTTTCTCAAACGCTAGATAGATATATTCAGTGTAACTTGTGGTACTGATCCCCGCTGCCTCATAACATGTACGCAGTTTCTAACTGTGACACTTCTCTTAAATCTTTAACATAAGATTGTATCTCCTAATGAGCAGATTATGACAGAATTTTAAATCATTAAATGCTGTCAATATTTACACGAAATGTGGAAATCTGAAACAGAGGCAGTGAACCATGAACCATGAGCTGCGAATGAGGTTGGTTAGTAACACAGGGGCTTCACATAATCGTCTCGAATAGTGGTACCGAATCGTATAACGAATCGTACTTAAATATAGCAGAATGCTAGAACATATTCTGAGTCTCCAACATTCTGATGTACCTGGAACAAAGTAACCTTCTCCATGGAGACAACCATGGATTTCCAGAAGACTGATCTTAAGGAACTCAGTTTGGGCTCTTCATACATGGTAATCTCAGTGCAAAAGGAAACCAGATTGAACCAGTGTTTCTTGACTTTTAACCACTAAAAAATTGTGTTTTTCTTTAATCATCTGTCTTCCGGATGGTTTGATGCGGCGGTCGCCAATTCCTCTCCTGTGCCAACCTCTTCATCTTAGGGTAGCACTTGCAGCCCACGTCCTCAATTATTTGCTCGATGGGCGGCCGGGGTGGCCGAGTGGTTCTAGGCGCTACAATCTGGAACCGCGCGACCGCTACGGTCGCAGGTTCGAATCCTGCCTCGGGCATGGATGTGTGTGATGTCTTTAGGTTAGTTAGGTTTAAGTAGTTCTAAGTTCTAGGGGACTGATGACCTCAGAAGTGTCCCATAGTGCTCAGAGCCATTTGAACCATTTGCTGGATGCATTCTAATCTCTGTCTTCCTCTACAGGCTTTACCCTCTGTAGCTCCCTCTAGTACCATAGTATTCCACATATTCCTTTTGTCTCCGATTCTGCGCAGAACCTCCTCATTTCTTACCTTATCAGTCCACCTAATTTTCAACATTTGTCAGTAGCATCATATCTCAAATCCTTCGATTCTCTTTTTCCCATAACCCATGTTTCACTACCATACAATGCTATGCTCCAAACGTACATTTTCAGAAATTTCTTCCTCAAATAAAGGCCTGTATCTGACGACAGTAGACTTCTATTGGCCAGGAATGCCCCTTTTGCCACTGCTAATTTGCTTCTTGGTTGGTTGGGGTTGTTTTGGGGGAAGAGACCAAACAGCGAGGTCATCGGTCTCATCGGATTAGGGGAGGATGGGGAAGGAAGTCGGCCGTGCCCTTTCAAAGGAACCATCCCAGCATTTGCCTGTAGCGATTTAGGGAAATCACGGAAAACCTAAATCAGGATGGCCAGACGTGGGATTGAACCGTCGTCCTCCCGAATGCGAGTCCAGTGTGCTACCACTGCGCCACATCACTCGGTAATAATTTGCTTCTGATGTCCTCAACGCTCCGTCCGTCATTGGTTGTTTTGCTATCTATTCGTGACCTTCGATCCTGATGTTAAGTTTCTCGCTGTTCTCATTTTTGCTGCTTCTCTTTATTTTCTTCTTTCTTCGATTTACTCTCAGTCCATATTCTGTGCTCATTAGACCGTTCAATTCATTTAGGAGATCATGTGATTCTTCTTCACTTTCACTGAGGGTAGCAATGTCATCAGCGAATCGTATCATTTATATTCTTTCATCTTGAATTTTAGTTCCATTCCTGAACCTTTCTTTTACTTCCATCACTGCTTCTTCGATGTACAAACTGAACACGAGGAACGGAAGACTACATCCCTGTCTTATATCTTTTTAATCCGGACACTTCGTTCTTGGTCGCCCATTCTTATTATTCCTTCTTGGCTATAGTGCATATTATACATTTCCCGTCTCTCCCTATAACTTATCCCTATTTTTCTCAGAATTTCAAACATCTTCCGCCATTTAGATAGTCGAACGCTTTTTCCAGGTCGACAAATCCTGCGAAGGTGTCTTGATTTTTATTTAGTCTGTAACAGTTGTGATGCTAAATGTAACAATTCTGCTACTAAATGTAACTGGGTTTTCTCCTTGATGCTGTCAATTGTCAGGATGAGCATTCTCAAGCATTCTGTCAGGGTGAAAATATTAAATAAATAAACTTTTCTCTCTTACAAAATGTGGGCAGGGTGGGTTCTTCCTTGGCTCGGGTATGAGGTAGAATGAAACAGCATTTTTACATAAGATAACTTTTATTGGAAGTTTCGTACAACTGTATCTTACTGGGACGTTCTGGTTCGGAGAGCGGCAGCCGTGTCGTTTGCGTAGCCTTCTGCTGCGGCAGCGGCGGCGGCGGCGGCGGCGGCGGCGTCTGATTACGCGTAGCGGTGTGCATCTCGTGTCGCGGTCTCGCCCAGCTGACCGGAGACGCGCAGCGCGAGGTGGCCCGTTTAATTATTGCGAGCGACGTCGTGCATCGGATGGTGATACCTTGAATGTGGCGTCCCAGTGTTTCTCTTCTCTAAGCGGCCGCGTGTGTTGTGCGTCGACCAGCGGAGCGGCGCGGCGGGGGAAGGCCAGTGTCCCGAACTCGAACCACGGACTCCCGCTTGCCAGTCTTCGGCTGTCACGTCTTCACCCCAGCTCACAGGTGACTGCTGATGTGAGGCCGTCTCCTTCCCGTCCTCACGAGTCACCCGGGTGCGTAAAATTCGACTTCAAATACCTTTTAACTTCTGTCTTCTGGCGCTGAGGCTGCTGCTTGCTATTCCATTTCAGCGGCGGACTTGGTGCGTCTGTGCATGATGTAGTCTCTTCTTGCATGACGGTCTTCAGCACCGAAACTGACTTAAAACAACTGCTACGCTTCTTCACTTTTTCGTCTTCTTCGTCGCTCGTCTCCGTCTTCGTCTCCGTCTCCGTCTTCGTCTTCCGTCTTCGTCTTCATCTTCCGGGCCCACCGCGTCTCGCGTATTTATTCACTTCAGTTCACTGGAGGTGAACGACTTCACGGCCATTGCCTCTTCTGTCACGTTGAAAAGCTTCTCGAAGAATCTTCTTAACGTCGGTCATTGGCTCTTGGAATGTAGGCGAGGGCCTTTGCTCACATGCGACAACTGAGAAACACATGAGCCGGTCATTGCCTCTTCTGTCACGTTGAAAAGCTTCTCGAAGAATCTTCTTAACGTCGGTCATTGGCTCTTGGGATGTAGGCGAGGGCCTTTGCTCACATGCGACAACTGAGAAACACGTGAGCCGGTCGGGCGATGCCCTGACGGCTGAATCGACAGTGCCCGCTTAAATGGAACTTGCTGACTTCACGGTCATTGTCTCTTCTGTTCTGCTGTTCTGCCCGCTGAATGCCAGTATGTAACTCTCTAAACTAAACCAAGTTTTTTCATTTATATTCTAATTTCTACTTCACTTTGATTTCACTAATTTATTTACTTAAGTACCACTCAACATTCCTCCCCCCCCCGGAGAAATTCGCCCTCGAATTTACCACTCAACATTCCTCCACTCTTCACACGGCAAAAACACTAACACAAGCAATGAAAACTCTCGACTTAGAAGATTACACACGCTTCACATTAAGTATGTTGAAAATACTTTATCACTTTACCAAAGCACTGTGCGCTCATGAATCACATAGTTCACACATAAATGGTTATAATAAGTGTAACAAATCTTGATGAGAATGAATAAACAAAAATAGATTTTTCACTTAGAAAATTACATAGCAACACCTGTTTAATCTACCCTATATTAATGCAAGAATATCTATTCTACAGTATTGTTTACTTTAACATAAGACTGTTTAGTAAAGAGTGAAGTACAATAAACAAAATTAATACACTAATGCTCAAAAGTAACCATTGAAGTACATCAGTTAAGAGTGTGGTATCCAGTTAACAGGGATTTGATGAAGTGGTATATTATGATTTGGCTTATTTTTTCGTCTTAAATAAAAGAAAACTGTACAAAGCAGAAATACCAACACAAAGGTTCCAGATATACCCGTTCCTAGCATTATAATTTTAGTTTTGTGTTCACCTTTTAATTTTAAGACATGTTGCATCATAACATTGGCATCAATTTTGCCTTGCTGTGAGTTTGTTGTTTTTGTTGCTGTTGTGGTCTTCAGTCCTGAGACTGGTTTGATGCAGCTCTCCATGCTACTCTATCCTGTGCAAGCTTCTTCATCTCCCAGTACCTACTGCAACCTACATCCTTCTGAATCTGCTTAGTGTATTCATCTCTTGGTCTCCCCCTACGATTTTTACCCTCCACGCTGCCCTCCAATACTAAATTGGTGATCCCTTGATGCCTCAGAACATGTCCTACCAAACGATCCCTTCTTCTGGTCAAGTTGTGCCACAAACTCCTCTTCTCCCCAATCCTATTCAGTACCTCCTCATTAGTTATGTGATCTACCCATCTAATCTTCAGCATTCTTCTGTAGCACCACATTTCGAAAGCTTCTATTCTCTTCTTGTCCAAACTATTTATCGTCCATGTTTCACTTCCATACATGGCTACACTCCATACAAATACTTTCAGAAATGACTTCCTAACACTTAAGTCTATACTCGATGTTAACAAATTTCTCTTCTTCAGAAACGCTTTCCTTGCCATTGCCAGTCTACATTTTATATCCTCTCTACTTCGCCCATCATCAGTTATTTTGCTCCCCAAATAGCAAAACTCCTTTACTACTTCAAGTGTCTCATTTCCTAATCTAATACCCTCAACATCACCCGACTGTGAGTTTATGACATATCTAATGACTTCAGAAGGGAACTGTCAACGGAGTCATAGAGATAGGTTAGGTTTTGTGTAGGAAATGCTTCGCATGGCGTTTTCTGAAAAAAGCAAACAACATGGTTATGGGCCTACCAACCTAGTAAAAACAAAATCAAAGAAAAGAAGAAATACATTGTTAACTACAAGAACTACGTGTCTCTACGTTCAACTTTTTTTTTCTTGGAAAATAAACCATTATCAGTTATTAATTATTTACATTTGTATACTATCCACAGTCTACTATGATTCCACTACGACATTCGCACTCTTGGTCGAAGATTGTATGGTGCCATGTCTGTATGTTGTGCTGGCGTGGCCATTCTTTTTCCTTTTCGGGTACTTCCTCCACCCTTCGGAAAAGCAGACACTATTGTTGAAGGAATTACATCTGGAGCGCCCTTAAAAGGTTTTAAACGACTTGCATGCACAATGGTAGTTCGGGTGGGCAGTTGCAATTTAACGTTGACTGGTGAGGTGATCTCAATAATTTGATAAGGACCTCTGTAGTTTGTTACAAATTTCTTCGTTTTTCCTTTCGCAACATATGGAGATGAAAGCATCACCCACTGACCGATTTTGTAATTTGGATATTTAGCTTGGGTATTACCTAATTTTTCCTGTCGTTCCAAAGCCTTTGTATTAGATTTTTGAACCTTTTTCCATACATCCTTCATCATTCGACTGAAATCTCTTACTGTTTCTCCGACTTTTCCGTTTTTCTGCCTGATTACATCAAAAGGGGACGGCATTTTTCTCCCATAGACTACTTCATAAGGTGACATGCCAGTTGCTTCATGCGTTTTGGCGTTGTATACCGACACGATTATTGGTAAATTCGTATCCCAATTAGAATGTTGTTCGTTAATATAATAACTAAGCATCTTGCCAATTGTCCGATGAACTCTTTCTGTGCGTCCGTTGCACTGAGGGTGTAACGGAGTGGTGCGTAATTTGCGTATTTTTAGTAAGTGGCATAGCTGTTTCATTAGTTCAGACATAAAATTAGATCCCTGATCTGTGATAATAGCTTCAGGTACGCCAAATTTAAGTATCCAGTTGTTAACTAAAGCTTGGGAAACTGTATTTGCTTGCTGATCTGGGAGACTCACCATAGCTAGATAGCGTGAAAAGTGATCTATAATTGTAAGAACATACTTATTACTAGCAAGTGTTTTATGAAATGGCCCGTAGAGATCCAGTCCACAGATTTGAAATGGACGTGAAGCCTCGGGGAGCCTCTGTAAGGGTATTTTTGAACGAGAAAGTTCAGCTCGTTGTGCGCACGCAATGCAATTGCGAACGCACTGCGCAACATCCTGCTTTCTAGTTTGCCACCAAAATCGCTCTGCTACACGTCTTTCGGTTGTCCGCTGTCCGCCGTGTCCTGCAAGGATATGGTCGTGGGCCTCTGCCATTATTTCTTGTCTAAGGTGTTGGGGAACAACAATTCGCGGTCCAAGTTTTGTTTTACGGCATAATACACCATCTTCAAAGCAAAATTATTTTTGAGTTGCGTATTTTTTGCATTCTGTATCCTCATCTTGTGCCTTTCTCCAGTCCTCAGTATCTCGGCCTGTTGCTTCCAAAAGTGCTATTTTCCGGCTTAGACAATCTGCATTCATGTATTTTTTGCCTGGTTTATGGATAACTTCGAAATCCATTTCGGAAAGACATAGGGCCCAACGCGTGAGACGACTAGATGGATCCTTTAACCCAAGCAACCATTTTAAAGCTGCGTGGTCTGTAATAACCTTGAATTTCCTACCATACAAGTAGCATTTAAAGTATTTGATACCATAAATAACACTTAATAATTCTTTCTCTGTTGTGGAATAATTTCTTTCTGCCGTTGTTAGTTGTCTCGAAGCGTAGGCTATGGGGTGTTCCGCGCCATTACTATTCTGACTCAAAACAACTGCTACTGAATGACCACTTGCGTCACAGGATAAAATAAATTCTTTATTACAATCTGGGTAGGCTAATACTGGACTGTGTGCTAACTTATCTTTAAGGGTTTGAAATGCTGATTCACAATCTTCAGACCAATGAAATTTTGCACCCTTTTTCAATAATTGGGTTAAGGGTCGGACAATTTCAGCAAAATTTTGAACATATTTTCGGTAATATGATGCGAGACCAATGAAACTTTGTACTTCCTTAACGCGTTGTGGTGTTGGGAAGTCCTTAACTGCCGAAATTAATCGAGGATCTGTCTTAATTCCTTTTTCACTAATGACATGCCCTAGGTATGTAACCGCTGTCAATGCAAAACTACATTTTTCCATATTTAATGTTAATTTAGCTTTTCTAAGCCTCTGGAAAACGTTACGAAGACGCACAGCATGTTCATTAATGTCTTTGGAGAATACAATAATATCGTCTAGATATACACAACATTGCTGAGTTTTTAGTCCTCGCAATACTCCATCGAGTAGTCTTTGAAAAGTTGCTGGTGCATTTTTCAAACCGAAAGGCATTCTTTTAAATTGCCAGTGGCCTCTCGTGGTAGAAAATGCTGTTTTATGCCTATCTTCAGGTGCAACTTCCAATTGATGATATCCGCTACGTAAATCGATTGTTGAAAAGTATTTACTGTTACCCAAACTGTCAATGATATCTGTAATGTTTGGAAGAGGATAAACATCTGAGATAGTTTGTTTGTTAAGGTGTCTGTAGTCACAACAAAATCTATATCGTTTCGTACCGTCGGGAGACTTCTTTGGAATAATTACTATATTTGAATTATAAGGCGAATCAGAATATTCTATAATTCCATCTTTTAGGTGCTGTTCTAAAAATTCATCCAGTACTGGCTGTAAGTGATGCGGAACTCTATAAGGCTTCCTATAAACTGGGGGGCTATTTCCTGTTGGGATCCTATGCTGTGTGGTATCTATTGCTGGCAGTGGACCTTCTGCATTAAATAAATCTTGGAACTCAACTAAAACTGCTTCTATCGTGTCTCTATCCTTTCCTTGCAAATGCTCAATCTTCTGGCGTAATGCGGTTTTATAGGCGTCTGGTTTCTGACCATCATTAATATCTGACCAAATGAAATCTTCTTCTTCAAAAGTACTGACTGTAGCTACTAATATTCCCTTACGCAACTCTTTGTCCTCCACTCCGAAATTGTCAATATGTACCGGTACTTTTCTCTCTCCTTCAACGTCTTGAACCCGTACAACACTTCTACATACAAAACAATGTGATACATCTAATTCCTCAATTTCCTCTAGTGGCTCTATTAGACATATTGTGTCTATAGGTACCTCGGGGTCAACGGTCATCCAGAGAAGTTTTCCTGAGCCAGATGGTATCTGATCCCGCGAATCAACCTTCAAGGACGTTGCATGCAGTGTAGTTGATTTCGCCTTCCGGTTGGGGAAATCTTGCGGCAGAGGGCCCTTTGCAGCGGTGTCACCTAGCTGAAATACTATTCCGCTAAGTTCTACAGTTTGCTGTCTGAGGTCAATTTTAGCGTGACGTTTATTCAGGAAATCCAACCCCAGGATCGCGTCGTACCCATCAGTTACCTTTGTTACCACTTCCACATTTTCTTGAAATTGTACACCGTGAATATAGAAAATCAATTATGTGCATCCTAATGACTTCACTGTACCTCCTCCTACTCCACTCAATCCATACCTTGGAGGGTCATATTTCTTTTCTCCAATGCATTCATTACTCACTATTGATACGTTTGCGCCTGTATCCACCAGTATCCTTGCCTCTTTATCCTGTATGGTAGCAGATAACCAGTATTCCGCCTTCACATTCGCCTTAATGGCATGAAATTTTATTGGGAACGCCTGGCGGCGGTTCCGACATTCCCGTTTGAGTTTAACTGATTTCTATTTCCAAAAACTTTCTTAGATCTGCATTCCGTGAATGTGTGACCTATTCTTTGACAATTAGTGCATTGAGGTTGTCTGCAGTTTTTTGCTATATGGCCCTGTCGATCGCACCTAAAACATCGTCCTCCTGCTGAAAATACATTTCGCTTCTCCTTGTATCTGGTGGCAATGTCAATTTCCTCAAAAGCCGTCGCCACAGATACAGCTTCCGCTAAATTTTTAGGAAACTCTGCCCTGACACGACGGGACGTTTCAGGAGGTAACCCACGTAAAAATGTATCCAGAGCTCTATCTTCTGCCTCTGTAAAATAACGCGACTAGTTGTCAACTGATAGGTGTTAGTATTAACTTTTCTAATCCTATCTACAAAGCTTTCTAACGACTCGTTTTGCCTCTGAGTAATAGTGTTTAACTGTTCCCTATAAAATCTACAGCTGTTTTGTTTTTGAAAGCGTTTAAGCAATCCTTTCTTCAATTCCTCAAATGTTGGAGCATTCCGTAATTCTTCATGGTATAAGACGTGTGCTTTAGCCTCTCCTGTCAATCTTAACTTTGTGATTTGTAAGAGTTCTTCATCTGACCATGATCCTAACTTTGCAGCTGCTACTAAATCATCAAAAAAGGCTGTTATGTCTTCGCCAGGTTTACCTGAAAAAGGAGTTACCAAGGCTGCTGCTGAGGAATCTAGGGTGGGAGGGATTGAACTGGTTTGCCTAACCTCACACAACTGCTTAAATAATGCATTATTATCATTTTTAAGCTGTGCTATTTGACTAACTAAGCTCTGAATAGCTTCCTCAGTAGAAACCGCTTGTGGTGCTGACTCTGACTTTGTACGATTTCGTGTCATCATTTTACAAACTATTAATTACGTAATCTTACTAGACTGAATTAAAAAGATGTTTAAAATTTTCGACAAACTCTTAATATTATGAGAGAAAATACACTTCTAAATAAAGAAAATATTACGACTGCTATGCAAACCTCTATCCTTTCACACATTAAACAATACTAACTGTGGACCTTCAGTGACTGTCATTCACACCTCATATTGAGCCAAGGGTTTTTTCTCTGACACCAAATGTAACAGTTGTGATACTAAATGTAACAATTCTGCTACTAAATGTAACTGGGTTTTCTCCTTGATGCTGTCAATTGTCAGGATGAGCATTCTCAAGCATTCTGTCAGGGTGAAAATATTAAATAAATAAACTTTTCTCTCTTACAAAATGTGGGCAGGGTGGGTTCTTCCTTGGCTCGGGTATGAGGTAGAATGAAACAGCATTTTTACATAAGATAACTTTTATTGGAAGTTTCGTACAACTGTATCTTACTGGGACGTTCTGGTTCGGAGAGCGGCAGCCGTGTCGTTTGCGTAGCCTTCTGCTGCGGCAGCGGCGGCGGCGGCGGCGGCGGCGGCGTCTGATTACGCGTAGCGGTGTGTATCTCGTGTCGCGGTCTCGCCCAGCTGACCGGAGACGCGCAGCGCGAGGTGGCCCGTTTAATTATTGCGAGCGACGTCGTGCATCGGATGGTGATACCTTGAATGTGGCGTCCCAGTGTTTCTCTTCTCTAAGCGGCCGCGTGTGTTGTGCGTCGACCAGCGGAGCGGCGCGGCGGGGGAAGGCCAGTGTCCCGAACTCGAACCACGGACTCCCGCTTGCCAGTCTTCGGCTGTCAGGTCTTCATCCCAGCTCACAGGTGACTGCTGAAGTGAGGCCGTCTCCTTCCCGTCCTCACGAGTCACCCGGGTGCGTAAAATCCGACTTCAAATACCTTTTAACTTCTGTCTTCTGGCGCTGAGGCTGCTGCTTGCTATTCCATTACAGCGGCGGACTTGGTGCGTCTGTGCATGATGTAGTCTCTTCTTGCATGACGGTCTTCAGCACCGAAACTGACTTAAAACAACTGCTACGCTTCTTCACTTCTTCGTCTTCTTCGTCACTCGTCTCCATCTTCGTCTCCGTCTCCGTCTTCGTCTTCCGTCTTCGTCTTCATCTTCTGGGCCCACCGCGTCTCGCGTATTTATTCACTTCAGTTCACTGGAGGTGAACGACTTCACGGCCATTGCCTCTTCTGTCACGTTGAAAAGCTTCTCGAAGAATCTTCTTAACGTCGGTCATTGGCTCTTGGAATGTAGACGAGGGCCTTTGCTCACATGCGACAACTGAGAAACACGTGAGCCGGTCATTGCCTCTTCTGTCACGTTGAAAAGCTTCTCGAAGAATCTTCTTAACGTCGGTCATTGGCTCTTGGGATGTAGGCGAGGGCCTTTGCTCACATGCGACAACTGAGAAACACGTGAGCCGGTTGGGCGATGCCCTGACGGCTGAATCGACAGTGCCCGCTTACGTGGAACTTGCTGACTTCACGGTCATTGTCTCTTCTGTTCTGCTGTTCTGCCCGCTGAATGCCAGTATGTAACTCTCTAAACTAAACCAAGTTTTTTCATTTATATTCTAATTTCTACTTCACTTTGATTTCACTAATTTATTTACTTAAGTACCACTCAACAAGTCTTGCTTCCATTATCAACTGCAACGTCATAATTACCTCTCTGGTGCGTTTACCCTTCCTAAGGCCAAACTGATCAGCTAACACATGCACAATTTTCTTTTCATTTCTTCTGTTTACTATTCTTGCAAGTAACTTTGATTCATTAGCTGTTAAGCTGATTGTGCGACAATTCTCGCACATTTCAGCTCTTGCAGTCTTCGAAATTGTGTGGATGATATTTTTCCGAAAGTCGGATTACTGGCTGAAATTTATTTCAGAACTCAATTAGTATTTCTCCTCGCTCATTCCTTGTCACAAGCCCATATTTCCCTGTAACATTTTCTTCTGGTCCTACCCCTACAACTGCACTCGAGTCCTCCAGGACTATTAAGACTTTCATCTCCCTTTACGTACTGTATTACCCTTTCAATATCCTCATCTGCTTTCTCTATCTCTTCATCTTCAACTTGCGACGTCGGCACGTGTACTTGAACTATCATTGTCGGTGTTGGTTTGCTGTCGAATCTGAAGAGAACAACCCTCTCACTTACTATTCACAATAACACCTTCCCGTTCATAACGAATACTACTCCTGTCATACCATTTTCTGTAGATGTTGATGTTGCGCCACACTCATCTCAACATAAATCCTTGTTTTCTTTCAGTTTCATTGGTAAATCAATATTTTTCTCATGGTCACCTTCCCCTTGCCAGTCCCTTCACGGAGATCCGAATGAGGGACTTTCCCGGGATCTTTTGCCTTACGATCATGACACTTTCTCAATTGTGTTCTTATGGGACATCTAAGCAGGTTGGCGACTGGATCGACACAACACTTGTTCCTGGTTAGACAGTCAACCACAGAAGCCGAAGTAATATCTAAAATGCGCCAGTGGGGAGTAATAGTTTCATGTTGTACGCTGGGGATTCGTCGGACATTATTAGTTCCAATATCAGACTTTTCACAAATAATGCTGCATCTACGAGAGGGAGTTATATCCTGTACAAATACTAATACTATCCTGCAATACAGGGTGCCTCAGACCTTTTGGATCAAATTAAAACAGTTGATAGTGGGTCCACAACCGATTGCATTGAGATGGGGAACCAATGGTCGGTAATACATATTTATTGTACTGTGTACATGCACTGCGTACACCACATAAGAACGATGTGTCTCATAGCAATTGTTCAAAGCGACGACCGCCACCCTTAGTTCGTGTATTGTAATGGCTCATGCAGTTCTGTCGCACTCTCGCAAAGATCCACGGCGTCCGCTGTACTCTGTATTTTATGGCATAATAGTACTGGGTACCTGCATTAAAAACCTGCAAACCTGACTTACGCAAACTTCCAATGAGATGCACAGGCATTGTTCACAGTACTTTTAGCTGTCATTGTCATGGTTCAATTTTATTGATACCTTACAATTTAATTTTATCAACAAGGAATGTAGTCATTACGTATTATATCACCTTTTATTCAACGAACCTAAAAGTTAACTAAGACTTAACTCTTTAAATGAAGTTTATTAATTTAATTTTAGGATGTATTGTGGAGCGAATGACTTGTAGTGTCGAGCATTGACAAAGGTATTTTGAGATGGTGTGGACAGATAAACATGATGAACGAAAGGAGACAGATGAAATAAGTGTACGAATGTTGATACCAGACTTCAAAGGGGCCGACCACAGTGAAAGTACCTCACGCAGATAGAAGACGTTTCAGCAAAGCCATATTTAGGATTGGTTCAAATGGCTCTGAGCACTATGCGACTTAACTTCTGAGGTCATCAGTCGCCTAGAACTTAGAACTACTTAAACGTAACTAACCTAAGGACATCACACACATCCATGCCCGAGGCAGGATTCAAACCTGCGACCGTAGCGGTCGCTCGGCTCCAGACTGTAGCGCCTAGAACCGCACGGTCACTTCGGCCGGCTCATATTTAGGACCACGCTAACTAATAAATAATGATCTACCTTCCCAAAAATTTGGCTCTCGAAAGAAATTTCAATCGTTGTGCCATTGAACTTTGGCGCTTTAGATTAATGAGTTTGCCGACCACTGCCATAAGCAATGGATAATCACCTCTGTATGTACGTTTCTAAAAGTCCACTACTTTGCATTAAGGGCAAGTTGTCTCTGAATGAAACAGTCCTGTGTATACATGTATATATTGCAAGACAAAAATAAAAACGGACTCACCACGAAGGAATTATCCGAATTGGGCGGAAATATTTACTCTCGAGAAAGAGCGTCGCAAACTGAGCAAGTCAATAATGTATTGGTCCACTTCTGGCTTTTATGCAAGCAGTTATTCGGCTTGGCATCGATTGGCAAAGTTGTTGGAATTCCTTCAGAGGGATGTCATGCCGAGTTCTGTCCAATTGGCACGATCGCTCGTCAAAATCTCGAGCTGGTTGTACGTTCCAGCCCATTCAGCTGGGGAGAGATCTGGCGACCTCGCTGGCCAAGGCAGGGCTTGCTAAGCACTCAGATAAGCAGCAGAAACTCCCGCCCTTTGTGGGAGGGCGTCATCTTGCTGAAATGTAATGCCAGGATGGCTTGCCACGGGGGTCAACAAAACGGGGCGTTCTGGACAGCAACTAGAGGGATGCTGCTACGACATGAAACTCCAGGCCGTCAGCCCTGGTTGTCAGGTTGTCGTATGGTGGACGACAGTCACGTGTGTGCCCCACCACTGTCTGGGTGTGTCCAGACACATCTTCGCTTTTGATCAGGGTTCAGCTCGAATCGGGACTCACCGGAGGCAGTTCTGCTTCAGTCAATGAGATTCCAGGCCGAATGTGCCCGACACTACTGCGGAGGGGCTCGCAGGTGTAGGGGGTCAGCGGTGGTCGGCCCAGGGGCGGCGTGAACTCAGCCCGCTTTCTGTGACTCGTATGTCGATGGTCTCTGTGGTCACTGAAGCAACAGCTTCACATCGGATCGATGATAATGTTTGACAATGTGGCATGTTGTAAAATATATGTGACGCCCTCCATCGAACTTTGAAGCCATGTACTTGCCTAGTCGGCGGTGCGGGTCCCCCGCATCGTCCCCTACGCTCCTCGGACTATCGGACCCCACCATCATCATCACCCCACCCTCCTAACTCCTTATCAGACGTTGCAGCGTTATAATTTTGTCTGACGGTCGACCACTCACATGCTGTGATGGCGTCAAAGAGGGCCGCCTACGGTTAGAATGCGTGCAACGACCTGTTGCGCAATTTTCTGTCATAAAACGGTCCACGCGCAAACTCCACGACAACTATGTTGGTGACGTACGCGCTGGTACACGCCGCGACGATACCTCCAAGTCCATCGCGTGGCCACCTCGACAAGCACCATGCATCTCCCCACCAACATCCGTCGTTGCGGTCATTAACAACGGGGAGGCTACGTTAGGCTGTCTTCCCCGGCCACAGAGGAAGCAATGACGCCACCCCACGGCTGCTCGACGCACTTACTTATTTCACAAGCTGCGACATCGTCGCGAAAAAACAGTGACCCGTATATGTAATAAGTTCCCTTTAATTAACGTCTATGGTCACAAACGTTTTGTTAGCAGATTACCGATTTCGGTCTTTAATGACCATCATCCGATCTGTTTCATAAAATCAAAGTCCTAATGTACTGCAGCCATAGTGGCATCGTCCGCATTTTTAACACTTGACGATACCACTATGGCTGCATTACATTAGGACTTTGTTTTCATGAAACAGATCTGATGATGGTCATTAGAGACCGAAACCGGTAATCTGTTAACAAAACGTTTGTGACCATAGCCGTTAATTAAAGGAAAATTAGCACTTACTTGTTGTGCTCATGGCGGCCTTCGAGTCGGTACTTCGCACCCCGTTGCCGTCATGTGATACGGAAGAACACATTCATAAACAACGATCACCACACTTGCCCAAGTGTTGCCATCGGTGAGTCACATGGCCCAGTGCCTTGCAGTTATCGATTGCTGTGGATCTTTCCCTCTCGGCCGTGCGGGTTGAGACCACAGTCTCCATGCAGTCGTCACACGACGCTCTCCCTTCAGAAAAGACGGTATGAATAGAACCCAGTCCTCCCGCATAGGGTCGCACGGCGACGACGTCGAGGACACGCTGTCACCTCAACCAGAGTTGCCAGCACCGGCCTGCGCCAATGCTCAATAGAGCTTCCAGCCACACTGTGGGAAATGGAGCCGTGACGTCCATTTATTCCAGCGGGCATTCAATTTCTGTGCGGCTCCATACCAGAGGTACAAAGAAGGTAACCGCGAAGCAACCATGGGTAACAGAAGACATGTTTCAGTTGGTCGATGAAAGAAGGAAGTACAAAAGTGGTCAGGGAAATTCAGGAATACGTAAATAAAGTCACCTAGTAATTAAATAAATTGGAAAGGCAGGAAAGTTAAGGAGACATAGCTACATGAAGAATGTGAAGACATCGAAAAAGAAACGATTGTCGGAAAGACTTATTCTGCGTGTAGGAAGGTCAAAACAACCTTGATGAAATTAAAATCAAACGTGGTAACATTAAGAGTGTAATGGGAATTCCACTGTTAAATGCAGAGGAGAGAGCAGACAGGTGGGAAGAGTACAATGAACGCCTCTGTGAGAGAAAGAGTTGTCTGCTGATATGATAGAAAAAGAAACACGAGTCCATATAGCAGAGATACTGGATCCAGTATTAGAATCAGTGTTTAAAAGAGTTCTGGAAGACTCAAGATCAAATAAGGCAGAAAGGATAGATAACAGAATTTCTAAATTCATTGGAAGGCAGTGGCAACAAAACGATTACTCACTTTGGTGTTTAAAATGTATGAGTTGGCAATATACCACTTGACTTTCGGAAAACGATCATCTACACAGTTCCGAATATTGCAAAACAGCTCATGCATCCTAGTTGCTGGCAAGAATAATAATCAGAAGAATGGAGAAGAAAATTGAGGATTTGTTAGATGACGATAGGTTTGGCTGTAGAAACGGTAAAGACACCAAAGAGACCGCTCTAGCGCTACGGTTGATAATGGGTGCAAGACTACAGAAGAACAAAGACACGGCCATAGGTTTTGACGTCCTCGAAAAAGCTTTCGACAGTGTCAAATGGCGCGTGATGTTCGAAATTCTAAAATAAGTACCAGTACGCTACAGGGAAATACGGGTACTATACAACCTGTAAAACAGCCAAGAGCGAATAATAAGAGTGGAAGACCAAGAACAAAGTGCTTGGATTAAAAAGGGTCTAAGACAGGGATGTAGTCGTTCGCCCCTACGGCTCGATCTGTACAATGACGCAAATAAAAGAAAAGTTCAAGAGTGAAACTAAAATTCAAGGTGAAGAGATGCCAGTGACAAGATTCGCCGATGACATCCTCAGAGACGTGAAGAAGACTTACAGGATCTGCTGAATGAAATGAACTGTATAATGAGTACAGAATATAGACTGAGAGTAATTCAAAGAAATATGAAAGTAATAATAATCAGCAGAAATGAGAAGAGCGAGAAACCTAACTTCAGGACTGTGATCACGAAGCAGATGAAGTTAAAGAATTCTGCTACCTAGGCAGCTAAATAACCCACGACGAACAGAGCACGAAGGACATAGAAAGCAGACTACCACTACCAAAAATGGCATTTCTGGTCAGTAGAAGTCCACTAGTATCCAACATAGGCCTTCATTTGAGGAAGAAATTTCTAAGAATTTAGGTTTGGTGCACAGCACTGTATGGTAGTGAAACATAGACTGTGGGAAAAACTACATTATTGAGAATGGAAAGGTGTACTCCCAGCATTTGCTATGGCTGTATCTTTACCGCATCACGGGAGAAGCGTTCTGCCTCCAGCACTTTGATCGTGTTTATAGAAGGTGAGTCATAGCTCAGTGGTGGATGTGAGTCTGATGTCCCAGCAGACTACTGAGTGAGCTACGATGTCTGGTACAGCAGTACGACCTGGTACACCTTCCTCTGTACTTTCCGATGCACTTCACAATGTGACAGTGGTACTAGCTCCTCGTTTCATACACGTGTTTTCAAAATGCAACGGATCTGAATATACCACATAGATCTGAGTGAGCAATAACTTGCCAATCTCCAAGTGCGCCTTCCTTTCCTCACACAGCATACTGAAAACAGTAAGCAGAGCCGTTTAAGATATTCAGTACACAGTATCCTGCACTCATCCTTTCTCCTTATTGCAGATCTCACTGACGACGACATCACGGCGCAGGCGATCATATTCTTCTTCGGCGGCTTCGACACCGTGTCGACACTGCTGACGTTCTGCAGCTACCTGCTGGCCACGCACCAGGACGTGCAGCAGCGGCTGCAGCGGGAGGTGGACGAGCTGATGCAGAAGAGCGGGGGGCAGCCCAGCTACGAGCAGGTCCTGGGCTGCCAGTACCTCGACATGGTGCTCTCTGGTGGGTCCCACATCAGTGGAGTTAACGTAGATTACAGCACGAGGTCGCACCTTACTGTCGTTAATTGCAACAGACCAGTAGAAACCTCCGTTTTGTATGATACCGACAACTTGCAGGAACTGGCTTTTTTCTGAATAGCCACTTCACACATAATTCTCTAACTCGATCAAAACAAACCTCGGGAGAAGGAAGGACATAGATTTTATGTCATATTTTTTCTTAATTTTTCCGTTATTTGCTAATATTCACCAGCATTTCGGTTGGATGTATTCTAACCTCCAACTCCTCTATTAATGTGATTATAATGATAATATTTTTTTCTATCAACTGAGATACGTACGTTTTTTAAATGGTCCAATTTAGTTTTATTAACGGCGTTTGACGGCTCTCGAAAGTACGAGTTCACTGATATAGCGCTTCCTATGTTTGCGTTGAAACTACTTTCAAAACAAATTTGAGAAATCCGCTGTAACTGAGAGACAAAGCGGGTGGAATCTGATATTGCAGTGTAAACACCAACAAATAGGTTCTCATGCATGGCTCCTTCGTTGAGTTGGGCCAGATAATTATTTGGATGCATGAATTTGTAGTCGTATGTAATGAAATGATCACATAGCCCCTGAGTCATAGGTAATGTAGGATGTTCACTGCCAGGACACTGGAGAAATGAAGTCAGTCAACGAAGGATATTTTTTGCAAAACAGTGGTCTATCCTAGAATGTTGCTCAAGCGTGTGACACTCATACCAATAGAGTCCTACTTTTTTATTTATTTATTCACCTATTTTCTGAGTCATCACTCTTCTGGCTGGTTTGATGCGGTCCGCCAAGAATTCCTCTCCTGTGCCAACTTCTTTACCTCAGAGTTGCACCAGCAACCCACGTCCTCAATTACTTAGTCGACGTATTCCACTCCCTGTCTTCCTCTGCAGTTTCACTCTCTACAGCTAGTTCTAGTACCATGGAAGTTATTCTCTCATGTCGTAAGAGACGTCCCATCAGCATTCGTCTGAGGCTCCGCTTGTCAAATGGTTCGATTCTCTATTTCGGTTTTCCCACGGTCTATGTTTCACTACCATACAATACTGTACTCTCAGAAATTTTTTCCTCATATTAAGGCGTGTGTTTGATTTCAGTAGACTTCTCCTGGTCGGAATGCCTTTTTCCCAGTGCTAGTGTGCTTTTGTTGTCCTCCTTGCTCCGTCTGTCATGGATTATTTTGTTGCCTAGCTTACAGAATTCCTTAACTTAATCTACTTCGTGACCATCAATCCTGATTTAACGTTTTTCGCTGTTCTCATTTTTTGTTACTTTTCATTACTATCGCCTTTCTTCGTTTTGGCCTCAGGCCATATTATCAACTCATTAGACTACACATTCAATTCAACAGAACGTGTAATTCTTCTTCCTTCACTACGGATAGCAATGTCATCTGCAAATCTTGTCGTTGATATCATTACACCTTGAACCTATCTTTCATTCCGCGATTGCTCCTTCGATGTATACATTTGACGGTAGAATTGAAAGACTCAATGCCTGCTGTACACCCTTTTTAAATCGGGTTCTTCGTTCTTGGTCTTTCAATATTATTGTCCCAACTTGGTGTTAGTAAGTATTGTACAGTCCCGTCGTTCCGTATAGCTTCAGTTCTGCTTCCATTACCAAACGCAAAGTTAGAAGTGCCTCTCTGGTGCCTTTGCCTTTAAGCCAAACTGAGAGTCGTCTGACAGTTGCTTTATTTTCATTTCCATTCTTCTGTATACTGAACGCATGAGCCGTTAATCTTGTGGTGCGATAGTTCTCACACTTATCTGCTCTCACTTTCTTCGCAAGGTAGATATTTTCCCGAAAGTCAGATGGCATGTCGCCAGTCTCATAGACTTTACACACCAACTTGAACAGCAGTTTGGTTGCCGCTTCCTCTAACGATTTTACGTTATCTATTCCTTCTTCCTTATTTGATCTTAAGCTTTAAACGTCTTTCGAATTCTGACTCTGTTACAGCATCCCTAACCTCTTCCACAGTGACACCAATATCTAACATCACGTAATGAGGTGCTCCGCCTCATACAGGTCTTCAGTGTACTGTTCTCACCTACTCACCCTCTTCTTTGCGTTCAACAGTGAGATACCTATTGCCGTTTTGGTATTGCCATCCTTGCTTTCAATGTCACCGAAGCTTGTATAGTCTCTCCTGTATCTAAGTCCTACACCGAACATATAAAAAAAGAGAGTAGGAATGGTATGAGGTTTGTTCGGCACATGCGCAAGCATAACGTAACTGCTGGAAAATCTGAAATGTCGGACGCTCGAATATGGAACCCAACTATCCCACGGAAGAATCTTTACAATTTTCTGAGAACCAGTATTAAGTATTGAGGAGTTTGCGAACGTTCTACAGACTCCTACGTACAGCTAAAATTCATGGTGAACCTTCAGCTGTCCTTTATTTTGCACAATGTACTTCGGTACTAGTTACGGTCTGTCCTTTATTTTGCACAATGTACTTCGGTACTAGTTACGGTCTGTCCTTTATTTTGCACAATGTACTTCGGTACTAGTTACGGTCTGTCCTTTATTTTGCACAATGTACTTCGGTACTAGTTACGGTCTGTCCTTTATTTTGCACAATGTACTTCGGTACTAGTTACGGTCTGTCCTTTATTTTGCACAATGTACTTCGGTACTAGTTACGGTCTGTCCTTTATTTTGCACAATGTACTTCGGTACTAGTTACGGTCTGTCCTTTATTTTGCACAATGTACTTCGGTACTAGTTACGGTCTGTCCTTTATTTTGCACAATGTACTTCGGTACTAGTTACGGTCTGTCCTTTATTTTGCACAATGTACTTCGGTACTAGTTACGGTCTGTCCTTTATTTTGCACAATGTACTTCGGTACTAGTTACGGTCTGTCCTTTATTTTGCACAATGTACTTCGGTACTAGTTACGGTCTGTCCTTTATTTTGCACAATGTACTTCGGTACTAGTTACGGTCTGTCCTTTATTTTGCACAATGTACTTCGGTACTAGTTACGGTCTGTCCTTTATTTTGCACAATGTACTTCGGTACTAGTTACGGTCTGTCCTTTATTTTGCACAATGTACTTCGGTACTAGTTACGGTCTGTCCTTTATTTTGCACAATGTACTTCGGTACTAGTTACGGTCTGTCCTTTATTTTGCACAATGTACTTCGGTACTAGTTACGGTCAAATGACCTTAGTCAGGCACAAGCTGGCATGAACGGCTGGGGGCTCTTTTGAGCCCACTCTTATTGTGGTATAACTTTCCAGCCCTTCATGCCAGCTTATGCCTGATAATGGTCATTTGACCGAAACTAGTAGCGACGCGCATTGTACAAAATAAAGAACAGCTGAAGGTTCACCCAGAATTTTAGCAACTGTTCGGCGGTTGAATGTCCCCACTTGCTACCATACATACATCGTACGTGAAGCACTCAAGGCATCGTGGGTACAAGATTAATTACGGGCCGGCCGGAGTGGCCGTGCGGTTCTAGGCGCTGCAGTCTGGAACCGAGCAACCGCTACGGTCGCAGGTTCGAATCCTGCCTCGGGCATGGATGTGTGTGACGTCCTTAGGTTAGTTAGGTTTAATTAGTTCTAAGTTCTAGGCGACTGATGACCTCAGAAGCTAAGTCGCATAGTGCTCAGAGCCATTTTTGATTAATTACGACAGGCACAGCAGAAGTGAGGCTGATATTCTCCCAATGCTCCATACGCGAACGGAGCAGGGAACACCTGCAATAGATGGTGCAACGTAAGTGGCCCCTGCCACGCATCTAACAGTGATTTGCAGGAAACTGCTGTAGGTGTAGATCTGTTCCGTTCGTCGTGGCCTTAGAAACAACCCGCACACGACTTACCAGCTGTCTCCAGCTGACTGCTCACGAGTTCGTATTCGCCGCTGACGCCGCCGCTGCCTGTGTCCTCAGAGACGCTACGCATGTACACGCCCATCCCGGCCCTGGACCGCACGTGCGTGCGCCCCTACAGGCTGCCGGCCGCTGGGAGCTGCCCCGGCCTCGAACTGCGGCCCGGAGACGGCGTCTGGATCCTCGTGCGCGGCATCCACCACGATCCCAAGTACTTCCCAGACCCGGAACGTTTCGACCCGGAGCGCTTCAGTCCGGAGAGGAAGCACCTCATCAAGCCGTTCACCTACTTCCCGTTCGGGTCAGGACCTCGCATTTGCATTGGTAAGCACCGCCGTAACGTCTCACATCTCTTAACTCCTCGACAGTGAGGTTAGATCAGATTAGATTAATACTTGTTCCACAGATCATGAATACGACACTTCGTAATGATGTGGAACGTGTCAGGATAATAAAAGATGTCTGTACAAGATATTACATTACAAAAAATGTTGCATGACACTAATGATTAAGTTGCTGTTTTTTTCCCTTAATTTATATCTAAAAATTCAGCCAATGAGTAGAAGGAGTTATGATCTAGAAATTCTTTTAATTTATTTTTAAATGTTAGTTGGCTATCTGTCAGGCTTTTGATGCTGTTTGGAAGGTGACCAAAGACTTTTGTGGCAGCATAATTTACCCCTTTCTGTGCCAAAGTCAGATTTAACCCTGCATAGTGAAGATCATCCTTTCTCCTGGTGTTATAGCTATGCACACTGCTATTACTTTTGAACTGGGTTGGATTATTAACAACAAATTTCACAAGTGAATATATATATACTGTGAGGTTACTGTGAGGATCCCTAGATCCTTAAATAGATGTCTGCAGGATGATCGTGGGTGGGCTCCAGCAATTATTCTGATTACACGTTTTTGAGCAATGAATACTTTTCTACTCAACGATGAATTACCCCAGAATATGATGCCATACGAAAGCAGTGAATGAAAGTAGGCATAGTAAGCTTATTTACTGTGATTCTTATCACCAAAATTTGCAATAACCCTAATGGCATACGTTACTGAACTCAGATGTTTCAGCAGACCATCAATGTGTTGCTTCCAGTTCAACCTCTCATCAATGGACACATCTAAAAATTTTGAAAATTCCACCTGAGCTACAGACTTCTGTTCAAAGTCTATGTTTATTACTGGAGTTGTGCCATTTACTGTACGGAACTGTATATATTGTGTTTTATCATAATTTAAAGAGAGTCCGTTTGCTGAGAACCACTTAATAATTTTGTGAAAAACATCATTTATAATTACATCACTTAGTTCTTGGTTTTTGGATGTTATTACTATACTTGTATCATCAGCAAAAAGTCTGATTTCATGTACTGCATGGAGCTATGTCATGTACTGTAACTAGCTGTGTACCATGATCTGAAAGACCATTCTCAACAAGATAAGCATTTATGTCCTTAAACTTATCTTGGTCTATAAAAAAGTTATCTATCAATGTACTGCTGTTCTTTGTTATCCGAGTAGGAAAATCAATGACGGAGCTCAAATTGAAAGAACTGAGTAATACCACAAGGTCATTCTTCCTATTACACTCTCTCAGGGAATCAACATTGAAATCCCCACAAATGATAATTTGCTTCCGCCTGTCTGACAGATAGCACAACAAAGCATCCAAGTTTTCTAGAAATAGCTGGAAATTCCCTGAGGGAGACCTATACACTGTTACAATTATGAAAGTGCCATCATTTAGTTTAAGTTCAGTGGCACATGCTTCCATATGTTGCTCTACACAAAATTTTTTAGTTTCTAAATTTTTTACACTGTGGAAGCTTTTGACATATATGGCGACTCCTCCTCTCATCATGTTATCTCTACTTACACGTGCAGCTAATTTGTACCCATTGATGCTAACCTTTCGCATATCAGTGACAATGTGATGCTCAGACAGGCATATTACATTCTCAGTTTCTATATCTTCTAAACAAAGCAGAAGCTCATCAATTTTATTCTTCAATCCCCCAATATTTTGATGAAATATACTAACATTATTTTTCATTTTACTTTTGTGAGTATGTTGAACTTTTTTAATATCTTTAGTACTTGCCTGGCTGAGTTTCCCGCTGGACACTGGTCTTACACTAAGAAAGAGTTTCCACCATGAGATGCAGTTCCTCCCCCCTTTAAGTTTCCTGCTATCAGCCCAGCCAGTTTACCCTTCCCTTTCTTGTTGAGGTGTAGGCCATGTCTAGAATCGTCCCACCTACAGAGTGAATCAACAGGAACCACACCAATGTGTGACCCTGCACCAGATCCAAGTAGCCGTTCCAACTCCAAATTAACTCTCCTGACAGAAGAGCTCAAATGAGGTCGGTCGTGGCGCTCCAGGACCGACACAAACCCAACACTGGTATGACTCGATGTTGATGCAATCTTTGCCAGGTCACACTCTATGCTGTACCCCAGGTCTCTGTCAATACTGCTGCCCGGCCCACCCACAATAACCACGGTATCTTCCTTAGTAAAGCCTCTACATAGTGAACCTAAATCCTCTGTAACCTACCCCAGTCCAGCACTAGGTTTTAAAAAAACTTGTGACCTGGTATTCTGACCCTAATTCATCCTGCAGAAGTTGGCCCACACTCCTAGCATGCGAACTACCTAGCAACAAGACTTTTTCTCTTTGCAGACTTCCCTACATTCTTATTCAATTTGCTGCTGAAAGCTTGTTGAGCCCTGTCTACATCTACTTCTGTGAGAGGCTCATCAGTTTCTGACTGGTCAAACCTATTTTGTACATTAATAACAAAGCTGTCAGAAGAATTTCTTGGCCTGTTTCTTATGCCTGTTGCCACTTCCCACCCCTGTTTACCCTTCTCCCCCCTTAACCTGCCCAGTTCTCGCCTAGCCTCATCTAACACAGCCTGAAGGACAGCAATTTCCCCTCCTGTTCCACAATCTTTCTATCTCTACTGCATAGCCTACAGAACCACTGATGAGTCTCGATCATTTTCCCAATTCCCACGCCACTACAATCGCCCCAATGAAAAACGTTGCTACATTCATCACACCAGACCCCGGAGCTAACGATCCTACGGCACGTCAGGCACTTTTACACTCAGGGTACAAATCGATTTTAGTGACAGAAAGACAATTAAGTTACCGGGAGACAATGAAAATAAGTGTACGAAAAATTAGGCCTACTTGCGACTATGTCAACAGTGGTTCAGAAGTTTTTTACTGGAAATTACTTAAGACATGACGATACTCTACAGATATAAAGGGGCAGCAAAAGTATTTAGCACACTAAACTATCAGTATACGCACTTAAAAGTGCGGTATGAAGTTTAATCTGAAAGCTCAAAAGTTCGGCGTGGCCGCGATATGTAAACAAAACGAACTTTACGTGATTACTGTGAAAATACTCGAGTAAGACAAAAACCTTTAATGGTACGCTTGAAGAGCACTATAATTAACGTAATAAATTAGTTTAAAGTGTTAAAAACAGTTTATTACTATTTAAATTACTTATCTTGTACGAGAACTGTGACTCAGACGTCCGTATAGCAGGCGCAGGGCTACCAACACTGATGGAGCTGCCCAGAATCTAAAGATGCAAAACACATAAAATATTTCTGACGCTATACTCTTTCATGTTAATTTGTCCTATTTAAGATATTTTTCAGTGATTTGTTAGGTGGCGGTGTCATCAGTAGCCTTCAAAATGGCGTCTGTAACCTGTGTTCGTTCCAGTCGGGGAGCTGTAATTGAGTTTCTTTTGACGGAAAACCAGACCATCACAGTTATTCCTGGGCGCTTGCATAGTTTCTGTGGAGATCTGGCTGTGAATAAAAGCACAATAAGTCATCGGACGAGGCATCTGTCATCAGTGGAATGAGGTCGTGCGAACCTGCCCGATCGCCAACATGTCGGCCGGCCGCAAACAAATGTCACTCCTGCAGTGTTGCAACGTGCGGACACCGCCATTCGTGGTGGTCCACGGACCACAATCAAACATCTCCCTGCTCAAATGAACGTCACTGTTGGTACTGTTGACGCACTCGTCCACCAGTTGGGGTACTCAAAGGTGTGGGTCCCTCAGGAATTTGAAGAAACAACTTCAGCATGTTCCTTGCTACATCTCACAAAATTTCATTGGACAGTTCTTGTCACCCACCCTAAAGCGCAGATCTCGCACCTTCCAACTTTCATCCGCTTTGCCCAATGGAGGATGCACTTTGCGTGAAGCAGTACGTGAATAATGGGAAGGTTATTGATGTAGCAAAGCTGTGGCTCCAACGTCAACCAGTAGAGTGGTACAGGCGGACATTCAGGCAGGCTCTCTCACTAAGGTGACGTAGGACCGTCGCACCCTGAACGGAGAGTATATTGAAAAAACAGTGTTTTGTAGCGAAAAGAGTGGGGAATAATATCGTGTATTGGAATCCTGAATAAAATCAACCTCATTTCAGAAAAAATTACTTGTACGCTCCTGGTAGAACCGTACCTGATCTCTCGGAGATCAATGAGGCGCAAGTCCCTCGCATACTACACTCAGAACCTCTAAAGACCGTGGCAAAAAATCGCCCTTGATGAGTAGCTGGGGAATCCGCCTCCACGCGGTTTATAAGAGAGTCAGCGAAGAATCGGCAGCGTTTGCTGGGCAACTGTGAGGGCTAATTACCTTACAGCTGTATTGTAGACGTGTTCGACGGGCAGCTGGTCAGCGATGTGGAGGCTACAGAAGCAATGGAACCATTCGTTCTTCGTAGAAACATTGCTGGTTTTCCAACACAACTGCCTATCGCACTGTTGAAACCAGGCATGTAGAGTTGCCTGAAGGAAAAGCTCCAAATAAGAGTCCAAAACCGCTCTGATACAGTAATTGCTATTCGAATGGTCTGTAATATATAGGAATCGAGGTCGTATTGTGATCCAGTGTCGTCCCAAATTGACCTACAATAGAGTTTTGTACGCCATGTCCCACAACGATGCAGATTACGATCTACATCTACATTTATACTCCGCAAGCCACCCAACGGTGTGAGGCGGAGGGCACTTTACGTGCCACTGTCATTACCTCCCTTTCCTGTTCCAGTCGCGTATGGTTCGCGGGAAGATCGCCTGCCGGAAAGCCTCTGTGCGCGCTCGAATGTCTCTAATTTTACATTCGTGATCTCCTCGGGAGGTATAAGTAGGGGAAACCAATATATTCGATACCTCGTCCAGAAACGCACCCTCTCGAAACCTGGAACCTGGACAGCAAGCTACACCGCGATGCAGAGCTCCTCTCTTGCAGAGTCTGTCACTTGAGTTTGCTAAACATCTCCGTAAAGCTATCACGCTTACCAAATAACCCTGCGACGAAACGCGCCTCTCTTCTTCGGATCTTCTCTATCTCCTCTGTCAACCCGACCTGGTACAGGTCCCACATTGATGAGCAATACTCAAGTATAGGTCGAGGGAGAGTTTTGTAAGCCACCTCCTTTGTTGATGGACTACATTTTCTATGGACTCTCCCAATGAATCTCAACCTGTCACCCGCCTTACCAACAGTTAATTTTATATGATCATTCCACTTCAAATCGTTCCGCACGCATACTCACACACATTTTACAGAAGTAACTGCTACCAGTGTTTGTTCCGCTATCATATAATCATACAATAAAGGATCCTTCTTTCTATGTATTCGCAATAGATTACATTTGTCTATGTTAAGGGTCAGTTGCCACTCCCTGCACCAAGTGCCTATCCGCTGCAGATCTTCCTGCATTTCGCTACAATTTTCTAATGCTGCAACTTCTCTGTATACTACAGCATCATCCGCGAAAAGCCGCATGGAACTTCCGACACTATCTACTAGGTCATTTATATATATTGTGAAAAGCAATGGTCCCATAACACTCCCCTGTGGTACGCCAGAGGTTACTTTAACGTCTGTAGACGTCTCTCCATTGAGAACAACATGCTGTGTTCTGTTTGATAAAAACTCTTCAATCCTGCCACACAGCTGGTCTGATATTCCGTAGGCTCTTACTTTGTTTATCAGGCGACAGTGCGGAACTGTATCGAACGCCTTCCGGAAGTCAAGGAAAATGGCATCTACCTGGGAACCTGTATCTAATATTTTCTGGGTCTCATGAACAAATAAAGCGAGTTGGGTCTCACACGATCGCTGTTTCCGGAATCCATGTTGATTCCTACAGACTAGATTCTGGGTTTCCAGAAATGACATGATACGCGAGCAAAAAACATGTTCTAAAAGTCTACAACAGATCGATGGCAGAGATATAGGTCTATAGTTTTGTGCATCTGTTGGACGACCCTTCTTGAAGACTGGGACTACCTGTGATCTTTTCCAATCATTTGGAACCTTCCGTTCCTCTAGAGACTTGCCGTACACGTCTGTTAGAAGGGGGGCAAGTTCTTTCGCGTACTCTGTGTAGAATCGAATTGGTATCCCGTCAGGTCCAGTAGACTTTCCTCTGTTGAGTGATTCCAGTTGCTTTTCTATTCCTTGGACACTTATTTCGAGGTCAGCCATTTTTTCGTTTGTGCGAGGATTTAGAGAAGGAACTGCAGTGTGGTCTTCCTCTGTGAAACAGCTTTGGAAAAAGGTGTTTAGTGTTTCAGCTTTACGCGTGTCATCCTCTGTTTCAATGCCATTACCATCCCAGAGTGTCTACATCTACATCTACATCTACATCTATACTCCGCGAGCCACCTTACGGTGTGTGGCGGAGGGTACTTATTGTACCACTATCTGATCCCCCCTTCCCTGTTCCATTCACGAATTGTGCGTGGGAAGAACGACTGCTTGTAAGTCTCCGTATTTGCTCTAATTTCTCGGATCTTTTCGTTGTGATCATTACGCGAGATATATGTGGGCGGTAGTAATATGTTGCCCATCTCTTCCCGGAATGTGCTCTCTCGTAATTTCGATAATAAACCTCTCCGTATTGCGTAACGCCTTTCTTGAAGTGTCCGCCACTGGAGCTTGTTCAGCATCTCCGTAACGCTCTCGCGCTGACTAAATGTCCCCATGACGAATCGCGCTGCTTTTCGCTGGATCATGTCTATCTCTTCTATTAATCCAACCTGGTAAGGGTCCCATACTGATGAGCAATACTCAAGAATCGGACGAACAAGCGTTTTGTAAGCTACTTCTTTCGTCGATGAGTCACATTTTCTTAGAATTCTTCCTATGAATCTCAGCCTGTCGCCTGCTTTTCCCACTATTTGTTTTATGTGATCATTCCACTTCAGATCGCTCCGGATAGTAACTTCTAAGTATTTTACGGACGTTACCGCTTCCAATGATTTACCACCTATGGCATAATCGTACTGGAATGGATTTCTGCCCCTATGTATGCGCATTATATTACATTTATCTACGTTTAGGGAAAGCTGCCAGCTGTCGCACCATGCATTAATCCTCTGCAGGTCTTCCTGGAGTATGTACGAGTCTTCTGATGTTGCTACTTTCTTGTAGACAACCGTGTCATCTGGATATGCTTTTCGATCCACTTACTGATTTAACGTAAGACCTGAACTTCCTAGGATTTTCTGTCAAGTCGGTACATAGAATATTACTTTCGAATGGGGTAAGTTCGATATTGCAACCAATTTTGGTGTACACGTAAGGCTTGTTTCGGGTGAGGGAGGGGGGGGGTGGGGTGGCAGTAGTAGTGTACCATACGACGCTCCAGCCAATAGCGTCATTTAGCTGTGTCTGTCTGTAGTGTGCCCTCTGGGCTTTGTCGTTGATTTTTGTGCTAGTATAGGTATGGTGGACTTACATAACTATTGTAGTGATGATTATGGATAGCATAAAACATAGTAAATATTACATTTTTATCTCTGAGATGAGAAAGATGTCAAATATGCACATTTAATTTATTCACAAAACAATGAAACGTCATTAAATCACTATATTACAGTTCTAATTCTAATTACACGTCTACCTAAATTATTAAATTTAAGAGTTTCTATGAAGATTGTTCAGTGGGGTTGAGGGAGCTGTCCAAGTTCTTTAATGCAGTCTTTAACTCCACCACATTATCTCTGTGATATTAAACATGATCTGTAGGTTTGTTTAACACGTGCATATCTGTGTATGAGTCCTTTGTGTACTACTTTAAACTCCTTGAAGCCTTTGTAGAAGTTGTTCAAAAAATGTTCAAATGTGTGTGAAATCTTACGGGACTTAACTGCTAAGGTCATCAGTCCCTAAGCTTACACACTACTTAACCTAAATGATTCTAAGGACAAACACACACACCCATGCCCGAGGGAGGACTCGAACCTCCGCAGGGACCAGCCGCACTGTCCATGACGGCAGCGCCTCAGACCGCTCGGCTAATCCCGCGCGGCTGTAGAAGTTGTTCTTAGTCGTAGTGTTATATTCATACTTTTCACTATTTTGTGTGAAAATAGAAATATTGGTAACGATGAAAGTCATTAAAGTATAGATGTATTGTGATTTAGTTGGAGCGAGACCGCTACGGTCGCAGGTTCGAATCCTGCCTCGGGCATGGATGTGTGTGATGTCCTTAGGTTAGTTAGGTTTAAGTAGTTCTAAGTTCTAGGGGACTGATGACCTCAGAAGTTGAGTCCCATAGTGCTCAGAGCCATTTGAACCATTTTTGAATTAGTTGGAAAAATACCTTGTTTTTTGAAGAGGTGTCTGCAGTATGTTTATCAACTAATTGCAGAGATAATTCTGATATCGCGCTCCTGTATTCTGAAAGTGGTGTCTGTGTAACTTGAATCTCCTCACTAAATGATTCCACATTCATTAGTGAACGGGAATATGCAGAATAAAGGCACTTCCTCTTTTTTAAATATTCCTGCAGCAGTAATTATGTGCACTGCAAACCTAGGAGCTAAATTACGAGTTCTAGGCCGTGGGTTTTGCAATTGTCTAGTCTGTTTGTAATCCCAAACCTTAACAATTTGTACTTATTTAATTCATTGTCTGAGAAATCGTTATAGCTTGCTGAGTTCTGTGAAAATCACCAAACTGCGTGCACTGAGCGCTGCAAATATCCAGTCATCCACTCGCCTTGAACCACCTGTCGTTGTTTTCAAATATTCATTACCTGCCTCTTCGGTTGGGGAACTGGTATCATTTTTATTCCCATACTTATATCATCTCCAAAAATACGAAACTATTATCTTGTGAAAGCAAGAGGAAGATCATTTATGTATGTCAGAAATAACTGAGGGTTCAAAATCGAGCCTTGCGGTATGCCATGTTTGACTGCTTGAAATTCTGAGTACCTAAATCATGCGACTGACATTGCTTTACGTCCTGCAGATAAGACAAAAACCGTGAATCTGCTGTGCCTGGTATTCTCTAATATTTTTGCATTAGGATATCAAGTTTCATGCAATCAATGCCTTAAGCAAGACACGAAATGGTATTAATTTATGATTTATTGTTCCTAGTACCTCTTTTTTCAAGATAAATGTAGCCTGTTCAGTGCCATTCCTGTTAGAAATCTGAACTATTCGCTACTAAGTATATTATCCTGTACTAATCGTTTATAAAGTGTGTTGAGCATTATGGTCACGATTTTTTTAAATACGGGCAGTAATGACTGACGTTGTGTTCCTTTTTTTTGTAAAGTAGCTTGCGAACACCATGCTTAAGTCTTTCCGAAAATATACTCCCGGAATAGTCTCATTACATAAATAACACAGTATATTACTAACTTCAGCTGAATTTCATTTCATAATTTTACTTTTTCATCATAACAACTAGAACATTTATTTTGAAACGCGCTGATAACAATGAAAACTTCTTCTGCAGATGTTGGATGCATTTTAGTTTTGTCAAGGTGGTTTTCGAAGGTTTTTCTTAGGAACAGTCGGCTCTCTGCTAAGAAAATGATCAGACATAAATTACCTGCCGACAGAAAACAGTTACTAAAATTCTACAATTTTATGGCTAAGTATCAGCAGTTCATTATCTACTTTCTTCTTTTTTCTGTCTTTTTTTCTGTCTCTAGGTTCACTTCGTTCTATACAGTTTTTATGATGCTGCTGGAGTTTATTTTTTCTTGTAAGTACGTACTTTTTGATGCTTTGATGACTTAACTTTGATTTTACAATACAGATTGTAATCAGATTTAATCTTGTGATCATCAGTGTCCCTTAATGGCATGCAGAGTCTCTTCTTATTTATGCTTGATATTCTGATCCTATTTGTAATCCGCGGTTTAGACACCCTTAACCTGCTTCCACCAATTAATTTTGAAGAAAACCTGTTTTCAAAGTACCTTGTGACTACGTTACGGACGCACTACAGTTTCTATTTACACAGGAATGTTGCGCACGTCTTTCCGGTGGAATTTCGGAAATTCTTCTTGAATTTCTTAATTTCTTTGTCTTTTATTGTGTTAACGAATGGCAGTGATAGTTTGCAGAGGATACAAATTTTTCTGCGGAGAGTCAGAAAGATGAACAGTAGTCCTACGTGGTGCTTATCCCCGCATGACCAGGACTCAGAGCACGCAGCGGCTGGGGTGTGGTGTGGGTCAGAGAGGACAACGGCTGATCCACACTGTACTGTACTCTCCGTCCCTCTGTGCACGGAATGGTACCATCACTGCAGCTCACAAGGCGGGGTCAGATTATGCGATCCATCAGTTTCGACGAGCTTCGACACTCGAAAGTAACTCCTGGGACAGGTTTACGTCACTACTGTACTTTACGTCACTTCTGAAATAATCGAGATCAAATGCTACGATAAGGATGGAGCCGTTAGAACGCTCGAAAACTTTTATCTACATGTATCATGAACGTGTCAAACTTGTTATCCAAGAGACGTTCTCTACACGACATGAACAAAGAATGCTTCTCTTAGCGTACCCAGGCGGAAATAGGTGCACGCAGGAAAACGACTTTCATTCACTATGTCTGGTACAGAGAATCCCTATGTTTGCCTCTCGGACGTAGGCAATCGGACGCACTGTGGCCTCTTACCACGTTGGGGAGAAAATAAGTGAGCCTTCGAGAAACAGAAAGAGAAAGATTCCATCAACAAGTGGATAAGTCTTTGGGCAACGTTTTCATCTTCACATTCTCTAGAAGAGAATAATATACTTCGTGAGAAAAACAAAAAGAAAGATATAGCCTGTACCGGAGACTGGACACGTGTCATCCAAGTTCATAGGCACAAAGCAGATTTATTTCCCTTTTTCACGAAAAAATTTATTTTGTTAGTGATGACAACATATAACTTTTACAATAGCTTCCATTTTCTAGGAATAGAGTAAAACGTTTTGCCAGATGCGGGATGCATGCCCATTCGCACGGAATTTGGCCGTGATCTAAGTGCAGGCCTTTTATTACTTTTTATTCTTTTATTTCACTTTGCCACCTCCAGTGTTAGCAGGGGCTTTCCTCTTCCAGCATTTCTACAACACATCGAAATCAGAAATTGCAAGATTCCTCGGGAATAATTTGGTCACTGGCCTGAAACGTATAAGTGCAATTACCTTGTTTACGAGCCTTCTAGCGATTCCACCTTGTCCGAACCGAATCCTACGGCATCATCTTCCTCGATTACTTCATAAATGGGAGCATAGTGACCTAGACCGTTTCAAGGCAGTTGCTTTATTCGAGAGACCACCAACTGGTATTTATAAGCTCGTCGAAATCTGTGAGCCCAGGCAGAGGTGTCTCCATGCCTGCTTGGAGGGCTCCCTTCCGAATACGAGGGTGAGTGAAAAGTTCTTGGCCGTCAAATGAAGGTTTCCAATAGTTCAAATGTTGATGGCTATCTTTCAACGTAGTCACTTCTCAGGGCCACCCATTTTTGACACCAGTGCTGCAGGCCCGTTGTATCCTCCTTGTAGATCTTTACTTCCTGCGTGGCAAAAAAAAAAAAAAAAAATGTCTTCCATTGTAGCTATCTGATCGGAAATTGGTTTGTTAGATGTTTCCTGAGCTTAGAGAAAACAAAAAGGTCAGACGGGATAAATTGTGTGTATAACGTGGCTGCCAAGGTAGGTCGAAACCGCAGGACTCGATGGCAGACATAACAACGACGGATGTTTGCGTGGCCGCATTGTCCTGATGAAAAGAGCAGTCGTTCTGTCTACATCCTGACGCGTTTCACTTTCATGGCCTTCCTCAAACGCATTAGTTGAGCAGCATAATAGGTTCCATTCACTGTTCCAAAATTCAAATGGCTCTGAGCACTATGGGACTTAACATCTGGGGTCATCAGTCCGTTAGAACTTAGAACTACTTCAACCTAACTAACCTAAGGACATCACACACATCCATGCCCGAGGCAGGATTCGTACCTGCGACCGTAGCGGTCGCGCGATTCCAGACTGAAGCTCCCAGAACCGCTCGGCCACAGGGGCCGGCTCGCTGTTCCACCCTCGGCGAGGTGCTCGGCCAGGATAACAGGCCCTGGATCTGGTTTGAAAATGGTGAACCCTTTGCCACAAAATCTTTGAGAAATGTGACAGGACCTGTCTCAAAAAAGGTCAAGTTTTCAGTGGACATGACATTCCTGTAACCTTTTTTTTTAGACACTTCGACATGAGACATTTTGCATTTCAAGTTCAACTCCTACGATATCTCAAACGCGTTCCTGAGATGTCCAATCTTTCAGAAATGTAATGTAACGATCTGTCATACGCCAGTCTGCCATGATGATATCTTGGGTTGCACTGATGTTTCCCTTCGTACTGGCCGTGAACAGTCTTCCACTGTTGCCGGCCGGGATGGCCGAGCGGTTCTAGGAGCTACAGTCTGGAACTGCGCGACCGCTGCAGTCGCAGATTCGAATCCTGCCTCGGGCATGGACGTGTGTGATGTCCTAAGGTTTAAGTAGTTCTAAGTTCTAAGGGACTCATGACGTTAGGAGTTAAGTCGCATAGTGCTCTGAGCCATTTTTCTTCCGCTGCGAGGTGCATCTTGGTATTGAATTCCGCTACCAGGTTTTTCACAGTGAAATAGAAAGGGGAATTTTCCTCTAATGTTTCCATCATGTCATTACGGATCTCCCGTGCAGGCATGCCCTTTTTTCTGCGATTAGTGGATGACTGCACGCTTGCTCTCTTTATCCATTTTTCAAAATGAGTACACCTTGGACACTTCGAACTTCAGTATCTGAAAAAAAAAGATTTAACGAAAAATTTTGTATGTAACCTAGCAAGAACTATGCTATTAGTTACTGAACTGATATTCGGCTAGGAAAAATATTTCTTGGGTGAGCCGAAAATTTTTCAGTCACATCTCGTACACTACATTTTCCCAATCCACGAGCCACCGACAGACAAAGTCCACGTGTGCAGTGTATTCCGAGGTTTTCATGGTTCCTGGGAAATTTAAGCCGATGCAAAGGCAAGAGCACAGTAGACGGAGGCGATCCGTGGACAAAGGCAGATTTACTGCACTCCAGCGTCGAAACAGGACTCGAGTGACGCTGTACCACCCGCTGGGGCCGCGCGCATGCGCGGGAGCGATGACCTCTCGCTGTGCTCACGGTGCATTGTCCAGCACGCACGCCGCGCACAGCCCAGAGCTATATCAACTGGTTTCAGAAACGCACCATGGTTGCAGCAACATGCCGAAATGTGACGCTATGCCCCGCAGGCTGATGACCGTGTCCCGTGCACGCTTCCTCTCGCGCTGCCACTGTGCCCGTCCACGTGGCTGGCAGCACTGACACTTTCTTTCACGTTTCAGTTTCGTGTCTGCTCTTTACTGTGAGCCTATATGTATGCCACGTTTCTGCGCCGTTAACCGTCTACTAGTTACTCAGATCTGATTTTGGATTTATTCGGGCTATTTTTAGTGATGTTACAGTCCTCACGCTCTTTACCATCTAATAATTTTGCGTGTCGTAAGGTTATCTACTACAGAATCCAGTCTGTACTCATAGGATTCGAAGGATATGAAATAGAGGCAGTAGCTGAGAAGGGAGTGAGACAGGGTAGAACACCATCCTCCATGTTATTCTGTCTGCACATAAAGCGAACAACAAACGGAAAAAATAAGAAAGTTTTGAAACAAAATTTAAGTTAGGAGAAGAAATAAAAACATTGAGATCTGAGCATGACATTAAATTCTACTGGAGACAGCAAAGGATACAGAGAATAAGTTGAACAGGATGGATAGTATCTTAAAATGCGGTTATGAAATTGTTGTTGTTGTTGTTGTGACCTTCAGTACAGAGATTGGTTTGATGCAGCTCTCCATGCTACTCTATTCTGTGCAAGCTTCTTCATCTCCCAGCAGCTACTGCAGGATACATCGTTCTGAATCTGCTTACTGTATTCATCTCTTGGTCTCCCTCTACGATTTTTACCCTCCACGCTGCCCTCCAGTAATAAATTTGTGATCCCTTGATGCCTCAGCGTATTTCTTACCATGCGAACCCATCTTCTAGTCAAGTTGTGCCACAAATTTCTCTTATACCCAATTCTATTCAATACCTCCTCGTTAGTTATGTGATCTACCGATCTGAATTTCACCATTCTTCTGTAACACCACATTTCGAAAGCTTCTGTTCTCTTCTTGTCCAAACTATTTATCGTCCATGTTTCACATCCATACATGGCTACATTCCATACAAATACTTTCAGAAACGACTTTCTGACACTTAAATCTATACTCGATGTTACCAAATTTCTCTTCTTCAGAAACGCTTTCCTTGCCCTTGCCAGTCTACATTTTATATCCTCTCTACTTCGACCATCATCAGTTATTTTGCTCCCCAAACAGCAAAACATCTTTTACTACTTTAAGTGTCTCATTTCCTAATCTAATTCCCCCACCATCATCCGACTTCATTCCTTTATTCGAATACATTCCATTATTCTTGACTGGCTTTTCTTGATGTTCGTCTTACATCCTCCTTTCAAGACTCTGTCCATTCCTTTCAACTGCTCTTCCAAGTCTTTTGCTCTCTCTGACAGAATTACAATCTCATCGGCGAACTTCAAAGTTTTTATTTCTTCTCCATGGATTTTAATACCCACTTCGAATTTTTCTTTCTTTCCTTTACTGCTTGTTCAATGTACAGATTGAATAACATAGGGGATTGGTTACAACCCTGTCTCACTCCCTTCCCAACCACTGCTTCCCTTTCATGCCCCTCGCCTCTCTTAACTGCCATCTGGTTTCTGTACAAATTGTAAATATCCTTTCGCTAACTATACTTTACCTTTGCTACCTTCAGAATTTGAAAGAGAGTATTCCAGCCAGCACTGTCAAAAGCTTTCTCTAAGTCTACAAATGCTAGTACCTTTCCTTAATCTATTTTCTAAGATAAGTCGCAGGGTCAGTATTGCCTCACGTGTTCCAACATTTCTACGGAATCCAAACTGATCTTTCCCGAGGTCGTCTTCTACCAGTTTTTCCATTCGTCTGTGAAGAATTCGAGTTAGTATTTTGCAGGCGTGATTTATTAAACTGAAAGTTCGGTAATTTTCACATCTCTCAACACCTGCTTTCTTTGGGATTGGAATTATTATATTCTTCTTGAAGTCTGGGGGTATTTCGCCTGTCTCTTCCATCTTGCTCACCAGATGGTAGAGTTTTGTCAAGACTGGCTCTCCCAAGGCCGTCAGTAGTTCTAATGGAATGTCGTCTACTCATGGGGCCTTGTTTCGACTTATGTCTTTCAGTGCTCTGTCAAACTCTTCACGCAGTATCATATCTCCCATTTAATCTTCATCTACATCCTCTCCGATTTCCATAATATTGTCCTCAAGTACATCGACCTTGTATAGACCCTCTACATACACCTTTCACCTTTCTGCTCTCCCTTCTTTTCTTAGAACTGGGTTTCCATATGAGCTCTTGATGTTCATACAAGTGGTTCTCTTTTCTCCAAAGGTCTCTTTTTCCTGTCGGCAGTATCTATCTTACCCCTAGTGAGATAAGCCTCTGCATCATTACATTTGTCCTCTAGCCATCCCTGCTTAGCCATTTTGCACTTCCTGTCGATCTCATTTTTGAGACGTTGGTATTCCTTTTTGCCTACTTTATTTACTGCACTTTTATATTTCCTCCTTTCATCAATTAAATTCAATATTTATTCTGTTACCCAAGGATTTCTACTAGCCCTCGTCTTTTCACCTACTTGATCCCCTGCTGCCTTCACTATTTCATCCCTCAAAGCTACACATTCTTGTTTTACTGTATTTTTCCCCCCATTCCTCTCAATTTTTCCCTTATACTCTTCCTGAAACTCTCTACCACCTCTGGTTCTGTCACTTTATTCAGGTCGCATCTCCTTAAATTCGCAACTTTTTGCAGTGTCTTCAGTTTTAATCTACAGTTCGTAACCAATAAATTGTGGTCAGAGACCACATCTGCTCCTGGAAATGTCTTACAATTTAAAACCTGGTTCCTAAATCTCTGTCTTACCATTGTATAACCTATCTGAAACCTTCCAGTATCTCCAGACCTCTTCCATATGTACAATCTTTTTTCATGATTCTTAAACCAAGTGTAAGCTATGATTAAGTTATGGTCTGTGTAAAATTCTACCAGGCGGCTTCCTCTTTCATTTCTTACCGCCATTCCATATTCACCTACTACGTTTCCTTCTCTTCCTTTTCCTAATATCGAATTCCAGTCACCCATGACTACTAAATTTTCGTCTCCCTTCACTGCCTGAATAATTTCTTATATCTCATCACACATTTCATCAATCTCTTCATCATCTGCAGAGCTATGAGATTAATATTAACAAAAGTAAAACAAGGGTGTTGGATTAAATCAAGCGATTAAAATAGAACTGGATTGTGAAACGAAGCACTATAAGCAGTAAATGAGAGCCAAAGAAACTGGTACACCTGCGTAATATCGTGTAGCGTCGCAGAAGTGCCGCAACACGACGTGGGATGGAGCCGACTAAATTCTGAAGTAGTGCTGGAGGGAATTGACACCATGAATCGTGCAGGGCTGACTATACTCACTGCCGCTGATATATATCAACGGGGACGGGTGAAAGAGTGTGCCCCGACCGGGACTCGAACCCGGGCAGAGAGGATAGTGCGCGAGATAGTCCCTGCAGCCGCACTATCCTCTGTGCACTCGGTGGCTCAGATGGATAGAGAGTCTGCCATGTAAGCAGGAGATCCCGGTTTCGAGTCCCGGTCTGGGCACACATTTTCACCTGTCCCCGTTGATATACACTCCTGGAAATGGAAAAAAGAACACATTGACACCGGTGTGTCAGACCCACCATACTTGCTCCGGACACTGCGAGAGGGCTCTACAAGCAATGATCACACGCACGGCACAGCGGACACACCAGGAAACGCGGTGTTGGCCGTTGAATGGCGCTAGCTGCGCAGCATTTGTGCACCGCCGCCGTCAGTGTCAGCCAGTTTGCCGTGGCATACGGAGCTCCATCGCAGTCTTTAACACTGGTAGCATGCCGCGACAGCGTGGACGTGAACCGTATGTGCAGTTGACGGACTTTGAGCGAGGGCGTATAGCAGGCATGCGGGAGGCCGGGTGGACGTACCGCCGAATTGCTCAACACGTGGGGCGTGAGGTCTCCACAGTACATCGATGTTGTCGCCAGTGGTCGGCGGAAGGTGCACGTGCCCGTCGACCAGGGACCGGACCGCAGCGACGCACGGATGCACGCCAAGACCGTAGGATCCTACGCAGTGCCGTAGGGGACCGCACCGCCACTTCCCAGCAAATTAGGGACACTGTTGCTCCTGGGGTATCGGCGAGGACCATTCGCAACCGTCTCCATGAAGCTGGGCTACGGTCCCGCACACCGTTAGGCCGTCTTCCGCTCACGCCCCAACATCGTGCAGCCCGCCTCCAGTGGTGTCGCGACAGGCGTGAATGGAGGGACGAATGGAGACGTGTCGTCTTCAGCGATGAGAGTCGCTTCTGCCTTGGTGCCAATGATGGTCGTATGCGTGTTTGGCGCCGTGCAGGTGAGCGCCACAATCAGGACTGCATACGACCGAGGCACACAGGGCCAACACCCGGCATCATGGTGTGGGGAGCGATCTCCTACACTGGCCGTACACCACTGGTGATCGTCGAGGGGACACTGAATAGTGCACGGTACATCCAAACCGTCATCGAACCCATCGTTCTACCATTCCTAGACCGGCAAGGGAACTTGCTGTTCCAACAGGACAATGCACGTCCGCATGTATCCCGTGCCACCCAACGTGCTCTAGAAGGTGTAAGTCAACTACCCTGGCCAGCATGATCTCCGGATCTCTCCCCCATTGAGCACGTTTGGGACTGGATGAAGCGTCGTCTCACGCGGTCTGCACGTCCAGCAGGAACGCTGGTCCAACTGAGGCGCCAGATGGAAATGGCATGGCAAGCCGTTCCACAGGACTACATCCAGCATCTCTACGATCGTCTCCTTGGGAGAATAGCAGCCTGCATTGCTGCGAAAGGTGGATATACACTGTACTAGTGCCGACATTGTGCATTCTCTGTTGCCTGTGTCTATGTGCCTGTGGTTCTGTCAGTGTGATCATGTGATGTATCTGACCCCAGGAATGTGTCAATAAAGTTTCCCCTTCCTGGGACAATGAATTCACGGTGTTCTTATTTCAATTTCCAGGAGTGTAGATCAACGACCGTCATCAGTTGAAGTTATTAATACAGGATCCACGGATTCATGAGGTTGTCCTCAAACCAGTACGTGTCCATCCACTCAATATAATTTCAAACGAGACTCATCCGACCAGGCAACATGGTTCCAGTGATTGACAGTCCAATGTCGGTGTTGACGGACCCAAGCGAGACGTAAAGCAGTCACCAAGGGTAAACGAGTGAGCTTTCGGCTTCGGAAGCCCATATCGATGACGTTTCGTTGAATGGTTCGCACGCTGACACTTGCTGATGGCCCAGCATTAAAATCTGCAGCAATTTGCTGAGGGGCTGCACTTCTGTCACGTTGAACGATTCTCTTCAGTCGTCGTCGGTCCCATTCTTGCAGGATCTTTTTCCGGCCGCAGCGCCATCGGAGTTTTGACAGTTCACCGAATTCCTGATATTCACGGTACATTCGTGAAATGGTGGTACGGGAAAAATCCCCGGCTGCATAGCAACTCGGAGATACTGTGTCCCACCGCTTTATCACCGGCTGTAATACCACGTTCAAACACATTTACATCTTGATAACTCGCCATTGTAGCAGCAGTAACCGATCTTAACAACTGCCCCAGACACTCGTTGTTTTATATAAGCGTTTCCTACCGCAGCGCCGTATTCTGCATGTTTACATGTCTCTGTATTTGAATACCCATGCCTATACCAGTTTCTCTAACGCTTCCTTGTATTCGTCGGGAGAGTAGTCTTTTAGGAAAGTGAAACGTCCAAGATATACATTCCAGAGAAGAAGAGAATAGAAACGTTACAAATAGGGTGTTACAGAAGAATGCTGAAGACTGTATAGGTAGATCGGATAACTAACATGGTACTGAGCCGAATTGGGGACGAAATTCGTGACACATCTTGACTAACGGAAGGGGTCAGTTTATAGGACACATGCTGAGGCATCTAGAAACTGTATATTTGTAAGTGGAGGGAGGTGTGGGGGCCCAAAAGTAGAGAGGGAGACCAAATCTTGAATACAGTTATAAGACTCAAATGGATGTAGGTTGCAGTAACGAAGAAGCTTCGCCAGATGGATTCGTCTGGAGTGTTGCATTAAACCACTCAGACTGAAGACTATAAGTACAAAAATTATACTTTGAATGCCATGAATACTTCCCTCAAGGTGTTTCATTTTTCATCTCATCCATCCAAATCGGTTTCCTACCACTGCCCTCTCTTTGCTCACCTATAGAGCCTCCGTGTAGTTCACAGCTGACTTTGGCCTTTGCAGCCCAGAGGTTCGCGCTGATGGAGTCCAAGGCGGTGCTCGTCCAGCTGCTGTCCAGGTTCAGCCTCCAGGCGGTCGCCAGGACGCCGGTGCCGCTCAGACTCCAGCCGGACAGCGCCACGCTCTCCGTCAGGGGCGGCGCCTGGCTCGGGATTCGAAGCAGGGTCTGAGGGTCTGAGGCAGCGCCCCAGCCGCTCCTCACCACACAAACGTTACACGCTCTTGTAAAACGTACTGTGCCTGTGAAATTATACATGTCAGAGCAAAACGGTTGCTACATCACAGAGTGGTATGTTGCTCTTTCGTATCTACAAGTGCAGTTTCTACTGTGATTTCTTAAATAGCCTCTAAACATTATTCCATTATTTTTCTACCCTTGCACTGTTTGACTTCTATACCTTACTGTTAATTTAAGTAGATTATACGAAGTGATTCAATTATTGATCGAGGCTTTATAGGCTTTACCGAGGTTTCATAATTTTTATCCTTTGAGGATATAATGAGAAGTACTTAAGAACACGGCTAGTGCAATAAATGACATTTTGATGTGCCTCCAGAAAATTAGTTTTTATATTACTCTATGGTGTAAACAACAAAATGTAATAACGAAATTATGCTAGATTTATGGGAACATTCCATAGTTCCCAAAGAAGAACTATAGTGACGTGAATTTCACACTAGTTGCGGGATAAAATTGAGTGAGCACAGACTCTGACTATTATTGTTGTCTGTTGTGTGGCAGAGAAAGGATGCTAATGTTCTTCCAGACGCATACACCGCCGTGATATATTTGCACTCATATTGACTTTGACTTGTTTTAAGATCAAAATGTCGTAGCAAGTGTTGTTCAATTTGAATTTTGCCTGATAGCTTCGATATGACGTTGCTAGGTGCATTATTAACCTGCTACGTAGTTTTGATGATCATTAGTGAATGTCAGTCCTTTTTTTCAGTCTTGATGTGCTACAGCACTCACACTGCTGTCTGTCTGCGGGTATAGCTTCTGCATAAATTCTTCAGTGATCTGAAATTTCTATTTGATTTTTTGTAACTGTGGTTCCTGAAAGTATATAAGAAAATTAAATGATTTCACAGAATAACGAAATACAAATAATTCAGGAGTAAATGTCGCTATATTTTTGTTTACAAACTCTGTTACAATCAGTACCTAACTATACCATTTAGTTAGTTCCTTTCAGTTGCTATGGCTATGGTTGTTCAAGTATTTATGCTACATCAACTCCTTAATAAAAAAAATTGCTTACTTGTATAGAAATTTGTGCATTGATTAATTTTTCCATTTATGTTGTCACATGTTTTGTCTCTTGTAGTTAATACTGCATATGAAAACTTGTTTGCTAACCAAGAATACAATTACAGAAATCTAAAAGAAAATTTTTCTTAATTAGAAATGTAACCTGTACTGTAATATTTTAGAGTGAACGATGAAATGAATAATTTCGTTTATAAACTATACTCTTTTGAGAGAAATACTTCAGCTAGCAGTGGTTGTAAATTCTCATCTGCTAAATGCTAGAAGAGTTCCTTTGTTATGAGTCAAAACCACTGCATGTGGTACGATATTACAGTGCCTGTGTCTTTAAGAAAAACGATGCATGATCCTTTGGACATGCATGCATGTTCTAAGAAGCATTGCATCCTGCTTGATTGGTTGGTTGGTTGGTTTTGCGGAATAGGGACCGAATAGTGAGTTCATCAGTCCCATCGGATTAGGGAAGGATTAGGAAGGAAGTCGGCCGTGCTCTTTCAGAGGAACCGTCCCGGCATTTGCCTCAAGTGATTTAGGGAAATCATGGAAAACCTAAATCAGAATGACTGGACGCGGATTTGAACCGTCGTCCTCTTGAATGGGAGTGCAGTGTGCCAGCCACTGAGCCACCTCCCTCAGTGCACTGTTCTTCTTGACACCACAGGCGCTGTGGCCTCCTGTTTATTCATCCACACCAGGCAGAGACTTTCAATTAAAACGTCCTCCCCCGAAATGGACTTACATAATGTGTGTACGAGTGCTGCTTGTGGCGCAGGAACAACGATATACGGAAGGCTGGGTGTGGCCTTCAGTCCTGTACGAATACCCAAAGTGGTTAAGGCAAGTGCTCACGCAAAGTTGGAAATAGGAGTTCGAGTCTCATTCTGGCACAAATTTTCATTGTCGTCATCCCCTCATATAGCTCGTGGTTAATAGTACTCTCAACTGCGAATACATTTCATGCTGCATGTAGTATCCGTACAAATGATATTTTTACATCTACATCTACATACATACTTCACATGGTAGAGGGTACCACATACCATATTATTAGTCATCTCATTACTTCTTCCAACTGCAAATAGAGTGAGGGGAAAACGACTGTCTATAAGCCTCCATGCAATCCCTAATTTATCTCATTGTATCTTCGTTATCATCACGCGAAATGTACGTTAGTGGGGTAGAATCGTTCTGTAGTCACCCTCAGATGCTGCTTCTCTAACTTTCCGCAATAGACCCTCCAGGGATTCCCATTTCAGCTCACGAAGCACCTCCATAATACTTGTGAATGGTCGGGTCTATGGACAACGAATCTAGCAGAATGCTTCTGAATTACATCGCTGTCTTCCTGTAATCCGACCTGGTGCGACCCCAAGTACCCGAGCAGAACTCAAGAATGGGTCGCACTAACGTTCTACACACATTCTCCTCTATACATCAGCTATATTTTCCCAAAGTCGTCCCCAATAAAACGAAGTCGAGCATTCGCCGTCCAAACTACCAACGTGAATTGCTCATTTCATTTCGTACCACTTTGCAGCATGTAAGGGTACTGTACCCTTATGCAGTATCGATTATGCACTATGCAGAGATCATACATGGTTTAAGCAAAGACTGCAATGTGCGAGTGGGTAAGCAGTAGTCGAGTGGTGGAGTCCGTGGGTGGAAGTCGGGTGTGAGTAGTAAGTGAGCCACTTGAGTGCAGTTGCAGATATGTTTTTAACGCATCCATCATTGCCTTATAAACTGCTAGGCTGTGCACACTAGCTACTATAATTTTTTATAAACGGATTCAAACCATAAAATTTTTTAAAAATTTTCTACTAAAATTCTATGCTGTGAATCATATGTCAAATTCTACGAAAAGTAGTTTGATAACTATGAGGAAACAGATTTAGAAATATGGGAAGAAATAGAAAATTCCAGTTCTCTCTTTTCTATGACAGTAAAACAATTAATAGATTCTAATTTACCAATTAATAATTTACCTACAAAATTACAAAATTACATTAAAGCTTATTCATTATTTTTAAAAGTGTATCATTCTATAACTAAAAAGTTAGACATCTTAGAATACAACAAAATGCAACTAACTAATTTATTCTATTTGTATAAGGCATGTGGTATGAATTTTTTATTTACATTAGAAGATATAGATAATTTTTAGTATGCATAAGGCACTGTATCATAGTTATCTAGAACAATTCTTTTATCATACTGAAATGAAAATTCTTTCTTAACTTGTTTGTTTACTAGATTTTTAGTATCAACATCTCTCGTTATCTGATTGTATTCTAATTGTATCTTTTCTTTCACTTCATTCTCAATTAATCTGATCATAGATGCGCCATTCAACTTTTGAATGTTCTTGTAATTTAATGAGGATCCTTTCACCTTCATTTCTGTCTTTTTATCGTTTTTCTCATAATAATAACTTTTTGGTCCCGTTGAAGCCCAATCTGCAATCCAATTGTTTCTCAATTCATCTGTCCATTCACCTAACATACAACCTGTTTCCACAGTATTTTTATCATCATCTATATATACTACAGAATCAGTATCGAAATATATAACAGATTCTCCTAGTTTATCTAACATATCATACAATCCAAGCCTTGCATCTGATGTAGTGAATGCTGCTATAAAAATATTCGTAGCTGCATTGTTTTCCACGTAATAATCTTTGAAATTATACCTCATCAGGACCATTTCCTCTGTAATAAAATTTAGGTCTATGTTATCTAATTGATCATCCAACAGTATCTCATAAAATCGTTGCAAGTTTGTCACATATTCTGTTTGACTCGTGTTTTGTCTTTGTCCAAATTTGCCCCATAATGAATTCAGACAGATGTTAGCAGCAGCTCGTTTTCCAGGATTTTCTTTTATTCTATCACGATCCAAGTCAATATCCAACTTCTCTTTAACTCTTTTGATGTATTCTTCGTCACTTTCAAAATTTTATTTTCATAAAGTCTTTCACATAATTTTTAAACAGCATATTGCTTTTACTTTTGAAGTCCCATACTTCATAAACTTCTAAAACTTTAAATCCTTATTCTACAGGTCTCTTTACATCATCTGTCGACCAAGTTCCAATAAAACTTCTTTCTTCATCACAGTGATTGCATTTACATAGTTGTTCTTCTGCACATTTGACACACAGAGGTAATAATAGTTTTCATTTTTATCGATTTGCATGCGTACAGGTAAAACAGGATGATACAATCTTCTAGGAGCCAATGCTTTACATTTTATTAACCCATACCAATTTATAGAATAATATCTTGGTCTATATATTTTCCTTGGATGTTGTTCAGGATAATAATCATAATATTGCATGGTTGGCTATATTTTATTTTTGAGCTAATACCATCTGCTTTAGCTCTTAATTTTATGCATTTGTTCGTCCACCATAAAATGCATCTCTTGGATTCAATGGTTCAACATTTTTAGGTAACTGTTTAAGATTTTTATACTCTACTGAGTTCACCCAATCACATTCCCACATTTCCACCAGATTGTATCCTGCATTTCGTATTTCTGCACTTCTTGTTAAGGTCTTTTGATAAAGATCACCTATATTTTCCTTATTTCTGTTGTTAATTGTTTCACTTTTAAAACATTTTTTGCAATCATGCCAGAAGCAACCATGATATTGATAAACAGTATTAGTTGCTTTAACAAATCCATCTACTTTTGCTTCTGCAATTCTAACTTTTCCACCATTAAGAGCATGTGAGATGTTGCTATTATTTAAGATATTCAACCAAGCAATCGATTGTTTACTGTAATTCTCCTTCTGTTCTTTATCCAATACAGTGACTCTATTTTTCTGTAAATATTTCGGTCTGTAAATTGCCATACAAACGCCAGCAATTGTTAAATAACCGAATGGATCAATGTTAGCAATTTTTAGAAACTGTTTTCTTAATTCTATACAACCTCGTCTTAATATATTTACCTCAGAATTACAGTACTCATTAATTTCTTTCTTCATATTGAACACATAATTTTCTTTAACTCTAGAGCTGTGCCATTTGAGAAATGCTTCTTGATCTTTTGGCTTCATACTGTCAACACAATAATATTCAGTATCAGGAATCGGTCCTAGATAGTTTTCATTTGCTAGCACAGAATAAACATGGGAAGTAGCCTTTCTTCAATTCTTTCAAATCAAAAGTTTTTCGAAAAAAAACTGCTATGTGGACCTTGTACAAAATTACTGCTGTCTATAATTTGTATGCCTAACTGTTTCATCTCCAATAACATTAGTTTAGTTCTCTTGTAGATGGTATATGGCCTTATTGTGTTTTCAACACAGTACTTCAAAATGAATTGGGAATCATAACCTTTTGCATAGTGAGCTATGAATGTGTGATTGTTCTTTTGGGATGTCATCCACTTACAGAATTCATCATTTGTCTTAAATTTATAAACGGTATCACCTTTAAAATTATGAACAATTATAAGATTTGGAATGTGTGTTCCAGTTTCTCAAGTTGCTTCATAATCAAACCACGTGTATCTTTCAGTATAGGTACAATTTACTTTCTTTGGAAAGCCTTTTTCATAACATTTAAACTCTTTACCACCAACTATTTTATTACACATGAAGCACAGGTAAATATAAAAATCTTGGAATTCTCCATTAACATAGCAACCTTCTTTATTACAATTTGGGCAACCTTGCACTATATATTCATCACCAAATTTTCATTCACAGATACCACCTTTTTCCAATACAGGTTGCATATAGCATTTATGATTTCCAATTTCCAGTACTTGGTTACAATTTCAACAAAGTTCAAAACCGCATTTATGTTCATTAAATCTTAAACAAAAATTTTAATATCTTCACATTTATAAGCTGTATCACAGACTTCTTTCATGATTGTTCAAGCATTCTTCATTATAACAGTATTGCATTTCTCACAATAAATCTTATTTTCTTCACTTTCATGTTCTGGTGTTTTGCATAATATACACACTTTTCGATCTATTTTACATCTATGTTTCTCCTTGTTGTGATATGGTTTCTTGCACTTATCACAGAAATATGAAGATCGTAAGAAAGCAGTCATACTGTTAATTACATCGAAATGGTTGTGATCTTTGTACAGATAAATCTTTATTTCTTTCTCACAACCACTATAGATAACTGCATTGAAATATTCAGCACGTACAACATTTATTTGAATATCCAACAATTCTTCAATATTTTTAATGTCATCTAAAGTAAATCCTTCTTCATTGTATTCACCCAACTGATCACATAATATATTAGTTAACTCTTTCAGTAATTTGTATTTATCTCCTTCTCTGATTTTCTTAATCTCGTTTGTAGTTAGTTCTCTTCCCAAAATATTATTTGTATGATATGTCAAAGCTACAATTACAGCTCTAGGACAACACAGATTATCGTCATTTTTAATTCTTGTAATGCATTTCTTAGTCTTTTTGTCTTCAGCTAAATTTATTATTTTTTTATGTCCACTACCCCTAGGAATTGCTAACATATGAATATTAAATGATGTTTCTACTATATCAACAGTTTCATCTGATGTTAAGATATCCCTCATTATGTTGCGCAAAATTTGAACAGACTCTTGTGCATTATTTGATGCATTATAACCTGCAGAAATAGGATAAAACATTTTTGGGTTCATGGAATTGAGTGCTTTAGTTATATAATCTGTTTTCTCACTAACAGTATCGAGTTTGGTAATGATAGCATCGTTAAAGACAATTTTATAGTCAACAGACCATGCTTTAAATTTTTCATTAAATTTCAATTTAATTTCTTTTATCTCAAATAAATTCTTTTCAGATGGCTCAGCTTCCTTTTCCTTATTAAATAATTTACTACAAAATCGATAAATTTGATCTAGCCTTACTATTTTTTCCTCTCTTGGTGGATGAGGCTTCTCAATAATATCATCATCAAATCTGTAAAAGTAATTTATATTTGGTACATGTTTTGGTCATAATCTAGTTTTTTGAAATACATCTGGATGAAAATTAAACTCTTGTAATACAATGGCATTAATTAACTCTGATTTCTTTAATGTATTGCATCCTTTAATACCAAGATCTCTAGCTTTATCTTTGAGTTCACTTACTTTCAAATTTTCTAGAATTCTTGTAGGAACTTGTGAATTATTTGAAATAATTATGTTGATAAGACCATCCTTTCTAAGTGCACTATATCCTTGTAAATTATTCTTTTTGCAATAATCATGAAGTTGAGCAACTGTAAAATCTCTCAGAGAGACTTTCATTTTTCTATCTTTTATTATAGACAAATTTTCATTAGCTTTTGAAAAAATGGGTGGTGGTGGTGGTAAATTATTCGAAACAATTAAGATGATAAGTCCATCCTTTCCAAGTGCACTATATCCTTGTAAATTATTCCTTCTGCAATAATCACGAACTTGAGTGACTGCAATGACTTCTAAATTTTAGTAGACTTGCAAAACTGGAGAGCAGCAGCAAAGATAGTTCTAATTTATTAAAGATAAATTTTTAGTAGATTTGAGAAATTGCAAAGATTGTTCTAATTTATTTTTAATACTCTAAGTATGTAGTTCATTTTTGATGTGTCTGTTTGTTTGTAAATGTTTTTGAGATCACTTTTAACTATTTCCTTTCCACACTCACACACTATTTTTCTTTTTTGTCTAAATTCTAGTTGACAAGTCTTACATCTACTTGCGAGATTGTTCCTAGATGTATGACTTATGTAAAAACAGCCAAGATCTTTAATTTCTTGATAACCAATACATTTTCAAAGTTTGTTACTCCTGTTGTTGTTGTTGTTTGTAAAAATGAAAAAATCTGTCATATCCTTAAACATTGCTAAAGAACTCTTATAAGTAGATATAAACTGTTCAAAACATTCTTCTTTGTTGTTGTATGTATTTTTTGTAATCGTTTTATGACATTCTTTACACATATATGAAAGCTTATCCTTTGAGTATTTGTGTTGATAAAAGTTATCAATTGATTTCTCTACTTCACATTTTTTACACTTCTTGTGTGCTTCCATTTATTGAGATGAATTTTCAGTAATAATTAAAATTTTTCCTTAATAAATGAATCCTCTTTCATGTTTGTGCAGGATTGATAGCTGTATAAATAAAATATTTACACTCATAATTTTCCTTCTCTGACTAGTATTTCTACTGATTGTTTTTTATTTTATTTATGTGTTTTTAGTACAATACACATTTCATGAAAAGGAAATTGTTATCTCTAATGACACACTCTTAAGGAAGTTGCAGATGCCTGAAAAATTTTAATTTGCTAATGTATTATTATTCTATATTAAATGAAAATTTCTAATACTGAATGAATCGTTCACCTAAAGAGGCAATGAAAAATTTTGATTTACTAATGTATTTTCATTCTATATAAATGACCATTGTCACTAGTTCAGAATTAATAATTTTCGAATTCATTCAAGAAAGGCAGTTGATTCAAACACATTTGGGTTCCTTTGTGGATGTTTTGACCACAAATGATATTTTATGCTTTATTCACTACGGAATTTTAGGTCCTATGGTCAGAGGGCCTGAAATAAATAATAAAATTAAATCAAATTTTGTTAAATCTTTAACCACTTGAAATAATATAGATTTTCAACTATCGAAACTTTTACATACTTGGAATAACATGGATTTTCTGAAACATAAAAAATTTTAATTTACTAATGTATTTTCATTCTATGCTCGATATTTTTGATTTCGTTCAGAAAGGCAAGAAGGTTGCTTATAAGAAGTTTTTGTGATTCTTGATCAAGAAAATAATCCATGGTTCAAAGCTAAAGATGTTGGTGAAATATTAGAATTTATAAATCCTCAAAAAGCAATTCGAGATCATGTTATTGCAAATTTTAATTTGAAGGAATCGTTCACCTTAAGAGGCAATGAAAAATATTTATGATGAAATTTTAACTGTGTCTGATGTAGAATTTTAATTTAATAATGTATTTTAATTCGATATAAATGGAGGTACTTATTGTTCTAAAAAATAATAAGCTTGCTTATAACAACCAAAATATTTTGTAATAATTGATGAAAATAATGACCCATGATTTAAAGCTAAAGATGTTGCTGAAATATTAGACTGTAAAAAATGTAGGGATGCTATTAAAAAACATGTGGATGATGAAGATAAACAAGGATTTAAAGATTTTCCAGACACCATAAAACATAGCATTTTCAGAAACAACTATATAAAATCGAAGATAGGCATTGAAATTGTGATGAAATATTAAGATTGAACTACAATCCTAACTCAATAAATTTATATCAACGAATGAAAGAAAATTTGAGAATTGCTTGCTATCGAAATTATTTCAATACTTTGGATAATTAAACACAAGAAAAATTGGTTGATGATATAATGAATCTTCAACAGACTGAATTAATGTAATTAATGTTTTTCATTCTATATAAAAGCAGTGGATTGTAGATATGTTCAACAACTAGCTTACTTACAACAATAAGCAACTTGTCATGATTATCAATGAAGAAAATAATCCATGATTTAAAGCTAAAGATGTTGGACAGATATTAGAATATAAAGACACACATCATGCAATTAGAAAGAATGTAGATACAGATGATACTAATTTTTTAGAAAATTTGAGACCCGTCTGCCAGACAGGGTTAACTTATAATGAAAAAAGAACTATATTCATTAATGGATAAGGATTATATTCACTAATTTTATCTTCTAAAAAAAAGAAACTAAACAATTTAAAAGATGGATTACTCATGAAGTTTTACCATCGAACCGAAAATTCGGCGAATATAAACTGCAACAAACAATTAAATAAAAGGAGCAACTCACCATCGACTTTCAAAACAAACTCTGGATAGAGTCAACAGAGAAAGAAAAATTAAAAGAGGAAAACAAAAGACTCGAACAATTCAACATGAACATGAAGATCTTTATCGACAAAGACAAACAGAAAACAAAAAATGGTTACATCTGTATAGCTACTTCAAAAAGATATTTTTAATCAACAACTTTAAAGTGGGAAAAACAGAGATCTTGTCTATTCAAAACTCGAATTTCAATTCTTCACACAGTGAGCAAGATAAATTTTATATCTGTTTCTACGATAAAGTGTATGATGTTTATAAAACAGAAAAGATTATTTACGAGTTATTGGATGACTTCAGAGATAAAAAGAATAAGGAAATCTTCGTTTTAAATTACACGCCACTGCTTGAGATTGTTAAATTGACGATTAAAAACATAAACGAGCCTTTCGACTACATTAATGATTTAACTAAAAATCACTTAGAGCAAGTGTATTCTTTAGACCCAATAACGCCTGAAGAAGTAGAATTATTTGATGAAGAAGAATTGAAAGAAAAAATAAATCAATCTCTTGACGATTGCGTAAAAGAAAATAATTTAAGTTTAACTAGATCAGAATTGTTGGGTCAAGTAAAAGTTGAACATCACATAAACATTGCAAAGATTTGGAACTGCTGTAAAGAACTAAAGCAATGGATAAGCAGTAAAGAACCGATTACACATAAAGAAGTTAAAATTACAGTCACTTATTAATCGATCTAAAAAGTCAGTACTGTTGTATAAAGTATTCATAAACAATACAAATTTCATCACCTTTGAGATTGTAAAAATAATTCACACTTTCATCTGTTATTTGATTTATGAATGTAGAAATTATATAATCATCATCAGGATAACATAAAGATAGGAAGAATGAAAGTGTGATTTCCACATTTGTACTATTTGACACAGTTATATAGAAATTTTTTTAATAGATTTGTGATCAACTGACTTTTACTTTATATTTATTTACCCAACTGCTGTGCGAATTATCAAAACCTAACCATTTAACATAAACTTTATCTCCTTTCTTTCTTATAACTTTTTCAACTAAGTATACATCTGGATTTTCGTTTTCTGTAGTTCTTGTTCATAAAAATTTCCTGTTACATCTTTTAATTTATAGGTGATTGGATTAGAATGAGTCACATCTTGAATTTCAAAAATTTCTGTACACCAGTTAGCAGTGTAACCTTTCTCAACTATTCCTTTCAGTTTGCTTATTCTAACTTTATCACCAATAGAATACTTTGCTTTAGCTGGATACATAACCATTGCATTAGGTTCATACTTTTTCTCATTAACTCCTATTGGCTTCATTTTTATAGTTCGATGTTTTATGTTATTATATTTATCAACTAATTTTGAGGCAATGTCTATCCACTTGTACTTTCCTTGAATAGGAAATTGTTTCCACATTTTTCCTTTTAATGTCCTGTTGAATTTTTCAACAACAGATGCTTTTAATTCTGAAAAAGTTGAATAATGATTAATGTTATATTTCCTCATCAGTTCTTTAAATTCTTTGTAAAAAATTCTTTACCATTATCTGTGTGCAGATTTTTTGGTCTCCTGGAGCTGAATATTTTTTCGAATGCATCAGCCACATTCTTAGCTGTTTTGTCTCTAACTGGAACAGCCCAGACAAATTTCGAAAATACATCGATAACAGTTAATAAATATTTATATCCTTTGTTTATTTTATAAATTCCTTTAAACTTGCCCGAATCCGTTTCTACTAAGTCGGCTTGCCATAAATCATCTATACCAAGAGAAATTACATTTCTTCATGTAGAATTTTTTCTCATTAGTTTATGTAATTCATTAATAATTTCTTCATGAATATTATATAGACCTTTATCTACAAATTTTTTATGACACATTTACTTTTCTTCTTTTTACAAACTGTGCAAACACCTTCAATTCTTTGTCTTCCATTTTCTGTTGTTAATGTGTATGGATTATGGGTATCAGTAAATTTTTACACTTCAAGCAATAAATGTGATAGTCATGCGAAGTGTGGTTCTTCATTTATACAGATAAAAAATTTATTTAAGTTTAAATTAATCTAATTTTTTCAATACTTCTAGATCATTACCTACTTTTGTGTCCAAGTTTTTTTTATTTTCGGATTCTCAAGATTTAACATAACTTTCTACTGAATGAATTTTATTTAAAGCATTAATAAGATTTCTTTTAAAATCGTTTATTTCTTTATTATTATGTGCCATAATACCATCTATAATATCATTTCTTTCTTTTAAGTCTAAAAGAAACTTGTTATATTCTTCTTTATTAACATAGTTATTAAATTGCGTTAAAACACTTGTGTATTCTGGTTTTGTAACAAAATTTAATAGTTCATTAACAAAATAATGTTTGTTAGCTACGTCTTTTGCATCAATTGGATCATTTACATCAGCAAGTCTTCTGCCTTTAAAACCAATATAACCTTTAGTTACTTTAAAAATAGCATTAAATTCTTTTTGAAATCGTTTAATTGCATTAGTTGTCTTTCGATCAAATTGTTTAATCATGTTTGCAATTTTTTGTTAATCGAATGTAGATGTATTAACTGCATGTTCACTCTGATGTATCTTATTTCCAAAAATGTCCATTTGTTAAATCTAAAATATCATAAAATTATAATTTTCACAAAGCAATTTTCTGTATTGTAATATAATGCGCTTTTTCCTAAGTAGTTAATTAATTGTTTTGGTATATTACCACCAAATGAATCAAAAACAACTTTTGTACTTTTATTTTTATAATTGCAAATCCAATGTGTACCAGGATTATCAGATGTATCTAAATTTACTGTACCACATTCAATTCTAAATGGCTTATTTGGTAATTCATGAATCATATATATGCCATGAAAGTGTTTAATTTTTAGTTGTTTAGTAAGTTCCTCTATATCAAAATTACATAATGCACTAGGATATTTATTTATTACTTTTTCGAAATTTTTTTATTCCAGTTCCTGCTTTCTTTTCCATTTCTAAATATCTTTTTTTCTTCTAATTCTTTATCTTCTTTCTTTTTGTTTATAACTGCATTTGCATTTGCTGCAAATCATACAGCTAAACAACCAATTGTTGCTAAATATGGTAATGCAGCTAATAATAATGGTAAAAATCCGCCTTCATGTTGTGTTAAACCCTGACAATCTTTCTTTTTTGTTAAGTATTCAATACTTTTTTTAACAACAGGAATAACTAATGTTACAAGCAAATTTCCACCAACTTTCTCTTTTTTTCCTATTTTTGAACATCTGTTAAAAATGGTTCAATTGCATTTAATTGTTCGTTATTTAACTTTAATTTAATTGACTTTGGTTTTGTTTTGCCACTAAGTAGCAAAGTACAATCAATTGTAAAATTGTTCATTTATATAGATTAAAAATTTAATAAAAATTTGACTCCCCATCCATTGTCATCCACACCTCAGCCCATTACTAATTTTCGTTTCCATACATTACTCCTCTAACTGCTGTTGCTGCGACTTTTTCTCTTAAAGAAGCATCACTTGCATGCATTATTTCTTTTGCAGCTAATTGAAGTTCTTTATCAGCTATATGTCTTTTTTCTAAATCTTTATTATCTCTATAAGCAATGTCATGTTCTTTGCAAGCTTCATCTAATGGATTTATTCCTTCATCTCCTTTACCTAATCTTTTTTCGAGTTTAGTGAATGGTCCACAGTAATTATATTCTGGTAAATACATCTCAGGCATTGGAACATTATTTAAAACCCAATTGACTAATCCTTTACATGTTTTACCAAAATGTGTGAGGAAGATTATTCAAAATTTTAATTAAGTATGGAATTCCTTTTGGATTGTTGACAACGAAATCATTAAATTTATTAGTCAGCATTTGCATTATTCCAACTTTTTCATTCTGATAATTCTTATTTCCAGATAGTTATTCACCATGAATTACAGCCTATCAATTAATTGCTAACATCATTCATCCAAACACATTCAATTGGTTTTTCTGTATATTTTTTAACTAAGCCTTCGCCAGTTTTTTCATCTGAACCTGATGATGCCATTTTTTTGGAAAAATGAAGTTCAACAATCTCTTTTATCAAATGTTTATATTTATTACCTATACTTGATTTTATTTTATTTGGATTATTGTCAGAATATAATGCTCCTGATTCAATCAATACATCTGCATGATTTGACAGATCAGAACTTGTGAATAGTGTGTTCATATGAGCCATAGTTATTCGTTTTTTAGTTAAAAGATTCATTAATCCATCAGTTCCTTCATATGTTCTCTTACCAATTGTTAATTTATCGCCTTGAAATTTTACAGGCAATCACCAACAAAATTAAATGTGCCAACAGGCTTTAATGTAAAAACTTTATCTTCACTATGATTAATGTATTCTAACATTCTTTCACTTATGTTTATTTTTTAACGTCTTTCTTCATCATGATTATCTAACAAATTTGTTATTTCTGATTCGCTTAATGTATAATTTCTTTTATCACTCTCATCATGTTTAATTGCTGGAACATTGTTAAATTCAACAAAATAATAAGGAACCATTTGTTTTTGAAGTTCTCTATTTCCTTCAGTTGCTTTCAAAGTGTTGTCACCAAACCCTTCAATTCCTGATTTGACTTGTTCAATGCCATCGATAACTGGTTGATCCTTTTTAAATTTTTCATACTCTGTTCTTGGTTGTTTTTTTCGATTTTCTAAACTCTTCTTGTAACTGTTCTTTTACTTTCCTGTTCTGTCTAGCTTTTTTAACGATTTCTGGATCGTATTTTGCAAACATTTATTTAAGAATAAAAAACATTAATTAAAAAAGAAATGTTGTATTTTATTTCTAAATTTACCTTCATTTCATTTTCTAGTCATGTCTATTGTGAAAAATCCAAACTTATCATTCCAACATTTACTACACATTTCTTTAAAATTATCAAACTTTAAATGTCCACTAACAAACTCATGGTAAATATGATTTAAATTTGTATCATCCTGTCTAAATATATTTTAAAAGTTTAAATTATCTCTAACTAACTGTTTTGGTATTTTTGAATAAGTTTGAGATAAGTAAAAACAATCTATACCTTTGTGTCTTCCTCTAGTGAAATATTCTCTAACAATGTCCTGATTCTCAAGAATAAAATCATCAAATACAACAACTGAATTGTCTAGGCATTGATCTAATGGGACAATTTCTTCATTATTTCCGATGAATGTAGCTATTTTTTCTTTAATTTTTTCACATCCTTTCATAAATTCAAAGTATTTTGGTTCATCTAAGCTTTTTGGATAAACATATAAATGATTCATTTTATTCCAATTTAACCATCCTGGAGCTAAAATATAATTATCAATCATTAATGTAGTTTTTGCACAACCACTTGGTCCAATTATCGCACATCTAATAGAATTTGGTAAAAGTTTACCATGTTTATTTTTCGACTTCTTTTCTGGAGGTCTTATTTTTGGTTCCCAATATGTTTTGCTCATTTATTAATAAAATTTTTAATAGTAAATGTGTAGATTATTTCTATTAAGTGGTAAGTCATCTGTTCTCAAAAAAAAGGTTAACTGTTCCAATAAGAGAACTGTTTCATTAGTTGGTTTTTTATTCAACTTTCCTAACTCCAAATATTACATCGAGAAATAATAAACTTTATTGTGATAGTGAAACGATAGACATTCCTGTAGGTCAGTATAGTTTGAAAAACTTGAAAAAATTTATTCATTCGAAGAAGCCAAATATCCACATTAAAGCAGATGAAATTTTAAACAAAATTGTTATCAAAAGTGATCTAAAAGTGTATATGGATATAAAAGAACTATTAGAAGTGTGCTTGGATTTAGTAATCAAGTTGTTCAAGCTAAAGAAAAAGCTATTGCTAAAGATATTCCTAAAATTATTCCGTTTGAATTAATAAATATAAATTTCAATCTTGCTGATGGAATGTATGTAAATCATACTGATCATTTTCACTGAGAAACTAATATCATTGCTTCATTCAAGCCTAATGCAGAATTTGGTGGACCAGTAACTCATGAACCGAATTATCCTTGTAAATATTCCTATATTTGATCCAATTCAGGACTTGGAAATTACTGTAACTGATCAAAACGATAATTTGATTGACTTTAATGGTGCTTTTGTAACAGTTGTTTTAGAAATTTCTTAATATTTTTTATTCCTAAATAAATCATGAACAAAAATCAAAAGTTATCAGTTTTATTCATTCCCTGTGAATTAAAAGACTAAAAATAATTTGAATCTCCCCAACAAGAACACGGAGATTAATATAAATATTGGAGATGGTTGGGGACATCCAAATCATGCTCAATTGTACGTGAATTTCAGTATTATTGGAACTGATGGTACAGATTATCCAACTTATGATGGAAAATCCAATAAAAAATTAATCGATAATTATGTAGCAAAAATGTTTGATGTTATCCCCATAAAGAAAGGTAACAATATTTTGTCTAGAATGGAATTTCCATTTATTTCTTCATCGGCTCTTATTTGATTGACTTCAACTGCAGCCAATGAGTTAACCATGGAAGGTCATATTCTTAGTAATGGAAAGATAAAAAGTAAGAAAAGTGAAGTACTTCATCCATTAGAATAATTCAGTGGATTTTTTAAAGATTATAAAGAAACAATGTGGGAAGGAGATTTAACAGTTATTTTTACATGGTCATCAAGTGCTGAAGATTGTATTCTTTGTTGGCCTGATGCAAATGCTGCTGGTGTTGAAGATGTGACTACACTGCCAAAAGAAGGTAAAATTATTGTTGAATCAATGGAAATTCGTGTTCCTGTTGTTAAATTTGAACCAGAATATTCGCTTGAATTAGAACAAGACAGACTTAAAAATACAAAAATTCCCATATCTTTCTTTGAACCACAAACTGTAGAGATTGCTGGACTAGATGAAAAAAGAAATTTTGAGTTAGATATTACAAACTTCTATAACTCTGCAGAATTTGATGTGCCTTATTTCATCTTTGTTGTTTTCTAGACAAAAAGGAAAAATAATCAGCTCACCGACTCTTCCTTATTAGATCATGTCAAATTACTGAATATCTATACTAAAAATGGCAGAAACGAGATTTTTCCTCAAGAAATGCGAAATCTAGATCGGCCAAATAATTATTTAAAAGCTTATGATGCTTTCTTAGGTTTTAAGAGAACTACTCAATTGCATGGTGATGTTAATGTGAGTCCATTCAGCTTTATTGAAAATTATCCTATCTATGTTATAAATATATCTACAAGAATGAATGTATTAGCTACACAGAGAACTACAATGAAGTTGTGTGCAAATTTTACTGATAAAATTCCGAAAGCTACGCTTATGTATGTAGTAATGTATGGTAAAAAGAATTTGACATATGATTCACAGCATAGAATTTTAGTTGAAAATTTTTTAAAATTTTTATGGTTTGAATCCGTTTATAAAAAATTCTAGTAGCTAGTGTGCGCAGTCTAGCAGTTTATAAGACAATGATGGATGCGTTAAAAAAATATCTGCAACTGTGCTCAAGTGGCCCACTTACTACTGGTGTGAGAGGCTGGAGAGAGAGGTTGCTCGGTAGCGAGGCTGGAGATGAGTGGCAGAATGGCACACAGTGTTTGATGTTTATAAATGTTTATAAATTGAGTGATTTAATTAGTAAGTTCCAGCATTTAAGAAAGCAGATGTTATCATTTAGTACTTTTCACAATAACGCAAGTGGACAACAATGAGTCTCATGACAAGGAAGAAAGATATATATTATGCTAAAATAATAAAAATATAACTTCACCTACAGCATATGCGAATAATATAGTTCAATGCAAAACTGGGAGGAGGTTACAAGCGTTATGCCTAGATATTTAATTTATTCAAGCAGCACACCACTACTGATGTATTCGAACGTTACAGGATTATTCCTGCTACTTGTTGGCATAAACCTACATTTTTCTGCACTTAGAACAAGCTGCCATTCAACTCACGAACCTGAAGTTCTGTCTTGTACCTTCCTGCAGTTACTCTTCAACGACAGCTTCATATGCGCCACATCGTCATTAGCAAACAGACGTGAACTACTGCTCATCCTGTCAATCAGATCATTTATCCATTTATGCTTATACGGAATTAGTGTGGTCCTATACTCTTCTCTTGGGCACTCTGGACGATACTGTTGCCTCTGATGAATACTCACCTTTGAGGAAGACTTACTGGGTTCTATTATTTAAATATTCTTCGAGACATTCACATTCCTGGGACCCTACGGCCTAATACGTATGTTAGGACCTTCGTCAAGAGTCTGATGTTGGGCACCATGTCAAATGCTTTCAAGAAATGTGAGAGTATAGAATCTGCCTGGTGCCCTCCATTGGAAATTGGAAATTGGTGGTAAGTCCCTATGGAAGCAAACTGCCGAGGTCATCGGTCCCTAGGCTTACACATTTCCTAATCTAATTCAAAGTAATTTACGCTAAGGACAACACACACACTCATGCTCGAAGGAGGACTCTAACCTCCGACGGGGAGAACCACATGAACCATGGCAACATTCCCTAGGCAGCGCTGCTACACCGAGTGCTGTTGTCCTCCATCCATGGCTTGTAGGATATCATGTGAGGAGATAACACAATGAAGATTGTTACAAATGATACATGTACCACAATACACAAACAGTATCAAGAATAAGTTCAATAAAAAGTGTTTAGTTACAGTAGATAAATAGAGAAATCAACATTCACGAAGTACTGCACTGAGGATAGGTATTGATGTCTGTCGGTGAGCCCTGATATGAAGTCGACGTTCCAAAACATCCCAAACGTGTTCTATAGGATTCAGTTCAGGGCTCCGTGTAGGTCAGTCCATTACAGGGATGTTATTATCGTGTAACCACTCCGCCAGAGGCCGTGCATTATGAACAGGTGCTCTATCATGTTATAACATGCAATCTCGATCGCCGAATTGCTCTTCAACAGTGGGAAGGAAGAAGGTGCTTAAAACATCAATGTAGGCCTGTGCTGTAATAGTGCCATGCAAAACAACAAGGGGTGCAAGTTCCTTCATGAAAAACAAGACCACACCGAATTTTACTGCTAGCGCTACAGACGCTGGCTGATACGGTTCATTGGACACTCGCCATACCCACACCCTGACATCGGATCGCCATTTGTGTACCGTGATTCGTCACTCTACACAACGTTTTTCCACTGTTCAATTGTCCAATGTTTAAGCTTCTTACACCAAGCGAGGCATCATTTGGCATTTACCAGTGTGATGTGTGGCTTATGAGCAGCCGCTCAACCATGAAATCCACGTTTTCTCACTTCACCGCGCGACTACTGCGGTAGCAGGTTCGAATCCTCCCTCGGCCATGGATGTGTGTGATGTCCTTAGGTTAGTTAGGTTTAAATAGTTCTAAGTTCTAGGGGACTGATGACCTCAGAAGCTTTGTCTCACAGTGCTCAGAGCCATTTCTCACTTCCCGCCTAACTGTCATAGTACTTGCAGTGGATCCTGATGCAGTTTGGAATTCCTGTGTCATGGTCTGGATAGATGGCTGCCTATTACACATTAGACCCTCTTCAACTGTTGGTGGTCTCTGTCAGTCAACAGACAAGGTCGGCCTGTACGATTTTGTGCTGTACATGTCCCTTCAAGTTTCCACTTCACTATCACATCGGAAACTGTGGACATAGGGAAGTTTAGGAGTGTGGAAATCTCTCGTACAGACGTCTGACGCAAGTGACACCCAATCACCTGACCACGTTCGAAGTCTGTGAGTTCGCAAACGGCCCCATTCTGCTCTCTCAAAATGTCTAATGACTACTGAGGTCGCTGACATGGAAAACCTGGCAGTAGGTGGCTGCACAATGTCCCCAATATGAAGAACGTAAATTTTAAGCGGTGTCCGGATACTTTTGATCACATAGTGTACGTTGATTGAAAATGACGTAACGGCGTAGACTTCCACATTCGGTGTCATCATGGTTTAAATCTTTTTGGGTGCTGTACCGCGTCTTGGTAATCAAATTTAAGGGCTTGGAAGCGTATTTCACTAGGGGAAAGATAGATACCACCTACATGAAAATTGAAGAGACTTTTGGAGAAAAAAGAAGAAGTGTATGAATATCAAGAGCTCAGATGGAAAACCATTCCTAAGAAAGAAGGGAAAGCTGAAACGTGGAACGAGTGAAGTCTACACGAGAGAGATGCACTTGACGGCAATATTATCGAAATAGAAGAGGAGCAGATGAGAATGAGGCGGGGGTTATGATACTGCGAGAATAGTTTGACAAATCACTGAAAGACCTAATTCGAAGCAAGGCCCCGTGGGTTGACGACATTGCATTAGAATTACTAACAGTATTGGCAGAGCCAACCATGACAAAACTCTTCCATGTAGCGTGCAAGACGTACGAGACAGGCGAAATACCCTTAAATTTCAAGAAAAATTTAATAATCACAATTCCAAAAAAAGAGCAGGTTCAATAAGTCATGGTTTCAAAACACTAACAAGAATTCTGTACAGATGAATGGAAAAACTGTTAGAAGCCGACGTCGGGGAACATCAGTATGGATTTCGGAGAAATGAACGTACTACTAATCTTAGAAGACAGATTAAGGAAAGGCAAACTTACGTTTCTAGCATTTGTAGACTTAGAGAAAGCTTTTGACAATGTTGACTGGAATACTCTCTTTCAAATTCTGAAGGTGGCATAGGTAAAATACAGGGAGCGAAAGGCTACTTGCAATTTGTACAGAGACCAGATGGCAGTTATAAGAATCGAGGGACATGAAAGGGAAGCAGTGGTTGGGGAGGGAGTGAGACAGGGTTGTAGCCTATACCCGAGGTTATTTGATATGTACATTGAACAAGAGTAAAGGAAACAAAGGAAAAATTTAAGTTAAAAGAAAAGGAACAAAAACTTTGAGTTCGCCGATGACAATGCAATTCTATCAGAGACTGCAAAGGACTTGGAAGAGCAATTGAACGGAGTAAAGAGTATCTTAAAAGGAGGAAATAAGATGAACATCACCAAAAGCGAGACAAGGATAACGTAATGTATTCGAATTAATTCAGGTGATGCTGAGGTAATTAGATTAAGAAAGGAAACATTTTAATTATCAGATGATTTTTGTTATTTGGGCAGCAAACTAAGTGGTCATAGATGAAGTAGAATGTATGTAAAATATATACTGTTGATGGCAAGAAAAGTGTTTCTGAAGAAAAGAAATTTGTTAACATCAAATGTAGATTTGTGTCAGGAAGACTTTCCTGAATGTTTTCGTATGCAGTGTAGCCATGTATGAAAATGAAACATGAACTATAAACATTTAGACAAGAATAGAAGCTTTTAAAATATTGTGATGCAAAAGAATGCTGAAGATTAGACGACTAGATGGCGTAACTTATAAGAGGATTCTGAATAGAAATGGAGAGAAAAGAAATTTTGTGGCACAACCTGACATGAAGGAGGGATCTGTTAATAGAACACATTCGGTGACATCACGGGATCACCAATTTAGTATTGGAGGGAAACATAGGGGGAGGGCGAAAATTGTACAGGAAGACGGACAGTTCAATACAGTAAGCAGATTCTGAAGGATGTAAGTGGCAGCAGTTATTCGGAGATGAAGAAGCTTTCACAGGATAGAGCAGCATGGAGAATTACGTCAGATCAGTCTTCAGACTGAATACCAAAACAACAACGTCCACGTATTTGTATAGAATACTGTAATTGTAAACTATTCGGCCATATTTCAACAGCCGTTCTCAGAGCAAGACTGGTTTTGGAGAAGGCGAGCTGACTCTGTTTACTGAAAGTAGTCACTCTGTTTTACTGAAAGTAGTCCGTGTCAGTACATCACATCTGTGAAACTTTATTGGCCCTAGAATACAGTAGACTATTCATGACGAAAGGGAGAGGGTATGAAGTTAGCTATTCGTGGTATGTCCGCCTTGTCAGTGATTGGCTACAGTCTGCAAATCACTGCTTGGCTTCTGGTGGGCACGTTTTCTTCCTCATGTGGGACATGACTCACAGTTCCTCTCCAGGGTGGAAGGGAACAGTCAGAAAGCCGTCCAAGAGTGTTGCAGGAAGGATGCGCTGGGAAATAGTCGTTGAGAAACTATTCTATACCCTGCGCCGTTTCTGAGTTATTTAACGTTGAAGTTAGTCAATCAAGTCGTAGCGCGCAGAAATTGAAGCTCTTGCTCGTGCTAAAATGCGGTAATTCACAGACATCTGCGAGTCTGTGGGTTACCACTTGTTGTTACCAGATAAAATGTGCTCCCGTCGGAAATGATTATTTTGAGCTAGGTGAGGAAACCAAATAAAGGACAAGAATGGAGACAACGCCTCTGGCATGCTGTTTGAATTTGCGCGCACGAAGATCTGACTGACTAACTTCAATGCTAAATAATTGGGAAATGGGGCGACGAATCGGATTTTTTCTTAACAATAATTTATCAGCACAGCCTTACCTGCAACACCCTTGCAAGGTTTCAGACTGTTTCTGACCGTCCTATGTACACTGAAGCGCCAAAGAAACTTGTCAAGGCATGTGCATTCAAATACATACGCCTATATAAGACGAACGTCTGGTGCAGTTGCTACATCGGTTAGTGCTGCTACAATGGCAGGTTATCAAGATTTAAATGAGAGACCTGAGTTTCTCCCGGCGTATACAACTTTCAAATAACTTCCGGGAATTCAGCCAGGTAACACTTTTAGCGACCGCCGATATTTCGGCGGGAGAACATCCCGCCATTTTCAAGGCAAACTGCAACGGACAGGCCTTGAAAATGGCGGGGTATTCTCCGCCGAAATATCGGCGATCGCAGAAAGTGTTACCTGGCTGAATTCCCGGAAGTTATTTGAAAGATTTAACTGAGTCTTAACGTGGTGTTATAGTCGACGCACCAGCGATGGCACAAAGCATCTCCGAGGTAGCGATGAAGTGGGTTTTTCCCCGTACTACCATTTCACGAGTGTACCGTGAACACCAGGAATCCGGTAAAACATCAAATCTCCAACATCACTATGGCCGGAAAAAGTTACTGCAAGAACGAGACCAACGACTACTGAAGGGAAACATTCAATGTGATAGAAGTTGCGAGCTAACATCCCACAGATGTTCGGGCTCACATGCCGTTCCTCTTAATCGACATGTCTTGGCTCAAACTCGTCTAGGGGTTGAACCGCACGTGTCGCATTACACGCCCTAAATTAGACACTTGTGACCCTATGGTTAAATTGTCTGGCTGATGGCAAGGTAGCGAAATACAAAGTTAATATAACATCTGTTGTTGTTGTTGTGGTCTTTAGTCCTGAGACTGGTTTGATGCAGCTCTCCATGCTACTCTATCCTGTGCAAGCTTCTTCATCTCCCAGTACCTACTGCAACCTACATCCTTCTGAATCTCCTTAGTGTATTCATCTCTTGGTCTCCCCCTACGATTTTTACGCTCCACGCTGCCCTCCAATACTAAATTGGTGATCCCTTGATGCCTCAGAACATGTCCTACCAACCGATCCCTTCTTCTAGTCAAGTTGTGCCACAAACTTCTCTTCTCCCCAATCCTATTCAATACTTCCTCATTAGTTATGTGATCTACCCATCTAATCTTCAGCATTCTTCTGTAGCACCACATTTCAAAAGCTTCTATTCTCTTCTTGTCCAAACTATTTACCGTCCATGTTTCACTTCCATACATGGCTACACTCCATACAAATACTTTCAGAAATGACTTCCTGACACTTAAATCTATACTCGATGTTAACAAATTTCTCTTCTTCAGAAACGCTTTCCTTGCCATTGCCAGTCTACATTTTATATCCTCTCTACTTCGACCATCATCAGTTATTTTACTCCCCAAATAGCAAAACTCCTTTACTACTTTAAGTGTCTCATTTCCTAATCTAATTCCCTCAGCATCACCCGACTTAATTCGACTACATTCCATTATCCTCGTTTTGCTTTTGTTGATGTTCATCTTATATCCTCCTTTCAAGACACTGTCCATTCCGTTCAACTGCACTTCCAGGTCGTTTGCTGTCTCTGACAGAATTACAATGTCATTGGCAGACCTCAAGGTTTTTATTTCTTCTCCATGGATTTTAATACCTACTCCGAATTTTTCTAATGTTTCCTTTACTGCTTGCTCGATATACAGATTGAATAACATCGGGGAGAGGCTACAACCCTGTCTTACTCCCTTCCCAACCACTGCTTCCCTTTCATGTCCCTCGACTCTTATAACTGCCATCTAATAACTCTAATAATAATAGCGGGGACTAAATTAACGTCCCATAAATGATGTAGGCCACTCAGTTGCGATTTGGTTAGAATAATGTTTGTTCGGAAAGCAAACTAGTAGCGAAAGTGGTCGTATTTAGAGTTACTATTACGCTCGAGCGCATATCCACTTGACACAGTTCGATCATTCACAATCTCATCACGAATTACAAGTCCAATAGTGCACCTCGTTAACTACGCGAGGAGGCGCGCGGCTGCTCACTGCTCAGGGACTAAGTCCCGCGACACCGCACAACGCGAAATTTTCCAAGTCGTTTCACTTCCTAGCTGCCTAAAGACCGAAAGACCGACCACTTTCGCGTCTCCACCAGCTCTGTACCCTTTGGTGTCTCTACCCGAATTGCCCGTCCCCGGCTGCGCTTTCCGCGCTCCCAATATCCTCACTCAACTGCCTAGGGCAGTTCCCTTTCCTGATGCCGTCCATCTGACTGGCTGCAGCTTATTCTATGTTATTTTACATTTAACACATTTAAATAAGCAAAGTTGGACCACTTTCACATTCTAAATAACATAACAATAATATCCATTACATAACATACATTTAATTCTTTTACATAAAACCAGTACAACTTCCTTCTTAGCTTTGAATGCCACGGCCAGTAGCCTTGCACTAATGCGCTTTCTGATAGATAGATAAATAAAGAAAGAACAAACGCAACAATTATGCACTAAACTTTATAAGAAATATTCTATTACCTAATGATTCAGTAAGGTGGCATGCTGTCATCGTTCAGTGTGTTTTGTGTGGAGGAACTGATGATGTGATGCTTCCTGAAAATCCTGATAATTTAAATTTACTATATCTTTTAAACAAATAACGTTACAGAGTTGGTATTTGTCATTTTAATGATACGCTTCTATATGAAATGTCGATCGTTAGATCGACCAAAGCCTTCAGATTTTAGCATTCAGGTCTTTGTTACAAAACTTGTTAATTTCACTTTAACAGTAAATCCTAAACTATTGTAAATACGATCAGTATTCAAGTTTTATTGGGATCACCATTGAAATTTATGAAGGCTGGTAGATTAAAATTACTGAATTACTGCAGAATTAAATAGTTTACATAAATGTTTCCCTTTGTTGCCAATCTTAGGTCCGCCATATTTAACACTGCTACGCCTCCCTGGCCACAAACAGTTTCCACGGGGTTTCCCTGTGACGTGGGTCCTCGTCTGTCTCTCTCCCACACTGCAGCGCTCAGGCCTCATTCAGCGCAACAGCCACCTGTGAACTTCCCCACCTTGTGGCGAGGCTGCGCGCGCTCCTGGACGACAGGGTTCGTTTCACATTTCCTTAAGGTTCAGTCTTTCAGCCATAAACTTAAATGAGAGCGAAATCCTCGTTAACTCACAAAATGCAACCCTTCCTCAAGATGCTGCAGATTTCAATGCTGGGCCATCAAGAAGTGCCAGCATGCTAACCATTCAACGAAATATCATCGATGTGGGCTTTTGTAGCTGAAGGCTCACTCGTGTACCCTTATGACTGGACGACACAGTGTTTTACGCTTCGCCTGGGCCTGTCAACGCACTATATATATATATATATATATATATATATATATATATATATATATACTGCTAATATTAATGTTACTGAAATTTTTAGTTCTACTCGTGCAACTACATTTACAGGTACAAAATTTCTTTTTTTTTTTACCTGTTCTGAAACAGATACTCGTCAAGGGAATAGAAGGAGTTGTCTAAAAGAAACGCTTTTAAACTAGATTTAAAACTTGATCTGCTACCTACCAGACACTTTATCGTGTTGAGCAAATGATCAAAGATTTTTGTTCCAGAATAATGTACTCCTTTTTGAGCAACTGACAGCTTCAATAACGCATAGGAGAGGTCATTTTTCCCTCTAGTTTTGTACATGTGAACATCACTGTTCTAAGCGAATTGAGATGGATTATTTATAACGTATTTCATTAGCGAATATATGTACTCTGATGGTGCAGTTAAAAAACCTAACTGCTTGAACAGGTGCCTACATGACGTCCTTGGCTGAACACCACTAATTATTCTCACTGCTCTCATTTGTGCAAACAATACATTATGTCTGAGTGGTGAGTTACCCTACAAAACTATTCCGTAAGACGTTACTGAGTGGAAATAGCAAAGTACATTAGGAGGCTGATCTGTTTATTACCAAGACTAGCGATTATATGAAGAGCAAAAGAAGCTGAACTTAATTGTTTGAGAAGCTCAGGAATATGCTTCTTCCAGTTCAAGCTGTCATCAATGTGAACATCCAAAAATTAGGAGAAATCTACTCTGTTAACTGAGCCCTGTTCATATGCTACATCAATTGTTGGTATGACTCTATTCGGTGTACAGAACTGGATATGGTGAGTATTTTCAAAATTAAGGGAGAGTCCATTTTATGAGAACCACTCAATAATTCTTTGAAAGACATCCTTAACAAGATCTTCTCCTGCTTTTTCTGGAATGGGATTTATTATTCTGTTCTGCTTGCTGAACGTTAAGTGAGAGGTCATTCACACGAATAAGGAACAGCAGAGGACCCAAAATTGAACCCTGTGGGACTCCCATTGTATTAGCTCCCCGTTCACTAGAATTTACCACCCTCCCAACATTATTTGTATTATTCACACATCTTTTTGCTTTCTGTTCGTTAAGTATGATTCAAACCAACTGTGTGTAAAGCCTTCAATTCCATAAAACCTGAGTTTTTCTAACTGTGTGACATGATCCACATAGTCAAATGCCTTGAAAAGATCACAAAAAATACCAACTGGCGGTAATTTGTTGTTTAGGGCTTGTACTATTTGATGGGTAAATGTGTAGATCGCATTCTCAGTCGAGTAACGCTTCTGGAATCCGAGCTGTGGCATGCTGAGTAAATTATTTTCACTTAAATGTGATACTACTCTTGAATACACAACTTTTTCGAATATTTTAGAAAATGAAGTCAGCAATGAGATTGGTCTATAATTATTTAAGTCCCTATTGTCCCCTTCATTATGAATAGGTTTGAAAATTGCGTATTTCAATCTGTCTAGAAAAATTCTCTGTGCCAGTGAAGCATTCATTACATATATCACTAAGGACTCCACTTATTAAATTAGAATAACGCGTCAAAATTCTGTTAGAGACTCCATCAACAGCACATGAGCTGTTGATTTTCAGTATATTTATAATTCCTTTAATTTCAGTGGGGGATGTTGGTGCTATTTCTAAAGGCCTAAAGTCCTGGGGAATGACGTTTTTAACATATTCTTTTGCTTCATCAATGGAACCCTTTAAACATACTTTTGCTGCTGCTTTCAGAAAGTGATTGTTAAAAATACTTGCAACTTGTGAATTATCACTCACAACATCATCATTTAGCTTTATTGCTATGGTGTGCTGTGCACTGTCAGGCTGCCCCGACTCTCGTTTGACAATATTCCATATAGTTTTGATCTTATTAACCACATTATTAATTTCTGTCAGAACACATATGCTTCTCGACTTCTTAATGACTTTCCTTAAAATATTACAGTATCTTTTGTAGTAAGCAAGTGACGTCAGATCCTGACTTATTCCGGTCTGTCCATATATTTCCCTCTTCCTCTTACACGATATCTTAATTCCCTTAGTAATCCATGGCTTACTTGACTTTGTTATGGCTTTTATGGATAACGTTTCTGGAAAGCAACTCTTAAATATTGAGACACATTTACGGTGGAATAAACTAAATTTGTCATCAGCATCATTTTTTGTGTATACTTCATCCCATTCTACCTCTTCTAGACTGCTCTTAAAAGTCTGTACCCTGTTCGCATCAATAAGCCTCCCTGCCTTGTATGAACCAGCCTGAAGCCTGTGAGGTGCTATATGTATTATTTCCATTACCTGTGCATCATGATCAGATAGCCCATTAACAACTGGGTACACATTAATTGTTTCTGACTGAGCACTGTCTGTGACAACGTTATCGATAAGTGACCTCCTATCCTCCTGCGCACGAGCTGGAAAATTTACAACAGGTACAAACAACCAAACAAAGAGTCTAGCTCATTTTTACTATCAGTATATTTTAAGAAATCTACATTAAAATAACCACAAACCACTAACTGCTTCTTTTTGTCAGACAGGTAGCGCAATAATGCCTCTAGAGTTTTCATGAACAGCTGAATGTTATCTTGAAGGGATCGATATGCTTCTCATTTACGGAGAATGGCAACGAAATTCAGTGAGAGCTAGAGACTTATACGCTAAAAGATATCCTCAATGTACTCACCCTACATGTCGTACATTTACATATGTGTATGATAAATTGAGAACAACTGGGTCTTTAACGCATCGGAAACATATCCAGCAAGGAAAGTTGCTAACGAGGAAATGTAAATTGGTACTCTTGCCATGTACATCTTCGTGAATACCCTGCAAATCACATTTAAGTGTCCGGCATAGGGTTCATCAAACCACCTTCACAGTTCTCTATTATTCCAATCTCGTATAGCGCGCAGAAAGAACGAACACCGATATCTTTCAGTACGAGCTCTGCTTTCCCTTATTTCATCGTGGTTATCGTTTCTCTCTATATAGGTTGGTGTCAACATAATATTTTCGCATTTGGTGGTTCGAGATCCTTGCTATATCAATCTCCACCAAGAATTAACTGGTAGTGATTGTATGCGTCGCATTGAATTCTGCCAATCTCTCAACTTCAGATTCAGAAGGATGACACACTTATTAATTTGATTTTATTTACTGACAGGGCTACTTTCACGAATCACGGAAATGTTAATTTCCATAATATGCATTACTGGGCAACTGAAAATCAATGTGGGCTGCGACAAGTTGCACACTAAAAACCGTGGTTGGTGAATGAATGATGTGGGATTCTGGAGGACAGAATTATAGGCCCCTATTTCATCGAAGGAAATCTCAATGATTGGAAGTACACCACATTCCTGCAAGAAATATTAGGTCCGTTATTGGAAGAAATTCCTTTAGGAATAAGGAATAGAATGTGGTATCAACACGATGGCTGTCCGGCACTTTTTCGCTGAAGGCTAGAAGTGAGTTGCAGAGGCAGCTCCCGAATCGTTGGCTATGTACGCGGAGGAGGTGTGTCGTGGCCGGCTCGCTCACCAGACTTGATGCCCCTGGATTTTTTTTTTGTCGGAATTCGTAAAAATTGTTTATAAAGACGTTCCAGCTACACCTTAAGATATGCGGGAGAGAATTGTCAGAGCACATGCTTCGATAAGTGCTGATGTGATAAGGAATACCACTCAATCCATGATAAGAAGATTGCAGCACTGCACTGATGCCAATGGTCGTCACTTCGAACACCTTCTGAAAATGGACCTTCATGCCGCCTTTGTGACCTTCGTTGACTTTCAAAAACCTTACTGTCAAACATCAATGGATTCGTCTCGATAGCCGCTATCAGAAAATATATACCAAACTATAGTATACCATTTAAAAAAACAAAGTTGACCTTCATACCTCTGAAGCGACACCATCCAGCAACAAAAAACCAACATCATATTGTGGCCTCCATTGTCCCATACACCGTTTGTCCCACAAACGTTTCACCTCCTGTCATACTTTCGGAGCTGTTCCTGGTGGCAATAGTTAGTGACTCACCTTGTATATTGTTTTTTTTTTTGTCTATTAATGCATGTATGTCACAGTAGTGCCCTAAGAAATTTCATTGCTGTCGCCTGTATATGGCTGCGGTCTTTCTGTCTTAATATCGGAGTTTCTAACAATACCACCACTTGCAAAGTAGATTAGAAATTAGATTAATAATGTTGCTCACGCAGCATATGTTCGCTTTATCGGGCAACAAGTAAGTTATTGATTGTGCATGGTATCGTCAGAATAGAATCCATCAGTGGCAGCAGCAACGCAGCGTTTATCGATACCAGTGCTGCAGTAACTTCTTTGGTGTGGCCGCTGTATTTCCGTATCATGTTGTGTGTGGGGCAGTTGGTCGGTTGCTCCTCTGTTATGCCAGTCCTGCCTGGATATCTGCCCCCCCCCCCCCCCCAAATTCTATTAGTCCCTCCAGATCCTTGAGCGTCATGCACTCCGCCTCGCCTTCCATATCCACCTCCCGTCCCCCACGCGGATCCTCTATGATCTCATTCCTTTCCCCCATCTGCTCCTATTCCTCGAACATATCCGCATCCTCTACACCTCCCGCCGTCTTGAACCCCCTCACCCCCTGGTTGCTCCTCTCCTCTCTCATCCCCGCCCCCTGCCCCGTCTTCACCGTTGTGTCCCCCCTACCCTCCATCTCTACACCCTACATCTCCTTTCCCAAGGTGGCTTCCGTCAACTCCCCCTCCCGGATGATGCCCTCTGTCCCTCCATTTATCCTTCCTATCAACTCTGATCCTCACTCCCCCTCCTTTCCTCTGTCCTTTCCCTGGGCTCCCTCTTCCCCCCCCCCCTTCCGTCCTGTTTTCTCCCCAGTACACCTCTCCCTACCTCCCTTCTCCCCCCCCAGTCCTTTTGTATTCCCCTCCTCTGCCTACCCCACTCCCTGTCGCGTCTGCCCCCCACCCCTCTTATGGGTCCTCATCCTCCATCAGCTCCTTTCCCGGTTCCACTCTTCGCTTTTACTCTCCTTTCCCCCCTTTTTTGTTTTCCTATCTTCTGTCCAGTTTCCCCCCACCTGCTCTCGACTGTGGTGTCACATTTGCCAACTGTTTCGTGCAGCGTTCCAGTGACTATTCCGTGTTGTTCGTCTTTCTCGTGTTGCGAACAGAAACCATGCTGTCGCTAGGTGTGAATTTTATGTCTTTTGCGAACAGAATCCAGACTGTCGCCGTGTTTTTAAATTGTCTATTGTTTTCCCTGTCTGCTTCGTATGTATTTTTATTAGCGTCATCATCCCTCTGTTGTTTGTTTTAAGTTCCACGATTTCTTTTCGCCTTGTTACTCTCTAAGTCTCCGATTTTATCGCCTGTTTTTTATTATTTGTTCTCTTGATCTTTGTCACAAAATCTGTCTGCTGAAGAGCGGCATACTAAGCTGCTGCCAGCCCGCCCCCTTCGGGGGGAATTGAAATTCAATAAAGGAAAAAAAAAAAGGTCGGTTGCGGCGGAGCAGCGAGGAAGTCTCTGCGGCGAGGGGTCAGGTTGGGGCTGCTGGCGGCGTGCACGCGCGGTCTGAGTTGTGTGACACCAGCTGGGAGAGCTGCCGAGTCCGTCCCCCTCTCCACCTGCACACTGGAGTTCAGTAATCAGTGAAGCTGTCATGAAAGCTCATCCGTTGTGACACCTCCTCATTGATTGCTGGTAGTTGCATCCTGGACTGTCCCCACAAGCAGCAATGTGACGGTGTGTTGGATTGGGCAAAATCTGCAGCCGTCTCCTTGTATGGTGTTTAACCTTTGAAACGATTATAATTTATCAGTGAAGTGCAGCAGCGGTATCATCTGCCTTGTGGTCGTTAACGTTCTGGTTACCTGCCCTGGTCGTTGGCCTAGTTTTGAGCCAGTGTTTTGTCCTCGCCGTGTTGATACTGTCTGGCACGGTGTGTAGTTCGGCTGCTTGGTGTTGTTCTCCTTTTTTATTTTTTTTTTGGGTGTTTATTGCGCCTTGACTATGCTATATGCCAATTATTAAAACATAATCCTCCTGTGGTCCTCGTCTTCGCTGATAATTTTGGTTGTCTTGCTGTTGGTCAGGTGGAAGGGAATTGATTTGGTGGTTGGTTGGTTCGTCAGCCGTCCATAGGTCGTGCTGCAACCCGATTGTTTAGTGTTACGCTTGGCTGTCTGTCTCACCTAAACTGTAGTTAGAGTTTCCTCCCCAGGCCGACTCTTGTACACTTCTGAGCACCACTGTTTGTTGTTTGTGATTGTCATTTTATTTGGTCACAGGTACTATATCAGGCCTTCAGCCACGTATTCATGTTGTCTGTTTTATGTTTAGTATATGGCCTTCAGCAGAACTTCACAACTTTAAGATTAGGCCTTCACCCATGTTTCATTTAAAATTCTTGTTGCTCTGTATTTAGGCCTTCAGCCGAGTTTGTTTCAGAATCTGTGGCTTCAATATGTAAATCCTTGCCTGTAAAGTTTCCCTTTTCATTATCTGGAATTGTTGAAACTGCCTTCAGCCGTGTTCCTCAAATGTTTGTCTTAAGGTTGTCTTTATTTATTCTTGAGTAATTGTTTGGGCCTTCAGCCGATAAGATACTTCAAGTTTTCGTAAGATGTTTTTCTGTTGTACTGTGTAAAAGCTTATCTTTAAAGCGTCTCTTTTATTATGGAAACAAATTGTTTTATTGGGCCTTCAGCCGAAGAATTAACTTGAATTTTCCTTAATATGACCTTTAGCTGGAATTTGAAAAAACTTGGCTCTTAAAGAATTAGCTGATCTGAAGTATAATTTCGGCCTTTTAGCCTAGAAGATATTGTAATTTTGCTTAAGTAAGGCCTTCAGCCGTTACTTTAAATCCTGGTGTTTTAAAAGCAATTATTCAACCTTATTCCAGAGAAGTTACTTGGGCCCTCAGCCGTGAATTGATCTTTGTTGTTTTAAGGAGAAAACTGCCCATTGGTTTGAGCAACAAAGTTGTGCGTGTTCTCGTGAACTAACAGTAACTGACCTTGGCCCCTTTCCACAACGTGATCCGCTCTGTCCTGCGCAACCAGATTTCAGTTACTTTTATCAATATTGCTATTGTATTCATATAGAGCGTGATTCTTTACAACAAACTTCGTAAGAGAGTAAATGTACAGAGAGGCGGTTGATAGTATGTGTGACTCTTTGAACAGTTGTCTACATAAAGTTCAGGGGTGCACACCAGACTGTTTCCTTAGAACAAGTTTCTGGGCGACGAATTCTTAGTGCCTATGTGTCCGGATTTACGCCAGAAATTACTCCATACGATATCAATGGATGGAGGTATAAATAGTAAGGCAATTTTGTAATGCTTTCCTCACGACTATCAGCAAAAACACGTAGAGCAAATGTTGCTGAACTCAAGCGTTTAAGATCTATGATGTATTCCATCTTCGGATCAGTATGCGTATTCAGTAATTCTGGACAGTCTGTTTCAGATATTTCTTTTACTCCCGATGCTGCATTGTTGTAGATAATATATATTTCATATATATTTCCTTGTGCCATCATTACAAAAGAGGACGATTTCTGAATTCTGCGGAATGCATGTAGTATTTTACCCCATTCAGAGAAGATTCATCATGAGGACTGTATCTTCTATCTGATCCTTTTGCTTCCTATCAGTTAAATTTGAAGTGTAGCTCTTACTCATACCTGAGAAGCCATCAACGTTAAATCTCCCCCACAAAATTTACTCATTTTCCAATCAGTATGCAGCATTCCCCCTCCACGGGAAGTTGGGTTGAGAAGGCAGCAGGAAGCAGAGTCCCAACAACTTTATAACAACCCACTCTCGTTGTGCAGGGTGTGTTCGGCATTGTTTGCAGCTCGTTATACAGTATGTGGTCATGAAAGATATTGTACACCATGTTACGGCATCTGCCAGGACTCAGAAAGAACCTTCCTTGCCCTCCTCAACGAAAAACAACATAATTTTGCGAATCATCAACAGCTGTGCCGAAAACACCTTGAGGCAGGTGGTGAACTACTGTCTTATCTAAGGTCTTGAATGCAGATATGCACTTCTGATGCGGGTTCGGGAGACATCACTCCATCACAGACGACCTGACGCCCCTGGAGGTGGCTTTTATTTTATTTTTTGGGTCATCAGTCTTTTGGCTGGTTTGAAGCAGCCCGCCACGAATTCCTATTGTGTGCCAACCTCTTCATATCTGAGTAGCGCTTGCAACCTACGTCCTCAATTACTTGCTGGATGTGTTCCCATCTCTGTCTTCCTCTAAGAGTTTCTGCCCTCTACAGCTCCCTCCAGTCCATGGAAGTCATTCCCTCATTCCCACATTCTAATAGTCCCAAAGCCAATGTTTCACTACCATACAATTCTCTGCTCCAAACGTACATTCTCAGGAATTTCTTCCTCAAATTAAATCCAGTGTTTGACAGTAGTAGATTTCTCTTGGCTAGGAATGCCCTTTTTGCTGCCCTCCTTGCTGCCTAGGTGGCAGAATTCCTTAACTTCATCTACTTC